>NC_060120.1:1039337845-1039964303 GCF_021461395.2 Schistocerca americana | reverse complement strand
GCCCACACAGCTGTGAGGAAAAGATTAGAACTTTTCCCATACAAAGTGACAGTCGTGCAAGAACTGAACTCCGCTACCTGCGGAGGGGCATGTGACCAAAGCACTGCAGTTTTACAGCGGCAAATTCCTCTTAAAAGCACTCTAATTTCTCGCGTCCAGCTTGTAAGGCTTCAGGTCTACGAATCCTTCATCAACTACATAAAAACACACCGAAGTGAAAACGGACACAGGCAATGCTGATCCAGATCTGCAATTACAGAGAAGTATAATGAACAACTACTTGATAAAGGTAATCTGCATATTATCCTCTGAAATATGTTAGCGGACATTTAGAGAGAAAATAGCCCCGTTACCTCTCGGCTACGAGCTGGACAACGGCATGTAACACTCGATTAAAAATTCTACAGCAGGGGAGAATGCCGACAGTAAAATGTGCCTATGTCAGTGGCCCACACACCTCAAAAGCTATGTTACTGAACCAGTACTGTTAACTCTGTGACGTTACCTTCACATTTACATTTTATGTACCATGACATTAAAACTTCTATGCTCAAAAGCGGTCGACAAAAAAAAAAAAAAAAAAAAAAAAAAAAAAAAAAAAAAAAAAACACTGAAGAGCAAAAATATTTTGACCACCTGATTAACATTGTTTTGGTCCACCTTTGGAACACAATACGGCAACGGTTGTGCATGGCAAAGATTAGACAAGTCCTTGGTAGGTTTCCGGTGGTACGTGACACCAGATGTCTGTACACAGGTCACAAAACTTTCGTAAATTACAGGCCTGTGGTTTGTGGACGCGGAGCTAGCTTCCCATTGCGCCGCAGGGGTGTTCCGTTGGGTTCATAACAGGCGAATTTGGTGGCCAAGATATCAATGTGAGTTCACCGTCGTGCTCCTTAAACGTCTGCAGCGGATAATTAACCTGCTGGTAGATGCCATCGCTGTCGCGGCAGACATAAACCATCAAGGGACGCAGATGGTCCGCAGTAATGGCAGGTCAAAATAGCCAATAGCAAACACTGCATCCTACGGTTTGCGTCTGTGACACCGTGCTTGTTTCGAGAAGCCATTCGTTTGGATGACAGACTGATCCAGAAACGGCCATCAAACTGGTGGAAGAAGAAATGTAATACATCTGACCAAGCGCAACGTTACATTGTTCCACGGCCATCAAGCTGGTGAAAGAAGAAATGTAATACATCTGACCCAGCGCAACGTTTACATTGTTCCACGGTCCTGTCTCCACAATCTCCTGCCGCTGCCGTCGTAACTAACGATGTCATTCAGTAAGCATCAGAACAGGAAGAGATCGCTTGATGAGGAGACCCATGTTTAACATTGTACGGTGGACAGTGTGCTTCCAATCGCTTGTGCCTGCACTAGCATTACACTCTGTCGTGAAGTTGCACACAGATCGCTGCTTACACTGCTTTACAGAGCTGCCAACCCCGCGGAACCCGCACGATCTATGATGAAACGTGAATATCGACCGTCTTAGTCTACTCGTGTTTTCATCGTCCTCTAACCATTTTCCCAAGATGCACACGACTATAGTATGCACACAACATTAACATGCGGACAGCCGAGCAGCTTTGCGTTTCGAAATGCTCTAGTACCCAGGCTTGAGGCAATAGCAATCTGTCATTTGTTGAAGCAGATTGTGTCAGTAGATTTCTCCATTAGTGGCCGGTGTCCTCGTAGAAGACTTATGGTGTTTCTTTTTCTTCCTTTCTTCCGAGTACTTCTTCATTTTCTCTCCAACTGCTCGTCTCTGCTCATTTGTCCACACTCTCTTTGGTCCAGGTTTTGGCTCATCTTCTTCATAGTTTGCCTTTTCTATCAGTAGCCTGAAGTGATTCCTGTCATGTATTATTTCTTCCGTAACACCTATTTTGTTGGCTTCTTTCTTTACTGCTTCTATACAGCCTACAGTTTTATTCAGCTTACTAACGTAATTAAAAATTTTCTTTGTAATCCGTGTTTCTTCCATTCTTTTTAAATATCCATAAAATTTTAGCCGTCTCTTCCTCATTGTATCTGTGATCTTTTCTGTATTTTTTGCATAAATCTTCATTTCTCCTTTTAATGCACCTATTGTCATTGTTTTTCTCAGGACCTAGAATTTTTCTTTGTATTTTTCTCTCTCTTTTTTCTAGTTCGATTAATTCGTCTTCCTCGTTCAATGTTAGGCACTCTGATGCATTTGTTGCTTGTGTCCTAATAACTGAATTATAGTGTCTAATTTTCGCTTATATGGATACTGATTTCTTATTGCAGTAGTTTTGTGTTAATTTATATGCAACTTCTAACTTTTTTATTCTTTCTTTATTTGTTGTGTTGTCCAGTCCATTGGCTTGGATCCACTCCCCCAGGTATTTGAATTTATAAACTCAGCGTAGTCCAGCACCTCGACCTGGCATGAACTCAAGAAGTCGTTGGAAGTCCCCTGCAGAAACACTGAGCCACACAGCCTCTGTAGCCGTCCGTAACTGCAAACCACTTGAGTCGGTCGTCCGTGCCATCAAATCCCATTAACGCCAAATTTCACTGCACTGTCCTAACGGGTACCTTCGTCGTACGCCTCTTATTGATTTCTGCTATTATTTCATGCAGTGTTGCCTGTCTGTTGGCACTGACAACTCTACACAAGGCGAGCAGCTCTCGGTCTTTAAGTAAAGGCCGTCGGCCACTGCGTTGTCCGTTGTGAGAGGTTATCCCTAAAATTTGATGTTCTCCACAAACTCTTGATTCTGTGTATCTCGGAATACTGAATTCCGTAACGATTTCCGAAATGGAAAATCCCTTGCATCTAGCTCCAACTACCATTGCGCGTTAAATGTCAATTCACATCTTGCGGTCGTAAGCCTTTTCACATGAGTCACCTGAGTACAAATGACAACTCCACCAATGCACATCCCTCTTACACCTTGTGTACGCGAGACTGCCGTCATCTGCAAATGTGTGCATCGCTTTTGCATGACTTTTGCCACCTTATTGTATTGCTCCTTCCCATATATTAGGAAGAGACTCCGCTGGTTATGAGCACTATGCGGAGGTAGATGGTCCATACGTGGATTATTTTTATAGAATCCGGAAGAAAGAGCAATCTAGCTATGATCACAGAGCCGCTGGTATACCTGACCACGTCATATTTTAATGTCAATGCCACACGTCCGTGATGTGAGAAGGAAGACAGCTGTCCACGAGGCATTGAGAGCTAATGAACAGTTTGACTTCTTGAACGAAAGAGCATCTATCTTCTCACAGAGAGCGAAAAGAGAGCATCCCGTCCATTTGATGGCAGCCAAGACAGAAGGATGTCACTTGGCGTGGAAGAATGGAAACAGATCTAGTAATCTGTCAGCCTGTCTTCGTTTCCAAAGCCGAGTTGTCTTCGTATCCAAAACCGATTAAGAAAGGGAGACCACATGCTTAATAGCTGATTTACCAAACAGGTGATGAAAATGGACATTGTTGTGACTTGGCAAGACAGCCAAGCCACTACGAGGTGAACCCGAAAGGCACGCGTTTAAGCTCACGCAGGCTGGCGTGAGGTCTGGAACAGTTAAAGGAGATATACTAGCAAGAAAAGTACGTAGCTGCTGGAATACTTAACTTTAATCCATAATTGGTGAACATCGGTCTGACGGTAGATGCATCACAAGATAAATAGCAATTGATAATGGCGCCTTGCTAGGTCGTAGCAAATGACGTAGCTGAAGGCTATGCTAACTATCGTCTCGGCAAATGAGAGCGTAATTTGTCAGTGAACCATCGCTAGCAAAGTCGGCGAGTGCTAGGAAGTCTCTCTAGACCTGCCGTGTGGCGGCGCTCGGTCTGCAATCACTGACAGTGGCGACACGCGGGTCCGACGTATACTACCGGACCGCGGCCGATTTAAAGGCTACCACCTAGCAAGTGTGGTGTCTGGCGGTGACACCACAGACATACTCAAGTACACCGTCGGCTTGCTTTATGGACCATTTAAGTTCTAGAAGCCACAGTGAAAGTAAAGCTCGGCGTACAGTGTCACTGAGATTACATCTCTTAAGCCGTATCCATCACATATTTTTGCAGTAATGACAAATTTCATTCTAATTTTGTAGAACTTTTTTTTTTGTTTGCATTTTGTCTCTCTCACCTTTTATTATCATTAATTCTGTTTTATTGTCATTAGACTTTTCTTTTGTAGTATTTGGTGAAGGTTACTTTTCTACATCTACTCTACATCTACGTCTGTTCTCCGCAAGCCACCTTGCCGTGTGCGGTGGCGGTACTTCGTGTGCCGCTTTGACTTTCTCCCTTTCCTCTTCCAGTCGTGAATAGTTCGCAGAAAGAATGAATGCCTGTAAGCCTCCGTGCTCACAAATTTCATTTTCATGGTCTTTTCGTGATGTATACATAGGGGGAAGCGATACGTTTGTTGACTCTTCTAGAAACGTACGCTCTCGGATCTTTAGCAGTAAACCATATCGTGATACAGAACGCCTCTCTTGCAGCGTGTGCCATTGTAACTGAGTGATCAACACTGCGATGCTTCGGTGCTTACGAAATGAACCTGAAACGAAACGCGCCGCTCTTCTTTGAATGTTCTCTAGTTCCTTTTATCACTCCTATCTCGTACGGATTCCTCACCGACGAACAGCATTCAAGATTTGGTCGAATGCTACTTCCTTCGCTCCTGGACTACATTTCTTGAGTATTATTTCAATGACTCTCACCATCGCATCTGCCTGACTCGCAATTAAATTTATGTGGACGTTGCGCTTTAAACCGCTCAGTACGGCTGGTCATAGATATTTAGTGGAAGTAACTGGTTCCATTTATTGTTCTGCAATTGTGTGAACATGGATCTTTCTGTCTATATATTCGCAATACGCTAGATTTGTTTATTTTGGGGCTCAACTGCCACTCCGTGCACCATGCGTCGATCCTCTGCAGTTGTTCCGGCATTTTGCTACAATTTTCTACCGTTGTGACTTTTCTGCATACAACAGCATCATCAGCGAAAAACTGCAAGGAAATTCCAACTTTATCTACTAGGTCGTTTGTATGTATTATGAAAAGTAATGGTCCCATAGCACTCCCCTGGAGCGCCCCCGAAGTTACTTTTACGTCTGAAGACTTCTCTTCGTTCTGAACGACGTGCTGTATCCTGTTATCTACGTACTCTTCACTCACACGTTTGGTCAGGTCTTCCGTACGCTCGTACTTTGGTCATTAGGCAGCAGAGCAGAACTGTATTGAATGCCATCCGGCAGTCAAGGAACACGGATTCTACCTGGGCGCCTGTATTTACTTCCCTCTAGGTCTCGTGGACGAACTGAGCGAGCCGAGTTTCACACGAGTCTTGTTTTCGGAAGCCACTTTGGGTCCTCCAGATGAGATTTTCGATCTCCAGTAAACGTGCAGGTAGTCGCTCGCGTTATCTCGCAGCTTTTGAGGTTCGGGGAGACGCCGACATCGGATGGAATCCGCCCAACGGTCAATGACGAGACCAGATGTGCTGGCCATCCTAGATGTGGTATTTAGGTAGTTTCCAATCTCCGAAGAGGTGAATATTGACGTGTTACCCACGTCCTGCCTCAGTTACACGTTTGGCAAACATTTCGGAAACGTTTTCGTATTTTCACGTAGGCTAACACTAGACGCAGACAAATTCGATACATAAATATTCCTTACAGTAAACACGTAGGAAGTTCTTTGCAGAAATGACTGGACGGCCGCCCAAACTTCCGCAATGGTCATCCGCCGGCAGGAAGCGATGTCTGTACCACATGCTGTAAGAAATAACAGTAACAATGAATGTTTTTTTAAGCATTTTTTTAATGTACTGGAAAAAACACTTCATTTAGATAGCCAAGTGATGAAACATCAACAAAGAGAAATAAATAAATAAACTTCTGTTGTATGGAGTACTGTGTTTCATCGCTTCCATTAGCATGACGTACTTGCAGCAACGCCAATTAAGAATTATTATCATCATGCATCATTCCTCCAATACTAGCGTACAGACCCTAAAAAGAAATATGTGTTTTATCTGTTCATAATTTGAAATATTACGCTACAGCTGCCTGTACTGTAAGTGGCTCGTACGTTGTCGAGACACTACACACGGCTACCGGGGCCATTCAGTTATTTCAGACAGTAAACATTACGCCCAGCACACTGGCGGTTCCTCTTCGGCGGCGGTAGAGCGTCTGCTTTCTGTCAGATATGAAACACCACACGCCCGTCCGCCGACGATCTCGAGAGATTTACGTTTTTACCCGTCACTCACTCGGCTGAATCAAAACACAGCGCAGTGGGAGGTCCTGATTTATCGTACGTGTATCTCCCACGCTCTTCAGTGCACTGTCCAGCCTACTCATTACAAAACCAGGACAAGTATACACAGACTCCACTCCTTGAACTTTTTTCTGTGAGGTTTTCTGCTATTTTATGCATTAAACCAAATGCCTAAATATCATCTGTCTCGCTCCCCTGTAATTTCATCGTGTACGATATAATAGCGGAATTGCACAGATTCGAGGAGACTGAAATCCCCGATTTAAGAAATAAATGGAAACCAAATCAAGTAAGATACAGCAAAAATAATTTTTTCGAGTAAATTGCATGTAAAACAGTCAAAGAAGTTGTGTTTGCTCAAGAGAGAACCATATTTTCGTAATTATATATTTTTCAAAGTGTTCACTACTACCTATGAGTACATAACACATTACGATCTCGGTTTTAATGTCTTGAAACATTTCTCTTTATATGAAAACCGATCCGCAAACGAACAATGGGAGTGATCTTAACGCTTTTAATGAATATGCTATCGTGAAACAACTTTAATTAAAGGGCCATTTAACACAAATTAAATCAAAATCAATTAAACTCATAAGTTTCAAAACTGATATAATGTAAACAATCAGTGTTGGTGAATAACGCGTTATAGAAGTTATTGGAGCCATGAGGATGTACCTGCACACTGTAACAACTAGCAATGACTCATTTAATGGCAACGTTTAGACGATTTCGTCGATACAAAACAGATATCTTGGAGATCCACTGTTAATCACACTTACCTTGCTAGCTGAAAATTTCATTTGACGTAAGAAATAATAACTCTGCTGAAGGCAGTTCATGTGAACTCGTGTTTGAATATATCGCACAAGAAGCACAAGAATGCGCTCCTTTCATAAACGAGGTGTAAGTGAGCACATGTGAGTTTTTTAGAATATCCTAAGCTCCTGAGCCCTTTGTAAAAAGCTTACATGACCACTCGACGTTCATTCTACCGCCCTGTGTCTTTCTTAAATGTCATTAGCTTCTCGACCAGCGAAATTTTGTTCACTTAAAATCTGTCGGTGTTGCCGTACACTGGTCTTTAGGGGCGAATACTCTCGTTCCTTAATGAAAATTTCATGTAAAATTTAATTACTTGAAAGGGTTGTGCCAAGGGAGGCATTTGTGACTGGACCTTTATAAGATGTTTGTGCAGTTGATCAGCAGAAGTTCTTGACCTGTAATTGTCTGTTGAAGAGCAACGCCACGTGCTGGCTAATAATTCTTGGCGCAACTGCTCAGTACTTTGTATTATTTTGATAAGAAAAAGAGAGAGATTTTATTTTTGGGTCCGCCAACATGTGGGGTTCTTTGTGTTCCTTAAATCATCACTTTTTTTTTTATTAACTCAGCACCGTGTCACTACCCAGTCAGCTCCCTGCGCCTCAACAGTTGTAGATTGGGGTTACGCTTGAGTGGCAGAGCCCTGAACCTGTGTAATGGTAGGGTAGAATCATTTTGAATTTTCCTGATTTAGGTTTTTGTGTTTCAGAAAACACGATGAACAGACCTGTAAGAGACAGGGATTTGTCGTTATCCTATCTTAGGAAAGCCCAATTACAGTATGAGCTGGATATCAGTGGCAAAGAAATAAAGGATAGCATTGCGGAGCTGGGACGACGATTGTGTAACACCATGCGTGAGGTAAGTGAATCCTGTTCGATTTGTAGCAGCCTCCATGCTATTGCGTAAGCCAACGTAGAACTGTTCCTGGGTAGTTTTCTCACCGGCGCTCAGACGTTCAGTGTCCAGGCTCAAGTCAATCATTTAGTTAACTGAGTGCAAAATCTCCCCACAATAAATACAGACCCGGAATAGAAGGCTGCAGTCGAAATATTGCATGATAAGGTGATCCGCTTGTGACTCAAGAGTAGCTTGCTCAACTTGCAGGAGAACACAATTAAGGATGTGAGTCCACTGGGTGGGGCCTGATAGAAGGGTGGAAATTGTTAAACAATTTCCGAACTCCTCTGGGCTATGGTGCAGCGGATTGCGAACTTCTCCATTGACACTTACGATCAAGTAGTATGTTATGGTTAATGTTGTGCTTTCAGGACCAACCATCACCATTCGGTAATCCTTCACGTAACCTGCACCCTGACTCATGGGAAGTAGAACTGTTTAAGAACCTCATGCTGTGTGTGTGTGTGTGTGTGTGTGTGTGTGTGTGTGTGTGTGTGTGTGTGTGTACCATTGAGTGCCTTCTGATGGAGGCTGTTAGAGAAAAATTTTGTCTAGTCGACGTCGCAATGACGTAGCAAGTCAATATTACTATTGCATTCAGGGACATTATGAAATTCTGGTGCGGTATATCAAAAGATGTTCGCATCACAATTATAGCTTTGTGTCTTCATGTTTCTCAACCATAAGCTGTTAGTAACGTGTTGGAGGAGATGTGTCCGGAGTAAATGTCACAGATTTTTATTTTCTTGCGTCAAATCTGTTTAGAGGCAGACAAGTTGATGTTCAGCATCGAAAATTTCCACTTCAGTGATGAGAAGCAAATTCCTACACCATCTTTTCCTAGAACACGAGAGCAAAGATCATCTGCTAATATTGTCAACATATCAAGTATAATAATGCGAGGGCATGTTTTCAAATGGTTCAAATGGCTCTGAGCACTGCCAATGGGACTTAACATCTGTGGTCATCAGTCCCCTAGAACTTAGAACTACTTAAACCTAACCAACCTAAGGACATCACACACATCTATGCCCGAGGCAGGATTCGAACCTGCCACCGTAGCGGTCACGTGGTTCCAGACTGAAGCGCCTAGAACCGAACGGCCAAAGCGGCCGGCCGCATGTTTTCGGTGCGACCAAGTAGGACACGTGATGTGGGACTGCCCACTACCATTAGAAAAGTGTGGGCAGAGTTGAAACTGTACAGGCACAGGCCATTGTATGAGTCTGCATGGGTTAACAAAACTTGGTGGAAAGGTCGGGGAACTCTGGCTGATACTACCCTGCGTCATGAATCAGTCTGTGTGCTGTTGGATACTTGTAGTAATGGCGAAATGGCAATGATACAGTAAAGTTTCTCGTATCTGAAAGTTATCTGGTATACAGAAATCGAGTATGGTGTGTTGCACTTTGAGTGAAAGGCTATTACTGTTGGTGGCAAAACGCAACTCCATCTCGGCATTCAGGGACTCTTTTGGCCTACTGAATTCACCATTATTGAAGAATTGAGCCCTGACAGATTCCTAGGGTGTGATTTTCTAGAGCACACTAGGTGCCTATTAAATTAAGTCGAAATGTTATTATGGTCAAACAGGTCAAAGGACAACTATTTCTTATGTAGGCACTGGCACAAACGTGGAATGTTTACTACAAGGACAGAGCAGTCACCTTTCCATACATCCAATCTGAGTAAAGGGCAGGGACCTACCTTGTTGGAGGTCTTGTGACAGTACCCAATACTTACTGATAGGCTAGGGTCACCGATAATATCCAGTATAAGATTTTGATGTGGATCATGTGCCGGTTCGGCAGTTGCTCTGCCATTTTCACCACCGAAGAAAAATTAAGAAAAATTGTCGATTAGGTTTTGGTTGATCGCGTAATTCGACCGTCGGTGTTTCCCTATGTGTCACCGATCTTCTTCGTTAGCAATCCCAGAAAGTAAGGGTGCTGGGCGGTTGTGGATTATAGGACACTGAAATAAAATGTGCTTCAGGAATCCATACCACTGCCCGACCTTCGGGATTGTTTTACACGATGCACAATACTTTACCATTCTTGATCTGAATCATGTCTACCGCTAGGTACCTCTCAGGTACAATTTAAGTGTGTCTACATTTATCTAGATGATGTAGCTATTTACAGCAAAACCTCCAGTGAGCACCTGGTTCATATAGGCCAACCTCTTCTCCATGTCTGGAAAGTCGGGCTGACAGCAAAACCCGCTAAGGTCAACCTAGCCTGTAAATACATCTTGTTCTTTCGTCATCTTGTGTGCAGTGAACCTGTGAGGGCACATCATGACCGAAATAAAGCTATTCATCTGTTACCGAGGCCTAAGGATGAAAAAGATATAGCTAGATTAAATGGGGATGGTAAAATTTTTCCGCAAATTCATTTCCAACTTTGAGCAGCTGGCTGACCACCCCCCCCCCCCTCGCCCCCCCCCCCCATCCCTCTCCCCACTCATTAACCAACTGTGGAGGAAGAGTGAGCATTTTTAGTGGGTTGATGCAGTGAAAGTAGCACTGGCACCCGTCCTGGCTGTACCAGGTTTCAATGGAGAATTGGCTTGCAGAAAGATGCCTCGAATTCATGACTGAAAGAAAATAGATACCAACAGAAGTAATATTATTTTTATTTAGCTACCATTTCCGATACCACATTGGCACCGTCTTCAGGCCCCTAGACATGAAATTAAGTCATCTAGTCCTTTGTGCTAGTATAGGAAACACTATACCTAACTGCGGAGAGTTATTGGCATCACCACCCCGATATGAATTTAAGTGTCAGCTTGGAGGAAGCGGCCCTGATCGGTGAACTTCTGCGTGGCTCAATTGTGCACTTTATGGTGAGCTCTGTCCTGTAACGGGTTGTAATTTTCTTAACTGACGTTTCATATCTAGCTGGTATTTGCGGTTGTTCCTCTGATATTCTGCCTTGTGTGTTTAGCCCATTTTCTGGACATGTATTGGGGCATGCGGCGAACATGGATTGTAAGATGGTATTTGGTTCCTACTTACAAAGTTAGTGGGTAATGTGGCTTGACTGACTGGGTATTCAAGTCCACGCTTACAATTAGAAATTTTCTGCAAGCTACTTGTCTGCCGTGTTATCCTCCCTGTGCTTGCCAGCCTTGGTTTACTTATTCGTGTTTTATATTTTATTAGGATAGTGTTTTTATTCTGCTTATATGTGTGTGCTACAGGACAGATTAGCCATTATTTAAAACTTGTTTATTGAAATCGAGAGCGAAAAAGAAGCCTCTCTGTATCCTATAGTTGTTTTTTTTGGATTTCGTCTCATCAGTTTTAGTAATGTAAATATCGGTGGAAAAGGTATCTGTTTTTGTAGGACAGATGACCAGCTGATTCTAGTAAATGTGGATTACTTGTTAGCTGTGTAATAAGTATATTTCGTTTGGTTTCTTGCTGTTCTATATTTCTGTAATATATGATACTGGCCAGGAGGGCCTTTAAATTTATAGTTACTTTCCCCTTAGGATTTACTACAACTAATTCCTTCTAAATCCCGCTCATGTAAGTCAAAGCACCACTGTCTACAGGCGACTTTTAGTGTAAGTTTGGTTCAGCCATTTTTGGCACCCTGAATGTTCTAGGCAGTTTGCCACATTGGGAACTTCGCTTTAGACATAGGCTTAAGGTTCCTTAAAATATTTAGTAATGGGTAACTTGTATTCCTAACAGAATTTCGCATATATACTGAAGCATCTTCGTCTATTGTAAAATTTGTCTGTGTGGTGCTGGCTATTGATTCTGTTATTTTGTATGTGTCCCATTTTTTATGAAAGTTTTTTGTACAGTGAAATTTTGTTCACTTAAGATTGGTCAGGGATCATGCAACCTGGCCTTAGTGGCAAGGCATTTTGTTCCTTAAAGAAAATTGTGCATAAAATTTAATTATTTATAAGTGCTGCCCAGTGGTTAGAATTTATCATGGGGCTTTCAGCCATTTCTGGAGTGCAATTATTTCTTTGATCAGTTGTAGTTTTTGACCTGTAACTGTCTGTCAGAGTGAGAGATTGCAGGGCACTCTCACTTCTGATTCGATTTAGGGAATACGATCTACTGCGATTTGGCTTCATACATTCTGATGAAATGGTGGGCAGCAGTTTATGGTCTTGTTTGTGTGCTCCAGGGAAGGAAATATGGTAAGCTTTACCTGCTTTCAAAGGAACAGGGTGCTGACTTAAACGACTGCAGTAAAAGCATGGTGTTGGTGGGCCGAGAAAGCGCGTTTTTCTGGAGAGTGGTGAAGAGACATTTGCGCGCTCGCATTGGGCCAAAAACACATTAGCTTGGCACCGTACAGGGGCAGACGTCCAGGTATATGGCCTAGCGCCGAAAAGTCGCCGACAGCGCGATGTAGGCCGAAAATAAAGCAGAGGATAGGCCCTTGTTAGGAAGCAAGCCACAAAAAGGAATGTAAACGTTCTGCGAATCTCCATGGGACAGGGAAACTGGCGTCCAGATGTCCAGACTCTGTTTCAAAACATGTTTTTTCAATGCACGCAGCTGTTTGCGAGTTTATGGCTGTTCTTTGCAAACTTTGAAATGGACGCAACAGGGGAGATAACAAGCTGTTTATGGAGGGCTGTGCTTCCACCGTGTATTGTGTTAGCAAAAGACACAGCAAACATGTGGGAAAGAGGCCATGAAGCTGAATTTTTTTTCCGTTTTCTGACAATTAACTTTAAAGTCTGTGATTGGTAAAATCGGTTTGCAATGCAAAGACCATTCTCCAAGCTTAGAATGACAGGATCCAGCTCGTGATTGGCTTGGGAGAAAGTTGGGGAAGTCAAAAAAGAGATGTGTGGTTTAGGAACCAAACTGAGCGGGAAACGTGGAGAAAGGAAGAAGGCACTCTCTTGTACAAGTCTCTTGTACTGGCGCTTCGCTAGTAAAGAACTGCAGTTCTCTACCTAAACGGTGAGACTTGTGTCCTTTCCTAGTGTGCCACTTAGAGCCTGTGCCAGTCACCTTCTGAACCATCAGAGGTACTGCTTATATCATCATGCACACAATGAGTGATGGGTGGGTGAACTTATTTCTCTTGAGTCAGCCGTCTAAACATTTGACATATTCCGACATGCACATTCATGGCACGGAGTCAAATTGGTTTGGTAGACCAGCAAACTGGTCCACCTGCACACTGGAATCCATCAGGGATTCAGAGGCTCATAGGGAAGTACCTGCATTCTGAATTAACCGAACGCGAGACCGAATACTTGCATTTTTCGGAAACGTGCATTTAACAACAGATTGCCGCCATCCACGACTTCAGGTGCCGAACGCATCATGGTGTGCCGTCTTGACCAGTAGGATGGTAAAGTATTCTCTGCTGCGGCGTAAGGCTATAATATATTTCTCAGCACCCTGTTCTTTCGAACCATATTTTTCTTTCTTTTTTTTTTGTATGGTAGAATATAGATGCTTGGTGGTGGCGTAGTTTGATGCCATAACCTGGATTCATGTGTATGAAGTGAGATAGAGCGAGTAGTGTTCTGGTTAGTGTCGTGTGTCGATCCCCAGCAGATCACATTGTCCACCATAGATCCCATATTAGTAAGATGTTTGTTAAATTAAAAAACATTCTGTATGCTGTTTCTTTAATAATTTTGTTGTCTTGTCATGTTTAAGATCAATAAATCGATTGTGAATTAGACTTAAACTTCTCCCTGAGTTCTGATTAACAGTTCCTTCGTATTTTTATGGTAGCCTAGATCTGAAAGATAAGGAGGAGCTTTTTCACTTGGTGTCCACTGCGTGGATCTTTTACTTCATTAACAATAATCATTTTTCAAGAGAGCAATGCAGCATGGTTACTAATAATTGTTGCTGCAGCTGCTCAGTACTTTAAAATGTTTTGGTAAGAAAAGGAAGGGGATTTTATTTTTGAGTCCGCCAGTGTGCGGAGAGCCTTTTGTTATTTAAATTATCACCTTGCAAACACGCATTTTAAGAATTGTATTTGTTGATATGGTGAGCCTTGGGTTTAACTGCCTTACTTACTAGCCGTCGGTGCTCCTACTAATTGTAAAGTCTTCAATTATTTTTTGGTAATAACCTACAGTCTAAGTTTATGCAATTTTGGTAACTCAGCACCTTGCCATTCGCCAACTAGCTTCCAATACCCTCAAACACTAAGTATGTGTATGTAAGAGTGCTGTAAATTTATTGTGATATTTAATATCTATTCAGAGAACATCTAATTATTAGGCTGACATACGCACAATTACGAAATCTGGCAACAGCTCAAGGAAAGAGGATAAACAGATGAAATGTGGTTTCTAAGAATACAAAGACTTTATTCGCATTGTACGAAATTTGTTTTTTTCATCTGAAGCATGGACTGTAGCTTCCAACTCATTCCACACAACACTCTACCTCTAACGGAGCACATTTGCAATTGTATACACTACACTACTTAACTACTGTTCGCCGTACCCGCTTCACTATATCACAAAACACAGCCCCATCAGAGACTATCTGGTCCCAACAGTCAGTCACTCAGCCCCATAAGTTCTACATTACAATAGGAAGATCGTGCACTAAACTTGTGTACTAAATCATGACTTTTATGAATGAAAGATTCGATGGGTGCCACTGTTCACAGACTCGTCACAGTTGTGGAACTGCAGCAGGATGAAGGAAACCAATATAGCACTGATGTAACAGTGCCTTAATTTCTAGTTAATGCAACTCACAACATTAGAGTCATAGAGAGCACGCAGAAAAACAGGCACAGTAGATGCACAGTTGATAAAACACGCGTGGGTAGAGCAGTAGTGGTGGGGGTTGCGGACAGGTGCTGTAGGGCAGATTCCGAGCGTTGGAGGGGAAGTGCTATTCTAACGTGAGACCTACACTCACTTTTTCTGTATTTATTGAAAAATATCTACTGACACCTCTGCTTTAGTTAGAATGTGAACAGAATTCCGCTTAAAATGCAACAAAAGCAGAAAATTTTTTTCGCCTGGCTTTTTAAGCATTTGCAACTTTCAGAGAAGCATCATGAGTGGCAAAGTTTGAATAACAACTACATTTCTCTAGTGGCCATGTTAAAATTTGCATACTTTGTCAGAACACAGGATTTACACAACATCATTTCTGTAACATGTTGTTCAGACACAGCTGTGAAAGAATTCTGAAACCATGGTTTATTAAGTGTGTTAAATCAGGAACTGAGGAAAAGCAGGATTAATAGGTTATGAAAAAGCTCATTCTTCACTTATGCTGTTCCAAAATCCGCATCATTTCTCGTTTCACAAGCTATGGATGGCCCTTAAAAATTACTGTACATTGTTTCATCGAATAAGTCAGTAGTTAGTGGAGTAACACCGTAGATAATGAAGGTTTGTTTAATAACCACATGTAAAAGCACTGACGTATTTGGAGAACGAAGATCTACTTCATAGAAATTAACATGTATTCTACTAATACGAGAACTCCCGAAACTCAACAAGCTCTCTTCGACCATGAGATAGACAATGCCATAGACATGGACGTCCAAAGTGTGTTCCTTGATTAGAGTGAGGCATGTGAAGCAGTTCCGTGCTGTTGTTTCGTGAACGAAATGCGAGATTACCGAGAATGGAACCAGATTTGTGAGTGGATTCAGCGATTACTCGAAGACAGAACTCAACACGTCGCCCTTAACCGAAAAAAACATCAGCAGTATAGTATAGTGTTTTATCCATCCTCAGCAGATAGAGTTGTAAGAATCGAAATAATCGACAACCAGATGCATAAAAGAAATTTAATTTCTTAACCGGTTTCTCTCATTTTTCAGAACGTTATGCCTATCGTACTATTTGGGAGTGTCAACAGTAAGATGCATACAGTTAAGTGCCGTAGTCTTGTGGTTCACGTACAGTCACTGTGAACCATATGATCACATAATTTTGCTGTATGCATCTTTTCGTTGACTCTCGCAAACAGTGCGATCGGTGTAGCCTTCTATAGAAGGGCCTAAGTGCCCGAAACCGGTTAAGAGATTAAATTTCCTTTATTTATCAGGTTGCTGATTATTTCGGTCTTTTACATCAGCAGGATTTTAAAGGAAGCATGATAGGACAATTAGTGTTTATAATATGTGTAAGTCATTTAGCGGACACAAGAAGGTAGGAACGCCAGTAAAAGGGAGCGAACTGCAGGAAGGCATACAGAGGATTGATGATGGGTGCAAAGACAGGCAGTTGACCCCGAACGAAAATAAATGTATCATACTGCGCAAACACAGGCGAAGACATTCACTACTGTACAATGATACTGTTGGTGTGACGTCGCTGGAAACAATAACCGCGGTGCCGGCCGAAGTGGCCGAGCGGTTAAAGGCGCTACAGTCTGGAACCGCACGACCGCTCCGGTCGCAGGTTCGAATCCTGCCTCGGGCATGGATGTGTGTGATGTCCTTAGGTTAGTTAGGTTTAAGTAGTTCTAAGTTCTAGGGGACTTATGACCACAGCAGTTGAGTCCCATAGTGCTCAGAGCCATTTTTTTGAATAACCGCGGTAAAATACCTAGGAGTAATCATCTAGGTCGAGTGGAACCGTAAGGAAACGTATTTCATACACGAAAGAAGTGGCTTTCAAAACACTTGTTTGACCAATTCTTGAGTACTGTTTATTACTGCGCGTTTCGTCACGGCACGACTGAGAAGGTGGCTCCACCCTCGACACAGTCTGAGCTCGAGTTCCGTCACTAATGACATAGATGTCGACGGGGCTTTAAATCCTAATCTTGCTTACTTCTCCACGGGATAGCTTAGTAAGCTCGAGTGCGCCACAGAGATGCTCAACAAATAACAAATTCCAGAGGCCAACGCTACAACAGAGTTTTGCGCATTATGATGAGGTTTAGTATCAAAATGTAGATAGGGTACCTTCTAGGAGAGATCTGCCAATGAATTACGCCCTTCCATATGTGACCGTAACGAGCAAATGAGAGAAATTAGAGATACAATGACTCCAAAAAGCATTCCTGTAGCTGTACAAGTTTGTGACACGTGAGAAGAAGCGAATACCACATCTGAAGTGCCAGTCATGTGAAATTACCACAGTAGATCATTTTTAGTGAAAAACAAGGGAAAAATACATTTATAGCGATAGCAAGGTTAACGAAATAAGAAATTTCGTACAAAAGCTAATTCGTAAAGTAAGAGTAATCGTCCACTCATGTTTTTCTTAGATTTAGAAGCTGAAAACACTGTTTAAATTATAAAAACTTTTAGCGGGGTTTCCCTTTCAAATTCTGACTGCATCAAGTTATAAATGCCTACAGTAGTCTGGGCAAAGAGCTGACTATGTTTGCTGTCACAGAGGATGGAATTCTGCCACATTCTTTTCGAAAAGTTTGTCTTGAAGTTTGTCTTGAAGTCTTCCTTGTTTTATATAGTTGTCGTTTTCTAATGTTTTCTTCCATCACTTCCCCAAGGTCTTCAATAGGATTGATGCCTGCCTCTGAGGAGGCGAACTGAGTTTTTTCGATGTATCATCCAGAAACCATATGTTCGTATTTTTAGTCATTTAGTTCGGGTCGTCTTCCTGTTGAAATATGTAATTTCCTTGAAGACGAAAGTATTCGGCACTAGCATTTAGATTTCCCTTTAAGTTGTTGATATACATGCTGTGATGCATCGTACCCCTGTATAAAATATAGTTTCCCGACAACTGCAGCACTCGTGTGGCCCCACACCATCGGGGAACCCTCACCCTGTTTCACAGTGAGCACGTCATTCTGCGGCAGCATCTCTGTTGTCTCTCTTACGCCACACTATTCACCTGCCATCCTACCCGTATATATTTACTTTCATCAGAGAATACAACTCTATTCCAGAAATCGTCCGTCTTGAATCTACGACCCTGCGTGAAATCAAGGAGTTTCTTCCACTGATTTCACTGACTCAAACTTTCTTGCGAATTACCCGGCTATTATATGTGTACTTCTTACCGGTATTTCTTGCCCATCGATTCTGACTGCCCATTCGTCTTTGGAGCGCAGATTTTAGGATTTTTCTTGATTTCCCATACAATAAACCTCACGCATGCATCGAACTGTGAGCGAGTGCGCACGTTCCGTGACTGGTTTCTCAATATTCTTATTACGCGAAGCGATCTGTTATCGACTGAACTGTTGATCTACGTTCGTCGACTACTTCAGCATCTCATAAGAGGACTGGACTGATTATGCAAGTCTTCTTTCAGTTAACGTCATCTCACTAATCCTGCGGCCCATGTTCCAAACTGGCGCCTCTTGAAACACCAGGTGGTACACCGTGGTTGCATAGGTTGACACTAGAGTGTACCGTGAGTCAGCACTGACATTTCGTCCCTGAGCAAGATTTCGGGCATATTGTGAAGGTGGACATATACTTCATGAAGTAGTTTTTGTATGAAATTGTCTATTTGTAAACCTCGTTATCGCAATGAGTCTATTTTGTCCGTTTTTTTTTTCAACAAAAATGATTTACTGAGGCACTTTCCTCAGGAATGGGTCTTCAGATTTTGTATTCGCCTCTTTTCGCGTGCCGTTGACTACTTCTTTTTAATATACAGCTAATAGTATACAATACTTTTTGGTCTCACTATAATGCGGAGGTTTACTACCAACCATTTTTCCCACGCGCCGTTCGCGAATGGAGCAGTGAAGACGAGAAAAGATAGTGGTGCGAAGAGAACCCTCCCTCACACAGCATTAGTTGGTTTGCGACATTGGGTGTACATGTATAATGCAAGGCGAGTTAGAAGAAAGGGTCAGGTGACATAATCTTGCCGGGATAACCAAATAAATACTTTTTAAAATGATGAATTCATTTATTTATTTTTGTTTAAAAAATCTGTAGGCGTAGATATGGAAGTGAGCAAATTGCTGTGTGTGTATGTTGTTACAGGAAAGGTATTTGTGGAAGGCACGCTCTTGGCGTGCCTCCGACAAGGCGACAGCTGACGATCGCTGCCCAGTGCCCTTGAGCGAGCGCTAGAGGCAGCAGCGCGCATGCGCGACGGTTCCAGCGTGCACTGCAACGTGACCGCGCACGTGAGGCGCAGCCCAGGGGAGGCTAGCGAAGCCACGTTGCCGCGTCCTCGCCAGCCCCTGCTTCGCAGGCAACCCGTGTGGCACGATCCTTTTTTTTTTTTAAACATCGCTGCTCGAAGCCGCCGTAATCTTCACGTAATACACTGCCGGCAAAAATATGCAACGCCGTCAAGGACACGGTCACTTTATTGACAAGTGAGCTGACAGATAGTTGGGCATTGTGGCAGTATATATAGTAAGTTCACGACCAAATGAAACACACACGTCACAGGAATGGGGCCACAAACAATCGCATCAATGAACAGTATACCTCCCTCTGACGCCAACACGGGCTCTCCATCTGACGCCAACACGGGCTTGTATTCACGCATGCAGACGATCGTTAAGGTACCAAATGGCATCAAGCGATAGATTGTACCAAGCACCTAGCGCCTTTACGAGGGCTGTTCAAAAGGTAAGGTGACTTTTCAAATTGCGCAGGCAACGTACATTCGATCCCCGTCTCTTTTTTTTATTACGTTGGTACACAAGTCCTGAATATATGTTCACAGTTTCAAGTGTACAGCATACTTCGTTTGTTTCTGACAGATAGAAAGGTTAGGGGTGTTTTAGTGTGCTCGGCGATTTTCGATTATTATTAAAAAAATGGAGCAAAGAATTAGCATCAAATTTTGTGTGAAAAATCCAGTCAAGTGCTCTAAAACACCTGGAATGTTAACAGTGCCATACTGTGAGTCTGCTCTAACTAAAAAACATTACGAGTGGTACAATCTCTTCCAAGACGGCCGAGAAGATGCCAATGGCAAACCTCGCTCTGGACGCCCCAGCACATCAACAACAGATGATAACGTGGAAGCTATGAAGAAAATTGTTTTGGAAGCAATTTTATCTGATGTCTTGGGCATGAGACGTGTGTCAGCGAAATTTGTTCGAAAACTTCCCAATTTTGATCGGAGGAAAAGTCGCATGAACATCGCTCAGGAGCTCTAAAATGACATCAGTGATAATCCTGATTCGCTCAAAAGGGTCATACCTAATGAAGAAAGATGTGTTTACGGTTATGACGTCGAAACTAAAGCCCAATCGTCCCAGTGGAAGCATCCTGGAGAGCCAAGAAGGAAAAAAGCACGCCAAGTTCGATCAAATGTCAAAGTTTTGCTCACTGCTTTTCAATTACCGTGGCGTAGTGCATCATAAATTTTTGCCTCAAGGTCGTACGGTCAATAAGGAGTACTACCTTGACGTTGCGCGCAAAAAACTTCCGGAATTGCGGAAAAACAATTCATGGCTTTCGCATCACGACAATGCAGTTGCTCATTTATCGTTGCTTACGTGAGATTTTTTGGCCAAAAAGAATACGACAATCTTGCCTCAGCCACCATATTCACCAGATTTGGTCCCTGCGACTTTTTCCTGTTCCGAAAACTGCAGATACTTATAAAAGAACGAAGATTTTCAACGACTGAGGAAATAAAAACTGCTTCGCTGGAAGTACTCAAGGCTGTAACAGAAAGTGCTTATGAGAAGTGCTTCAAGGACTGGAAGAAGCGTTGGCACAAGTGTATTGTATCTGAGGGGGATTACTCTGAAGGGACAACATGAATATTGATGAATACATTTTTTTTTCATAAAAATATTAAGTCACCTTACTTTTTGAACACACCTCGTAGTTGCAATTTGGCAGTGGTTCTTTCAGGCCCTGGAGAACGACTAAGTCCCCACTTCATCATGTCACATACATGTTCAAGTGGCGAGAGGTCTGGTGACTTGCTGCCCATGTCAATTATTGTACACCTCGAAAAGCACGTTGCATGGGGGCTTAATTAAGTACAATGCAAATAATTTTAATTTTGGTCGCTGTATGTCCGGCTACGAAGTCTCGTAACTGGTTGGCCCTGACTAGTATTAGCACGCAATCTGACTGCATAGAATAGCAACAAAGAATGAAAGGAAATTTCCGTTAACACAATTAATTAATTAAGTCCCCAGCAACTATAAAAGCTACGAAACAAAAACTACGAACAACAAAGCACAAGTGTAACTGTTCTGTGTGTGGAAGTGTGATTCAACGTACACATCTGGCACGGTTCTTCCTCAATAAGACAAGATATTTTAAATACCATTTACACTGAATTAATTAAATAAAACTGAAATACTATAATTGCACATAGAAACCCGAATTACTGTCTAATACATGAACACAAGCCAGATGCTTTGTTGACTGAACCTGTGACCAAGAGGCATTGTTAGTTAGGAAATTTAAAAAAAAAAAAAATTATGTTTTTTACCTTCATGTATATTGACTAAAAATACACTCTGATCATTACAACATCTCCATTCGAACAACATCTGCTGTCTAGCCCATCAAAACAACTGCACACGACATGGCCTCAAATAGTACAGCTATCAACATCCTCTCAGCAAAGCACTAACCACCACAACTTCTGAACAAGCACTGCCAGTGGAGGCGGCAGAATAAAACTCTTTGGCGCTATCTCTGGCGCTGTGACTCAGTGTAGCCACCTTTCAACGTTGCGTCGCAGCAATCCTATGTCCTCTGGAAAAACACATCACCTTCCAGTCGAAGAAATAGCAGCAGCGCGGCAATAACAACAGCTTGTGCAGTGTAGCCTATACCCTGCAGAAACACTAAATATGACCGCAAGTTGTAGCAGCTGAGCCACCACTATGTAAAGCCTGCAATAGGACCTGTGTGTCGTGTGCGAATGTGGCCTGGAATAGGAAGCTCATCATGTCCACGCCAACACGCGCACGTCCGTCACTCGCATACAGAAAGAACCTGCCCTCATCACTGAAGACAACAGAGCTACATTGCACTTTCCAGTCATCTGCTTCACGACACTGGGGTAGACATGGCTGGTGGTGCCGTGGCATGAGTGGTATCCTGGCCAGATTTACACGTGTTATTAGTACTGTTGGAGACAGACGGTTCCTAATGGTCCCTGATAACACAGCAGGTACAACATGTGTCCAGAATCGGTCCCTGGATGACAGTCTATCATTGCTGCTCGTACGTTGCTTCGATCTGCGCGTCGGTACAATGTGAACGTTTGGAGCATGGTCTACAGGTTTGAGAATGATCCACAGACCACAGTGGAAACCAAACAAACCACCGATACCTTGTGCCCAAGGTGTGCGGCAATCCATCGATGCATCCAACCAGCTCCCCGCATGCCCACGATGCGATCCTTTGTAAGTGGCTGACGCTTTTCGACAGGAGTACATACTCGTCAATAGGACATGGTTGTATTCCAGGATGAAGGTTGCAGACACTGTTCACCTCTAAAATCAACACAGTTACTGTCTGCAGAGTCAAAACAGGGGGTGTACAGACATGCCTCTGGATGGCCGTATAATCATCGATGACCATGACAAATGAATGACTACCACTACAGTCCTTCGGTATGTTTACAGTGTTGGGGAGGCATCTCGCTGTTGATATAGTTAATAAATATACTAATGAAAACATAAGATTCACATTTGTGACAGCAAATTTCACAAATCTCTCACAGCCGCTTGATGTGGCCTTATTTGCACCATTAAAAAGGAAATAGAGAACTATCGTGACAGACTTCAAGTAACACCATCCATGAATGACATCACTGAACAAGGATGGGTTCCCTGCACCACTGAACGATATAGCGAACAGTTTAGGGGAAAACTTGGAAGCTAGACTGAAGAGACAAAGAAACTGGCACATCTGTCTAATATCGCGTAGGGCCTCCGCGAACACTCAGAAGTGCCGCCACACATTGCATGGACTCGACTAATGTCTGAAGTAGTGCTGGAGGAAACTGACACCATGAATCCTGCAGGGCTATCCATAAATCCGTGAGAGGGGGTTGACGTCTCTTCTGAACTGCACGTTGCAAGGCATATGCTCAATAATGTTCATGTCTGGGGAGTCTGGTGACCACCGGAAGTGTTTAAACTCAGAAGAGTGTCTCTGGAGCCACTCTGTTGCAATTCTGGACGTGCGGGGTGTAGCATTGTCCTGCTGGAATTGTCCAAGCCCGTCGGAATGCACAGTGGCCATGAATGGATGCAGGGGATCAGACAGGATGCTTACTTACGTGTCACCTGTCAATGTCGTATCTAGACGTATCGGGGATCCAATATCCCTCCAATTGACATTCCTCACACGATTATAGAGTCCCCACCAGCTTGAACAATACCCTGCTGACATGCATGGTCCATGGATTCATGAGATCGGATACAAAAGAACCAGCTGATGACTTCTGTCAGGTTACTGCAAGTACTGCTGATGGGAGCCAGTAGATGAAGCTCACTTAGTGAGTGCAACATGTGTCATAGTAACATTTTCTGATATGTCCCAACCAAAAGTGGTTAAATGAGCAAAAACTATTACGATAAAGCGAATCTAAGATTAATTTATTGCATATTATCTCAAAAATTGTAACCTTTAGTTTTTTTAACGTTGTACCAGCGTTAATCAATTGAAATCGCTCCCAATTGGTGGCGTATTACTCTCTCGGCAAACCATGATCTGATAATTCCAGTGAGTGAGAGATCTGTACAATTTGTTGGCCACAGCAACAGCTGAAAGCCTCCTGTATCCAGGTAGATCAGGGTAGCATGTGAATCAAGTGGTCTTGCGATATCTCGTTGAAAGATAGTCATTCAGATCTCATAGAGAGGGCTCAAGAACCATCCTTGACGCATCAGGGATATAATGGCTGCTGTCCAAATTACCGGCTATGCGAAACAGAGGAGATGGCGTTTTGTCTGGCCAGTGCCATTACATACCATCACGCAAGGTGCTCGGCCGCCCAATTGACGACGACAAATGCAATCTGGCAAAGTCTGGTCCACACGGTAGACCTATTCTTGTCTTTGCCGTTAAATTCTTTTTATTATTATTTTTTTATTATTATTATACGTGTTTCACTATACAGCATCATCAGTTCTGTGGCAGAAGGAATTAACATTAGAATGGATGGAACGGACTTAAACAACCACCTTTACAGTAATTTTAGTGATGAATAGGTTGAATGACATTCCTTATACACGCATAGTATCGAGTTAAAGCTAAACATCTTACCCAGCACCAGGTTCAAAACCGGCTCTTGTCGTGTGGCGCATTACAAAGCAACCACTTGCGGGTGTGGCTGTGAACGGTGTATATCAAACATGATTTTCCATATAACTTTAACGTGAAACCATTACTCCCTTCTATAAATATTATAATAGCAACCTAAATATTCTACATTGTAAAACACATTATTACTTCAGTAAACTTTACTGCGCATCGAGAAATGTAAACTAGAAAGCTACACACACAATGTAATTTTTTAAAGGTAACCAAACCTGCAGCATACGTGCAGAAAAAACATTTGACTGCAGTATTAATGCTGTAAACCATAACTAAATGTGTAGCCAGATTCATCACTTCGTTGGTTCTTGAAACTTTACTTGTAGACTTTCGCGGCATAATTTGCGTCTGCCAGTTCAGTTTCTTCGGCATCTCCAGGATATACTCCCATAAGTCAAACAAACCTGTCACCATTCGTGTTGTCCTTCCTTGGATACTTGAAATATCTCCTTTTATTCCTACTTGGTATGGTCTCCACATATTTCGTAAATATTGTGGGATGGGTCACACGAGTGTTTTATAAGCAATTTCCTTTTTTAGAATGATTGCATTTCCCTAGGGTTTTACTAATACAGGTATACACAGTATCTAGACAAAGCTAAATATCAGTGTGAAAACTGGCTCTCGTCCTGCAGTGCATTACAAATTACACATGTTCGGCCACCAGGTGGCTGTCGTTCTGCGCAGTGTCTGTTCCTTCAGACATGCGTGCATGTCTGAACGACATTGTATAGTGCATCGTATACCACAGACACTACAAAAACAATTGCTGACTAACCGATGTCTGCCACCTCCTTTACCGACGAGTGAGCCTTAGCGATCGTTCTATTCTATATATACCATGTGATCAAAAGCATCCGGACACCTGCCAGAAAATTACTTACAAGTTCGTGGCACCCTCCAACGGTAATGTTGGAATTCAATACGGTGTTGGCCCACCCTTAGCCTTGATGACAGCTTCCAGTCTCGTAGGCATACGTTCAGTCTAATGTTGGTAGGTTTCTTGGGGAATGGCAGCCCATTCTTCACGGAGTGCTGCACTGGGGAGAGGTATCGATGTCGCTCGGTGACGCCTGGCACGAAGTCGACGATCCAAAACATCCCAAAGGTTCTATAAGATTCAGGTCAAGATTCTGTGTAGGCCAGTCCATTACAGGGATCTTACTGTCGTGTAACCACTCCGCCACAGGCCGTAAATTATGAATAGGTTCTCGATAGTGGTGAAAGATTGAAAGATACGAGGGTTGTCCAGAAAGTAAGTTCCGATCGGTCGCTAAATGGAAACCACAGTGAAAACGAGAAACGTTTTATTTGCAACAGTTAGGTACACCTTCCACCTACATCTCTACATAGTCGCCGCTCCAACTTAGAATTTTAACGTAGTTTTGTATCAACTTTCCAACATCCTCGTCATAGAAAGCAGCCGCCTGTGCTTACGGCCAGTTATGTGCACTGGTCTGCAGCTCGCTGTCTGTGGAAAAATTTTGTATTCATAGCCAGCGGTTCTTATGAGCAGAGATGAGACTCAGGGGGAGCCAATTACAGACTGTATTGTGGGTGATCAAACATTTCTCATCGGAAACGCTGCAGGAGCGCTTCATTGCCCCTGCAGTGTGCGGCTGAGAACTGGCATGAAGAAGGAACTGCTCGACAGTTGTGTTATGTGGGCTGCATGAGACAGGCGAAATCTCTAACCAGGCCCTCACACTTCGCGGGAGACGTTATTCCCTACGCATCTAGACGTGCTCACTGTTCCCTCAAAACTGAAAAGATCGAAACGACACGATCGACGGGCATACTGGAGACACTGTCCAACACATCTGTGCAAAGCTTTACCGGATTTTCCCAGTGGTTTCCATTTCGCGACCGATCGGAACTTAGCCGGCCGGAGTGGCCGAGCGGTTCTAGGCGCTACAGTCTGGAACCGCGCGGCCGCTACGGTCGCAGGTTCGAATCCTGCCTCGGGCATGGATGTGTGTGATGTGCTTAGGTTAGTTAGGTTTAAGTAGTTCTAAGTTTTAGGGGACTGATGACCTCAGCAGTTAAGTCCCATAGTGCGCAGAGCCATTTGAATTTTGATCGGAACTTAGATTCTGGACAACCCTAGTACAATCGCCATCCTCGAATTGCTATTCGCCAGTGGGAAACAACAGGATGCTCAAAACATCAATGTAGGCCTGTGCTGTGATAGTGCCACGCAAAACAACAAAGGGTGCAAGCTCCCTCCATGAAAAACACGACCACACCACCGCCTCCGAATTGTACTGTTGGCAATACACTCGCTGGCAGATGACGTAATCCGGACATTCGCCGTACCCACACCCTGCCATCGGATCGCCACATTGTGCACCGTGATTCGTCACTCCACACAACTTTTTCCCACTGTTCTATCGTCCAATGTTTACGCTCCTTACACCAAGCGAGGCGTCGTTTGGCATTTACTGGCGTGATGTGTGGCTTATGAGCCGCCTCTCGACCATGAAATCCAAGTTTTCTCACCTTCCGCCTAACTGTCATAGGACTTGCGGTGGATCTGCAGTTTGGAATTCCTATGTGATGGTATTACACATTACACATTACACATTACGACACTCTTCAACTGTCGGCGCTCTCTGTCAGTCAAGAGACGATGTCGGACTGTAAGTTTTTGTGCTCTACGTGTCCCTTCACGTTTCCATTTCACTATCACATAAGTAACAGTGGACCTAGGGATGTTTAGGAGTGTGGAAATATCGCGTACAGACGTATGCCACAAGTGCACCCAAGCACCTGACCACGTTCGAAGTCTGTGAGTTCCGCGTAGCGCCCCGTTCTGCTCTCTCACAATGTCTAATGACTACAGATATCGCTGATATGGAGTACCCGGCAGTCGGTGGCAGCACAGCGCACCTAATATGAAAAACGTATGTAAGTGTCCGAATAATCTTGATCACATAGTGTACTTACAACTTATTGCACGCAAGTACTTGTATCAGTTAGCCGATTCCTGTTGTGACTCACTGATATTCTAGTTATAGGATTCTACGTTTCTTCGTTTTGAGAAGTGCAAAATTTTGCTTTTTGAACATCTAAGGCCAACTGCCAGACGTCACACCACTTCTAAATCTTATCACATGGTACTACATTATACATCACTGTATAACCTGTGGAAATGATTAGTGTGATATTAATATTGTCTACAGGATCATTAATATTCAGTATGAACAGCAAGGGATACAACGTGCTTTCCTGTCTCACACCTGAGGTTATTCCTACAGCAGTTGATGACGCTCCATTCGCCCTACCAAGAAATCCTATGTACAGTCCCAAATTTCGCTTGATATCCTATACACCCATACCTTCGATAATAAGCGTATGTGTAGTACCGAGACAAACACTTTTCGAAGGTCAAGAATCATTGTATCTATCTGATTGCCTTGATCCTTGGTTTTCAAAATGTCATGTGAAAAAAGTGCGATTTACTTTTAATATTATAGATGATTTCGGAACTCATGTTGGCTGGCAACTAGGACGTCAATTTCGCCGAGGCACCTCATTAAATTTCAGCTCAAAATGTGCTCTAAGATTCTGCAGCAAATAGATCTCAAGCATATTGGACTGTAGTCTTGTAGACCCTTTCTGTTGTCCTTCTTGTAGACAACTGTGACTTGTGCCCTATTGCAGCCACTGGGCACAGTTTTTTGTTCGAGTAATTTGCAGCACATTATATTTAAAAGAGGGACTAGTTCAGCCACAAATTCGGTACGGAATCTGGTAAAGATTCCGTGTGGTCCTGGATTTTTCTTCAACTTTAACAACGTCAGCTGTTTCTCAGTCATCATTGCAGTGGTACAAGAATTAAATTGGATGAATACTGCTGGATTCTCCTTTTTAAAGGAACGTTTGAAAATGTTCAGCATTGCCGCTTTTCTTTCCTACTCTCAGTTTCAATCCTGTCTCGTCCGCTAGTGTCTGGACGGTAACCTTTGTGCCACTGACGACGTTAGCACATAATCAGAATTTCATCTGTTATCGTGAGAGATCTTTCGATAATATTCTGCTACAGTAGTCGTTGAAGGTTTCACACATTCGCCTTTTGACAGTCAAACGAATTTCATTTAGCATCTGTCTGTCTGTAGTCCTATCCCTTATTTTACTCTTATTATGCAGTGGTCTTTGTTACCTTAGAAGTTTCTTTGCATGACTGTACAGTATATACCATGGAGGGTCTCTCGCAACATGAACTGTTCTCCAAAGCGTACGTCTATCCATTTCGTGGTTAACTATTCTGTTAAACTTGAGTCATAATTATTATACACTCTCCTGTTCAGAGCTAAATTTTACAAGTTCGTTATGGAGATACGACATTATTTCCTCATTATTATTTTTGGATCTTCGTAATTGTTTTAGTCGTCCTTTCTATTTCGGTAATGATTGTTGCTATGGCTGCCTCTTCATCACTGATAGCAGTTTCAATGTTATCGTACTGAAAGGGGTCAGAAAAGTTTGTTGTCATAAAATTCAATGTGACTCCATCATTCCGAACTATGTGATTCAGTAGGTTTTCATAGAAAGGTATAGTTTCGCACGATATATTGTCACGCCCATCACTAACATAATAGTAATCATCCCAAACTGGATGTTTAAAGTCTTCTCCTGTGAGTAAACTATGACTGGGAAGCTTCTGTACTAGCACACTGAGGTTTTCTGTAACATTTTCGGGTACATACGAGAGTGAGTTTGGTGGTCTATAGAAAGATTCATTTATAAAGTTACACCCATCCCCTATATCGAGTCTTTCCCAAACCATCTCCTGTGTATAGATACGTACATATGTTTTTCCCTCGCTCCATACGCAGTGTAATAGGGCAGAGAATAATATTGGCACGACGACCCGCCTCTAAATGCTCTAAAGTGGTTTTCGCAATGTATTTGTAGATGTAGCATAGGTGCGGAAAGAAAAGAAAATTTTAAATTTCTTGAGGAACAAAGAGCAAACCAAAATTAGTAGCAGTTACGTAATAGGCGACTAGTAATTTGTATGTCACACCCATTAAAAGTTGTGATTTGGATAAGAGTATCTCTCAATTGAAGTAGAGTAGTAGTAGAGAACTGGTAATAACACTTCCGTGACTGTTATACCGTCCCCCTAGAGTGTGAAGAAACCAGAACCGTTCTGTGTCAAGAGCCTGGAAGCAATTTCCTTGAGCTCGCAGAAGCAATCATTGAAGTATTCATATGCAAATGAAGCCAAGAGCCGTGGGAGACATTCGCCTCTAGCCTTAACACAGCCTTCCTGAGGAGCAGGTAAACCTACACACGAGTTCTCCTTTTAGGAAGGAGTTAGCGTCCCAACACTGCATTCACCGGACGTAGATATTGGACGCACGCACGTGCATTGCTGCTTTAAATAATCCCTCACAAGAGAACGCTGCTACCGTGTCAGGAGCGACTGCTTCGCGGCAAGTCTCTTCAGAATGCCAACTGCAGCTGCGTCATTACCATAATAGTAGGCCGCGCGCATTTTCTCATTAGTCCGTTTTAGCGCCTGCACGGTTCAACTCCCTGAGTTTCTCAACTGCCGTTCCACGTCGCTGAAACTTACTCACGCGTAAGAAACTCGTTTAAAAAACAGCTGCTCTGAGAGTGTATTTATCTCCCTCCCTCTCTTCTCTTTCTCTTTCTTGCTTTTTCTCGCTGTATGTGTGTTTTTATGCATATTAAGGCTGGGTGTTGGTGAAATAGAGAGAACAATTAGCAGCATAGATACACTGGCGTACACTATGAGGCCGAAGAGTACCTAAAAGAATTATTATGTATGGCGCATATTGTATCTTCGAAAGTAGGATGATACGAACTGGTCCTAAGAAGTTTATAAACGTTGATTCTGGACGGAAGGAAGCGTCGAAACACTCAACGTTGCATTTTAAAGGGCGATATTCATGCTGTCCGTCAACAACAAAACGTCGATGTCAAGGTTTATCGGGAAGATAATTCTAACGTTAACGTTGGGGAGCATATTATACACAACCGTTCGTGAAAAATGATGCAATACACAGAAGGAATGGTCTGAATCATTCCAAAATCGGAGGATTTGTTGGGCAGTGGAATCAGCGAAATACCATGCAGTGTGTCGCCTGACAGTTCAGCGTTACGCCACGCACCGCCGATACGGAGACGTTAAGTCAGTTGTAAACGTAAAGGAAGTGCGGTACGGCTACCAGACGTCAAAGAACGCAGTATTATCAAGTGCGTGAGAGTTGGAATGAGGCTTAATGATTAGTCCCTTGGAAACGGGTTTGTCGCATTTCAACATTGCGGCTTGTACAGAGCACACTGTTAAGACAGGGATGCGTTTGTGGAAGAAGTGGATAGAAAAGGGTAGAACACAGCTATGAACTGGTACTGGACCACACAACGTGGCCGCAGTTGCGGCATTTCCAGCAAGATAACAAAAGCTTGTTCCCAAGAAATAAGTGGGATTCTTAGCCACATATGTAACAGCTCTCTGAAGCAGGGCATTTTCCCAGATAGACGTAAGTATGCCATTCTTAAACCACTGCATAAAAAAGGGGATACGACATGCCCAATCTCTCTTCTGACTGCCTTATCCAAAATTCTTGAAAAAGTAATGTATTGTAGAGTAGCTTCACGCCTTTGTAAAAATAAAGTTTTAACAAAATGTCAGTTTGGTTTCCAGAAGGGTTTCTCAACGGAAAATGCTATATATACTTTCACTAATGAAATATTAAATGTTCTGAGTAACCGGAAGTCACCCGTTGGGATTTTTTGTGATCTATCAAAGGCTTTTGACTGTGTAAATCATGGAATACTTCTAGATAAGCTCAAATACTGTGGTATGAATGGGACAGTGCTCAAATGGTTTAAATCATACGTAACTGGAAGAGTGCAGAAAGTTGAAGTAAACAGTTCACATAATATGCAAAAAAATTGGTGATTTCTCAAACTGGGCAACAATCAAGAATGGGGTGCCGCAAGTTTCGGTCTTGGGTCCTCTGCTGTTCTTAATGTATATTAATGACTAGCCATTCTATATTCACGAAAATGCAAATATCGTACTTTTTGCCGATGATACAAGTATAGCTATCACACCCGACAGACAAGAATTAACTTTTGAAATTGTAAACGACGTTTTTCAGAAAATCATTAAGTGGTTCTCTGCAATTGGGCTCTCATTAAACTTTGACAAAACACAGTATATACAGTTTCACACAGTAAATGGAATGACACCATTAATAAATATAGACTTCGATTATAAATCGGTAGCTAAGGTAGAATATTCAAAATTTCTAGGTGTATGCATTGATGAGGGGCTGAACTGGAAAAAACACACTGAGGATCTGCTGAAACGTTTGAGTTCAGCCACTTATGCTATTAGGGTCATTGCAAATTTTGGCAATATACATCCGAGTAAATTAGCTTACCATGCCTATTTTCATTCTCTGCTTTTGTATGGCATCATATTCTGGGGCAACTCACCATTGAGTACAAGAGTGTTCATTCCACAAAAGCGTGTAATCAGAATAATTGCTGGAGCTCATCCAAGATCATCCTGCAGACACTTATATAAATAGCTAGAAATCTTCACTGTAGCCTCACAACATACATATTCACTTAGGAAATTTCTTATTAACAATTCGCACGAATTCAAAAGTAATAGCAGTGTACATGGCTACAACACTAGGAGAAAGGATGATCTTCACTACTCTAGGTTAAATCTAACTTTGGCTCAGGAAGGGGTAAATTATGCTGCCACAAAAGTCTTTGGTCACTTACCTAATAGCATCAAAAGTCTGACAGATAGCCATATAGCATTTAAAAGGAAATTAAAAGAATTTCTTAATGGCAACTCCTTCTACTCATTAGACGAATTTTTGGATATAGTAAGTGGGTAATTTCCCAATCCCACAAAAAAAGATAATAATAATAACAATAAATTAAAAATATTGAGTATCATGTAACATTTTGTCTAATGTAATGTCTTGTATAGACACCTTTTATTAACTTGACACGTTCCACATCATTACGAAGTGTCGTATACACGATCTATGGAACAAATACTAATCTAATCTAATCTAATCTAGTGACTGCCATTTTGTCTTAGTCGTAACCGACAGAAAAGCTTCGTTCACAGCGTTGGCTTGAAGCTGGAGCACTGGAAGTGGTTTGGACAAGTCCATATCGACGGTTCGATGGCACCTGATAAGGACTGGACTGGTGGCATCCGTGCCACTGCCGGAAACCACAATGAAACGAACAAGTGAACGCCGTTATTGGCGTCCTCTGTGGCAAAATGTACTGTTTTCGGATGAGTTCCGCTTAAATTTGTCATACAGTGATGGCGACGTACGTGTTCTACGCTACCGTGGTGAATCCATTTGGGCAGGCTACGTACACTGCCGAGCAGTACAGCGAACAAACGCCGAGTGTGTTCTTACGGGGCACCGTCCGCTATAAAAGGAGATCTCATCTCCTACACTCTCGTATTGACGGCAATCTGAACACCAGCCTCTTCATCAGGGGGTTATAGAGCCACGTGTTATACTTCAGCAGTGCAATGCCCACCCATAGGTGGCGAGTATTGAGTAAGATTTTATCGTAGAACGGTGGCACCACTGCTTCCTTGCCCTGCACGTTCACATGACATGTCGCCTGCTGAACATATCTCAAGTATGGTAGGTCGGCAACATGTTCGTTCCGGCCCTGATGCAGCTGCTGTCAATACATTGTAGACAGGCCTACAAACCACGCAGCAGTCTGTTCTCCAGTATCACAGCCAAGTCCTCTTTGATTCCATGCTACAACATCTAGAGCCTGCGGTTGCAGCACTTCGGAGGTTTCACACCGTATTGAATTATCACGGTCAAAAGGCAAGTGCAGTTTAGTAATTTTAATCATTTTTTCAGTGCGATGTCCCTAATCAGGGGAATAGATTTCGTGCAATCAGATGTCTCCTTTTTGGGGTAGCAGTTTTCATAAACAGTGGTTAGTAGTAGACTTCGTACTCTGTTCATCTTTATTTTACATGGCACAACAAGGAGCTGTAGAAGGTAAAAACTCTAGAAGTAGACAGAGACCAGAATACATCCAGCAAATAACACTGACGACTCCAAAAATCTTTAATTTATTATTTGTCATGTTTTCGTGACGAATTGAGAACGTTTGTCCTCGATTCGCTCACTTTATGCTCAGACTAAGGCATACCCAGATGATTTTGACACTTTTTTGAGTCGTGTACCAGTCTCTTCATATCAGAATAGCACCTGCAACCTACGTCCTCAAATATTTGCAGTATGTACTTCAGTCACCGTCTTACTCTACAATTTTTACCCTCGTCAGCTCCCTCTAATATATAGAAATTATTCCCTGACGTCTGAACAATTTCCTATCATCCTGTCTCTTTTTCTTGTCAGTGTTTTCCATATATTCCTTTACTCTCAGACTCTGCGCAGAACCTGCTCGTTCCTTACCTCATCAGTCCACCTGACTTTCAAGATTCGTCTGTAGCACTACATCTGAAATATTTCAGTTCTTTTCAGATTTCCCACAGTCCATGTTTCACTATCATACAAAGTTGTGCTCCAATCGTACATTTTCAGAAAGTTCTTCGTCAATTAAGGCCCAAGTTTCATACTAGTTGATTTCCCTTAGCCAGCAATGCCCTTTTTGCCAGAGATAGTCTGCTTTTTACGTCCTCGCTGCTGCGTCCGTTATGGGTTATTTTGCTGCCTAGATAGCATAATTGCTTAACTTCATCTTCTTCGTGACCATCAGTCCTGATATTAAGTTTCTCGCTCTCTCGTTTCTGCTACTTCTCATTACTCGCCGGCCGCGGTGGCCGTGCGGTTCTCGGCGCTGCAGTCTGGAACCGCGCGACCGCTACGGTCACAGGTTCGAATCCTGCCTCGGGCATGGATGTGTGTGATGTCCTTAGGTTAGTTAGGTTTAAGTAGTTCTAAGTTATAGGGGCCTGTTGACCTCTGCAGTCAAGTCCCATAGTGCTCAGAGCCATTTTTTTTCTTTCAGCAGTCATGTGAGCAAGTGTTCTGATCTCAGAAGCTCTGCGTTTCTGGATCCGTGTTCACCGGGCTTGCTTTTCTTATTTCAAGGTGTATTACCATCCCTAAAAATATCCTGTACTTAAAAAAAAAACTTTACGGGTATGCAGTAGAGCTTTCGAATTATAAGGACTGACTGGCGTACATTGACTCTAGCGATCTGAAGAGGTGTTCCCATACTCACGTAGCAATACGGGAAAAGTATCCATACTTCTTCTTATGAGTACTTTAGTCTCGATATCGAAACACTTTTACGTGATACTTATCAATTTATACTTTTATTTATATCACTATTCTATAGCAGGTACCATATAGAAAGATCAAAAATATGGAATGGGCCTTTACTTGGAAACGCCTCTGTCACCACTATGGATTTGCCTTTTAGGGCAATAGGAAGACATGAAAGTCCTATTCCTCCGGTTGGGTACGATAGTCAAAGAGCACTTGATAATCCCAGTGACACCAGTGCCCTCCGAGCGTTAATTTTGAAAGGTAGGTAACACGAAGTCACATCACATATTATCAGCGAAATGACTGGATAAAATATTGTTTTTGAGTAACTGTGCAGAAGAAGAATGGAAAGTTTAGGTAAGATCTTATTTATTTGCTTTTGGGTACCATTCACCTGTCTTCCTGTTAATCTGTTCTGCAGTTTCATATTTCAAGTTCAAAATATAAGAAAATTTGGTTTGATGCTTTTATTATTCTATTTATAACGTGTGAAATTTGACTGTCCCTCTCTATTAGAGAGAGATTTTGAAAACAGAGATTGAGAGGTTGGGGCTTATAGTGTGTACCTACTCCAACATTTTTATGCCACACTGTCAATTGTATTTCATTTCTTTCCAAATTTAAATGTCGATACCTATGGAACCAAACTACTGAGGTCATCGATCCCTAGGCTTACACACTACTTAATCACACACACCCACGCCCGAGGGAGGACTCGAAACTCTGAACCGTAGCAATGGGCCTAGACAGTTCGACAATTTTATGACCACGACACTTTACTGACGAAACTACTCATGAGTAAAGAATCAATACTTCTCGTCCGATACACTGGTACTGTACCTATGGCGGTACAATTCAGCAGCTGTAGAGTGTTTGATTGTCTTGCTGCGCATGATGCTCGCTAGCAAAGTTATAAACGAGCAGACGGATCGACATCACCGTACAGTATCTTCCTGCATCGCCGATCAGATAAAACGCTAGACGTGTTGAAGTCCCTCTTCATACATGTAAACATGCCCCACACGGAAATACCTCCACCTCCGCTGAGAACAGAGCGGTTAGGTGGAAAGAATACACTGAATGCAACTGTAAGGGGGAGGACACGTCCGATGACGTGATAGAAGAAGAAACAGGAGCCGACTGGGAACAGATAGGAGATAAGGTGTTAGGGCCAGAATTGAAAAGAGCTTTGGTGAGCTTAAGATCATATATGGTGGATCGATCACATTCCATCGGAATTTCTAAAATCATTGGGGGATGTGGCAAAAAAAACAGCTCTTCTTGTTGGTGTGTAGACTGTATGAGACTAGCGTCTTCTCTGATCGGCGATACAGGATGCTACTGTCCGATGGTGTCAACCACTCAACAGACTTTCAGAAAAATATCATCCACACAATTCCGAAGATTGCAAGAGCCAACAAGTGCGAGAATTATCGCACAGTCAGCTCAACAGCTCATTCATTGACGTTGCTGAAGAATGCAAAAGAAAATTGAGGATCTGTTATATGATGATCAGTTTGGCTTTAAGAAAGGTAGAGGCACCAAAGAGGCAGTAAATGAAAGCAAGATGGGGAAAAATCAAGAAACGTTCACAGGATTTGTCGATCCTGAAAAAGATTTCGACAGTGTAAAATGGTGCAAGATGTCTGTAATACTGAGAAAATTAGGAGTGAGCTATAGAGAAAGACGGCTAATATATATTACGTACAAGAGCCAAGAGGGAACAGTAAGAATGGGAGACCAAGAACGAAGTGCTCGGATTAAAAAGAGTGTAAAACGGGGATGTAGTCTTTCGCCCCTACTGTTCAGTCTTTACATCGAAGAAGCAACGACGGAAATAAAAGAAAGATTCGACTGGGGAATTAAAATTCAGGGTGGAAGGATATAAATGATAAGATTCATTGATGACATTGCTATCCTTAGCGAAATTCAAGAAGAGTAACAGAATCTGTTGAATGGAATGAACTGTCTAACGGGAAAGGGATATACATGAAAGCAATGAGATGCAGCAGAAATAAGAACAGAAAAAAGGTAATACCAGAACTGGGATCACAAGGTACACGTAGTCAAGGAGTTCTACTGTCTAGACGGCGAAATAACACATGGCGGACGGAGTAAGCAGGACGTAAAAAGCAGACTAGCACTGGTAAAAAGGGCATTCCTGGTCTAGAGGAGAATTTCTGGGAACTGGCATTGTACGGAAGTGAAACATAGAAGGTGGGAAAACTAGAACAGAAAAGAATTGAAGCATGTGAGAGGTGGTGCTGCAGAAGAATATTGAAAATCAGGTGCACTGATAAGATGTGAGATGAGGAGATTCCTTGAAGAATCGACAAGGAAAGGAATATATGAGAAATTACTGACAAGAAGACGGGATGGGTTGATAGGACACTTACGATATTAGAAAATAGCTTCCATGGTACCAGAGGGAGCTGTAGATTGTAGAAATTGTGAGTGTAAGGGAAGACAGAGATTGGAATACATCCATCAGATAATTGAGGACATAGGTTGCAAGTACTACAATATGATTCACAGGTTGATACAGAAAGAGAATGCTTGGGAGGCAGCGTCAAACGTCAAAGTCAAACCAGTCAAAAGATTGATGCAAAAAAAAAAAAAAGGTTTCTCCAGCAGCGGTCCAGTCTCTACCATCTGTGTGTGGCAATATCCTGCGTCTGCCGATGCGCTAGTTCTCGTTTTTAGCGTCTGAGCAGCAATTTCGACGTCTGGTATTTTAACATATCTCCTCCATTTCACTCATTGATCTCTGTTCACGTTGCTGGTGTTATTGCTTTGGTGGTGTTCCACGTGATCATATGGCACCTGGGCCAAAATGTAAAGCTGTTTTTTTTGTTTTGTTTTGTTTTGTGAGAGTAGTCTGCTTTCTTCCCTTATTTCGAACAACGTGCTCCGTGTAGAGGAACAGTTTCATTACATGTTTGTAATATGATCATTAACATATGAATTATTTTTCTGTTTTCTGTCTTTTCTATTTTGAGCTACAAAAACGTAATTCTGTAAATACTGATTTGAGTAAAAAGCGGTAGTGGAGACTGGGCAATTGTTTATTGCCTGCTGTACATGACTAACTCACAAAGTACGCATTTTACAACCACTATTCATTTATGTCCTATTCTTGTTAATCCCTCTCCAAAAAGCAAAGACTTTTCACATAGCGGTCAGAGGGCAAGGTGAACAGGCCAACTTGACGACCTCGTCATCTATCGAGCACTGGTTGCGGCGTAGCAGCTACAGCCAGTAACGCAGTTAATGGATGTAAATAAACTAGTATCGTGTTTTATGACCTCTTCAGAGAATTGCGCTTCATCAAAAGAACGGTTCGGCAGTTTTGGTACACTACATAAATGATGTACTAAATGGTAGAATTACCAGTAGCATTGGTGAAATTGGTACGAAAAATGGCTCAAATGGCTCTGAGCGCTATGGGACTTAATATCTGCAGCCATCAGTCCCCGAGAACCTGCGACCGTAGCGTCCAAGCGGTTCCGGACTGAAACGCCTAGAACCACTCGGCCACACCGGCCGGCTGGTACGAAAGGGAAGATAAATGAATGTGTAAGAGAGAAAATGGGAGTCGACGAATTTCTTTTCGTTTTGTTTATTTGTTTGGTTGTTTCTTTTGCACTTAATTAGAACCGTACATCATTTAGTGTTAGTCTATTGTGTATCTTACATCCTCACGGAATATATGTTGCATTTTGTATGTAAAAAATCTAGTTGACGGTGTAACTTCTGGGTGTTTATGTAACCAAAGCAACTACTTAAAATGTATCTACAGTTTACATGTACAAAAATAAAGATATATATATATATATATATATATATATAATTATTGTTGTTATTTTGTACTCAACAGAACGTTCTTCATCATAAATAAATGGCTCTGAGCACTATGGGACTTAACATCTATGGTCATCAGTCCCCTAGAACTTAGAACTACTTAAACCTAACTAACCTAAGGACATCACACAACACCCAGTCATCACGAGGCAGAGAAAATCCCTGACCCCGCCGGGAATCGAACCCGGGAACCCGGGCGTGGGAAGCGAGAACGCTACCGCACGACCACGAGCTGCGGACATCATAATAATTAAAGGCAAGGCTTACTGTTACTGTTGATAAGTCCGAAAGCTGCAGCATGTTTTACATAAATTCGGCGGATTATTGAACAGATGTTTGACTGTTATGAATTTTTTATCTTTTTATTTTATCTTTTTGTTAAGAAAATTGCATTTTCTAGTGCTGAATGATGAATCTGTATTGTTTTCTCTATTTTTACTACATCACTCTGTTTCACGTTACAAATCAACAATTTTCGAATAAAACCTGAATTAAACATTGACAGTTTACCTTTTGCTATAAAAACTGTTTATTCTTTAGTAACAGACAGTAGCCAGCCGGAGTGGCCGAGCTGTTCTAGGCGCTACAGTCTGGAACCGCGCGACCGCTACGGCCACAGGTTCGAATCCTGCCTCGGCCATGGATGTGTGTGATGTCCTTAGGTTAGTTAGGTTTAAGTAGTTCTAAGTTCCAGGGGACTGATGACCTCAGAAGTTAAGTCCCATAGTGCTCAGAGCCATTTGAACCATTTGAACAGACAGTAGGTACCCAGCCTTTTATATATCCTCACACAGTTTCTAGATGACTCACCGCTTTTGGATTGGAGGGCAACCTAGTAAGACACCGGTTGCATGCTTAAAGATAGCGATCACTATCAAGTAACACCCGGTCTTGCGCAATACACCCAACATACAGGTAACGCGTGTACGTCCTTAAATGACTAGTGCTATGTTGTGTCTAGACAAGACAGCATAGACACAATGAGAGGAAGCCGAAAGGCACGCGCTTAAACTCACGCAGGCTGGCGTGAGGTCTGAAACAGGATAAATAATGAATGCTATAAAGAAAAGTACGTAGCTTCTGGAATACTTAACTTTAATCCACATTTGTAGAACATCGCTCTTGATGATACATTAATAGAATCTCAATATCAATTGAATACGGCGCCTTGCTAGGTCGTAGCAAATGTAGCTGAAGGCTATGCTAACTATTGTCTCGGCAAATGAGAGCGTATTTGTCAGTGATCCCCTTCTGGCAAAGTCGGCTGTACAACTGGGGCGAGTGCTAGTACATCTCTCTAGACCTGCCGTGTGTTGGCGCTCGGTCTGCTATCACTGACAGTGGCGACACGCGGGTCCGACGTATACTAATGGACCGCGCCCGATTTAAAGGCTACCACCTAGCAAGTGTGGTGTCTGGCGGTGACACCACATGCTACTAGCAAAACTACCCTAGTCTACGCTTACTTATGGTAGTGTACGAAAGCCTACGGGAGTTTTACAGCTCTACCTGCCGGCCGAAGTGGCCGTGCGGTTAAAGGCGCTGCAGTCTGGAACCGCAAGACCGCTACCGTCGCAGGTTCAAATCCTGCCTCGGGCATGGATGTTTGTGATGTCCTTAGGTTAGTTAGGTTTAACTAGTTCTACGTTCTAGGGGACTAATGAGCTCAGCAGTTGAGTGCCGTAGTGCTCAGAGCCATTTGAACCATTTGAACAGCTCTACCTCATTGTGTTTAATGAGAATGAGTTCGATTTGGAAAAATACAGATCCTGTCCTTGTTATGTACCATGTAAAAACTGAAAATATTCTTACGCAGGCTGCAGTACGGGCAACACACAACAACTTGTAATGAATCTTCTGATGGACGCCAGATAGAACAAAATGATAAACCAGGACTTTCAAGAAATAGTGCTCGTATCGCCCAAAACAGAGCAGCAGAAATGTCTTTTATTTGAAAGCACCGCTGGAGGAAAAGTCCATCAGCGAGAAAAACGGAAACGCCACAAGCTCACCTGTGAAACAGATGTTGGTTGATAACGAAGTAACCAAGGTGTGACAACAACGTTTAAAAGACATAGGAAAACCTCGAAAGAAACATAGCGCAGTGACCGACTTGTGATGAGGTCTTCGTTGACCCTCCAGCAGAAGACTGCGCAAAGTGTTGTAAATGAAACACACGGTGACACGAAGACGGCGTTCAACTTTGGAGGAGGCAGATTTATGTGTGATATTTGTGAGTGAAATACTATGATCTTGAGTTGTATTAATTGTCAACACAGTAAACCTTTCATTACGTACTGTTTAATAAGAAATATATGGCTACGTTTCATTAAGTAATGTACTGTCTTATACTTTCTAAGTGTAAAAGAATATTCATCTGTTATCATTACTGTCATCTTGCACTGTGGTTAAATTCGTCTTTCGCTAATACGAAGAGCAGATGACATTTTTGTAATATTTTGTAAAATTGGCTAAATAAATGTGATAAACCAGGACTTTCAAGGAATAGTGAAGAGCAGATGACATTTTTGTAATATTTTGTAAAATTGGCTAAATAAATGTGATGGTATAAAATTTTTTGGAATATAATAACGGCAATCCTATTAATAAACGCAAAGAAAATACCTCCCAAAGATGCATTAATTAAAAGGTGTTGACTTTTAACATCGTCGTCTTCTCTGGTTTCCCACACTTCCCGACTTCTTCCAGAATTAATTGAACGTCTTTTGATTTTTCGTACATATCGATAAGTTACCCTCTAGATTTTGGTTATCCTTTTGCTCCCCTCTCCCTCCTCCTCTCCCCTCCCCCTTCCCCCAGCCAACACAGTTCAGAAGTAGGTTTTAAGACAGCTACAAAGAGTGCTTGAAAGTGAATGTACTTTTTCCACTTGAGCATCAGTAGCTCGACCCGTCGAGGTGGATGCACCATTAAGCAATCTGTTATAAATATTTTGTGCTGGCATGTTAAAGAGTTTTTAGAAAGGTAAAAAAACCGCTTTTTGAAATATTCAGCTGTATCACTATTTTTTTTTTTCTACTGAAGACATTCGATTTCGCTTCAACGTCAGATAATTATTATTAGTACTTCAAACTTTCTATAAGCTACAGTCGGTACTGCATCTAAAAAAATGGCTCTGAGCACTATGGGACTTAACTTCTGAGGTCATCAGTCCCCTAGAACTTAGAACTACTTAAACCTAAATAACCTAAGGACACCACAAACATCCATGCCCGAGGCACGATTCGAACCTGCAACCGTAGCGGTCGCGCGGTTCCAGACTGTAGCGCCTAGAACCGCTCAGCCACCCCGGCCGGCGGTATTGCATCTGTTAGAATGCATATCTGAGTTGCTTTTGAGATACGAAGACGTTGTACCGAAAAAAAGATCGTTGTACAGCTGTCGTAATGCTGTTTTAAACCCAGTCTCTTATGATTTACAACGGAAACAGTGCATCTTGCTATGTACAGCAAAGTAACGCAAATAAACGGCAATGATTTGCACCAGGAACGGGTGATGACGAGTGAACGCCGGACGAAGACCAGGCCAAACCGGATCGGAGATCGTGAGACATCTGGAGTGACAGACAGCCTGTTTGAAACTTATCTCGCGTTTACGCCGACATGCTGCAGACAGCTCTGGGAGTATGTAAGCACACGCCACCGGAGATGGACCACGGACAACTCTCCAGAGACAGGCGCGGCCGTGGCTGGATGGATCGACACAAATAAACACTGCTCTTTCTCTCTCTCTCTCTCTCCTCTCCGTGTCTCTTCCACAGGCAACTCACGAACAATGGACGGGCGGGCAGAAGCACTGCTGCCACGCGGGACACTGGCAGGTAGCCAACAACGAACGTCCCGGGGGGCACGCGCTGGAATTAACTTCCGTCACTCCCGCTGCGTTGGCAGCCCTGCCTCCTCCTCCTCTCCGCTATGTGCTACCTTAGACGTACACAAATGGGCTAATACCCTCACCAACGTAATCAACATAGAGCGGACATGGCTACGGATTTAAACTGCTAGATGACTTCAAGAAGTAAGTTACACGTTATACAGTGAATGCTGTGAAAGTGGCTACTTAGTTTTGCTGTATGGTAATGTATAGATATATCTACTGATGTTTCGTCTGTTTGGTAATGCGAAGCTAAACTCGTGATTTGCGATACAGTTAAGCTCGTATTTAAGTTCGTAAGTAGTCTCATAATTCTTGAAAAGAGATCAGCAATACAAAAGTTAATCAGAAAAGCAACATTAAACGTGTACTGCAGAGGTCTTTGCGAGAGCACAATCTGTTCTCTTAAATTAAGAAAACTATCGTGTTTGCAATAATGCTGTATGATACGCGAAATAAATATGAAATATAATTAACTACCAAACATGCCAATCTGAAAGGTATGTCACTGTTGAAATGTTAATTGTATCAAACGCAAATTATAAATGACCTGCCTGTCTGAGCAGTGAGTAAATGCTGTGCTGCCACTGTCTTCAAACTACTGTGGCTGTTGCTGCTATGCTAGTCAAAAATAAAAATTCAAACTCTAGCAGTGCTATGTGCAACGTGTTCTTTAAACTATAGAGACACCCACGGAACTTCCGTGCTAATAAATCTCATTACCTCAGTGAGTATTTTCAGTTAAGGTTCTCTTACGGAGAAACTTGGGGAGGAAAAATTACACTACGGGCCATTAAAATTACTACACCAAGAAGAAATGCAGATGATAAACGGGTATTCATTGAACAAAGATACTATGCTAGAACTGACATGTGATTACATTTTCACGCAATTTGGGTGCATAGATCCTCAGAAATCAGTACCCAGAACAACCACCTCTGGCAGTAATAACGGCCTTGACACGCCTGGGCATTGAGTCAAACAGACCTTGGATAGCGTGTACAGGTACAGCTGCCCATTCAGCTTCAACACGATATCACACTTCATCAAGAGTAGTGACTACCGTATTGTGACAAGACAGTTGTTCGGCCGCCATTGACCAGACATTTTCAATTCGTGAGAGATCTGGAGAACGTGCTGGCCAGGGCAGCAATGGAACATTTTCTGTATCCAGAAAGGCACGTACAGGGCCTGCAACATGCGGTAGTGCATTATCCTGCTGAAATGTAGGGTTTCGCAGGGATCAAATGAAGGGTAGAGCCATGGGTCGTAACACATCTGAAATGTAACGTCCACTGTTCAAAGTGCAGTCAGTGCGAACAAGAGGTGACCGAGACGTGTAACCAATGGCACCCCATACCATCACGCGGGATGATACGCCAGTATAGCGATGACGAATACACGCTTCCAATGTGCGTTCATCGCAATGTCGCCAAACACGGATGCGACCATCATAATGCTGTAAACAGAACCTGGATTCATCCGAAAAAATGACGTTCTGCCATTCATGCACCCAGGTACGTCGTTGAGTACACCACCGCAGGCGCTCCTGTCTGTGATGCAGCGTCAAGGGTAACCGCAGCAATGGTCTCCAAGCTGATAGTCCGTGCTCTGCAAACGTCGTCGAACTGTTGGTGCAGATGGTTGTTGTCTTGCAAACGTCCCCATCTGTTGACTCAGGAATCGAGACGTGGCTGCACGATCCGTTACAGCCATCCGGATAAGATGCCTGTCATCTCGACTGCTAATGATACGAGGCCGTTGGGATCCAGCACGGCGTTCCGTATTACCCTCCTGAACCAACTGATTCCATATTCTGATAACGGTCATTGGATCTCGACCAACGCGAGCAGCAATGTCGCGATACGATAAATCGCATTCGCGATAGGCCACAATCCGACCTTTATCAAAGTCGGAAACGTGATGGTCCTCATTTCTCCTCCTTACACGAGGCATCACAACAACGTTTCACCAGGCAACGCCAGTCAACTGCTGTTTGTGTATGAGAAATCGGTTGGAAACTTTCCTCATGTCAGCACGTTGTAGGTGTCGCCACCGGCGCCAACCTTGTGTGAATGCTCTGAAAAGCTAATCATTTGCATATCACAGCATCTTATTCTTGTCGGTTAAATTTCGCGTCTGTAGCACGTCATCTTCGTGGTGTAACAATTTTAACGGCCCGTAGTGTATATATGTGAAACTTGAAATAAAGAGATGGACGCTGATTGACGGAAAAACAACAAAGTAACTCTATTAGCAAGACTTTACATCGCTAAGACAATATCAACAGTCGAAAAAACTGAAACAAACACATTTCCTATCCATCTTTAAAGGAAAATCAGTAAATCGCACATTGTTACGTTGTCATAAAAGTCTCCAATTTTAGATCCATGACCAAATACCGAAATGTACTATTACAGTACCTTTTGAAGTCTTCTGAATGAATTTACAACATATCTCTCCATAAATGAAAAACAATATAAGAAAACTATTGTTGGCACACAGCATGGCCTACATATATCTTACTCCATCAAAAGATACAACTCGACACTTCCTCTCTCCCTCCAAGACCGCACACTACTCACAAGCAAAGTTTCTACCTACAGTCTCTTTGCCGCGCAGCCTCTTAGGCAGAGATGTTGCCCGCTATTACTCAGATGCTATTGAAGCTTTATTTTTCCGTATGACATCCGAAATATTACCAAAATTACTTTTTTCTGTATAAAACTAAACCGTTACAACTGTAGTATATTTCGAAGTGACACAGATACATGACACCACTTTTCAATATATTCTCCAACTCTCTGCGAGCAACAGCCGGAACATTTTAGCAGTCGTTCAAACCCTGGACGATAGAAATACGCTTCCTTGTCATAGAGCCATATGGCAACCCTCCTGCCAATGGCCCTATCGTTGGAAGACCAGCAACTGCTGAGACTCATGACTGACTGGACATTTCGGTCTCTGGTCGACGTCGCTGGTCTTCCTTCCCGATCGGCATCACCTTCGTCTGTGCCGCCTTGGTCATATTTTTGACAAGTTAGTTTAAGTTAGTTTAAGTGGTGTGTAAGTCTAGGGACCGATGACATAAGCAGTTTGGTCCCTTAGGAATTCATACACATCTGAATGTTTGAGTAGCACACAAGTCATCGTCAAAACATACATCTTCGGGTACATGAACCATTTCTTTTTGTCAAAAGTAAGTGCGAGAACATTTGTGTAATAGGCTTCCCCCCCCCCCCCCCTCGCTTTCACTTCACCTACACTGAAACGTCAAAGAAACTGGCATAGACATGCGTATTCATATGCAGAAATACACGTACGTTAACAGGCAGAATACGGCACTGCGATCGGCAACGCCTACGTAAAACAGTAAGTGTCTGGCGCAGTTGTTGGATCGGTTACTGCTACTACAATGGCAGGTTATAAAGGTTTAAGTGAGTCTGAACCTGGTGTTACAGTCGGTGCACGAGTGATGGGACACTGCATCTCCGAGGCAGCGATGAAGTGGGAATTTTCCCGCACGACCATTTCACGAGTGTACCGCGAATATCATTCCTGTAAAACAACAAATCTCCGTTATCGCAGCGGACGGATGAACATCCTGCAAGAACGGGACCAACGACGCATGAAGAGAATCGTTCAGCGTGACAGAAGTGCAACCCTTCCGCAAATTGCTGCAGATTTCAATGCTGGGCCATCAGCAAGTGGCAGCGTGCGAACCATATATATATATGAGCTTTCGGAGCCGAAGGCTCGGGCGAGGCTCGTTTCAAATTGTAAAGAGCGGATGGACGTGTACGGGTATGGAGCCAACCTCATGAATACATGGACTCTGCGTGCCAACAGATGACTGTTCAAGCTGGTGGAAGTTCTGCAACGGTGTGGGGCGTATGCTGTTGGAGTGATACGGGAGCTCTGATACGTCTGGATACGAGTCTGACAGATGACACATACATAAGCATCCTGTCCGATCACCTGCATCCATTCATGTCCATTGTGCATTCCGACAGGCTTGGGCAACTGCAGCAGGACATTGCGACACCCCACAAGTCCAGAATTGCTACAGAGTGGCTCCAGGAACACTCTTCTGAGTTTAAACATTTCCGCTGGCCACAGACTTCCCAGACATGAACGTTATTGGGCATATCTAGGGTGCCTTGCAACGTGCTGTTCACCAGATCCTACTCTTACGGATCTATGGACAGCCCTGCAGGTGTCTGTTCTCTCCGAACTACCTTGACATCAGTCGAATCGATGCCACGTCGTGTTGCGGCATTTCTGCGTGCTCGCAGGGCCCTACACTTTATTATTCAGGTGTTCCAGTTTCTTTGGTTCTTCTGTGTACTTAATCTGACTAGCCCATCTTTCCTCCCCTCCCACATCAGTATCCCTCCAGCCCTTACATATTTACTACCTGTGATGCGTTCTTGTTAATCGTAATGTGCACCATTCCCTCATTCACTACACACCTAACCCCATACCTCTCCCCCCACTTTTTTCCCATTTTTGTATCATTGTATGCTTGGTCTTTTTTAACAATCATTGACGATTTTATACAAATGGTTTTTAAATTCCAACGATGTTTGTGGCCATTTATTTTTATATATTTGATCAATTTTGAAACAAGATTGAGCCGGCCGGTGTGGCCGAGCGATTCTAGGCGCTTCAGTCTGGAACCACGCTACCGCTACGGTCTCAGGTTCGAATCCTACCTCGGGCATGGATGTGTCTGATGTTCTTAGGTTAGTTAGGTATAAGTAGTTCTAAGTTCTAGGGGACTGATTATCTCAGATGTTAAGTTCCATAGTGCTCAGAGTCATTTGAACAATTTGAACATGACTGTAATTCGTAACAATGTATAACTGCTTATTTCGTAATTGACCATGTATCAGATATTTCACTGTTTTGCAAGATTGTACTTCTACTTATCTTGATGATGGTGAAAGTCGTGTCTTTACATGTACACTGGGAAGTAGGCTCTTCACGCCATATAACGTTAAGTGTGATATCTTCTGCCTACTCCAAAGATAACGTAACCAGTTTGTATAATAAGGAGTCCCACCAACTGTTTCCAAGACATACCACATATCACACTGAGCAAACTAGGGTGTCTTAATGTTGTTCTTTGACGATCGTTTCACTTGTACTTAGGTCAGTGACTGCTTAGACACAATTTAGGGAATTTTAAAGCTGTCATTTGATCCCCTATTTTATTCCACAACTATATCAAGTGAATAACTCATGCTAACTGTCAGTAAATTAACCTATTGTACAAATGTTCTCCCATTTGTTATTGACAAAACTGGTTTGTAGAACCGAAGATACATAGTTCGACGATGACTTGTGTTCTATTGAAGCCTAATTATTTTCGACACATAAGTAAGATAACAAATCATGCAGCCCATACATTAATATAACTGTTTGCTCTGCTATTTTTTATACTTGTTCTTTTATTGTGCTTTAATCTGTAGCAATTGTCACACTTGAAAATGGCCTACGGCCGAAATTTAGGTTGTGGAATAAAGCCCGTTATACAGTCAAATGGCGGTTATATCATTCAAGAAATTTTATATGAGTGTGACTCCAAACCGAAGTAAAGTCACCAATGTACTACTTTCTTCTTGAAGTCCCATCTAGGACTGCCGACATTTTTAAAATTATCCAGAATTCGATATATCGGTATTTAAAAAGTATGTTTATTAGTCCTCGATGTAACGACAGAAATTGTCGACATATTGGAGAGAAAAATATCGACAAATTTACCTACAAAAATATATGCTGCACATTGTGTATACACTACCGGTTTTGGGATTGTAAATTAAGTATTGATTAATTATTGGGTGTTCTGTACATCAACAAGGTAACAGACTGCCTATCCCCCTTAGAACAATAATTGAAAGAAAAACATTTACTTTGAAATTTTTAAGTTAATAATCAGACTTTGAGCATATGAAAGCTTGCATTTGAATACGTCTTTGGTCGACTGTTGTGTTGTTAATTAACAGCTGTGTACATATTGCATTTCCATGCAATATTTCACTGCAGTTAACCTCTCATACCTTATTTTCTTAATTTGTCATTAGCTACATGTCGAAATAAACCTTTTTTTCACTATAATTTAGGTAAATTGCATGGTGAAGCCAAACATTGCAATGTCTGTTGGTAGCGCCGAGCCCCGGTTACGTCATCATTTCCCCTCATACGTCTCCACCCACCACAAAGACCAGTCTTGTCATTTAGATTTTTGTTCATAATTTTCATCAACTGTCTTTGAAGAACGGACACTACTTGTATTAAAAACATTTTTCAACGCAACTTGTGTGTTATTTCCTGACATAGGAAATCTTGTTATTCCATTCACACGCCCCCTCCCCCCCCCCCAAATGTGCAATCGGTCTTCTTCTTTTGTGCTACCTGTACTTGCTTCACACAGTCAAAGAGAAAGACTGGACTTGATGACAGCTCAACAAGAAGTACGACTCCTTCACACAGCGAAAGTAAAATTATGTCCTACTACAATTTCAACAACGCGATTTCGTAAACGTCTCTATGGCAACGCCTCTTCATAGCTCTACAGACGTCGGCTGTTTTCGCCTACAGCCGTTTGCTCTTCGTAGTTGAAAGCTGTCAATAGCGCCGCCTAATGTCACGGACTTGTTTAAGTTGACTCGAATGTACGAGTGAGTTCTTCAAGCGTCTCAGTGTTTATGACGTCATGTCTCCTAATCTATGTGTCACACGATGATAAATTTTTGTAGATTCAATATGTGGACACTGCCTGCACTCTATGTTGGAAATAGCATTACTAGATAAGGATCAAGTAATGTAAACGTCATACAATGTGCCGCAGTTTTTCTCGCAACTCATGATGTCATATCTCCCGAACTGTGTGGGGTACCATGATATAATAATGCAGTTGCGTTTAGTTTCATATGTGGATACTGTTTATGAAATTTGTTGTGAATAGAGTTGTAGCACGGAAAAAAGTCATGCATGATGCACTGTTTTTCACGCCTCTTATTGCTAGTGACGTGGAACTCCTGAACTGTGATAGGTAGCTGGTTCTTATTCCCACGGCGATTGGTGCCTGACGGTAAGGGATATGTGCGCTAAGCTTGGTTGAAATCGGTCCTTTGGTTTAGAAGGAGATTTGCAACATACACTCTTATACATACATATGTATACAACCATTTTTTTAAAATATGTGTCGATGTCTAGCTTTCTCAGTGTGGTAGGTGCAGCTGTATATGTATGTCTCTCAACATATGAAAAGTAAATCTATGTTATCCACTGTGGAAATTATTGCACGTGGCGTAAGCTGAGAACAGTTACAGCAAGAGCTTGGATTTTCTTCCTTGGAATGTTTGCTTGTTTGTGTGTATTTTAGACTTTCATACACATTTGTTTGTAATTAAAAACATGGATAACAGAAATGTCTGAAACGGAACTATTAAAGGCCACCTTACTCACTGCCTTCTGAGTTTCTATGCGAAAAAGTCCTGTTCTCAGTAGTAGATATGTCTACTAGATTTTATCTTCACATCTCAAACTCGCTATATATCATCATCGGTGATAGCCCAGAGACCTTGATTTGATATATCGATCTGCTCGCAGCTATTTCCCTAAGTTTCGAGCCCGCGACCTTTCCTTCCATGCTTATTTTTTTCCAGATGCGGAAAAGACGGGTAATGTACAATTTGTACAAGACCCAAAAGGAAACAACAAGACTGGGAGGCCAAACACGAAGTACTTGGATTAAATAACGTGTAAAACACAGATGTAGCCTTTTGTCACAACATACATCCAAGAAGCAAAGAGGGAAATAAAACAAAGATTCACAAGTAAGAAAAAATTCAAGGTGAAAGGATATCAATGACACGATTCGCTAATGACATTGCTATCCACAGTGAAGTGAAGAAGAATTACAGGAACTGTTGAATGGAATGAACTGTTTAATCAGTACAGAATATAGACTTAGAGTAAATCGAAGAAAGACGAAAGTAATGGAAAGTATCAGAAATGAGCATAGCGAGGAACTTATCAGAATTGGGGATTGAAACAAGACAAAGTTACGTAATTCTGCTACCTACACAATATGCATTTAGCCTGATCGCTGGATTGGTCACGGTAGCACATTTAACTGGGCATCAAGATCGCCAGAACTTCCTCCATTAGGTTTTTGTTTATGGGGTGAATACATAATATGGTTCAAATGGCTCTGAGCACTATGGGACTCAACATCTTAGGTCATAAGTCCCCTAGAACTTAGAACTACTTAAACCTAACTAACCTAAGGACATCACACACACCCATGCCCGAGGTAGGATTCGAACCTGCGACCGTAGCAGTCCCGCGGTTCCGGACTGCAGCGCCAGAACCGCTAGACCACCGCGGCCGGCAATACATAATATTAACTGTTTCGATGAGATAAACAGTTTTGGCTGCAAGAGAGTATTATATTATATTTTACCAATAATACGTTTCATCTTGTTTAGGGTATCTTCAGACTGGCTGGCATAACAGGTGTCAAACACACCTGTTCCCGTCCATGCAAATGTCAAAGCAAGCAAACACCGTAGACAATATTGTAAGAACATTGCGCGGTGCCCTTACATGAAATAGTGCCAAGCATACGGGAAGTCACTTTTAAAATACTAAAAACCTTAGTCGGTAGTTTTTATCTTAGTAGGGTACTGCGTGGATTCTCTTAAAACTCGACAAGGGCAACTACCCGTTGACGATTCTTTTTAAAAATTTTAAACGTCATTTCCCGTTTACTCAACGCTATTTGTATATCAGGACACCACGCAATGTTCGTAACATATGAACAACAGTGTTTGCTTGCTAAGACGTTTGCATGGACGCCAACATGTGTTTAACATCTGTTATGCAAGCCAGTCTGAAGATGCCTGAAACAAGGCGAAATGAGTTAGAGGTATAATATAAAATAATAAAGCCTGTTACTCAGCCAAGACGTTTTATCTCTTCAAAATATTTGTCCGTGGTTGCTGTATCAAAAATCCATGAATTGGAAAAAATTCTCAAGATGAACTGCTCGGTCGCACTATGGGCGCTACTGCCCTTATTAGGGAACACTGTAGAAGCACTCAGACATGCAACTGGATATGTCGTCCCAAGAGTGCACAAATGTGGGTTGACGGTGGGATATTCGAACATTTATTGCGAACTGTACAATAGCTGTAATATGACGTGAACGACAGTGCTTAGATGTGAATGTGTTATAACTACGTATTTTTTAATTAATACTTTGTAAAACGCATGTTTGGGTGTTGTGTGATGTCCTTAGGCTAGTTAGGTTTAATTAGTTCTAAGTTCTAGGGGACTGATGACCATAGATGTTAAGTCCCATAGTGCTCAGAGCCATTTGAACCATTTGAAAACGCATGTTGAAATGTTTACAAACTATGTGACAGGTGTACTTGTGTAAACATGCCAGTGTAGTGAATAACACTGAAAATAAGTAACAGTGTTCATTAAACGTATTCTATCTCCTGAAATATTCGGAATAGGGCATATGTCCATGCATTTTTTTCAAATGATCGTTCCTGTCAACCCCTGAATGCTGACTATTTCTCTTGGGACACCGTGAAAAACTGTACGTTTTCTGTGACACGTTCAAACGTTCTAAAACCCCCAGATGATTGAAAATCCAGTAGTAAAGAAAGCACATCGACGACTTGTAATCCATAATCTGCTACTCGTTCCATTTGCCTGTGCTGATGATGATCTGTCATTCGCTGCTACTAACGTCGAACCTTTGCAAGTCTTTCCGCTTTTTGCTAGGGTTTTCTGGGGCTGCACCTCTTCTGTGTGAGATTGCATCATCCGTGAAAAACCTCACTGAGCTTCCGATGTTATCCACTAGATCATTTAACTACATCGTCAACAGTAGTGACCCTGAACACTTCCAAAGAGGAATACTGTTGTTCAAATGGCTCTGAGCATTATGGGACTTAACATGTGAGGTCATCAGTCCCCTAGAACTTAGAACTACTTAAACCTAACTAACCTAAGGACACCACACACATCCACGCCCGAGGAAGGATTCGAACCTGCGACCGTAGCAGCAGCGCGGCTCCAGACTGTAGGGCCTAGAACCGCTCGGCCACTCCGGCCGGTTAATAAAGCAAGTGTTCACTAATGCCACTATCGGCTATTGCGAATGTATGACATCTCGATTCTTGTTCAGTCACTTGACAATAGTAAAGACTATATTGTATCATTAATTTGCGGTAGATGAAGAAAAATATCGTTTGATTAAATTTCTAGCAATTGAAGTAAGGATTTTTCGATGTTTTTTTGGGTGGCAGTGAACTGAAATAGAAAGTTCAAAGTTTGTATAAACAAGTATTCTGCTGTAAAAACATTTCACCATTTCTCCTCTTCTCCGTAAACGCTTTGAAATGAGTAAATTCACAAAAAAACTAGTGATAGTTTGGCAAAAATCAGCGTAGATCGACAGCCTTCTTTATTTGAACCGTCAATTCTGAAATTTTACGATTCTGTACAGAGTGATCACAAAGGTCCATTCCTCACTACGGCGTGTCCACGCATTTATTGATGGTCGCACTGCATTAATGTGAGATCACGCCTGCGACCGTAGCAGCAGCGCGGTTCCGGACTGAAGCGCCTAGAACCGCTCGGTCACAACGGCCGGCGGAATACTCTTGTGTATGTCCTCCATCTTTTTTATGTCTGTGTTACGTGTTTCTGAGGCAGGCATTCGAACGATCCAACAGTTTCAGTAAACTGCGTGCAAACCTCGTTCAGGTCGGCTGATATCGTTAATGTGGCGTGCACATCGGACCAGTGCGTGACGCAAGTCCCGTATCGTGAGATAGCACTCAACGAGTTGCACTGAACGAGTACATCCACAGACTCTGCTCGATGTTAGCTAGCATACGTATTCGTAACTGAATTACAGTCTGCTTCTATATACAGCTAGCCTCTCAAATCGCTCCTGTGGCAAGTGCAGAATTAGCAGTTTGATGCAGCGTTTCTACCTTGATGAAGTTTTATCCACATACACACAAGTTGCGAATTCTTTATGACAATCTAAGTGAAACTAACATGGAAACTGTTTCCAAAATCGTGAAAATATGACACAAAGAGCAAACATATTATTTGGAAACTGTCTGAAATGACCCGAACACCAGAAAATACGGCTCAAGTAAAATTTTGGCTGCAGCAAAATCCGCCAGCGAAGAACCCGTCATTTTAGGTTCGCCGTGTACTCTTTGCGCTCGTCTACACTGATGCGCCAGAACTTTCTGACCACACACCTACAATCGATATAAGTCCGTCCAGGCGACAGCAGCGTCACCTGGCGAGGAATAGTTGCTATCAGACACGTGCACAGTGCATGTAGTATCAGTGAGCGTGCTATCCGAGTGTAGAATGGGGAAGGATCGCACTCTATGTGAGTTTGACCTACGGCTTATTGCGATGGCCTGGCGGCTCAGCACGAGCATTTCGGAAACCGAACGACTTGTCACGTTGTAACATTGCGCTACTGCGTACGACACTTATTAAAGCCTGTACTATGGTAAGTTGACGGGCTTCACCTTATAAGAAAGGATTTTGGTATATATGTTGACCGCGTGTACCAGAATGGAGGCAAAATCAGACTTTCACCCACTCAGTAACAACAATGATACGTCAAGCAAGCCTGAAGTGCAACTACACGTTATGACGGACTAGAAACAACACAGCAGATGCTACCAATTTGTTAATAAAACGGTCGACAGCCTAATTAGGCATTAACTGAGTTTCTTCCCTGTACAAGTTGCTGTACTTTCATACAAAACAACACGTAATAACCCTACATAATATGGTCTTTTTTAGAATCAGAAAATCTACTGAACTAATAATTCCACTTTCTGTACTAATATGGACAAGCCATAAATACACAGCAATAAACTATAATGTTTACTACAAACTTCGTACTATCCATTGATCTGATTAAAATCGGGCATAGGTTACCCTAGAAATAGCACTTTTGAAACACACATACAATGTCAATTTTGAAGAAGGTAAAACACTAATAAATTTTGGTTTTATATTGACTGTAAGTTTGCTGGTCAAATCAGTTCAGTACACTTCAGAATTTCAATGAATAGAAAATAAAAAGGGAGGGGGGGGCCTGAAACTGTTATGATCACTGTACTGAAATTTTAATTATTGAGATCATGAAGCACTCAAGATTTCCAATATATGATTTACTACTCTTTTTGTCTTATTTCCTGCTCATAATTAAACTTCATTACTAAACCAATTTCAACATTATCTTCCAACTTTGCCAGACCTATATATTCATTAACAACAAAGTTCTTTAAACATCATTCTAACATAGATAGGTCTGCAGGTAAGTATTATTAACATAAACTTTAAATCTTCATTTCGGGACACTCGGATTGCACATGTGGAAAGGACCCTGTCTAGGTTAGTGATGAGGATAATTAAATGATAGGACAGTTCTGGTAAAAGTTAAGTTGTTATTGAACAGTCAGGAACAAAAGTAACACTGGTCCACACGAATACAGTACTAAAAGTTTCAACCTGTTCGTATCGATGCGGCGGTTGGCGGGCGCCGAGATGGCGAGGCGCAAAGCACACATACAATCGCAGCTATGGCTCTTGATGTATCGGCACTTTGCTTCTTCTTAGCGTCGCAATACTTTTCCATTTAGTGCCTATGGAATATAGCCATGCTGTATAGTCGTCGGAAACGGCACATCCGAGGCTCAATGAAATCACGTTTTCCAGGAGAGCCTCCTCGATCCAGAGCGTGTTTCTCAGACCGACGCCCAACTCCGACTACTACTGCTGAGCCCGTTATGCCGTGCCGCGCCCGTGTGCATTTTCCCGCGCTCGCCTGCCATCCACCTACAGACAGGGTATTCACCAAAGGTTTTGCATTCTACATATCCTAATACATTGCCTGCGTATGGACCAGGCGCCCAATTGCAACTTTAACATCTTACAACAGTTTCAACATTTCTTACATTTCCATTTCGTTATAATATTGCTTGCAATTTGACATAAACATTAATATTCACATCGAAAATTGTTTACAGTTTCTTTAACATAATGACATGAAAAGAAAAAAGAAATGAAATCAGAACATCGCTTGCACTAATTTATCGAAAATCAGAAGAAAAAATTATTATATGTACAGTTGTTGTTGTTACAAGGTGTTCGAGGACGGTTGTGGTGAGTGTCTTCGACACGCGGCGAAAATGAGGTGAAACCACATCCAGTCGTCGTGGGGTTGAGCGGCAACCCCTGATTACAGATGTCCGACGTCGTAAGGTTGGTAGACTGGTAAAACAGGAAAGACGGCGAACTGTGGCGGAACTAACATCACACTTTAGTGCTGGGCAGAGTAGAAGTGTGTCTGAATACAGTGCACAGAACATTCCTAACGATGCACCTCCACAGCCGACGACCCATGACATAGGCAAGCACGACCGAAATGAGCATGTGACCGTCGGCACTGGACAGTTTTTGCAATGGCAAAGCGTTGCATAGTGTGATGAAGTCCGATACCGCCTTCATCATGACAATGGGAGGGCGCGAATCCGTCGTCTTTTAGGGGAACAGCTCCTTGATACCTGTACTGTGGGGCGGACACTAGCTGGCGGCGGCTTCATTATACTCTGGCTCCAATGGGGTTCGTGCAAGGCATCATGACGGCCAACGAGTATCGTGCAATGGTTGCAGACGACGTACACCCGTTCATGACGATCATGTTTCTCGACGTCAGTGGCATTTTTCAACAAGATAACGCGCCATGTCGCAAACCAGGCGTATAATGGAATGGTTCGAGTAAAACAGTGGCGAGTTCCAATTGATGTGCTAGCCTTCCTAACTCGCCAGATCTGGACGATCGAACACATCTGGGATGTGATTCAACGTGGCGTCAGAACTCATCGGCCCCTTCCCCGAAATTCACGGGAATCAGCTGACATGTATACAGATGTGATGCCAACTCCCTCTAGCGATTTACCAAGGCCTCATTGCTTCCATGGCACGACGCGCCGCCATTGTTATCCGTGGTACAGGTGGACATGCCGGCTATTAGTAAGGTGGTCATAATGTTCCGCTAGATAAGTATACTTTCTTCCTTCACTTCTAATTTCTACATCTACATCTACATCCACACTCCGCAAGCCACCCAACGGTGTGTGGCGGAGGGCACTTTACGTGCCACTGTCATTACCTCCCTTTCCTGTTCCAGTCGCGTATGGTTCGCGGGAAGAACGACTGTCTGAAAGCCTCCGTGCGCGCTCTAATCTCTCTAATTTTACATTCGTGATCTCCTCGGGAGGTATAAGTAGGGGGAAGCAATATATTCGATACCTCATCCAGAAACGCACGCTCTCGAAACCTGGCGAGCAAGCTACACCGCGATGCAGAGCGCCTCTCTTGCAGAGTCTGCCACTTGAGTTTATTAAACATCTCCGTAACACTATCACGGTTACCAAATAACCCTGTGACGAAACGCGCCGCTCTTCTTTGGATCTTCTCTATCTCCACCGTCAGACCGATCTGGTACGGATCCCACACTGATGAGCAATACTCAAGTATAGGTCGAACGAGTGTTTTGTAAGCCACCTCCTTTGTTGATGGACTACAGTTTCTAAGCACTCTCCCAATGAATCTCAACCTGGTACCCGCCTTACCAACAATTAATTTTATATGATCATTCCACTTCAAATCGTTCCGCACGCATACTCCCAGATATTTTACAGAAGTAACTGCTACCAGTGTTTGTTCCGCTATCATATAATCATACAATAAAGGATCCTTCTTTCTGTGTATTCGCAATACATTACATTTGTCTATGTTAAGGGTCAGTTGCCACTCCCTGCACCAAGTGCCTATCGGCTGCAGATCTTCCTGCATTTCGCAACAATTTTCTAATGCTGCAACTTCTCTGTATACTACAGCATCATCCACGAAAAGCCGCATGGAACTTCCGACACTATCTACTAGGTCATCCCAAGACGTTCTCATAATGCTGAAAAAGATATATTTTCTGTTTCATTCGCCCAGACGGTATTCGTATGTTTGAGATAAGGACAACACACGACTTCCCCTGCAACACAAATTTATGATAGAAGATAGAATGCGTGGAGTCTTAGAAACAAATGGTAAGGATATTTTCCGAAATGGATGTTACTGTTGAAGAAATAAACACAAGCAGCAGATGCCCCCACTCGTAATTAAGAGAGATGCTTAAACTGACCCACAGTTCTTTGGGCCAAGTTATTCTACACATTTTCAGTGTATTGGTATTGAAATATGTTATTGCTTGAGCAGACGTAGTAATTAAGACACTGGCGTACTGATCGGGAGAAATGCCTTTTGAATTCTTGGTTCGCGGATTCTTTAAGGTTTCGCATGGTTCCTCTACCGCACAACAAATGACTATTGTGATAGGGCTTTGTCCTCCTTCTCGTCTTCTCGAATCGATACACTTTCTCTTGCTTTCGTAATACCAGCGAGATATTAAATTCTGATCTTTAGCCTTTCCTGCAGTATACTGATGGACAATTTATTGGGACGAGAATATTTTGTTCTTATGCACTTGTCCAGCATAGATTAACTGGAGGGGGTCTCGATGTTAAGTGCTCAGAATGAAATTTAGTATTCAAGGGATTATTTGTATGTTGTGTGAGCTCATAGAGGAAAAATTGGCATATAAAACCTGTGGGATATTAACTACATCAATTCAAAGAAAATTCTTTCACCTCGAGGATTTGACAGGAGTCATTTGCCGTGTGACTGTCCTTCAAGGGATATCAGTTCCACCTTGGGTGCGTAATTAATATTAAATTTATTCTCTTCCTCATTGCTACTTCACCCTGAGTGAATTGTGAGCAGTAGAGATTAACTTTAATGATGTGGTTTGCAGCGTGTTTGCCTGTAATTACATTGGCTTACACTGAGTAAACCAGTTTACTTCCGCAATAATTACACTGAACGGCTAGTGATGTTTTTTATACACTTTCTCTGCTTATCCATAAAAGAAAACTGTTAGCCGAGCGGTTCTAGGCGCTTCAGTCTCGAACCGTGCGACCGCTACGATCGCAGGTTCGACTCCTGCCTCGGGCATGGATGAGTGTGATGTCCTTAGGTAAGTTAGGTTTAAGTAGTTCTAAGTTCTAGGGGACTGATGACCTTAGATGTTGAGTCCCATAGTGCTCAGAGCCATTTGAACCAGCCATAGAACTGTTATGTCTCTTAGAACTAGGCACAGTCGACAAATCAAAACTGTTCGCACTGAAAATGACTAAGTACTAAGTTGGCAGGATAGGAGAAAATTTTTATTGTAGACAAAATATACAGAACAGGGTACAGTGGATGTTGGCTAAAACAGTTGGATAATTATGTAGGGATAAAAAAGTAACACAAGGTAGGAATGCATAGCACCAAAGTACTTGAAAGACTGAAATCTTTAGATCTGAATGGGAGTGCAAACACAGAAAGATGTAATTTGCTATCGGAGTGGGAGATGGTGAAGCAATTAATCATAGGTAATTCAAGGAATATTCCATTTCAGGGATGGAAAATAAAATAAGGAGATAATAATGATCAAAAAGGAATGCTGTAGTATTTTTCTCAGAAATTTCAACAGAGATCGCAGTAAATTAAGCTTTTCTACTAGCCATCCTGGAATTTCTTAAAGATGTTCTACGTATATGAAAAATAAAACTCATAAAAAAACTCTACCTCCGTGGCTCGAGATATGTACTACAGTATTCTGAAGGGCCACACGATTTTTCGTAAGTACAATATTTCTCTATTGTCGTATTCTGTACTTGGTTGCTGGGTAATACAGAGATACGATAACCACATACTTTATTCTGCAATTTACACACTTGCAAATAGACAAAGACTGCGATGCAGATGATAAAAAGACAGTAAAGAGAATAGTAATAACAAACTGTACCAACTTAAACTAAGAAAAGATACTGCGAACTTCAGTAAGAACTGCAACAACTCCCCTGTGTAAGAGACAATTCCAGATTACTTCTCCACAGACCTCCAATAATCCTAGAGCAACAACGCGACACTGGAATGTCCTGAACTGTTTGCTGAACAACTGACGTCACAGTAGGTTAATTATTCTGGATTGCCGATGGGGGCTCATTTATACCAAGGGACTTCAGTCTCAGCGACTAAGGACTACGTCCAAAGATAGGGTGTCTCGGATCTGTCTTTTGCCTTTCTATTCAACTTCTGGCGCAGTTCTTCTTACCTCTGGGGAAGGTATACCCATATGCAGATAGATCTGGTGTACAGCTGTGGGAAAAAGACATTCTGTAACGGTACATCCTCTCTCGTTCAGCGCTATACGCGCTTGCTTTCCATGAGTAAAGTTTCGCCAGACGGAGACTGTATACTCTACAGAGGAAAAACACAGGCATGAGAGGCGTCAATCCATTACCGGCATCCTACATCTCATTCTATTACTTTAATCCCATTAATCACAATTAAAGTCATTTTTCTACCGATCATTTTATGCTTGACGCTAACTATGGTGATGAAATGCTAATTATGGTGATGATATCAGTGATTGTAAAAGTCAAGGTATCTTTTCGTATACATTAACCTTATGTATTCTGATTGGGAATTTTTGCAAGCGGAATAGTAGACAGCGCTTGTGAGCAATGGTCTTGGGAGCCAGCGCTAAACCACAGGCTGGGCTGTAGGCCGAGATACCTGCAGTGTTACTCCCTATGGGACAGAGAATGACTTGTAAGGCTTTGCCGACAGGAATGGGGTAGTGCCTTCGGTAAGCTGGCACAGCTGACCCAAATTGTTCTGCTGTGTGCCATCCCGGCAGACCCCACAAGTCTTAGGTAGACCAGAGCACGCGGCACGGATCTGGCCAAAATGATAGAATAACGAAACATGGAGAAAGCCGCCCGTACGAGGTAAACGGCCGTTTCATAACCAGGCCCAGCCTTGCAGAGGGCAGCAGACTCAGCTGAGTAACTTCTCAGAAGGCAAGTGGAGTGTAGAGCAGTTACTGCAGATCACTATTTCATGCCCCCCATCCCCCTATGAGGGTATGTCCCTAAACACGAGAACGAAAACAAGCAGACGTAGTTATTAGCATGTGTCTTGTCGTGACAGAGAAAAAGGCGCGGTTGGGATAGCGTGCATGTTTTGACAGCTGAGAAGGCATTCCAACCTCTCTGGGCTTAGCTCAAAGAATCTGTCACGGCATCGCCAGATGGTGGGGACAGCTTTGAGTCTCAGCGATTGGAGGACAATGAGGGCATCATAAACACCATGTCTGCAACAGAGAGAACAGGTAAACACATCTTCGGACGCGCGACTTGGGAAAAAAAAAAAAACGCGAGACGAACAACCGTTGGCGGACGACGTGGAAGGCACATCCGCCATGGAAGGGTGGCCAGCATAGACAAAAAATGAAACTAAATACAATAAAAACAAGTCCTGATTAATTACAGAAAAGCAAGTAACCCCATTGCATAATGAAAAATAAGACGCGTGCATGGGTGAAAACGTGATCACAATCGGAGAAATAATTCTTACGTTACTACGAGTGAAAGGTTTAACAACAAAACTGAAATTTGAAAATTAATATCTCAATAAAGTATTTTCATAATTTAAGTGTCCACTGATCGACCCCATGGACCATTATTAGAATGAAATTATCGAATTTTTATAAGCTTTATGTATTTTAAATTACAGGCGTAATGTCTTGCACTTTTGTGGAAGTGCATTGAAAGGTTACGCTAGGCGACACGAACAAGGTTTTCAAAATCTTGTTAATGTCTTTTAGTGGAGCTGGTTTTGCTGCTCTTTAACACTGACGATATGATTGTCCTGTGTGGATCAAACTGCAGTTACTTCTGATTAGTGTTTTTGTGTCTGCCTAGCAAGGTTAAATTTTATCTGACTACTGACTAATTAATATGTGTCATAGTGTTTTCTTGGAGTCTACCTTTGGCCTAGAGTATGATGGCCTCATTCTTTCCATTGCAACTTACGTCCTCAGTTCTTTACTGGATGTTTTCCAATCTCTGTCTTCCTCCACAGTTTTTACGCTCCACAACTCCCCCTAGTACCATGGAAGTTACTCCCTGATGTCTTAACATGTTCTACGTCCTACCGAGCGTGGTGGCGCAGTGGTTAGCACACTGGACTCGCATTCGGGAGGACGACGGTTCAATCCCGTCTCCGGCCATCCTGATTTAGGTTTTCCGTGATTTCCCTAAATCGCTTCAGGCAAATGCCGGGATGGTTCCTTTGAAAGGGCACGGCCGATTTCTTTCCCCATCCTTCCCTCACCCGAACTTGCGCTCCGTCTCTAATGACCTCGTTGTCGACGGGACGTTAAACACTAAGCTCCTCCTCCTCCTCTACGTCCTACCATCGTGACCCTTCTTCTTGCCAGTGTTTTCCCTATGCCCCTTTCTTCGCCGATTCTCCGAAGACCCTCAACATCCTTACCTTATCAGTTCAGATAATCAACATTCTTATGTAACACTACACCTCAAATACTCTGTACTTTTCCACTTTTCCCACAGTCCGTCACTAAATACCATTCAATACTCTGCTCTGAACGTACATTCCTCAAATTAAGGCCTATGTTTGATACCAGTAGACTTTTCTTGTCCGGAAATGCCTTTTTTGCCAGTGATAGTCTGCTTTTTATATACTACTTGCTCCGTCCGTCTTAGATTCGTCTAATTCGTGAACACCAGTCTTGGTGTTACGTTTCTCGCTGTTCTCATTTCTGCTACTTCTCTTTACTTACGTCTTTTTCGATTTACTTTCAGCTCATATTCTGCGCTCATTAGACTATTCATTCCATTCAGGAGGCCCTATAACCCTTCTTAATTTTCATTGAGGTTAGCAATGTGATCATCGAATCTTCTCACTATAACCTTTCACATTGAATTTTGATTCCATTCTTCAAACTTACTTTTACTTCCATCACCGCTTCTTCGATGTATAGATTGAACAGTATGGGCGAAAGCCTACACCCCTGTGTTACACTATTTTTAATTCGAGCACTTCGTTCTTGGTCTTCCACTCTTATTATTCCGTCTTCGTTCTTGTACATATTGTATTTACCCGTCTTTCGATATAGCTTACCATTATTTTGCTCAGAATTTCGAACACCTAGCATCATTTAAAATGCCGAACGCTTTTTCCAGGTCGACAAGTCCTATTAACGTGTCTTGATTTTTCTTTAGTCTTGTTTCCATCATGAACGGTATCGTACTATTTCTTTGGTGCTTTACCTTTCCTAAAGCCAAAATGATCGTCATCTAACACATTTCTTTCTCATTCTGCTATATATTAACCTCGTCAGCTACTTGGATGCATGAACTGCTGATTGTGCGATAATTCTTGACCTTGTCGACTCTCGCTATCTTCGGAATTGTGTGGATGATGTTTTTCCTTTTTTTTTTTTTTTTACTTTTTACACTTCCGCCAATCATTTTAGAAATCCTTTCTGCGCCTGACTCGATCTAAGGTCTTCAAAATCTTTTTAAAATTCTGATTCTAATACTGGATCACCTATCTCTTTTATACCAACTCATGTTTCTTCTTCCATCATGTCATCAAACAAGTCATCCCTCTCATAGAGGCCTTCCATGTGCTCTTTGCACCTATTCACTCTCTACTCTGCATTTAACAGGGGAATTCCCGTTGCACTCTTAATGTGACCGCCATCGCTTCTAATTTCACCGAAGGTTGTTCTGACTTTTCTATCTGCTGAGTCAGTCCTTTCGACCATCATTTCTTTTTCGATTTCTTTGCATTTTTCATGCAGCCACCTTAGCTTCCCTGCGCTTCCTACTTACTTCATTCCCAAGTAATTCTATACTCCCGAATATCCGTGAACATATTTGTACTTCCTTCTTTCATCGATCAACTAAAGTATTTCTTCTGTTACCGATGGTTTCTTAGCGGGTACCTTTGTACGTAATTTTTTCTTTCCAACTTCCGTGATTGCTCTTTTAGAGATGTCTAATCGTCTGCAACTGTATTGCCCACTGAGCTATTCCTTATAGATGTATCTATAACCTTAGAGAACTTCAAGAGTATCTCATCAGTCTTCAGCACTTCCGTATCCCACTTCTTTGTGCATTGACTCTTCCTGACTAATCTCCTAAACTGCAGCCTACTCTTCATCACCACTAAATTGTAACCTGAGTCTCTATCTGCTCCTGGGTACGCCTTACAATGCAGTACCTGATTTCGGAATTTCTGTCTGACCGTGATGTAACCTAACTGCAATATCTCCGTATCACTCGGTCTTTTCCACGTACACCTTCTCCTCTTGTGATTCAGAACTCAATTAGGCTTTCTCGTCTCTCATTCCTACTACCAACCTCGTATTCTCCCGTAACCCTTTCTTCTACTCCTTGCCCTACACCCGCATTTCAATCCCCTATGACAGGTATTCATCTTCTTTTACGTACTGAGTTCCACATTCAGTGTCCTCATATAGTTTCTCTTCATCTGTCACTTGTGACTCAGCATGTACAGCTGCTGAAGACCTCTTGGTGACTCGCTTTCTTTCCTACCTTCCTATTCATAACGAATCCTGCTCCCGTCATACGATATTCTGCTGCTGTTGATACTACCCTATGCTTATCTGACCAGGAATCCTCGTCTTCCTCCCATTTCACTTCACTGACTCCAACTGTATGTAGCGTGAGCCAGGCCACATGTCCTGTGGGTACACAATATGTGTCTTTAATGCAGAGGTTTCCGTTAGCTACTGCATTCTCATGCCGCTCATCGTTGCTGATTTTTTTCTCCTTTATGTTCATTTTCCCACCCCAAGGGCAGGACAGTGCTCTGAACCTGTGTACAGGCCACTTTTGGCGAGGAATGTCAAAAGTCTTCTGGAAATCTAGAAATAAACTTGAGATCCCTTGTCAATATCACTCAGCATATCGTTTAGTAAAAAGTTAGTTGTGTTTCACAAGAACGATGTGTTCTAAATACGTGCTGACTGTATGTCAATAGACTCTGCCGCATTGCCATCCTCATAACTCAAGGATGCATCCTCAGTGGCTGCCAACTGTTCATTGCGAATCATACACGTAAGTCACTGATTCAGTTTGTCTTATTTCAAACGCAAGTGAAAGTATTGCCTCTTTCTTAAGCCACGAGGGAGGAATAGCATTGACAAAGAAACCGCCGACAGTTACGGACTTTCTTTGAGGCACCCGGCTATAGAGTGTAATCTTTGATGCGGTGTTTCCCATATGCTTCTTGTAGGGCAGTGTCCGGTCCAATGTCGCCCTTAGAGATCGCGAGTGCTGTTTGTCGTGTAGTAATCTGTCACCCTAATGGACTTCGTGCCATTAAAAGCTTTGTTGCACAAAGGAAAGTAAGCCGTCTCTGCCTTTGTGGGGTTTGGTTACAGTCTCCATCTCTCGAAAGCATATTCATATTCCCATCATCGCCACTACCGACAACCAGTCATAGGCTATCCTGCATGGTGCCAATTAGCTACTGCTAAGCGTAAGCAGTGCCTCACATATGTATCAAATGAATGTTATCGATATACAGATCGATGTGATGTGACAAACTGTGCGCAACGGAAACGACTTGTAAAATAATGGGCCTAACAATAGAGTCGTAGGTGTGGTCGCTGCCATGCTGTAGTGCTAAATGGTGTTAGGGCGTTCACCTCTCTATTGAAATCAAGGATTGGTATTTTATTGCTATAATAATGTGAAAAGGAAACAGAAACATGGTTACAACTGAAAAGGTGTCTTCTCAAAAACCTACGGAACAAAGAGAAAACTGGAAGACGAAAATGCTTTTAATAAATGCAATTAAAAACAACTACTGAGCGGCAAAGTTAGCGGGGAAGGGGAAGGCAAAAGAATCTGGCAGCTAACCAGAGCTCCACTGAAACAAGTCAGGTACACGGTTTCATATAGGACAAAATGATTGCACAGATTTTTGTGATGTGGAGGAAGACAGGTGAAGAAATCCCAAGTACCTGAAACATCAGAAAGCCGTCAAACACAACGCACTTCCTCAGGAGATCCCCTTAACTTTGGAAAGAAAAGGGACTACCAATGTCTGCTCACTCTCATCCCTCATTCCGCTAGGCAGTGTGCGCTTGTCATAATACTGTGTTATAAGGAACCAGATTCGAAGATTCTTGGAGGAACCCGAACAAGTCTAGCCAACAAGTCTCGATGAAACCCGAAGAAGAAACAGAGACGCTAACATGACTGCCAGTCAGGGAGATTGTCAGACGTCCTTCCAGTGTAATGCTTCTTTTTTTTATTTATTTATTTTTTTCACTGTCCCAATAGTACTTGGGTCAAGAACTTCCGTGCCCTGGCAACAGACTGTCTTGGCACCATTTTTCAAAAGTGGGAAAACATCCTACAAAGTTGACGCTTCCGTGGCCTGGTAAATGTTGATTGCCGATCAAGTCCGTCCGCACTTTGTTCTTTTACGACCAGCAATCGGCCTGTGTTCAGCAATCACTACAAGGGGTAGTTTGGTTCGGTGGAACACAGTGAAAAGAAACACACAATTCTGCTGTAGCTCCAGATGTTTCTTTGTTACACAATGCCGCAAGGTATTTTTTGTGGACCGACTGCCAGACGCCTGTCCAGTTTCCGCGAAAAAGTCGCGCTGCTTCACGAACGCGGCGTCCAGTGCACAGTGGCCAGCGGAGCGTTGACTGACCGCAGGGTGTGACCTCGCCGGGCGGGGAAGCTCCGTGTGACAGCGACGCGAAGTCTATGGGGCCACCACCCTCCAACACCCGTTCCTCCTATGGGTCGCTCCGACTTTCCCAATTTACCAGCCTAGTTCGACAAGCAGGCTCAATACAGTTAATCGAAATTACGTTATTAGATGGATATTATTTTAGCAACCCTTTGTGTCCCATTTGAATATAAACTCTTGAGTCACTTGAGCAAGTTGGTAACGTCCTACAGGACCAAACTGCTGAGGTCACCGGTCCCTAGGCTTATACACTACTTAATCTCACTTAAACTAACTTACGCTAAGAACAAAACACACTCATGCCCGAGGGAGGATTCGCACCTCCGACGGGGAGAGCCGTGCGAACCGTGGCAAGGTGTCTAAGACGGCGCGGCTACCCTGCGCGGCCTTGAGCGAGGAAAAGAAAGACAAATTTAATGATCGCGTGATCAATGAGAAAATAGCAACAATAAAAATGAAACTACGGACTAGCTCCATGCATTTCAGTCCACGCTTATGAGTTCTTCTTTCAGACAGATTGTAGATGTACAGATCAAACAGCTGTAGGCCAATGACAGGTCCCTTAGGCAGTCTATTGTTTCGCGTCTTTGAAAATCTCATTCTGTTGCCCATTATGATCCAAAATGATCTGTCTGCAAGTATGTTATAAATAAATTTAACCCTTTCTCTGCGTGGCTTTATTCGAATGAGTTTGTAGAGAAGACTCTGTCTCTATACTGTGTCTTAAGCTGCTGAGAGACCTACGAATACAACCGACGTTTATAAAATCTTTTGGAAGCCTGCTTTTATGTAGGTCATTATCTGGCCAACAAAATTTCTTTCCGGACGTAAACCAGCTTGTTCAACAGGAATTTTCTCAAGTATTATAGCTGAGATTCTTTTGCAGATGACTCTTTCGAGAAGTTAGTATACTGAGCAAAGATGGGCTATTGGACGACAACTTTTGGCCTCGTTGCTTGGTTCCCCTGACTTAAGGATAGCGACCACGTGGGACATTCTGTTTGAGAATCTCCCTCTCATCATGGCATCGGTAAAGAACTCCTCTAAACATTTTCTGGAATATTTACCATAGTTAAGGAGGAATTCATCCTTAATTCCATCAACATCTGGCGCCTTTCCCGCATTAACATCTTCGAGTGTCGTTATTTCCTTGACACTACATGGCCAGGAAAATACGGTCTAGTTGGGGCTAGATGCCGTAAGTTGATGTTTCATATGGGTGTTGTATTCTTTTTCCTGCGGAGTTGTTGTCACAACGTGATTCGCAATCGTGTCCACTCCACTTATTACACACTTAGGAATCTCAACCAGTTTCTTTGAAAGCGACTAAGCTTCTCTGCTAGATATTTAGACCTCCGGATGCGCAATTGTTTCTGACCATTCTTCGCGTCATACCATGAATAGTTCTTCACGGCATTGCATCCTGGTATGTTCTTCTTGTGGCATCGTCTAGAAATGGTCTTCTTTGCCGTTCCAGTCACTGGACGTGTGAACCTTTGGTAGCTCTCGATAACAGGTGAAATTTATAGACATTTTCAAGTTACTTCCTGGCAGATTAAAACTGTGTGCCCGACCGAGACTCGAACTTGGGACCTTTGCCTTTGGCAGAGCACTTGCCCGCGAAAGGCAAAGGTCCCGAGTTCGAGTCTCGGTCGGGCACATAGTTTTAATCTGCCAGGAAGTTTCATATCAGCTCACACTCCGCTGCAGAGTGAAAATCTCATTCTGGATTTTCAAGTTGGAGAAGTTCTTCCTGGCTGCCTTCTAAAATTCCATCTTGGACTGGGATAGGACGTGAAAGCTTATTTCTGTTCCAATTAGAGCTGGTCGGTGTTGGCTATGTGGGATGTCTTGAAGTACTCTGAAAGTCCCTTGCAGCGGCGTGTTCTGAACATTTTTGCTCATGAAGCAAAAATCAGATTTGCATTCTTAGTTCCAAGCTGCCGATTTAATAGAGGCCTTTAGTTTCGCATCATACAGCATAAATACATTATTATCATCGGCCCAATTCGTTAGCGTTTCGCCGTTGCTATCATTGGTCCTGTATTTACATTGTGCGCAGTTAAAAAAAAAAAAAAAAACGTAGGGCGCTGGGTGGGGCAATAGAAGCATGGTTTCAGGTCGTCTTTCGGTGGAGGCGAGAGGAGGGGGTTATGTATATTACTAACAGTTGTTTCTTCCAATTTGATGACGACTTCATGAATGTTGTTCGTGATGGATGTCTTTAAACGGTGGGTTTGTTCGACGGAATAGCGAACATATCTAGCGACTCCATAAGTACAGTGATATGTTGCTCCTAGCAAGTCACAGATCGTATCCTGGTATTTTTTCTCTTTTAGTCAAATATTCTCTGTCAGTACGTGTTTTCTTGAGTACCTAAGACGTAAATTCCTTTATCTGTCAGAACTCCCTGAGCCAGTGTAGGCAATGCCGCGATAGTTTCTTCGAAAAGGATGAGCTCGAATCCTGCCCCAGTCTGAACTTGTGCCTCGTCTCTAAGGACCTCTTCGACTGCGAGACGTTAAATGCCGCAGTAGTATCCTCTGGTCGTCTGTGCCCGGGGTTAATAGCTCATGGCTTATGGATTCTTCCGACCTACTGCACCCGCAAAGCTGGTTGAAATAACTGAATAAAATAGTACGTCAGATTAGTGATACTCAACAGCTCCTCCGAAAGAGTAAACGCTCACATTAATGGAAATAGCATGCGCAGAAGTGTTCTGGACCAAGGGGCACTGGCTTAGCCATATTTTCAGGGATGAACAGTAGAACTGCAATATGGGGGAGGATAGCAACACAAAATCACTTATTTGGGATGGTCATGCAGAAGAATTACTGGAAGCGTGGCAAAACTGCATTTTTAGTTAATGAATTTTTGTGCACAGGCTATGGTGAAACGGTTACAGACCTCCGCTGAGAGTGGGAGAAGTCAGAGGAACAGTTGCGCCAGGACTTAACTGCTCACGGAGAGTTCACCTGTCTACTGCGACGTGGTTTACTGCAACGACACTGGCCTCAGTGATGAGTGGACAATTGTGTGACTGTATTCGTTATTTCCTGTCAGAATGGTCACATTTAGTAGTAACTGACGAAATCGAAATATCGGGGTTCCCAAAGGAAGTGTTTTAGCTCCTGCGCTGTTCTTAATCTACAGAAAAGATTTAGGAGAGAATCGGAATAGCCCTCTTAGATTGTTGATGATGCCGTCGTTTACCGTCTATTTAAATCACCAGAAGATCACAGCTAATTTTAAAATGATTTGGACAAGATATTTGGATAGTACTAAAAACATATAAATAGCGGTTACACGATAAGTAACACAAGTTTAACGGTTGCACATTCAAGTAAATACCTAAGGATTACAATATCAAAGAATTTAAATTGGAACCATTACAAAGAAAATGTTGTCGGTTAGGCGAACCAAAGACAGCGTTTATCGGCAGAACACTTAGAGGATGCAACAAATCTATACTACATTCGCCTGTCCTCTTTTAGAACAATGCTGTGCGCTATGGGATCTGCAGCCAGTAGAATTGACGGAGGACGTCTAAAAAATTCAAACAAGGGCAGCTCGTTTTGTGTTATGGCGAAATAGGGGAGAGAGTTGGGGGTGGAAATCACTAGAACAAAGGCGTTTTACATTGTGGTATGATCTTTTCGCGAAATCTCACTTATCAATGTGTCTTCCGAATGCCAATATATTTTGTTTATTCCATTGTGTGAAGGACCGTAAGCCCTAGAATAAATCCTTTCACACTTGAGAGAAATGAATAGTAAACACTTTTTCAATATATCTCTCAGAATATTTATCATACAAAAATGTTCTTAGGTGCGCTACAGAGTAAGTCAAAGTGCAATGTAATATGGTGTACAAAATGGGAAGTAGTTTACATAAACCACAAAAGATGTACCTAAAAGAGAGAGAAGGCTTCTATAAATCACACATAATGTACATACACACAACATAGATGATGTAAGCATACCGCTATTCAATGTGTTACACGCCAAGATAATTAGGTATAGAATTATAATTTTGTAGACGCTAGATATTATGTGTGTACATAGGTTATCCCTGTTTGTTATACGGATCTGAATTTATCCTAACAATTCATATTTTGGATGGATCAATAAACATTTCATTACCTTACATATCAGATATTCTTTGCCTTCTTATAAAATTGTGCAGACTGACAGTAATAACTGGTACCATTCAAACGTTTAGTTTCGAGACACAATGTTCACATCATCAGGTTGTGAAACTCAGCTCAAGAGGTTAAAACTAAAATGTGTACCAACACATTTGCGGCGTTGATAAAATAAAATAGAATAAAAACATATTGTACTGTGGGTTCTTTCTTACATTAAAAGCGTCAATTTCCGTCCACAGCCATCACCAATTCATATTATGGCAATACCTCGGGAATGTCACCTCACGATAACTCCCGGACACCTGGAGAAGCGTCATCTTCACACTCTTGGAGCCCAGAGCTGATCAGGAGGACGCGATCTGGTGCACGGTGCGGTGTGAGGTGGGACAACCTGATGATGTTTGCATTGTCTTCCGAAACGTGTTGTTGAGTTGTGTGCCAGATGTAAAACGGTTGAATGCTACCAGTTATTACTTTTAGTATAAAAACCGGACAAGTGGGAGTAGAACTTGCACTCTGAACTTAATTTTGTGGTAGATAACAATAGTTATTTCGTGTGGCTTAATAATTTGATTTCCTTCTACTCGACCCAAACGGCAAAACGGGACCTACAGCTTAATGTGGACTCAAAACAACATGCTTTTTCTGGCAACTCCGCACATCGTTTCGAGGCGGAGGATAGGTTAAAAAAGGAAGAAGGAAAAATCCGCGGCCCACCTAGATTCCATCTCCCTCACGTCTCAGTTTCCAGGCACCGTATTTACTGCTACGCCACCAGACTGCATGCGTATATGGATAGTTCATCTAGAGGTTTTGATGAGTGAGTTTGCAAGTATCAAAATATGCGGCATATATTACTGCCTCTTTTGGTGACAAAAGTCACGAGATAGCAATTTGCATATATACAGAGGCGGTAGCATAGCGTACGCAAGGTATAAAAGCGCAGTGCATCGGCGGAGCAGTCAGTTGTACTCACATGATTCATGTGAAAAGGTTTCTTAACGTGATTATGGCCGCTCGACTGGAGTTGACAGTCTTTGAACGTGGAATGATAGTTGAAGCTAGACATATGGGACCTTCTATTTCGGAAATCGTTAGGGCATTCAATATTCCGAGATCCGCAGTGTGCTGAGAATATCAAATTTCAGGCATTAGGGGAGAATGGGGGAAATACACGCACTTAAGCAAAAATCGATGTGAACCATTCGTTACGTCATTAAAACCTACGAAAATAAGTACATACCATACAATGGACATTTCTCCACATATTCCAATCGTCTGTAAATAGTTATAAGCAGTACCTTAATTTTGAACATTAAAATAAAAAAAGTGCAAATGCGTGGTATTCCCCACCCATGAGGGTAATGACACGCAAAAGTACTGGGTAATAACACGTAAAACAAACAAACCATAAAAATGTACAATACTTGCTATTTTTATTTGTTTATTAGTTACTACAAATAGTAAACAGTATGTTTAAGAACGAAATAATGTAATTCTACTAACATCAATTTTCGTTCTTTTTTTTTAAGTGAAAAGAGTTCATTTTCTCATACCGTACAACAAAGATCGCACTTGGAACCTTTTGGAGTGTTCCAGCCACTACATTCTTCATGACTCCATCTGCTACAAGAAATACATCAGTACCATAGTTCTCCATCCTTCCCAAACTCTCTACAAACTAAACAGACATCTTCTGAAATAGCCACGTTTTTACCCCTTTCCCAAGATGTGGCTCCACCTATTTGTTTAACACCTTTAGGAGCCAAAATTCTCTCGGGCTTTTGTACTAATCTCGTTTTCCTGTTCTGTCGAAAATGTTGGGTTTCGTCCAAGTTTTAGACCCTCGGTATTTTTAACGTTCATTCTCGCTCTCAGAGTTGCTTCATCAATCCCGAAAGCTCTTGATACTTCTCTTATTTTTCTTCCAGATCTGATGGCATAAAGAGCCTTACAAAGTTCCTCTTGCGTCCATTTTGCTTTCTGGGTTTTTCTTTTATAATATCTAGCCATCTGAAATTTAAAAAAAACTCGTTAGTTTTGAAAATATAACCTGCAAGGGGGAATACCACGCACTTCAACAGCTGCGTGGCTTTACCCCACTGTAAGTTCGATGACTGACCTAAGTGTAACTCGGCACCTAATTCAAATAGCGGGACAACTCTACAATTAAATTAAAGGTTTTATCTAGGGTTAGTAGTTGATACGCAAGAATTACATTAAAGCAACTTATAGTAGCACTTACCTTGCAAAATTCAGCTGACCAAAATTACATGAGACACGCCGAAAATAAACAATACTTCACTGCTCCAACAATGCCACTGGAAAATGGCTGGCATAAGCCGCGTAGTAGTTGTTACTCCTGCTGGCAGGGTGTAGCACCAACTGGGAACAGCTTGCGCCATTCAAACTGCGTAAATCAGCATGCGTGGGATTACCCACATGCGTGTAATTCCCCCACCTTCCCCTACCTCTCACCACGGATAACATAGTGTCTGACGGCCTTCACTTAACGGTGGAGAGCAGCGACGTTTGCGTAGAGTTGTCGGCGCTAACAGACAATCAGCACTGCGTGAAATAACCGCAGAAATCGATGTAGGACGTAAGACGAACGTATCCGCTAGGACAGTGTTGTGAAATTTACGCAGTGACAGCATAAGACCGACGCGAATGCCTTTGCTGACAGCACGATATCGTCTGCAGCGCCTCTACTGGGCTCGTGACTGTATCAGTTTGACCCTACACGACTGGAAAACCGTGGTCTAATCAGATGAGTCCTGATTTCAGTTGGTAAGCGGTGTGGTAGGTTTCGAGTGTGGCGCAGACTCCACGAATCAATGGGCCCAAGCTGTCAACAACGCATTGCGCAAGTTGATGGTGGCTCCATAATGGCGAGGGCTGTATTTACATGGAGTGTAGTCCATCTGAACCGATCAGCGACTGGAAATGGTTACGTACGGCTACTTAGAGACCGACAAACTGCCTATTGGCTTCTGTCTCGGGTTCTTCGGCCGACGTTCATCTAATGATTTTTCTGACGTTTCGCCAGCACGAGTGGCTGGCATTGTCAAAGCTTCACCCTCCACTGCCGGTGGTGAACTGGAGCCGAGCTCGCGGGCGCAGACTATATGTACCTGGCGCGCCAACGTCCGAGGGCTTCTCCGCAGTCATTTCCGGTGCGGTTCTCCTCTTGCTACCTGCGACGGTCGTTCGCTGCAGTACGGGAAGCCAGGATCCGTTTACCTTAAGGCTTTCCTCTTTCTTGTTCAAACTGTTCGCGTGTTTTTGTATTTCCACAGCTTCTCTGAACAAGCCCGTGTGATAGTGCTTCTCTACAGCCAGAACTTCCGTGTCGGCGAATTTTATTACGTGGTCGGTCTCATTGAGTGCGTGCTCTGCCACGGCCGATTTCTCCACCTGCCCCAACCTGCAATGTCGCTTATGCTCTTTGATCCTGGCTCGGGTGGTGGTTTGACAGAGCCAGAAAAGGGGCATGATCAGTACGCTCGTAACGAGAGCAGGACGAATATGTGAGCCACAACACCTCAAACGAGAAATGCAACACCTGTAAACTGTCCTGAGGAGCAATGGGTACTCCACAAATTATATTAGAAGTGTAACAGAGCCAAACACTCGGCGAAGTAAGGAACCAGAAAAAGAAATGTCGGGTACGGCCTTTCTGCCCTACATTCCCAGAGTGACGGACAGAATCGGCCGTATATTGCGCAAACATGGCGTAAAGACGATTTTCAAACCGACAAGGAAGATCAAAGAGTGTCTTAGATCGGCGAAGGAGAGAAGAGACCCACTTGCAATGTCGGGAATATACCGTCTACCATGCACATACGGAAAAGTTTATGTCGGAATGACTGGACGATTCATCAACACCAGGATCAACGAGCATAAGCGACACTGTAGGTTAGGGCAGGTGGAGAAATCGGCCGTGGCAGAGCACGCACTCAATGTGACGGACCACGTAATAAAATTCGCCGACACGGAAGTTCTGGCTGTAGAGAAGCACTATCACACGCGCTTGTTCAGAGAAGCTGTAGAAATACAAAAACACGCGAACAGTTTGAACAAGAAAGAGGAAACCCTTAAGGTAAACGGATCCTGGCTTCCCGTACTGCAGCGAACGACCGTCGCAAGTAGCAAGAGGAGAACCGCACCTTAAATGACCGCGGAGAAGCCCTCGGACGTTGGCGCGCCAGGTACATATAGTCTGCGCCCGCGAGCTCGACTCCAGTTCACCACCGGCAATGGAGGGTGAAGCTTTGACAATGCCAGCCACTCGTGCCGGCGAAATGTCAGAAAAATCATTAGATGAACGTCGGCCGAAGAACCCGAGACAGAAGCCAATAGGCAGTTTGTCAACAAGTGGCCACGAAAGCCTTAACAATTTTTTACTTAGAGACCGTTTGCAGCAATTCATGTTGTTCCCAAATAACTATGGAAGGCTACAACTGTTTGAGACTGGTTTTGAAAAACATTCTAGACAGTTAGAGTAAATGATTTGGCCACCCAGATTGCTCGACATGAATTCCATCGAACATTTATGGGACATAATTGAGAGGTGATCTCGTGTACAAAATCCCGCACAGGCAACACTATCGCAATAATGGGCGGCTTTGTAGGTAGCATGGTTCATTATTTCTGCAGGGGTCTTCCAGCGACATGTTGAGTCCGTGCAACGTTGAGATGCTGCACTACACTGGGCGAAGTGAGATCCGACACTATATAAAGGCGGTATCCTATTATTTTTGTCACCTCGATGTGACTACAGATTAGTTGTTTTCGTATTTTTCCCTTTACTTGTACGTGAAACATTGTTTCTCGTGACGTTTCATGGTTCTAGATCAACGTGGAACGCCCTATAGGTTCTGATGAGTAAATCTGCGAGTGTCGAAGTTAGTGACATGAACGCATTTACTTAGAAGCTTAAATTTTTTACACCGACAAGGGACCGTAGACATTAGCACGTGACACAACTTTCAGCTTGATGCCTCTAGCTATCCGTGATACGAGAGGGATTTTAACCGTCGGACAGACAGACGGATGGACAGACAACAAAATGATCCAGTAAGTCTTTCAAAACAAAAACAAACTCAGTTGCTAAATTATTTAAACTCAATAACGCGTTTCGTCCTTATGGGCCACCGTCAGATTGCTTTCAAAAAGAAACCACCAAACAATTAGATAGAACAAGAGGAAAAGCGCATGATCCTACACTGAAGCTCCGAAGAAACTGGTATAGAGATATGCTGGTACAGAGATATGTAAACAGGCAGAACACGGCGCTGTGATCACCAACGCCTATATAAGACCACAGGTGTCTGGCACAGTTGTTACGTCGGTTACAGTTGCTACAATGGCAGGTTGTCAAGATTTAAGTGACTTTGAACGTGGTGTTACACTCAGCGCACGAGGGATGAGACACGGCATCTCCGAGATAGCGATGAAGTGGGGATTTTCCCGTATGATCATTTCACGACTGTGTCGTGAATATCAGGACATCTACATCTACATCTACATTTATACTCCGCAAGCCACCCAACGGTGTGTGGCGGAGGGCACTTTACGTGCCACTGTCATTACCTCCCTTTCCTGTTCCAGTCGCGTATGGTTCGCGGGAAGAACGACTGTCTGAAAGCCTCCGTGCGCGCTCTAATCTCTCTAATTTTACATTCGTGATCTCCTCGGGAGGTATAAGTAGGGGGAAGCAATATATTCGATACCTCATCCAGAAACGCACCGTCTCGAAACCTGGCGGGCAAGCTACACCGCGATGTAGAGCGCCTCTCTTGCAGAGTCTGCCACTTGAGTTTGTTATACATCTCCGTAACGCTATCACGGTTACCAAATAACCCTGTGACGAAACGCGCCGCTCTTCTTTGGATCTTCTCTATCTCCTCCGTCAACCCGATCTGGTACGGATCCCACACTGATGAGCAATACTCAAGTACAGGTCGAACGAGTGTTTTGTAAGCCACCTCCTTTGTTGATGGACTACATTTTCTTAGGACTCTCCCAATGAATCTCAACCTGGTACCCGCCTTACCAACAATTAATTTTATATGATCATTCCACTTCAAATCGTTCCGCACGCATACTCCCAGATATTTTACAGAAGTAACTGCTACCAATGTTTGTTCCGCTATCATATAATCATACAATAAAGGATCCTTCTTTCTATGTATTCGCAATACATTACATTTGTCTATGTTAAGGGTCAGTTGCCACTCCCTCCACCAAGTTCCTATCCGCTGCAGATCTTCCTGCATTTCGCTACAATTTTCTAATGCTGCAACTTCTCTGTATACTACAGCATCATCCGCGAAAAGCCGCATGGGACTTCCGACACTATCTACTAGGTCATTTATATATATTGTGAAAAGCAATGGTCCCATAACACTCCCCTGTGGCACGCCAGAGGTTACTTTAACGTCTGTAGACGTCTCTCCATTGATAACAACATGCTGTGTTCTGTTTGCTAAAAACTCTCCAATCCAGCCACACAGCTGGTCTGATATTCCGTAGGCTCTTACTTTGGTTATCAGGCGACAGTGCGGAACTGTATCGAACGCCTTCCGGAAGTCAAGAAAAATAGCATCTACCTGGGAGCCTGTATCTAATATTTTCTGGGTCTCCTGAACAAATAAAGCGAGTTGGGTCTCACACGATCGCTGTTTCCGGAATCCATGTTGATTCCTACATAGTCGATTCTGGGTTTCCAAAAACGACATGATACTCGAGCAAAAAACATGTTCTAAAATTCTACAACAGATCGACGTCAGAGATGTAGGTCTATAGTTTTGCGCATCTGCTCGACGACCCTTCTTGAAGACTGGGACTACCTGTGCTCTTTTCCAATCATTTGGAACCTTCCGTTCCTCTAGAGACTTGCGGTACACGGCTGTTAGAAGGGGGGCAAGTTCTTTCGCGTACTCTGTGTAGAATCGAATTGGTATCCCGTCAGGTCCAGTGGACTTTCCTCTGTTGAGTGATTCCAGTTGCTTTTCTATTCCTTGGACACTTATTTCGATGTCAGCCATTTTTTCGTTTGTGCGAGGATTTAGTGAAGGAACTGCAGTGCGGTCTTCCTCTGGGAAACAGCTTTGGAAAAAGGTGTTTAGTATTTCAGCTTTACGCGTGTCATCCTCTGTTTCAATGCCATCATCATCCCGGAGTGTCTGTATATGCTGTTTCGACCCACTTACTGATTTAACGTAAATGCGGTAAAACATCAAATGTCCGACATCGCTTCGGACGGAAAAAGATCCTGCAAGAACGGGACCAAGGACGACTGAAGAAAATCGTTCAACGTGGCAGAAGTGCAACCCTTCCGCTGGCTGTAGATTTCAGTTATTGGCCAAATACAAGTGTCAGTGTGCGAATCGCGTGGACGGTTCGGGACGAGACGGGACGTCCATCAGGTCCGCAGGCTCGGTGCGGCCGCGTCTGCCGCTCTCTCGCTTCGTTCGTTTTTCATCCATTCCGTTTTATTTTATCGTTCTTGCCTTTTTGCCGGGGGCCGACTCGGCTCTCTGGAGGCAATTACTTTCGGCGTCCGCTCGCTGCCTGCCGCCTAGGCTCTCGTTCCTTTTTGTATGGAGAGCAGGCCCGGCCGAGATAAGTGCCTGCTAGCCAGGGAGACACAAACAGCCCTTACCTGCCCCCCCCCCCCCTACCTATCACCCCAACTCTTTCCCCCTCCTCCCCTCCCGGCTTGCACACATGCACACACGTCCACTACGAACACACACACACACATATCCGGACAGCTAACCGGTTCCTTGCCCTTGAACGCCGAGGAAAAGAAGTGGGTAGGCGGAGAGGAACGCTTGGCGTTGGTACTTCAAAACGCCGGACGTATACTGCACACGACGTGAGTCACGTGACGTTCAGCACTTTTAGTGAGCTACAGGGACCGCGCCTTGGGAAAAAAAAGAGGTGTGGTGGGCGAGGGGGGAGGGCGGGGGCAGGAAAGCGTTTTCCTGCCTCCAAAAGCGCCAATTTCAGTGTCCGTTTTATGCGCAGAAAGGAGCCTGTCGTATTACGTGAGGCTGACCGTGCATTTCCAAGAGGAAGTATTCCTGTGAACGCAGTAAAGTGGATTATGCACGGTCCGATCTCGAAGGCCGATCGTTACTGATATCACCTGAAGTGAATAAATGCATCCCCTTTCCAATAACAAACAGAAGAATATTCAAATAAAATGCATTAGAGACAATCTGTGTTCCACTGTGCGGTTCTGGGCGCTGCTGTCTGGAGCCGAGCGACCGCTACGGTCGCAGGTTCGAACCCTGCTTCGGGCATGGATGTGTGTGATGTCCTTAGGTTAGTTAGGTTTAATTAGTTCCAAGTTCTAGGCGACTGATGACCTCAGAAGTTAAGTCGCGTAGTGCTCAAAGCCATTTGAACCATTGCGTTCCACTCTCAGTCCATTCAAAATAAACTACCAAAGTGTTTTGTATCGGCTGGGCTCGACAACTTTCACAAACTTTGTAAACGACGTCGTGTAATAGCTTAAGCTGCTGTTAAAAGTGTTCTTTAATAAACGACTGGAGCACTGTTTCGGTGAACAACAAATGTTGTGATGGAATGTGATGACGTCCAGAAAGGAGCGTAATTCCAAAAAGTCGACCCGAACCATATTGCATGGTGTTTCACAATTATCATTGCAGCTTGTAGGGGATGCAGATGGGGCTTAACAGGTAAAGGTTTGATAAGGAAATGCCACGTAATCTGCGACTTGGACATAAAACGAGTTTGAAGATCGGATCATTCTCAAATCTCCCGCTTCACACAGCGAAGACAACGAGCTCTGGCGTGTGTGCTCTACAGGAGCCCGTGGTACGGGCAATGTTTGGAGTACTCGCCGTCGAGTTCTCTTCTTTGTGACGAAGGACTTCCTCTTCAAAGCCTAGAGGGCGACGCTTTCGCGAAGCACCACAGTCAACGCCCCGTGTTGAGAAAGTAAAAGCTCTTCGCTGCCGTTGTTGCATTAGGACGAAAGTGGGATGTGCAGTCGTAATTACAACAGAGACTGAAGACAGCATCCTCCTCTCAGTTCTTGGGCGTACTGTGAAGCGGGATATTTGAATTTCAAACATTTTCGATTCGAACGGTGCACTTCTAGACTTAGGTTTGTATCAAAAGTTTATCTACTAAGTCCCCTATTCGGCTTCTAGAAGCCTCATCTCCTATCTAGTCCACTACTGACCATTAAAATTGCTACACCAAGAAGAAATGCAGATGATAAACGGGTATTCATTGCACAAATATATTATACTAGAACTGATATGTTATTAGATTTTCACGCAATTTGGGTGCATAGACCCTGAGAAATCAGTACCCAGAACAACCACCTCTGCCGTAATAACGGCCTTGATACGCCTGGCGTGTACAGGTACAGCTGCCCATGCAGCTTCAACACCATACGACAGTTCATCAAGAGGAGTAACTGGCATATTGTGAAGAGCCAGTTGCTCGGCCACCATTGACTAGACGTTTTCAGTCGGTGAGAGATCTGGAGAATGTGCTGACCAGGGCAGCAGTCGAACATTTTCTGTATCCAGAAAGGCGCGTACAGGACCTGCAACATGCGGTCGTGCATTATCCTGCTGAAATGTAGCGTTTCGCAGCGATTGAATGAGAGGTAGAGCCAGTGGTCGTAACTCATCTGAAATTTAGCGTCCACTGTTCAAAGTGCCGTCAATGGGAACAAGAGGTGACCGAGACGTGTAACCAATGGCACCCCATACCATCACGCTGGGTGATACGCCAGTATGGCGACGACGAAAACACGCTTCCAATGTGCGTTCACCGCGATGTTGACAAACACGGATGCGACCATCATGATGTTGTAAACAGAACCTGGATTCATCCGAAAAAATGACGTTTTGCCATTCGTGCACCCAGGTTCGTCGTTGAGTACACCATCGCATGCGCTCCTGTCAGTGATGCAGCGTCAAGGGTAACCGCAGCCATCGTCTCCGAGCTGATAGTCCATGCTGCTGCAAACGTCGTCGAACTGTTCGTGCAGATGGTTGTTGTCTTGCAAACGTCCCCATCTGTTGACTCAGGAATCGAGACGTGGCTGCACGATCCGTTACAGTCATACGGATAAGATGCCTGTCATCTCGACTGCTAGTGATACAAGGCCGTTGGGATCCAGCACGGCGATCCGTATTACCCTCCTGAACCCACCGATTCCATATTCTGCTAACTTTATCAAAGTCGGAAACGTGATGGTTCGCATTTCTCCTCCTTACACGAGGCATCACAACAACGTCTCACCAGGCAACGCCGGTCAACTGCTGTTTGTGTATGAGAAATCGGTTGGAAACTTTCCTCGTGTCAGCACGTTGTAGGTTTCGCCACCGGCGCCACCCTTGTGTGAATGCTCTGAAAAGCTAATCATTTGCATATCACAGCATCTTCTTCCTGTCGGTTAAATTTCGCGTTTGTAGCACGTCATCTTCGTGGTGTAGCAATTTTAATGGCCAGTAGTGTATATGCAATGTATATTACCCATACAGTTTCCAAAAGTTTAATAGTTTTTAAGAATCGACTCCAAACTTATTCCATGCTATAAAAAGGCTGTTAAAGGTATAGGTACAGGTATTGTGACAATTGTTAACTTAATATGTACCTACTTCAATGCGTTACTTCTTTTTTCTCTGCGTCGAACAGTCTTGCCTTGAACACATCACCTAATTTACTAGCTGATGTTTTCTGCATATCTATAACTGTGCTGGGAATAGACTACACCCGGCAATGTAGACTCTCTGTTTGGCGTCCACATGTCAACAATGATGACCAGCATGAGGATGCAGAAGGTACTGGAAACCACTGCATTAAAGACACGTGACGTGTATCCACAGGACATGTGGGCTGTAATTGAAAAAGTGTCATAATGTTACCTACATTGGCAGAAGACTCCGGAATAGTCTCTCATGCGGATCTCCACAAGACGACTACCAAGGGGAAGTTGACCATGAAAAAAATATTGAATAACGAACGTAAGGATAACGTTCTACGAGTCGGGGCGTCGAATGTCAGAAGCTAGAACGTGGTAGGGAACTAGAAAATTTGAAAAGGGAAATGCAAAGGCTCAACCCAGATACAGTAGGGGTCAGTGAAGTGAAATGGAAAGAAGACAAGGATTTCTGGTCAGATGAATATAGGGTAATATCAACATCAACAGAAAATGGTATAACGTGAGTAGGATTCGCTATGAATAGAAAGGTAGGGCAGCGAGTGTGTTACTATGGCCAGTTCAGTGATGGGGTTGTTCTTATTAGAATAGACAGCAAACCAACACCGACGACGATGGTTCAGGTATACATACCTACGTCGCAAGCTCAAGATGAAGAGAGAAAGTATGCAAGGATATTGGAAGGGTAACACAGTACGTAAAAGGAGACGAAAATCTAATACTCGTGGGGCACTGGTATACAGTGGTGGGGGAAGGAGTGGAAGAAAATGTTACAGGACAGGAGACTATGGGTTGACAAGGAATGAGAGAGGAAAAAGACAATTGAGTTCTGTAATAAATTTCAGATAGTAATAGGGAATAATCTGTTCAATAAGAGGAGGAGATATACTTGCAAAAGGCTGGGTGATAAGGGAATATTTCAGTTAGATTACATCATGGTGAGACAGAGATTCCGAAATCAGCTACTAGACTGGAAGACGTACCCGGGAGCAGATATAGACTCACATCGAAATGTAATAGTGATGAAGAGCAGGCTGAAGTTTAAGACATTAGTCCGGAAGAATCAACACGCAAAGTAGTGGGATATGGAATTACTAAGGAATGACGAGAAATGCTTGAAGCTTCCTAAGGGTGTAGATACAGCAATAAGAAATTTCTCAGTAGGCAGTACAGTTTGAGAGGAATACACATCTCTAAGAAGGGTAATCACGGAAGTTGGACAGAAAACCATATGTAGTAAGAAGATAACTGCCAACAAACAATGGATAACAGATGAAATACTTCAGCTGATTGACGAAAGAAGGGAAAAAAATGTTCATGGAAATTCAGGAAAACGCAAATACAAATCGCTGAGGAACTAAATAAACAGGAACTCCAGGGAAACTAAGACGAAACGGCTGCATGAAAAATGTGAAGAAATCCGAAAAGAAATGATTGCCGTAAGGACTTACTCAGCATATAGGAAATTCAAAACAGTCTTCGCTGAAACTAAAAGCAATCGTGGTAACATTAAGAGTGCAACGGGAATTGCGCTGTTAAATGCAGAGGAGACTGCGTATAGGTGGAAAGAATGTATTGAAGGTCTCTATAAGAAGGAAGATTTGTCTGATGTGATACAAGAAGAAACTAATAGATTTCTCTTCTTGCCTGTGCTAGTCTGCTTTTGGTGTAACCCGCCCAAATGCAGCAACTTTCACATGCTGCATGTGAAAGTTGCTGGATTTGGACGTGTTACTCCTGTAACTGAAATATCAGATCTGAAGATAGTTCTGAATGAACCAAAACCGGTCATATGAATAAAAAATTTGCAATCAAGACGGATTATAAGTAACATTATCAAATCACTGATTGCTGTTATCCCATCAGACATTATGTTTGTTTTTGCAAAATAGGAGTAAGCTATAGGGAGAGATAGGTAATATACAATATGTACAAGAGCCAAGAGGGAATAATAAGAGTGGAAGACCAAGAACGAAGTACTAGAATTAAAGAGGGTGTAAGACAAGGATGTAGTTTTTGGCCCCTACGTTCAATCTGTACATCGAAGAAGCAATGATGGAAATAAAAGAAAGGTTCAGGTGTGAAATTAAAGTTCATGGCGAAAGTATATCAATGATGCGATTGACTGATGACATTGCTACACAAAGTGAAAGTTATCTGCTAAATGGAATGAACAGACTAATGAGTACAGAATATGGATTTAGAATAAATGGAAGGAAGACGAAGGTGATGAGAAGTGGCAGAAGTGAGAACAGCGAGAAACGTAACATCAGGATTGATACTCTCGAAATGGATGAATTTAAAGAATTCTGCTACCTAGGAAATAAAATAACCAGTGACAACTGAAACATCAGATCTGAAGACGGTTCTGAATGAACCGAAACCGGTCATATGAATAAAAAATTTGCAATCAAGACGGATTATAAGTAACATTACTCCTATTTCTCTCAGAATTTCGAACATCTTACACCATTTTACATTATCGAACCCTTTTTCGTGGTCGACAAATCCTATGAACGTGTTTTGATTTTTCTTTAGTCTTCCTTCCATTGTCAACCGAAACTTCAGAATTGCCTCTCTGGTGCCTTTACCTCTCCTAGGGCCAAACTGATCGTCATCTAACATATTCTCAATTTTCTTTTCCATTCTTCTGCATATTATTCTTCTCATCAACTTGGATGCATGAGCTATTAAGCTGATTGCGCAAAATTCCCGCACCTGTCAGCTCTTGCAGTCTTCAGAATTGTGTAAATGATATTTTCCCGAAAGTCAGATGGTATGTTGCCAGACTCATACATTCTATACACCAACGCGAATAGTCGTTTTGTTGTCACTTCCCCCAATGACTTCAGGAAGTCTGATGCAATGTTATCTGACCGTTATGCTTTATTTGTTCTTAAGTCCTCCAAAGCTCTCTTCAATTCTGATCTATTATCTCTTCTAACATTGGCCTTAATTTGAGGATGATTTTCTGAGAATATACGTTTGGAACACATCATTTTATGGTAGTGAAATATGGACTGTGAGAAATCCGGAGCAGAAGAGAATCAAAGCATCTGAAATGTGGTGCTACAGACGAATGTTGAAAATTAGGTTGCCTAATAGGGTAAAGAATGAGGAGGTTCCGCATAGAGTCGGAGAGAAAGGGAATACGTGGAAAACACTGATAAGGAGAAGGGACAGGATGACAGGACATCTGTTAAGACATCAGGGAATGACTTCTGTGCTACTGGAGGGAGCCGTAGAGGGCAAAAACTGTAGAGGAAGGCAGAGATTGGAATACATCCAGCAAATAATTGAGGACATAGTTGGCGAGTGCTACTCCGAGCTCCGAGATGAAGAGGTTGGCACAGGAGTGGAATTCGTGGCGGGGTGTATCAGGCTAGCCAGAAAACTGAGGACTCAAACAGAAAATTCATACTTCAGTATCTGACCTGCTGCCCAGGGAAAACTAACATTAATGCCTTGCTTATGCCATTTGAATTTAGAAATACTAACCAACCTACAGGCACAGTACTTGTAATAGCTAAAATTACTAATCTGCAAATGAAGTGAATAATGAACTAATGGTGTTCACTACACTCTCCTTAGTCATCAATAGAAATCTCTGCAGTCCACTCCATATACTACATGTTTACTCTCTACGTAGTTGGAGTTGTTGGACTGTTGGACACTTTGCTTTTTTCGTTTACGTTATTGCATCCCAATGCAAATCCCATTATCAGTCAAATAGTCCTGAATGGTATTTGACCGAAAGCTGTCAGTCGCTTGTTGGGATTACTTTTAACAGCAGGTCACAGTGCTACATTCATAAACTTAAGTACGTCTCTACAGTACCTGTAAACAGATCAATGAAATCCTTAGGCACAATACTTTTTCCAAAAGCTGGTCAAGGAAACGGATATTTTATTACAAGTACAATAAGCTATAGGATTTGTGGGTCTGCCTTGAGGCAAATACTTTTTATTGCCAAACTAGTTTCGGCAAGAATATAGCCACCATCAGTCGGTGTTTACTCCAAAAATGCATTGAACATGGAACTGACTGAAATTAAACTCATCTACTGATATAACTAGTTTCATTGTCCTGTGTTTCAACACGATACATTATTCTCTATTCCCACCATAGGGATGGTCTTGATAGAAGGCAAGCCTCTACATCTTCTCCTGTCCACCCGTGTCCCACTTTTCTTCTTTCTATCGAATGCTCTCTTCTACTTCGTCTAGCCATTTGCCCCATGGTCTCATCATCCTTTTTTACCTATAGCCTTGTGCTTACTCTTAGCTATGCTTTTCTCATCCATTCTCGACACATGTCTCTGCCATTTTAATTTTTCGCTCTTCGTCTTTACTTGGAGGGTTCCTCGTCTGCTATCTTCCAATCACTTTCAACTTTCATTTTCCTCATGTTTGTTATATGTATCCAACTCCTGAAAAACATTTTTCACTTGCTAATGTCTTACATTTTTCACTCTCCATCGCCACCCCGCCTACTGTAGTGCACAGCAGAAGTGATCACTTAAATATTATGTCTGGTCTATCAGCATCTTAATTTTCTAGATGACTCCTTTGTTCCATATAATTCCTGATATACTTATAGTAAAGCTGTCAACTTGTACTGCATGTTCACTTATCTCTGCGTCATTTTTTCCATTTTCATGTATTACATTTCCGAAGTAACTGAAATTTCCGCCATTTTCATCTGATTCCCATCCAGTGTCAGGCTTACTATAGGCCTATCCTGTTTTCTCGTTGTGACCAGTATCTCACATTTCTTTATATTGCATTGTAGGCAATACCCTTGCACAAACACTTCCCAAACATACAACTGCTCCTCTACTACCTTCGCATTTCTTTTTCCAAAGTAGTACATCAACAGAACACAATGTTACTGTGACCCTGTCGCCTATATATTTTGCCACTACTATCATTTCATCATCCGTCATCACTATGAAACGTAACAGAGATAGTGTACAAAAATTCACTAACGATACCAAAATTATCACCGAATTAAAAATGTTTCTGTCAAGACAAAATCACAACCCGTGTATGGTTGTTTTTGCAGACACGAAACGACGAGGAGAAATGCTACGAAGTGTCCATTACAGAGAGGTCTCTTGCCATGAAACGGTCTTCTGAACTTTAACAGTAACAAAAGTAACTAACGTTCCTGTAATCTCCCGACACTGTATCATCCTGCACTTCATAACTGTGACACCTGTTGACGGCGTCGTTGCGTTTCATTGCTGATTATTACGAAAACTGCAGAACGCGGAGGGAATACTTCTCAGTATTGTTACTGGTTTGATGTGGCTCGGCACAATGTTCCCGTGCCAGCCTCTGGATCTCAGAGTAGCGCTTACAGCAAACGTCCTTGTCTAGTCTTCCAGCAGTGCCCACGCGAAAAACAAAAACGTTCGGAAACTCCTCTGTTGCGGCTGTACGTTTCTGCAACAAGCTTACATGCCCTCTGCGACTACAGTTCAGTGGTCTTTTGCACTTAACCTCCTCAGTCCTTTTGCAGCATATACACTGCTGGCCACCGTAAATGCAACACCAAGAAAGACAAGAGGTAGCACAACAAAATTTATTTTGTAGATAACATGTTGACCAAGTATCAAATGATTACGTTTACAGACGTCTGAGACATGTAGTTCCTGCCAGAAACAGTAGCCAGAGTAGCCGCCATTGTAGGAGAACACCGCTGCCACACATTGAGTCAAAGAGACGTTGGATGTGTTCCTGGGGTACAGCAGCCCAAGCAGCTTCGACACGTTGCCAAAGATCATCTGGTGTGGAAGCTGGGGATGTAATCTGGGTCACTCGTTGAGCAACCATGGACCACATGTTTTCTATCGGCAAAAGATCCGGAGAGAGAGCCGGCCAGGGAAGCACTTCAATCTGATTATTGACGAAGAACCTTTGGAAAATGCGTGCCACGTGTGGTCGCGCATTATCCTGTTGAAATATGGCTGTGGCCGAGCCCTGAAGGTAAGGATGGACAACTGGCTCCAGCACCTCGGATATGTAGCGCCGGCTATTTAAAGTACCGGCAATGCGTACTAGAGGCGTGCGAGAGTAATATCCAATACCGCCCCATACCATAATACCCGGTGCAAGACCAGTGTGGCGGTGCATAATGCAGCTGTCCAGTATCCTCTCTCCACGGTGTCTCCACACTCCAATCCGACCATCGTGGTGCTGCAGACAGAAGCATGCCTCGTCAGTAAAGACAACGTCATTCCATTCTGCCGTCCACATCCGTCTGTCATCACACCATTGGCGACGGAGACGTCTGTGGTTGTGCGTCAATGGTAGACGAAGCAATGGACGTCTTGCGGACAGACCACTCTGCTGTAAACGGCGTCGAATGGTACCCGCAGACACTGGATGATGCGTTACAGACGCAATGTGTTGTGCTATGGTTCGGGATGTCACTGAGCGATCCGTCACTGCCATGCGCACAATTTGCCTATCAGCACGTGCAGTGGTGCACTGAGGTGAATGCGATCGACCACGTCGGTCCGTCATACCCTCCTGCATCCAACGGTCACATATCCGCATTACAGTTCTTTGGTTTCATCCAACACGGCTAGCGATTTCTCTGTATGATAATCCACAATCTCGGTAAGCCACTATCCTTCCTCTGTCGAACTCGGATACTTGATCAAACGATGTTCGCTGTTGTCTACGAGGCATAACTGATCGTCTTGTGAAACAACCACAAGGTAAACACACGTGCCGAACGTACACTCGTCGAAACCGCCAAGCCTTAAATGGCGCTATGAGGTGGCGCCACAGGCGCGCGTGATGTGCGTCTGCGCTGAAATTCTAATCAGTTGCATATCTCATCGCTGCAAACCCATGGTGTAAATTTCACTTGATTCGGATGCTTCCTTCAGGGTGTTGCATTTACGGTGGCCAGCAGTGTATGTCAAACCTAATTTGTGTTTTTTTCTAGTTCACGCTACTAAATGTCATCATGGTATTTTGTATATACTGTGTGGAAGTAAATTAACTGTACTTCACACATTTTGTTGCTCTAGAGTTGTTTGGAAATCATAATCAGGTTTCTGTTAGCAGAAGAGCCAACACCGTGTTACGAGTGGAGGCCGAAATGCACGCGTTTTAACTCACGCAGGCTGGCGTGAGGAGGGAAGAACTACACTGACGTGAGGTCTGGAACATGACAAGGAATGAGAATTCAGAAAGCGGACGTAATTAGTTTGATACTTAACTTTAACCCATTAATGATGAACGTCGCTCTTGACGGTACATGATTCACAATATTATCTGTTCACAAGACATAGTAACTGAATATGGCGCCTTGCTAGGTCGTAGCAAATGACGTAGCTGAAGGCTATGATAAACTGTCGTCTCTGCAAATTAGAGCGTATGTAGACAGTGAACCATCGCTAGCAAAGTCGGCTGTACAATTGGGGCGAGTGCTAGGGAGTCTCTCTAGACTAGACCTGCCGTGTGGCGGCGCTCGGTCTGCAATCACTGATAGTGGCGACACGCGGGTCCGACGTATACTAACGGACCGCGGCCAATTTAAATGCTACCACCTAGCAAGTGTGGTGTCTGGCGGTGACACCACAATCAGATTGTCACATTCCCTCTTAAAACGACATGATCAGTGGAATCTTCTTCTCCACATTTACAGGTTATTAGGTTATTACATTCCACTCGTTGTTTGGGATTTATTTATTCGCTTACTTATTATTTTTACTTATTTATTTAATTCTTTTAGTCAATAGGCTTGTGATTGATTTCATGCAAGATGCCCAGCTGGAATCTTCCCGTGTTTTCAGGCCTTTTCCAGGTATACCTCCCCTTATTGAACAGGGTATTTGCTTTTATTAACTGCCGTTTATTGTAGAACTCAACCTTTATTCTCTCTTATTCCTGGTTGGTTGGTTGTTTTGGGGAAGGAGACCAGACAGCGAGGTCATCGGTCTCATCGGATTAGGGAAGGACGGGGAAAGAAGTCGGTCGTGCCCTTTGAAAGGAACCATCCCGGCATTTGCCTGGAGCGATTTTAGGGAAATCACGGAAAACCTAAATCAGGATGGCCCGACGCGGGATTGAACCGTCGTCCTCCCGAATGCGAGTCCAGTGTCTACTTATTCTTGGTACCTAGCCCATATTCTCCCATAATCCTTTATTCTACTCCTTCCCCTACAACTACATTCCTATCTCCCATGATTAGTAGATTTTTCATCTCGTTTTAAAAACAGAATTACTGTTTCATTGTTCTCATATACCTTATCTATCTCTTCATCTTCTGGTTGTGAGGCTTGTTTAACTGAACTATCGTTGTCGATGTTGGTTTGGTATCATTTCTGATGATAACTACCCTATCATTGAACTGTTCGCAGTATTTCATTCTCTTTTCAGCTTTTCTACTTTTAACAAATCCTACTCTCGTTATACCCTATTCTGCTGCTGCTGATATGACTCTGCATTCACCTGATAATAAATCTTTTGTCTTCTCTACGTTTCACTACACTGACCTCCACTATATTTAGAATGAGTCTTTGCATTTCAATTTACAGATATTGTAGCTTTCCTACCACTTTTAAACTTCTGACATTCTATGCTACGACTCGTAGAACGATATACTTTCGTTGGTTATTTCATGTTTTTCTCATGCTAACTTCCCCCTTGGCAGCCCCCTCTTAGAGATCCGAATGGGAGAACTAATCCGAAGTCTTTTGCAAGAGAGACCTTAGTGCCACCTTTTCAATTAGAGGCCACATGTGATGTGGATATACCTTACATCTGTAATGCAGTGATGTCCATTGTTTCCTGCGTCTTTAAGCCTGTCGTTGGTTATTTCTGATTCTTCAGCCTTTTATGGCACTTCCCCACCTCAAGTGCAAAAGAGTGCTCTGAACATCTGTCCGTTCCTCCGCCCTTTTTGACAAGGCCATTGACAGAACGAGCGTGATTTCTTGTGCCAGACGTTTTCGGTCACCATTGCTGCTTTTTTTATTGAAAATTTATAGAGTGGTTACGTTACAACTCGGGACCGAGAACATTTTGATTAGTAGTGAAAGAGACGTCCTCCTAGGTCTACGCGATAACGTATGTCTTGAATATAAGCCATGAACTTTTAATAGCTGCATAATGTCTAGAGTAGGGTCAATGTCGTGCATACCGCACCCGTTCTTAATGCTTCGGAATATGCTTCATATCCGCCTTGCAGAACTTCCATTGACCAACTGACACTGCCATATGTGTAATGTCAAGGCTCGTAGGAGACTTTCATCATAAATACGAGCCCTGTGATCTCGTATACTGGCACTGTTCACGCCCTAGCCGATACCACGGTGCCATATGATGTACCACGATATCCAGCGGACAAATCCCAAGAATCGCCACTGAACTCTTTGCAAGATTTGAACTGGGCTAGCGTGTTGCAGGAACGGTAGGTCTAGATGGGAGGTGTTGTGCAATCTTCTTTTATTTCATGTGTGAACTAATAACAAGTGCAAATAAAGCTGTATTGAGGTGCAATCTGTTGACGCTAAATAGTGCGTTTCGTGCTGATGTCTAAAGCGCTTCTGAAGAGTTGAAAACGAAAGGTGTAACCGCAAGCGCTAGAGACGACATACTTAAGCAGTCGCAACTCGGTGCAATACTGTCGCTGATTTCTTTGTTATTCTTAATTTTTACGCAACTACTAAATGTCATAAGGCTTAGAAAGAGCAACTCTGACTTTAATCGTACATGAAGATATACTTGTTCTACGCTTGTTAATTGTCGTTCGGCTTTTTAGGTATATACGAGAAATTCCAACTTTGAAGTTAACTGGAAAGGAAAGTGTAAGGTCAAATGTATGAAGAATACTCAATACACGCATTACATTAAGTAATGCCTTCAAAATTAACTTTTTGACGTAGCAAGCACCGTTATGAGTGACTGCTGCGCTATATACTGGGGTTACTTACAATTCGGTAACGTGGAAGAACCTGAACAATCGTAATATTCCTCTTGTCATCATTCGACAATTTAACTTTCAAATCGCATTCCACCCGCTCCACGAACTCCGAATTTGCATGTGACAATTCACCATCACATCCAGACGAGCTTGTGATCCATCTGCACGGCGTACTGAAGAATTGCAGGAGGTGCAGTAGTTTCCTGAGATCAACGTGAAAGGTCACTGAACAACAAGTAAGCGAAAACTATGTGTGTGGTATGAGTGATCAAGAGTTAAAGCTGTATCGATGGATTATGCTCAGAACTAAACATCGATAATTGCATCTTTATATCGGCCCAGAATTTCATCTTTGAACATTCAGTGTAATTATTCATAATTCGTGGCAATGACTGCTTTCACTTACATGTCAAGTTCGTACTCAAGAGCTACTTCGAAGGTAACGTCTGTTAACTGGCAGTACCAGTTAGTGAATTATTGATTCAAGAGTTGAAATATCTAGCTACTTCGAATTTTCTCATTTTCTCACCATTAAATGGTGTGGTCCACGTGAATGTGATCTGTGTAGTCCGACGCATTAGATTACACCACTTGCTATCCAAACCACTTGGCCTTAAGCATCATATTACTTCGTTGCAGGAACGTACAGTTTCCCAAATAAGAAACTGACAAATTAACAGATGTGTACATGCACTTGTATTTCGGTAAAGAGCGAGGTAACGAAGTGTGTGCAGAGCGACCGTGGCCCAGGGTGTAGCGCCTGCTGCCACCGGTCGGCCCTCCGACGCCGCCTGGCTGTCCGGCGGTTTCTTGCGCGCCTCGTGCTCCTCTGGCTGCGCCCTCAAGGGCACCAAACCAGTTCTGCGAGAGCGCGAAGCGAGCACCCGCGTCTCTGGTCGTGAATGAACGGCCGATTGTCTTTTTGCGCCAGCGCGGGTCGACCGTGCCAGTAATCTATCACGTCTTGTCCCTGGAAGTAACAATTTCTGCGACAGAAAAAACCACCTCAGCAGTTACTGTAGTATTCTGCTCAAGTTCACTTGTCGTTTCGCTATAAAAACCGTAAACGACGAATGGGCGACAGTATGTAAGTGGGCCCGCATTCCCTCCGTGCTCTTAAGTCTCGAAGAAGTAATGTCATTGTAAGTATCTGGCATCGGACCTGTTATGACCTGACAAAGCTACAATTGCCGGGTCATTACTGCAGTTTCTTTGCTTGACTTGCGGCATGGTTGATCACAACTAAACCACATGAAACATTAATTCAGTTTGGTACAATAATGATAAAAGCATTAACTTTATACATTCCCTTGCTACAGGAATGTGCTGAATATTTACAACTGTCTTTGAGTATTAAAGCATCACTTGATGCACAGATTTACTAGTCTTCTCTCGAAGCACAGAGTTCTCAGTATTGACAAATACAGTTCCATGAAACACATGAGGAGCACATGAGCCCCATGTAGCCGATGTTGCCTTCTTGACGGAGATCACGAAATGGGGTTGAGCGATTCCATGCCCGACTGTATATCGGCCTCTGTGTGATGGCGCTGGAGTACTGGCAGCGAGGCTGTGTCTTTACCAACGCATCCCATTCGTCGATACGGATTGTAGCAAGACATCGCTAACTTCTCCGATATCGAGGCGACATGCCCACTCAGTGATATTTGGAAGATACCACTCCCCTGTCACCTACCAGGTTTAGAGGCATGAAACCGGAATTTCCCTATAGATGGTGCTAGACATCAATGTAAGGCCCAATGCGCCACGTCTGCAGCGTCATATGCTTCCTCTAACGGCTGACGACGAATGTCAATACACAATAAATCCAGTTCCATACATCAGTATCTCTTTCTGTGGTGTCACCGCCAGACACCACACTTGCTAGGTGGTAGCCTTTAAATCGGCCGCGGTCCGTTAGTATACGTCGGACCCGCGTGTCGCCACCATCAGTGATTGCAGACCGAGCGCCGCCACACGGCAGGTCTAGAGAGACTTCCTAGCACTCGCCCCAGTTGTACAGCCGACTTTGCTAGCGATGGTTCACTGAAAAATTACGCTCTCAATTGCCGAGACGATAGTTAGCTTAGCCTTCAGCTACGTCATTTGCTACGACCTAGCAAGGCGCAATTATCATTTGCTATTTATTTTGTGATGCATGTACCGTCAGACCGCTGTTCACCAATTATGGATTAAAGTTAAGTATTCCAGAAGCTACGTACTATTTTTGCTACTATAAAGACCTTGTCCTGTTCCAGACCTCATGCCATCCTGCGTGAACTTAAACGCGTGCCCTTCGGCCTCCCTTCCTAGTGGATTGGCTGTCTTGCCAGTCCACAAAACTTTCAAACCCGTAAACATGAGAGTTTTGTGCCTGCGGACTAGGATTTGCGGCCAGAATTGGTTTTCTGTTATAGTTTGAACAAACGTGCTGCCGAATCGCACAGAATGCTTGTCTAAGCTTTCGGTTAACGTGCTCTTGGGAAAACACGGTGTGTCGAGTGGTTCCAAAAATTTAAAAGTGCTGATTTTGACGTGAGAAACGACGGGCGAAGGAAAGCACTGAAAAAGTTCGAAGTCAACGAATTGCAGGCCTTATTCGAAACTCAACAGGAACTCGCGAAACGATTGAATGTGACGCAAAAAGCCGTTTCTCTGCGGTTGAAAGCTATGGGAAAGGTGCAGGAAGTGGGAAAATTGGTTCCGCATGAAGTGAATGAAAGATAGCAAGCAAATCGAAAGACCACTCTTGAAATGCTGCTCGCCAGGTACAAAAGAAAGTCGTTTCCCCATCGAATAGTGATATGTGATGAAAAATAAATATATTTTGAGAATCCTAAGCGTCGTAAATCATGGGTGAATCGAGGCAAACCATCGACATCAGCTGCAAGACCAAATCGCTTTGGAAAGAAGACGATGCTCTGTGTTTGGTGGGATCAGAAGGCTGTCATCTACTGCGAGCTGCAAAATCTGGCGAAACCGTTAACACTGATCGCTACGAACAGCAAATGATGGAGTTAAGTCGAGCATTACGTGAAAAACGACCGGAAAACGGAAAAAGGCTACAGAAATTCATATAGCTCCACGATCACACACAGTGAAACGGGTCATGGTACGATCGACGCGTTCAGTTGGGATACACTAGGGCATGCGGCTTATTCTCCAGACTTGTCTCCGTCCAATTATCATCTATTTGCGTCACTGGGACACGCTCTCGCCGAACAACGCTTCAGTTCGTACGAACTGTTTTTTTTTTGCCGTGCATACATAGCCTGCTGCAGAGGAAGGAGAAATGTATAAATAGTGTAAGTAGGCTGTTTAAGTTTTTATATAGGTAACGCCACGCAGCGCTCTGTATGAAAATCACTGGCTGTGCTGTGTGCAGTCTGTGGCTGGTTTGCATTGTTGTTGGCTATTGTAGTGTTGGGCAGCTGGATGTTAACAGCGCGTAGCGTTGCGCAGTTGGAGGTGAGCCGCCAGCAGTGGTGGATGTGGGGAGAGAGATGGCAGAATTTAGAGAGCGGATGATCTGGACGTGTGTCCATCAGAGACGGTAAATTTGTAAGACTGGATGCCATGAACTGTTATATATATTATGACTTTTGAACACTATTAAGGTAAATACATTGTTTGTTCTCTATCAAAATCTTTCAATTGCTAACTATGCCTATCAGTAGTTAGTGCCTTCAGTAGTTTGAATCTTTTATTTAGCTGGCAGTAGTGGCGCTCACTGTATTGCAGTAGTTCGAGTAGCGAAGATTTTTATGAGGTAAGTGATTATTGTTAGTCAGGGCCATTCTTTTGTAGGGATTACTGAAAGTCAGATTGCGTTGCGCTAAAAAAAAAATATTCTGTGTCAGTTTAAGCACAGTCATTTATAATTTTTCTAAGGGGACGTTTCAATAGCAATGAAGATTATTTTGAATGATATATTGTTTATCATTTTCAAACAACAGACGTGTAATTGTTGCAACCAAATTCTGGTGTCATACTTCAACACCTGTTAGATCTGGATCTGCATGCCAATAAATATTAACAATAAGGAGGTACAATAATTCGACCCTCAATTGAACGACCGCGTGAGGTGGCGCAGTGGTTAGCACACTCGACTCGCATTCGGGAGGACAACGGTTCAAACCCACGTCCAGCCGTTCTGACGTAGGTTATCCGTGATTTCCCTAATCGCTTCAGACTAATCCGAGATGGTTCCTTTGAAAGGGCACAGTCGACTTCCTTCCCATCCATCCCTAATCCGATGGTACCGATGTCGTCGCTGTTTGGCCCCTCCCCCAAATCAACCAACCAACCTCTCAATTGACCAAAGCAACGTAGTGGCTAATATACTGCATCACCCCCTTTTTTAACAATACGATGGTGCGAAAGGGAGTCCAGTGCCGGCGTCCAAGCGGTGCAAGTCTCCGATATGGACACGACCCTGCTACGCGAAGCAACTGTACCGTTGTCGATCATGGAATTCATAATGAGCGTTAACATTAAGAACATTGTTCGCTGCTCAACTGAAATCCGCCTTGTGGTGCTTTGGGCACGAGATGCGGTAAGGGAAGCTTAGACCAGAGAGGTATATGAAATCGTTCTAGCGATGGTAACGTTCGTATAGGGGAAATCACCACTGACAATAGCGACTGTGACGAGGGTAGATTTTATGGCCCGGCACTTGGGAATGAGCATCTCAGAGTAAGCTGTTCGCGTACTGCAGTCGTGAACACAAGAAGTAGTTAAAGAGTAGTAAAATCACGAGTAGGTGACAAGATGTCGGACATCCACACCTCATCACAGAATGCGTAGGTCTGATGTTCTGGTGGTGATCTGTGGCAGGTTCTGACAACTGATTGCAGTGCGCAAGAGTGAACTTTACCGCAGGTGCCATTTCTCTTAGTTGTACCACTGCTTGCCTGTAGCAGTCCGACTGCAATAGCACGTTATAAATTCCGACCACCAGACTGGAAACAGTCAATGCAACTGAAGCGCATCTGCTAAAGAATACTTGATTGTAACATTCTTTATTTGCATCTGGACAAACAGTTGTTTAGGGTGGTGAATATAAATGGGACACCAGGTATATATATATATATATATATATATATATATATATATATATATAGTAAAGGATGTTGAGTGCAGCATAGGCAACGTATCAAATAGTGTAGTTCATGACCTAAGTTTACGGACTGTAGGAAAATAAACTGATGTTAAACCACAGCAAGATATAGCTTTTCAGTAGTGAGTCTTGGACAATCAGTATCCTTTGGTGTTCAGATAGGTGGTGAGCAGTCATGCAAAGACATTGTTGAGGATATTGCTCGAAAACTGAATGCTGCTGCACTGCTGGCCCCGAGATATGACAGATAAATTGATTTAGGAGGTAGCACGTTGTATAAAGATCACATGACTTATAAATACAGCCACATATGAAGTGAGGAAGATGATGAAATTAGTAGTGAGAGTTGCCGCCACTGCTGGTTATAACCACTGCTGCACGTCTCGCCACTGAATCAATGAGCTGTTGCTGTTGGAGTATAGCAGTACATGCTGCTTCCACATATTGCCAAAACTGGTCAGGTGTAACAGCAGGTGGAGTATTCCAGGCCAGTCGTTCCGCCGTCGTCGACCAGACGTTTCCAATGGACGAGATATCGGGAGAACAGGGAGACCAAGGCAGCAATGCAATGCGATGGGTGACGAAGGAGTCTTGAACATTGCATGCTACTTGTAGCCTCGCATTATTCTGTTGCAGTGTGGCCGCCGGCAAGATTCAAAGTTATGCGAGGACAACATGCTCCAAACACTTTAGAGATGTGGCGCTGGTTCGTTACTATAGCGGCAATCCGTACTTGGGGTGAAGGGATGGGGCGGATCCGAAGTAGATTCCAATATCACCTCAAATCGTAATACTGGGTGCAAGACCAGTATGGCGATGTGTAAGGCAACACTTCAACAGTCTTTCACCATGGCGTCTTCAGACTCTAATTCGACCATCGTGTTGGTGCAAGCAGAATCGTGATTTGTCAGCAAAAACAATATTGTTACATTCGTTTGCCCATGTCCGACGTTCAAATGTGTGTGAATTCCTAAGGGACCAAACTGCACAGGTCGTCGGTCCCTAGACTTACACACTACTTAAACTAACTTATGCAAAGACAATACATACACCCATGTCAGAGGGAGGACACGAACCTCCCGCGGGAGGGGCCGTGCAGTCCGTGACATGGTGCCTCAGACCGCGCGGCCACTCAGCGCGGCGTCCATCGTTCATCGCACCATTTCAGACTGAATTTGTTGTGATGTGATTCGTCATTTGGCAGACCGATCCATCACCGTCATGTGCACAATATGTCTATCATTACGTATAGTGGTGCAACAACGTGGGTGCAGTCGGTCCCGTCGTTCCCTCCAGCAACCAGGGATGCTCGATTCCGCCCGACACGATGACCGATTTCTCTGGCGGATGATTCGCAATGCCTATAGGCAACTATTTTTCCTCGGTCGAACTCAAAAACGTGCTCGAAAGACGCTTGTTGTCTTCTACGATGCATACTGAAGCTGCTTGTGCAAAACAACCTCTCGGAAGAGCAATACCATTACATCCGCACGGCCGTTTGTTCCCCCGTAACACAGGGTCTGCAGGTAGCGCGCTACTGGCGGTCGTGACGTACGCCTGCGCTGAGATGTTGATTATGTGCATCTCCTGCCGCCGCAAACGCGTGAAGCTAATTTCACGTGATTTGGATGCTTCCTACAGGGTCTTGCACTTTGAGCGGCCAGTAGTGCATATTTACCTTTAGAACAGTAACTCCAATAAGTAATAGTCCAACACAAAAATTAGTCTCCTTTGTTTATTTTCATTCACTTAAGAGATACAGCATTATTCTCTGGTTTAACTCTTCCTATTCGCAAAGTGAATTTTGAGCTGAGAAACGAGAAGTTCGAGCAGTGTATGGCGTTAAGTTCGCGAACCCCTTGTTGACACATGTTCATGAGTCTGGGGATTCTGACATTGGTTGGCTCTGAGCACTATGTGACGTAACTGCTGAGGTCATCAGTCCCCTAGAACTTAGAACTACTTAAACCTAACTATCCTAAGGACATCACACACACCCATGCCCGTGGCAGGATTCGAACCTGCGACCGTAGTGTCTGACATTGGTCTCTCGATACGTATTTTCTGTAATTTCGTTCCTTGTGAAGAATATGAGGCTCTTAGCAAGAATTAGCAGCTTAACTCAATTAATATTAGACGGAAATCCAGACTTCTTTGAGTCTTGCGCAGAAAAGCGTGCAGTATTCTGCTACATCCATTTTCAGTAAGCTACTACAAGAATTAAAAAATCTTAGCAATAATACACGCACTATCAAGTCCAAAATGAAGACGATCCTCATGGTTTGCTCCTTGTATTGTGTTGGGAAGCAATTTCCAACGTTACATTGTTGTTGCTAGTATACAATGTGATTCAGCTGCCCCTACCGATGGGTTTTATGCAACTTGCAACGCCTTCGAATACCGAACACAAAATTTTCATATTCTCTCGCTCGCAGTCTATAACTCCTACACCGTACACAAAAAGAATGAACAGGACCTTATTGTTGAAAATTCAGTGTAGTTAAATTTTCGACTGGGATACATTTTCGCTAGAGGCCATGATTTTCGAATTATTAAAGAAAAAACGTACAAAATTATTTACACGCCTTTTTCTTGAATAAGTCGAAAGCTGTGGCCTTCAGCTATAACATTTCCTAGTACAAAGTGTAAGTACATTAAATTTCCAACAAAAAAGTCCTATTCATTTTTTCTTTTTTTTTTAAAAAAAAAAAAGACAGGAGCTTGTGTTTAGCTAGTGAGAGAATATGAAAATCTTGTGTATGGGTTTTGAAGGGTAGGGCAGCTGAATCACGCTGTGGAGTCAGCAGCTTATTGTTGTCGTTTGCCTCGTGTGAATTTTATTTTATAGAGTATTAAGTTGTATGATGTTAATTTCACGTGCTGACTTGTTTCGTGGCCATAGAGATTTGCTCCTCAATTTGGTCATACAGGGTGGTCGGAAATTCCCGTTACAACTAGAACATGCAGAGGTGGGTGAGTACATAACATTTTGAATAGGAACCCATGTCCGGAAACGTATCGTTTCCGTTCTACGACAGTTTCAATTCAAATGTGTACCTCGTCAACGTCTGCTTAGGGCAAGAGAAACGTCTCCTTCCTTCCAAGCACACGGGTGTCGCATACTTAGTCTTCCTACGACACGTAATGGACTAATTCTTGGAAGCTGTGCCACTGAATGTCCGTCAGGTTTCAGCATGATGGAGCACAACCTCACTTTTCATAGGCTGTCCGGAGACATCTCAATAGACGGTATGGTGAACGATGGATAGGCCGTGGTGGTCCAATCTCTTGGCCGCCACGATCGTCGGATTTAACCTGTAAGGACTACTTCTTGTGGGGCCGTATGAAGAAGCTAATTTGCGAGACACCTGCAGAGACAGAGGAAGATCTGCTGGCACGGGTTCTGCCCGCTGCACAAGACATTGAAGAGGCACCAGGTGGGGTGGAGAGAGTGTACCAGAACATGCTTCGGGGGTACAATGAGTGTAACAACGTTGGTGGTCGCCACATCGACCCGCTGTTGTAATGCATCGGTACGTTGCGGCTGGTGCCGTAGATGCTGGGTTCTTGTTGTTGTCGACTAATGTAAACCATAAGGTATAAGTTGTAATGCCAATGCGTAAGTAATAACGGAACGAGTCACTATTCTTTTCAAATGGATTGCAGCAACTGTACTGGGTCACGCCTAGGTAGAATCCTCAAGTGGGTGTGGATGAGATAATCATCTGTATTGAAACTGTCGTAGGACGGATACGATACGTTTCCGGACATGGTTTCCTATTTAAAATGTTATGTACTCACTACCCTGTATATGTCCTAGAAATTTGTAACGGGAATTTTCGACTAACCTGTATGTAACTAGACATGTAAAACAAAACAGCATAAAGTATATGTTATTTCAGTGTCTTGTTGACTTGAACCTGTTAGATTCAACCCTTATGTTTCAGGGGGACGAATTGGTTCAAATGGCTCTGAGCACTATGCGCCTTAACTTCTGAGGTCATCAGTCGCCTAGGACTTAGAACTAATTAAACCTAACTAACTTAAGGACATCACACACATGCATACCCGAGGCAGGATTCGAACCTGCGACCGCAGCGGTCTCTCGGTTCCAGACTGTAGCGCCTAGACCCGCACGGCCGAGGACGAATTCTGGTCGTCAAATGAATCTACAGTTTGGATGGCTTCTGCTTCAGAAACTTCTCCGGGTCTCTTGCTCTTCTCCTTTACACAGTAGCTCCCCTACCGGAAGTGCTGCTCAGAGTAATCACGAAGCTCATCTCTTTCCTGTACATACCTAAACTTCAGCTGCGCGTACGGCACAATATCAACAGTTAAAGGTGAGAAATAGTGACTTTTATAAAAAGGCATGAAAAAAAGAAAAAGACTACGCTCAGCTACGCGATGCACTGGTTGGAAGAAGTGACCTGTAAGGCGATTAAGTGGCGCTGCGCGTGATAGCCCGCTCAGCTCCATTTGTACACGTGGGCCGCTACATCATTAAGATGGGCCGTCCCTCCGCACGCTTTGTCAGGGAGGCGCAGCCTTTGTGTGCGCTGGGGCGGCCTAGACGTAATAAATCGACTGCGGCTCGGCTCGGGTTACCATTAGGCGTTGCCCCTCTTCTGCCCCTCGCAAGCCGGCTCCCGGTGTTCCCCTCAAGACCAGTAGCCGGCAGCCAGCAGCCAGCAGCCGCTACCAGTTTTTGTCGCCCAAACGGCGCTCCCCGCCCTGCCCCCTCCCCCCCCCCCCCACGCTACCACGATCCACCCTTCAGCCCCGCGCAACCTGTTGTCTGGTAGTATTCAGTCGCCTGCACCATCGCACTGCACTTCACTTGATCCGCAACTTTCACGGTACCCATCCATTGTGCCATTAAGGGGCTGGTGAAACCGATGTGCACTCAGAACAGTTCCTATTACTGTACAAACTCTTCACCGTGCACCAGTCGCGTTAATTCCTTACGAAAACAGAAACTTTCGACAGTAACAACCACCAGAGGCTACTTACGTTGCTGCTGTTAACAGTACCAACAGCTAGGGATAGGAAAAAAGTGGCAGGTTAAAAACCGATGCCGGTATTTTAGTTTTGAATAGTCGGTATTTTTCGGCATTTGTTTAGTCTATGTTGCAAACTTTTCCTTTTTCTTCAATTTATATTAACAACCGGTAAAAGTATACGTACTAAGATGGTATCTGTTCTTTCGGACATGTCCGAAAGAACAGGTACCATCTTAGCATATATATAGTAAAGGCTCACCGGCCACTTGACCATCTTCTTCTTGTGTGCGAATGCACAAACAGTGCTCGAACTCTTACGGGAATCGGCAACGCGCCGCGAGTAATGAGTATAATGGGCGGGGGCACTACGAATGTAGTGCGGGACAATAAGTTGAGAATGTGGGTTTCGCAGGAGGCGTGCCAGAGATAAATCCCTGGAGTCGCGCTATCCTCTGTGTCCTCGGTTGCTCCTCTGTAATAAAAAAGCCGAGCTCAACGAACTAAAACGGATGTCTTACGGCGTCCGCCCCGAGCCAGTGCAACGAACGAAAACTAACAAAATAATATCTAAAAAGAAAAAAGATGGATAGAGCGTCTGCCATGTAAGTAGGAGATCCCGGGTTCGAGTCCCGGTCGGGGCACACATCATCTGTCCCCGGTGACGTATGTCAACCAACACCTGTAAGCAGCTAAGGGTGTTCATTTCATTGTAACCGGTAAAAGAACCGGCATATTAGTTTGTCGCACGAGCGGTGCTAAAATTTTTGCATTTATTCGTAAAACGGCTGTTTAGATTGTGGGTACCGATGGCGTTTATCAGTGAAACGACCGGTTTTTTCGGTTAAAACTGTTTTTTCGTCTCCAGTTTAACATGATTGTCAAAACTGCTCAAAATAAATAACCTATTTTCTGTTTTTATTTTTATTACTTTCATGTAGTAAATATAGATCCTGAACAACGACTGAAAAATTCTAAATAAGGTGAAGGTGTAGGAAACATCGATAGATTTGGGATGCAGACTGTGGCAGAATTTGGTCCCACTGTCTCCAGCAAAGATGTCGAAGGACAGTCTCCAGTGTGCAAGGGCGACAGTAAGAAATTAATGTACAGACCAGATGGGGGAAAGTCTACACACGGCAGCAGGTACATGATTGTCTCCGCAATGCCATACCGTCTCTTACGTCATATCTTAATTGCTAGTTCGTAGCTGTCGTCCTTGTTATTGAAATAGCAGTGATCGCTTTTCCCAATATTTCTACCCCATATCCATCGTTCTCTCCTAATCCTTCACCTTCACTAGAATTTTTGAATCTTTGTTCAGAGTCTACGTTTTTTTTTTCTTGGAAATAATAGCAATAAAAAACTGAAAATCGGTTATTTCAGAAACCGGTTATTTTGAGCAGTTTTAACAGTCGTGTTGAACTGGAAATGAAAGAAACTGGTATAACCGATAAACTGGTTGTTTCAGCGATAACTGCCTCTCTTACGCACAACCAAGGAGCCGTTTGAAAAGATGTCCCCAAACATCCATACCTCGTTACAGAACACAGGGACCGGAGGCTTCCCCGCTCTCTAAAGCAGGATGGACGACGATCTGTGGCAGATCTGACGATAGAGTACAGGAACAAGTGTTTGGGAGCACACCGTCCAGCGCACAGTGTTGAATATGGTGTTCAGAGGACCCATACGTGTTCCCACGTTGACCCAACAACAACGTCAGTTACGATTACACTGGGCACGGAAACATCGAGACTGGATCGCGGATCAGCGTAATCGTTTTGCCTGATCGGATGAATCCTGTTGAATGTTAAACCAGGTCGCTGTGGTCGTGTCTTGATACCGCATCATCCAGGCGAACGACTGCTCGAAACATGCGGCACAGCACCGTCGCAGGCCGGTTGGAGCACTATTACGTCATGGGGGACATACACCTGGAGTTCCGTCGGACCAGAGGTAGCAGTCGAAGCTACCATGAGAATTGTGGACTGCGTGAACATTATTAGGGACCACCTGTAATCCCTTATGCTTGATGTCTTCCTCAATAGCTACGGCATCTTCCAGCAGAATAACTGTCCGTGTCACAAGACTGCAGTGCTTTGAGAAGCATGATGGTGATCTTACGTTGATGTCTTGGCCATCAGATTCGGCATATCTGAACCCGATGAAACCCAAATGGGACGCTAGTTTCGCACCCTCGATTCAACCGACCGTAAATTACGGGAAGTGTGCGACCTGTGTGTAGGAGCCACAAACCTCTGGAAATCCATCAAGTACTTATCGAATCCATATCACGGAGAATCGCTGCTGAGTTGCGTTCCAGAAGTGAACCAACGCGCTTTTAAGCATATGGTCATAATATTTTGCCTCGTCAGTGTGTATACAAACCACTGGAGATGTGATACTTTCCTTACGAACAATGATTGTCTGTGGTTGGGTCGATATCGATTATATTGGTACAGTCATTCTCTACTAGGTTATTTTTGTGTGGTGCATTCAAAACCAAAACCTACAATCAACATATTGAAAAAAGGTGCCCGCATCTCGTGGTCGTGCGGTAGCGTTCTCGCTTCCCACGCCCGGGTTCCCGGGTTCGATTCCCGGCGGGGTCAGGGATTTTCTCTGCCTCGTGATGGCTGGGTGTTGTGTGCTGTCCTTAGGTTAGTTAGGTTTAGGTAGTTCTAAGTTCTAGGAGACTGATGACCGTAGATGTTAAGTCCCGTAGTGCTCAGAGCCATTTGAACCATTTGAAAAAAGGTAGTGGTTGATCATGTTTTAAATCTTGTCGACACAGTGAAAATGGACTTAAGCTGATGGGAGTGGTAAAGTGAGTGGTAACTTGGATCATGATATCGATCGAGTTCTGGATTATAATTTGGAAGGCGTCCTCGAATGACCACTTGAATGGTGACTTTGATGATGACCTGGATGGTAATTTGAGTGATAATTTGATTCGTTATGTCGAAAGTAATTTGATTAGTGGTGTACATGATGATGTGGATGTTGATGTGGATGTCGATGTAGGTGACGATGTAGATGGTGATTTAGAAGGTGAAGTGGGTGGTGGTTTGAGTGATTATTTTATTGCTGATGTGGATGGTGATTTGAATGAAAATGGGCACAGAGGTACGGACTGTGATGCAGGTGGTGACGTGAGGGGTCATTTAAATGTTGATGCAGATGGTTACGTGTATTGTGCTGTAGATACTGATATGGATGCCGATGTGGAAAGTGGTGTAGTTATGATACGAATGACAAGGCAGACGATATTGTGGATGAAAGCATAGATGGTAATATGGGTGGTAATTTGGATTGTAAGGCCTTGGCTACGATACGAGCGGTGAGCAGCAAAGCAGAAAAGCGGCAAAGCGGTGCCCAGACGTTTGTGTTTACACTGAGGTCAATGGAAATATGGGACTAGGATGAGCGCGAGCGGGCGCTCGATCTCCTCCGTTCACCGCTTACCCCAGCAGACGTTAAACTTCGCCGACCGTTGTGACCGAGCGGTTCTAGGTGCTTCAGTCTGGAACAGCGCGACAAGCCATGTTTGTGGAATGACCGAAATATTATATTCAAAAATTGTGCTGCGGTAAAGAAACTGTGGGAAGAAACAGGAAATACAATAAACTTGTCAGATAAGATTAACTTACTATTTTAACCAATTTAATACAAATACTTTCATTCGCTAATGAATAATTTTTTTCTTACCGCGTTCAAGATTCGGACAAAAACTAGTTCGCTAATAAGTAGTAACACTAACATTAAAATATGTTACTAATAATTACCAAAGAATAAGGGCTATGAATTAAAATTAGATCACAAGTTTATTTTTATTGCTTCTGTAATTGGCCTTCGATACATATATGGAAAGGGATCCGATGGACTTCGGAATTCGTACTCGCTCACTTCACTTCACTTCACATCGCTAATGCCGCCCCTGTCTCTGATAATACTGTGCAATATGCAAGCAGTTTGAACGAGCTTTTTTACTTTTGGCACATTCGGTACTTCTACACATGTTCCTGAAAATCGCCATTTCAATCGTAAAATCCCAAAAGCACATTCCATGTTTTGTCTAGCATTGGATAGGTTAGTTTTCTTGATGTGCCCTTAAACCGTGTGATAGAAATGAACGCAGCTTCATCATAGAGAACGTGTGGTGCTGAAATGCTGCCATTTGGTAAGATGTTTTGGAGAAATATCTTAAATTCGTGGTTCTCCAGCCGTTTGAACAAGTTCGCTGGCCGTAAAAATTCCCTCTGCTCTTTGTTTTCCTCTAGCGCTTACATCAAAAACCATAAACTTTTTATCGGCATTAGCAATAACCATTACAATTACAAAAATGTATTTCAGGTACTTGAAATAAATCGATCCACTGTATGGTGGACATTTAAGTTCACAATGACGTCGATCTGAGCAGTTCGGAAATTTCTATAAGAGAGAATACTTTTCTGCTACATTCTTCAGGTGTTCTTCGGTGGGTGGCGGCATTACTTCAGGTCCAAACTGTAGCACAATAGCTGAACACGTGTGATAAACTATCATGGTAACAGTACGTTTTCCAAGTCTAAATTCACATGCTATAATGTGGCCCCTGTTACGAAAAGCCTGAAAGAAAATAAATAAAACTGTTTTGATACGAAATAATTTAATTAATAAAGTTAAAATTAACAATTGTGTAATTAAAGAAATAATTAACAGTATTTTATTATATGGAAATACCTAGTTAAACAGGGTTGTCACTTACAAACAATGTAACGCCAAGTCTTTTTATTTATGTCTTTCTCCTATTGAGAATTAAAAACACAGGAGAAAAATAATAGAGATACATTCTAGTAGTTCTAGTAGACGAATGTAGAAAGAAGTCGAAAAACCTGAAGGCAAAAGCAGACAATGGAAAATCCAGTAAGGAATGTAACAATGTAATGAAAAGGATCGTTCCTACTCACCATATAGCGGAGATGCTGAGACGCAGAAACCACAAAAAGACTGTCTGAAAGTTACTTTTCGGCCAACAAGCCCTTTGTCAAAAACAGAAAACATACACACGCATACACACTCACGCAAACGCAACTCACACAGACTGACCACAGTCTCTAGCAAATGGAGCCAGGCATTCAGCTGCCAGAGACTACAGTCATTTGTGTGTGAGTTGCGTTTGCGTGAGTGTGTACGTGTGTGTATGTTTTCTGTTTTTGACAAAGGGCTTGTTGGCCGAAAACTAAATTTCCGACAGTCTTTTCGTTGCGGCTTTCTGCGACTGTATGGTGAGTAGAACTATCCTTTTCATTATATTGTTGAAAAAGCTGAAAGATACGTTCAGGAAGAATGCGGAAACTCCGGAACATAAATCTGGATGTGCCTCCAGCCTTCCAGTCAAGAAGTGGAATTTTGGAACTCTCCCGAGCTCAATGGTTGGAAACGTTAATACTGTAGCGAACATCTAATATTACAATAACGTTATTTTAGTGCCAATATCATATCAGTTCTTGAGAGCACGGTCTAGGTGTCAGTCCGAAAAAGTGCCATCTACAACGATGTCACTGGAGACAGAGCATAATCATGGCTTATGAAAGGATAGGTAGGAAATCAGTTGTGCCTTTCAAAGGAATCGTCCAGAAATTGCGTTAAGTAATTCAGAGTCATCACGCAAAACCTAAGTCTGCGTTGACGGACGGGTTTCGAAGCGTCGCTCTCCTGAATGCGAGTCCAGTGGACCGATCACTGCGCAACGTCGCTCGATCGGAAGTACTGGAATTAGAGGAGGCGATTTACCGTTAAGTGTGGTCCACAACAGTATCATTTGACACAGTGTTTCCTCCTGGAAAGACCTGAGCAGCCGGAAAACACCACGAGCTGCGTTTGGCTGTCTCCCACGCCACAAGAGGCGACACTTTCTCCAGTTCCGCCCACAGAGTGGCGTGCGTGACGAAGCAGTTACGGCAGTGGAGACGCACTGGGCGGAGGTGTGGAGCAGTCGCAGCTGCCGGATGCGCGAGGCGCGGGGGCGGCCTTCACAATGAATAAAACACGGCCCGAGGCCGCGCGCGAGGATGAGGCGCGCCGGCCGCGAATGTCAACACGCCGCCAGCGCCGCACACCAACTGAGACTGAGGGGGGCGCGCTGCATGGAAATGCGACGCCAGCATCCTGGACAGGCCTCATCTCCTCCCTGAAGGTGCGGGCAGTAACTGCTGTAACCATCCGAAGCGACAATACATCGGATTATGTATTAATTTTATCTTACGTGTCCAGTACTTAAATAAACCCCTGAGGTGCGAGGTGGCAAAGGTCCAGTGATGTTTACGGTCTTCGTTGTCACACATATTGTCTAACGTGCATCCACAATATTGGCTGCTAATGACAACAGGGGACTGGACTAGAGGTATCCAGTGGAGATCACAAAAAAATGGCTCTAAGCACTACGGGACTTAACATACGAGGGCAGTTCAATAAGTAATGCAACACATTTTTTTTTTCTGAAACAGGGGTTGTTTTATTCAGCATTGAAATACACCAGGTTATTCCCCAATCTTTTAGCTACACAACACTATTTTTCAACGTAATCTCCATTCAATGCTACGGCCTTACGCCACCTTGAAATGAGGGCCTGTATGCCTGCACAGTACCATTCCACTGGTCGATGTCGGAGCCAACGTCGTACTGCATCAATAACTTCTTCATCATCCGCATAGTGCCTCCCACGGATTGCGTCCTTCATTGGGCCAAACATATGGAAATCCGACGGCGCGAGATCGTGGCTGTAGGGTGCATGAGGAAGAACAGTCCACTGAAGTTTTGTGAGCTCCTCTCGGGTGCGAAGACTTGTGTGAGGTCTTGCGTTGTCATGAAGAAGGAGAACTTCGTTCAGATGTTTGTGCCTACGAACACGCTGAAGTCGTTTCTTCAATTTCTGAAGAGTAGCACAATACACTTCAGAGTTGATCGTTTGACCATGGGGAAGGACATCGAACAGAATAACCCCTTCAGCGTCCCAGAAGACTGTAACCATGACTTTTCCGGCTGAGGGTATGGCTTTAAACTTTTTCTTGGTAGGGGAGTGGGTGTGGCGCCACTCCATTGATTGCCGTTTTGTTTCAGGTTCGAAGTGATGAACCCATGTTTCATCGCCTGTAACAATCTTTGACAAGAAATTGTCACCCTCAGCCACATGACGAGCAAGCAATTCCGCACAGATGGTTCTCCTTTACTCTTTATGGTGTTCGGTTAGACAACGAGGGACCCAGCGGGAACAAACCTTTGAATATCCCAACTGGTGAACAATTGTGACAGCACTACCAACAGAGATATCAAGTAGAGCACTGAGTTGTTTGATGGTGACCCGTCGATCATCTCGAACGAGTGTGTTCGCACGCTCCGCCATTGCAGGAGTCACAGCTGTGTACGGCCGGCCCGCACGCGGGAGATCAGACAGTCTTGCTTGACCTTGCGGCGATGATGACACACGCTTTTCCCAACGACTCACCGTGCTTTTGTCCACTGCCAGATCACCGTAGACATTCTGCAAGCGCCTATGAATATCTGAGATGCCCTGGTTTTCCGCCAAAAGAAACTCGATCACTGCCCGTTGTTTGCAACGCACATCCGTTACAGAAGCCATTTTAACAGCTCCGTACAGCGCTGCCACCTGTCGGAAGTCAGTGAAACTATACGAGACGAAGCGGGAATGTTTGAAAATATTCCACAAGAAATTTCCGGTTTTTTCAACCAAAATTGCCCGAGAAAAAAAATGTGTTGCATTACTTATTGAACTGCTCTCGTATGAGGTTATCAGTCCCCTATACTTAGAACTACTTAAACCTAACTAACTTAAGGACATCACACATCAACTACAGACCTATATCTCTGACATCGATCTGTTGTAGACTTATGGAACATGTCTCTTCCTCGCGTATCATGTCATTTCTGGAACCCAGAATATACTCTGTAGGAATCAAGATGGATTTATTTATTCATATTAGATACAGGCTCCCAGGTAGATGCCATTTTCCTTGACTTCCGGAAGGCGTTCTATACAGTTCCGCACTGTCGCCTGATAAACAAAGTAAGAGCCTACGGAATATCAGACCAGCTGTGTGGCTGGATTGAAGAGACGTCTACCGACGTTAAAGTAAACTCTGGCGTGCCACAGGGGAGTGTTATGGGACCACTGCTTTTCACAATATATATATAAATGACCTAGTAGACAGTGTCGGAAGTTCCACGTGGCTTTGCGGCTTTTCGCGGATGATGCCGTAGTATACAGAGAAGCTGCAGCATTAGAAAACTGCAGCGAAATGCAGGAAGATCTGCAGCCGATAGGCACTTGGTGGAGGTAGTGGCAACTGACCCTTAACATAGACAAATGTAATGTATTGCGAATACATAAAAAGAAAGATCCTTTATTGTATGATTATATGATAGCGGAAATAACACTAGTAGCAGTTACTTCTGTAAAATATCTGGGAGTATGCGGACGGAACGATTTGAAGTGCAATGATCGTATAAAATTAATTGTTGGTAAGGCGGGTGCCAGGTAGGAATTCATTGGGAGAGTCCTTAGAAAATGTAGTCCATCAACAAAGGAGGTGGCTTACAAAACATTCGTTCGACCTGTACTTGAGTATTGCTCATCAATGTGGGATCCGTACCAGGTCGGGTTGAGAGAGGAGATAGAGAAGATCCAAAGAAGAGCGGCGCGTTTCGTCACAGGGTTAGCTGGTAACCGTGATAGCGTTACGGAGATGTTTAGCAAACTCAAGTGGCAGACTCTGCAAGAGAGGCGCTCTGCATCGCGGTGTAGCTTGCTGTCCCGGATTCGAGAGGACGCGTTTCTGTATGAGGTATCGAATATATTGCTTCCCCCTACTTATACCTCCCGAGGAGACCACAAACGTAAAATTAGAGAGATTCGAGCGCACACGGAGGCTTTCCGGCAGTCGTTCTTCCCGCGAACCATACGCGACTGGAACAGGAAAGGGAGGTAATGACAGAGGCACGTAATGTGCCCTCCGCCACACACCGTTGGGTGGCTTGCGGAGTATAAATGGAGATCTAGATGTAGATGTAGATCCATGTCCGAGGCAGGATTCGAACCTACGACCGTAGCAGCTGCATGGTTCCGGACTGAAGCGCCCAGAAGCGCTCGACCACAGCGGCCGGCAATGGAGAGCACAGCATGAATTTACGGAGCGTAGTTAAACTACTTTCGTGACGAGTAATTAACAAAAGTGCTATAGTGTCAAAGAAGAGCAAAGGCAATGATAAACAAAAAAAACATTGTATTATATCTACAACAACAGTTTCCGAAGTTGACATTTGGTCCAAAAGGATTCCCAAGGAATTTCGCAGAGTGAGAAAGAACTGACAGATGGAGTAGTAGCGTTTCTGCAAGATGAGTCAGTGGAATGTGTGGGGTTGTATACGCACAACTGTGCGGACAATGTACATGAGGACTACAACGATGACCAAAAGTGCTTAACAAGTGAAACAGATGTCGAGCCATGTAGTTCGTCATCCTTGCCGGAGAGGGAGCCATAAATCCCGTCTGCAGTGGAACGTAGCAAATGACAATCATTATCCAAGGAGCGGGTACTGAACACAATTACGTACATGGAAGATCATCCACAACTTAATAAAAAAATTACGAACAAATTTCGAATAATAAGTCCCCAACAGTACGACAATATAATGCTAAAGAAAGACTGCGGGTCATGGACTGTGCGGCTGGTCCCGGTGGAGGTTCGAGTCCTCCCTCGGGCATGGGTGTGTGTGTGTTTGTCCTTAGGATAATTTAAGTTAAGTAGTGTGTAAGCTTAGGGACTGATGACCTTAGCAGTTAAGTCCCATAAGATTTCACACACATTAAAAAATTAAAGACTACGGACATTCAAGGGAGGACAAGGCACTCTTGTTACAAAAGCTGCTGTTTGCGAATTCAAGGATGCTCCACACAATTTATCGTATCTGGGTCACCTACTACGTTACTCATATCAAAATGCACATGACATAGATTACGGTGATTTCAAGGGAAGCAGTGGATGACTGCGTATCCTGAAAGAGTTCTGAAGAATTGGAAGACGTAAGTCAACAAAATTTGAAACAAGGCGTCGACTTGACGGTGCACAGCCATCTGCGGAATCGGCCGGAAAATTTGAAGCTCAGAAAAACAAACTTATCCGGTCGTTCAGTAAGGAATTTGTTTTCAGCCCCGACCACTCGGGATCTGAAGAGAAAATGTATATGGAAGCAACTCTGGAAATCGGAGGTACCGAGAGAATTGTGTCAAGATGCCTTAGCGCATTCGTATACAACTATTCCGACTGTTAATCTGGATCGCAAATTGGCAGGAACGCTATTTATTTCGCTGCTCGATTTTGGAGGTGCTCTATCCCCTACGATTCTTTCTCGTGTGCGTGATCTTGGATGGGCAGTAGAAATATTTACATCCCAGCAAGCAAGAGAGGAAAAATTGGCGTAAGAAAACTCCAACTATGGTAGGGGCACTGCTTTTGGCCAATAGCTGGTCAGCCTGCTTTTGCTTGATTCCTGGTGTGCATATAAAAATCATACTCCTTTAGAGTAAACTATTCCTTCCGAAAAGTGTGTGACATTGCACTTTATATCACCTTGAACCAGTGGACAAATTCACTCTCGGGATGTTTCGTTTTTCCCGTGCTTATAAAACAAATTACCCCACCATTTGCAGCTATGCCTGAAAGGGTAGCCAGCTGCACTATAAGCTCCACAACAGAGTGATTCGCGTTCGGTTTCATGTCGTCACATTCATTCAGTTCTCATCACCCAGTTACACCAATATGATTCTATACTTCATGAGTGGACACCTAGCTGAACGTTCCACTCAGTCTGTAGCTCCCGAGTAGTTCTATTTCGATCTGTATGTTGTGAACCTTTGTGATTACTGTGGGGTACTGTTTTTCATTCGGTGTTCATGGTGGAAGTTCATGGTTTGTTTTGAACATTTCTTGAATGTCGACGATGTCCATTTTGTGAACTGTAATACAGACATCGCATATAAGACTGATCTCTGCACCTCCGGACGCTTATTTTCTGTCGCCCTCCTGAGGCACATGTGAGTCATTAGCAGCTAATATTTTTCCTATCATAGTTCTTAACACAACGCTTTCCATTGAGCCTTACTAAAGACTGAACTTGCCACTTTGCTTTCAAGGGGTTCGTTGTTAGATACGACAAAATAATAAAAATACAATACAGTAATACAAAATAAGAAAAACCGTGCCAAAATTGTGCAAGACGCTACTGGTTTTCTATTAGATGGATCGCAAGCTCCAGAATTCCGCTGTATAGATGGCCTTATCACTGGAGCACACAGGTCTTCTGTGGTGCGAGGATCGCGCAGACTCCTGCAGACTAGTAGATGTGGGTCCTGGACGTCACCACACTCATAGGACTCATCTTCTAGGGTTAACCGTGCATCATGACAGTCCAGTCGCCATTCCATTTAGTGCCTTTCACGGTACATACTGTAGATAAAGTCCCGTGGCAGGTTCCTCTTTGACGTTCTCCCCAACCCTTTCGGTTAACGAATTTCTCCAGCGCTCTGTTCGGAGAGTTCCAGGTGCTGGTGGAAGTGCTCAGCCGACGTTTTCGCGGGTCTTCTCCGTGTTGGGGGCGCCTGCAGTCGATTTCCTGTTTCTTTTTCTCAATTTCTGCTACTGTTCTTCTGCGAGAGTCACGTGGTGTTATACCCGTAATTTGATAAATTTTGGTGACAGGAGTTGGTCGTAGGTAGCCAGTCAAAATACGCCCAATTTAATTCAACGCTGTATCAACCTACTTGGCATGAGTGGAGGTTCGACAAAGTGGTACTGGGAATTCTGCTGCAGAGAAGAACACTACTAGGGCAGATGGACAGAGTACGTTTGCCTGTGAGCCGCAGGCGGTTCCAGTAAGTTAATGTATGCTGTTGTTCCAGGTAGATACTTTCAGCTTTGTTTCTTGGCAACGATCTTCGAGTTTGAGACTACAGTCCAACTTTTCTCGAAGCTATTTTGGAATATCGTAACGGCATAGTTGTTGCCCTCTCCAGGTAATATTTAACTTCCTTCTAGCTTCCCGGTCATGAAGGGCACTACCCTGCACTTTCCAGAGTTTGGCTTGTGGTGGTGATCATCATAATATTTGCGAAGATCTTCGATAGCTGCTGTTAGCTTCGTCTCCACTGCCTGAAAGGTTTTGCCTTGAGCTGCAGCTGCTGTGTCATCTGCAGAAATATCGAATGACCATACAAGACAAACAGTAAGAAAAGCAGATGTCCGGCTGATGTTCATTGTAAGAGTCTTAAGGAAGGGGAATACATTCACGAAAGAACCAGCATACGAAATACTCATTTTCATTTGCTTCTTGCGTATTGTTCATCAGTATGGGAACCTTACCAAGCAATATTAATAAAAGAGATAGAGGAAATCTAACAAACACCGGCGCGTTTCGTCACTGGACAAGCTTGCTGCAATAATTTGAAAACAGTTGCATGGCGAATAGACATGCGAATCCAAAATATGTAGAGTTTCATTTTTTATGCTACAAGCAAAGCGTTTTCCGAATAATTATCTCAGCAACTTCAACAACTTTGCTACGTTTACATGAGCTTGCTTCTTTCAGCAGCACTGCAGATAACTCATCTTTCACCATTCTGCTTTGAAACCTAAATGTGGACCGGATTCTTTGCGTGGTATAACAATCCATCTTTCAGAAATCTTCTATAAAGACCCCACGACAAATAATTGCGTCAGTGAGTATCAACAGTGCAGACTTGTCAAGATGAGTGCTGTAACATCAGCTAAACACATGGATGCGTGTTTTGTCTGTCTTTTTTTTTCTTTTATTTATGCCACCTCAGGCAGCCTCTAATACACACTGAACACCCACACACACTCATGATTCGCACAGAATGTTTGCTTTCGTTGTAAACTTGTTACTTACTTTGGGAGGTGGCATCCCACTCTCTCACTTTAACAACACTGTCAGTCACATTAATATTCATAGTTTAGGTCATGAACTCGGTGTTCCCTAGTACTACATTTGTTACACTATGTGATCAAAAGTATCCAGACACCCCCAAAAACATACGTTTTTCATATTAGGTGCATTGTGCCGCTAGGTTCTCCATATCAGTTGACTTCGTTGGTCATTAGACATCTTGAGAGAGAAGAATGGGGCGCTCCGCGGAGCTCACGGACTTCGAACGTGGTCAAGTGATTGGGTGTCACTTCTGTCGTACGTCTCTACGTGAATTTTCCCCACCGCAAAACATCCCTAGGTCCACTGTTCAAATGGTTCAAATGGTTCTAAGCAAATTTGGGACTTAACATCTGAGGTCATCAATCCCCAAGACTTAGAACTATTGAAACCTAACTAAGGACATCACACACATGCATGCCCGAGGCAGGATTCGAACCTGCGACCGTAGTAGCAGCGCGGTTCCGGACTGAAGCGCCTAGAACCGCTCGGCCACTGTGGCCGGCTAGCTCCACTGTTTCCGATGTGATAGTAAAGTGGAAACGTGAAGGGACACGTACAACTCAAAAGCGTACAGGCCGACCTCGTCTGTTGACTGACAGTCCACCGACAATTGAAGAGGGTCGTAAAGTGTAATACGCAGATATCTATCCGGACCGTCACATAGGAATTCGAAACTGTATCAGGATCCACTGCAAGTACTATGACAGTTAGGTGGGAGGTGAGAAAAGTTGGATTTCATGGTCGAGCGGCTGCTCATAAGCCACACATCACGCCGGTAAATGCCGAACGACGCCTCGCTTGGTGTAAGGAGCGTAAACATTGGACGACTGAACAGTGGAAAAACGTTGTGTAGAGTGACGAATCACGGTACACAATGTGACGATCCGAGAGCAGGGTATGCTTATGGCGAATGCCCGGTGAACGTCATCTGCCAGCGTGTGTAGTGGTAAGAGTAAACTTCGGAGGCGGTGGTGTTATGGTAGGGTCGTGTTTTTCATCTTGTTGTTTTGCGTGGCACTATCACAGCACAGGCCTACATTGATGTTTAAGGGCCCTTCTTGGTCGCCACTATTGGAGAGCAATTCGGGGATGGCGATTGCAACTTTCAACACGATCGAGTACCTGTTTATAATGCACGGCCTGTGGCGGAGTGGTTACACGACGGTAACATCCCTCTAATGTACTGACCTGCACAGAGTCCTGACCTGAATCCTATGCCACACCTTTGGGATGTTTTTGAACGCCGACTTCGTGCCAGGCCTCACAGACCGACGTCGGTACTTCTCCTCAGTGCAGCACTCTGTGAAGAATGGGCTGCCATTCCCTAAGAAAGTTCACAGCACCTCATTGAACATATAGCTGCGAGAGTAGAAGCTGTCATCAAGGATAACGATGTGCCAACACCATACTGAATTCCAGCATGACCGATGGAGGGCGCCAGGTTGCGGGATACGTTTGATCACGTAGTATATGTGTGGCTGTGGTGCGCATACTGTAAGACCTTCAGTACACACACCATCAGATTATTTGACCTGTCGCTCTAACGAAGTAGGCGAGTGTCAGCAATATATCTCGTGGTCTTATCGTGGCGTGTTTATCTTCTGCCGTTAGGTCAGACGATAGAAATGCCACTTGCACGCTTAAAGTAGCAAATTGACGGTGACCAACTTTAAACCGAACTTGATTAATTTTCACACACATTTATTAAAATAATAACAAGCATAAAAATTACTTAACTTGGTTCTGGATGCTATTTATAATTGATAATATGAAGTTCCTTTGGTATTGGTACGTTAATCTTAGTCTCACATATATCTCTGATACCTGACAAAAGTGTCTATACATTTATCTTCATGGCTATGTACAGGAATACGGTAATATTATTAGGCGCAGACTGAAACTTGACTATAGACTGGTAGAGACAAATGTAGAACTCGTACAGACTGGTGCAGACAAATGCAGACTGACTAATAGTAGGTCTCTACACTCGTTATAATACCTTGCGCGTTCATGTATCACTGCGCGAGTGTGATCCGTGAGGAGAAAAGGTTCTACGTTAGCAGCAACCCTTGGCTGCGTTACATATTAATACGCGGATCGGCAGTAGCAGAATTTGGTCTGTCTCTATGGCAGCGCCATCTCGTAGTGCGGAGACGGACGAGTGCTGTGCCTGCGCTGTTGTGCTTAGCGGGGCGCGCTCTAGTGGGAAAGTTGTGTACGCGCTGACTACGCGGAACTATGTACACAACAGTGGCTTATGACTTTTTTGCATGAGGAAATTGTAGGCAGGATATTCATATATCTGCAAGTGTAGCCTCTAGAGAGATTGTACACAATGAGCCATAGTTGAGGCGACGGAGAACAGGGGGAGAGATGGATTGCGTGCCATAAACACTGAGTCCACAGACCTGGTTGTGTAAGTGATTCTGGGAAGCAGCACTCTGTGGATTTTACCTGCAGTGGAACTCCGGGCAGCGACACTCCAGACTGTCCACTTAGGGTCGGAGTAGGAGGGCGCCAGTTCGCAAAACATTTTACCTGGGCCAGGCGACAGTCTGTTGTGAAGCCGGTTGGCGGAACGTAGGTGGAAGGAAGGCACTTAACAGAGACTGCTGTAGTCTGAGATTTTGTGCGAATGATGGGCAGGTCATGAAACTCCAGACATTCTCATGATAGAAGATTGGACGATACGGACAGAGCAGCTGGTGCACGTGTACAGTGGAAGCAGGACTGTAACCCAGCTGACGCCAAGAAGGCGCCAGGTTCTTTTAGCAAGTGGCAAAAACATGTATTTCACAGGTCTGACTGTCTGGGAAGCTTAATAACCTTGTTTCAGAAATTGGAAATGACTGTTGTCCCATCTAGGTAGAAGTTTTTTGCCGAAACGTGGTCATGCTTACCATGAAAACGATCCTTCCCTAGTCTAAAATCTTCTTTTTTCAGGCAAAAGTGATTGTGAGTCGCTGATTGGCTCAGAGTATGCAAATCAGAGGCTTGCTCCCCGAGCATGGGAACCACTGAGCTGTGTCTGGATTGCCTACCAGGACAGAAGAACAGTCAAGAGGGAAGATTCAATAAGTATAGTTCGACTGGTTTTTACAACGCGGAGGGGGTGTCGTTTTTGCTAATTTGGCTCCTGTACCGAGGCTTGGTGGAAAGTGGTTGTGATTCTTTGCCTTCTTCGTTTTGCGGTCCACTCCTGGTGGAGGGCTTCAAGTCTTTTCCTAGTGGATGAGACTCGTGGTCTGCAACTTGTGGTCGACTAAGAGCCATTGGCAGTTTCCAACTGTATTTTCCGTGGAAATGCATATCGTCTCCGTTATATCACTTGTCACGAGGGTGAACTTACTGGCAATTCCAACATACACTTTCGCGCCTGTGAGTCAAATTGGTTGGCCAGGCCAGAGGACAGGTCCACCTCACACTGGTATCTGCTGCGACTTCAGGGCTCTGATAGGGAAGTTACCCGCGTTCAAATAATCAGAACATCAGTCCGCGTAGTTTGCAAATTTTCGTGAACCACAGTTTGGGGTGTACTTGGTCGTAGTTGATTTCATTTGAACAGAACTGGGCACCATAGTGGATTGATTTAAAAAAAAGTCAGATTGCGTTGTATAAGGGATTAATTTAGGGGAAATTTTGTACAGTTTTCCACCACAATGAATGCTTTGCCACTCAAGCACCATTCCTTTCCTGATTTTTGTTTGTCATTTTTGTAAAGATTTTTCAGCTCTATTGTAGCTATAAACGATGAATAAAAACTTGTCATTATTTTTGTAAACTTTAAGGTGCCACTCTTCTCATTCATACTCCCTCAACTTTTTACTGTTCTTATTTTATTGTGGTGATACATGGGTTCACCAGTAATTTAAGATACAATCGTATTAAATTAGTTAATTTGATTATTTGAGTTCTGAAAGTGATCGCGGACGTAGGCAACAAAAGTGCCAGGAGTGAATTCACTAATTTCATATATAAAAATTAAGGGCGTCTCTCACGAATCGAATGTTATTGAGACGATAATACTTTTGTTTATGTAAAGAGAATAACATTTAGCATGACTCAGACATATATTTACGATTAAGGTAAGCGACGTTTCGCAACAGCACGATGAGCTCTCATCGTTGTGGTATCACTCCAAAAACGAATTCAATACGGAACACATAACATCCATGCCTCCAGAAAACTTTCCTGCAGTGCGCTGCTTACACCGCTTTTAAGGTGTATGAAAGTGATGTTATAATGTTGCCCTCCGATATTTGTTCATAACACTACGCAGTGGACCGCAAAGAAAATACGCCACGCCACACAAGACCGTAGATACTTAATGCTAATCGTCAAGCCTACCCCGGACCGCTAGTACTCAGCCAAAGATTACAGTTAATATGGTTCGAAAACCCACGACTCCTCATGAAGATGTCCTCTGCACATGAGAACGAAACGCAGATTTTTGCCATGAAAATTAATTCCACCAGGGCTGGGAAATTTTAGTATCGTTATTATTGGAGCTGGATATTTGGTAAGATATCCATCTGAACAACAGATTATTAATGTGAGAGATGAGGGCAACTCGTTTATTAGAAGAAATGTGGCTGTAAAAAATGTGGCCTCGTGGCCTTGCTCATACCACGTGTATCACCACGTGCCTTCATAATTTATCGCCTGTCAGCTCAACTCACTTTTGTTGCTCATTAGCAAAAGAAAGAGCGAGTAACTGTAGGTCGTCTGCGTGTTGTTGCAAGTAACCTACTTATTCGTTATTTTTTTTCTGTAGTTATCTTTCGATCAACAACGGTTGCTCTACAGATGATCGACAAACTGAGCTGTCAAAAAGGTGAGGATAAAAGAGGACACGTCTTTCGTAAGGAATAATTGCTCAAGAGAAATTGGATAAGAGACAGCTGTAGAAAGAGAGCACTTGTCCCAACGACGATTGGAATCTGGTACACAGTGAAAGTTTCATCAGTCCGTGGCTTGCGGGACTTATTTCGATCAACTATGACGGGTCGGGTTTTCAGCGGACACAACGAATGTTCTACCGTGCATTCTTCAATGTAGTGTATGATTAGAAGAGTAAATGTCGGGACACAGTGTGTAAGCAAGTGTGGCCTCTCTCTGCTTTACACTACAAAATCAATGCGGAGCTCTGTATTCAATCAGTGTCGCCGAAATATTTTGATCACTAAAGCAAATATTTAATAAAGCCGCTCGCGCCTAGTGCAAATGTATGACGTCAGAATTCTTGTTACCGAGCGAGGTGGCGCAGTGGTTAGACACTGGACTCGCATTCGCGAGGACGACGGTTCAATACCGCGTCCGGCCATCCTGATTTAGGTTTTCCGTGATTTCCCTAAATCACTCCAGGGAAATTCCGAGACGGTTCCTCTGAAAGGGCACGGCCGACTTCCTTCCCCATCCTTCCCTAATCCGATGAGACCGATGAGCACGCTGTCTGGTCTCCTTTCCAAAACCAAACAACCTACCAACCAACGATTCTTGTTCCGTCGTCCGGAACCGCGCGACTGCTACGGTCGCAGGTTCGAATCCTGCCTCGGCCATGGATGTGTGTGATGTCCTTAGGTTAGTTAGGTTTAAGTAGTTCTAAGTTCTAGGGGACTGATGACCACAGCTGTTAAGTCCCATAGTGCTCAGAGCCATTTGAACCATTTGCTCCGTCACTTGACAATTGTAATGATTATACTGTAACTTTTCTATCATTAATTTGCGGTAGATGAAGAAAAATATAGTTTGAATATACACTCCTGGAAATGGAAAAAAGAACACATTGACACCGGTGTGTCAGACCCACCATACTTGCTCCGGACACTGCGAGAGGGCTGTACAAGCAATGATCACACGCACGGCACAGCGGACACACCAGGAACCGCGGTGTTGGCCGTCGAATGGCGCTAGCTGCGCAGCATTTGTGCACCGCCGCCGTCAGTGTCAGCCAGTTTGCCGTGGCATACGGAGCTCCATCGCAGTCTTTAACACTGGTAGCATGCCACGACAGCGTGGACGTGAACCGTATGTGCAGTTGACGGACTTTGAGCGAGGGCGTATAGTGGGCATGCGGGAGGCCGGGTGGACGTACCGCCGAATTGCTCAACACGTGGGGCGTGAGGTCTCCACAGTACATCGACGTTGTCGCCAGTGGTCGGCGGAAGGTGCACGTGCCCGTCGACCTGGGACCGGACCGCAGCGACGCACGGATGCACGACAAGACCGTAGGATCCTACGCGGTGCCGTAGGGGACCGCACCGCCACTTCCCAGCAAATTAGGGACACTGTTGCTCCTGGGGTATCGGCGAGGACCATTCGCAACCGTCTCCATGAAGCTGGGCTACGGTTCCGCACACCGTTAGGCCGTCTTCCGCTCACCCCCCAACATCGTGCAGCCCGCCTCCAGTGGTGTCGCGACAGGCGTGAATGGAGGGACGAATGGAGACGTGCCGTCTTCAGCGATGAGAGTCGCTTCTGCCTTGGTGCCAATGATGGTCGTATGCGTGTTTGGCGCCGTGCAGGTGAGCGCCACAATCAGGACTGCATACGACCGAGGCACACAGGGCCAACACCTGGCATCATGGTGTGGGGAGCGATCTCCTACACTGGCCGTACACCACTGGTGATCGTCGAGGGGACACTGAATAGTGCACGGTACATCCAAGCCGTCATCGAACCCATCGTTCTACCATTCCTAGACCGGCAAGGGAACTTGCTGTTCCAACAGGACAATGCACGTCCGCATGTATCCCGTGCCACCCAACGTGCTCTAGAACGTGTAAGTCAACTACCCTGGCCAGCAAGATCTCCGGATCTGTCCCCCATTGAGCATGTTTGGGACTGGATGAAGCGTCGTCTCACGCGGTCTGCACGTCCAGCACGAACGCTGGTCCAACTGAGGCGCCAGGTGGAAATGGCATGGCAAGCCGTTCCACAGGACTACATCCAGCATCTCTACGATCGTCTCCATGGGAGAATAGCAGCCTGCATTGCTGCGAAAGGTGGATATACACTGTACTAGTGCCGACATTGTGCATGCTCTGTTGCCTGTGTCTATGTGCCTGTGGTTCTGTCAGTGTGATCATGTGATGTATCTGACCCCAGGAATGTGTCAATAAAGTTTGCCCTTCCTGGGACAATGAATTCACGGTGTTCTTATTTCAATTTCCAGGAGTGTATTTCTAGCAACTGAAGTAAGGATTGTAGAAGTTATTAGGTGTTTTTCGATGTTTTTTTTTGGGTAACAGGAAACTGAAATAGAAAGTTCAAAGTTTGTGTAAACATGTATTCTCCTGTAAAAAAATTTCACCAGGCCTACTCTTCTCTGCAAACGCTTTGAAATGAGTAAATTCACGGAAAACTAGTGATACTTTGGCAAAAATCATCGTAGATCAACAGCCTTCTTTATTTGAACCGGCAATTGTGAAATTTTACTATGTTGTACAGAGTGATCGCAAAGGTCCATTCCCCCCCCCCCCCTCCCCTCCCCTCCCCACCCTACGGAGTGTCCACGCAGTTATTGATGGTCATACTGTATTAATGTGATCTATCTTCTGATCATAGTTTATACTGACTGGTGTAACGATATGAGCCTCACGTCCATCTGCTTAGCAGTAATTGAGGATTCTAGGCCTATTCTACACGTTGGGTTCTCTGTTCCCTGGGCGGGGTACGAGATGCGACCTACATAACACAGCTCCTAAGCTTATTTTTGAAACTCAACGGAATTCGTCCCCAGGACGACAGAATGTTAGCTCTGATGTGCATCACTGAACGCAACGACGCTTAATGGTGTTCTCGGTTGTCACATGCTGTTCCAGAAAATCGGAAAACAGAGATAATTAGTCACGTACCAATAATTACTATTAGAATTTACAAGAGAGGAACAGAAACTTAATATCGAGACGACGCTGATTAATACAAGAAAACAGGTATTTGATACTAGCAGACACTGAAAAGCAATATGAAAAGCAGATAACTATGGTGGGAGGGGTAAGGGTGAAGGGGGGGGGGGAGGGATGCGGGAGGGGGGAGGATGAGGAAGCTCCCTGTGATTGGCAAGCACTTTTCATACCTAGAAGAATACGTCATTTACCAACAATTTGCGTCCATTTTCAGGAGACACATGGCAAAAGTCACTTTTTATGTGGGCTTAGTGGCGTTCATTTGTATTGGAGACTTGGTGGGCTGCGGACGAGAGATCGGCGAAGTGGCACACCATCGTGGTAATTGGCACAAGTCTTGAAACCCGTCTTATTCTTATAGGTTACCCTCATTTATATTCTAGCTTCAGTGTAAACGCACCACTTTCGTCCGTAGACGCACTATGAGACTTAAACAAGCACACACACACATATATATATATATATATATATATATATATATATATATATATATATACACTCCTGGAAATTGAAATAAGAACACCGTGAATTCATTGTCCCAGGAAGGGGAAACTTTATTGACACATTCCTGGGGTCAGATACATCACATGATCACACTGACAGAGCCACAGGCACATAGACACAGGCAACAGAGCATGCACAATGTCGGCACTAGTACAGTGTATATCCACCTTTCGCAGCAATTCACGCTGCTACTCTCCCATGGAGACGATCGTAGAGATGCTGGATGTAGTCCTGTGGAACGGCTTGCCATGCCATTTCCACCTGGCGCCTCAGTTGGACCAGCGTTCGTGCTGGACGTGCAGACCGCGTGAGACGACGCTTCATCCAGTCCCAAACATGCTCAATGGGGGACAGATCCGGAGATCTTGCTGGCCAGGGTAGTTGACTTACACCTTCTAGAGCACGTTGGGTGGCACGGGATACATGCGGACGTGCATTGTCCTGTTGGAACAGCAAGTTCCCTTGCCGGTCTAGGAATGGTAGAACGATGGGTTCGATGACGGTTTGGATGTACCGTGCACTATTCAGTGTCCCCTCGACGATCACCAGTGGTGTACGGCCAGTGTAGGAGATCGCTCCCCACACCATGATGCCGGGTGTTGGCCCTGTGTGCCTCGGTCGTATGCAGTCCTGATTGTGGCGCTCACCTGCACGGCGCCAAACACGCATACGACCACCATTGGCACCAAGGCAGAAGCGACTCTCATCGCTGAAGACGACACGTCTCCATTCGTCCCTCCATTCACGCCTGTCGCGACACCACTGGAGGCGGGCTGCACGATGTTGGGGCGTGAGCGGAAGACGGCCTAACGGTGTGCGGGACCGTAGCCCAGCTTCATGGAGACGGTTGCGAATGGTCCTCGCCGATACCCCAGGAGCAACAGTGTCCCTAATTTGCTGGAAAGTGGCGGTGCGGTCCCCTACGGCACTGCGTAGGATCCTACGGTCTTGGCGTGCATCCGTGCGTCGCTGCGGTCCGGTCCCAGGTCGACGGGCACGTGCACCTTCCGCCGACCACTGGCGACAACATCGATGTACTGTGGAGACCTCACGCCCCACGTGTTGAGCAATTCGGCGGTACGTCCACCCGGCCTCCCTCATGCCCACTATACGCCCTCGCTCAAAATCCGTCAACTGCACATACGGTTCACGTCCACGCTGTCGCGGCATGCTACCAGTGTTAAAGACTGCGATGGAGCTCCGTATGCCATGGCAAACTGGCTGACACTGACGGCGGCGGTGCACAAATGCTGCGCAGCTAGCGCCATTCGACGGCCAACACCGCGGTTCCTGGTGTGTCCGCTGTGCCGTGCGTGTGATCATTGCTTGTACAGCCCTCTCGCAGTGTCCGGAGCAAGTATGGTGGGTCTGACACACCGGTGTCAATGTGTTCTTTTTTCCATTTCCAGGAGTGTATATATATATATATATATATATATATATATATATATATATATATATATATATATATATATATATATATATATATATACAGGGTGGTCCGTCTGAAGTTTCGGATGAGATTATCTTGAAAACTAAACATCGGGTAAAAATAATGGGTAAGACAAGTCCGTAAGCTCAAAGGAGGCTTTCAAATGATACTAGACGTGCAATGAGCCCCGGCCCCTTGGGTGCAGCGGAGGGCAACTTTTAAATCTTAAATGGAAATCCCCATTTTTTTTATTGCAGAATCGGATTCTCCATAAAAAAAGTAATCAATTTTTGCCTGAAACATTTTTTAAACCATTGGCAGATGGCGCTTAAATCGAGGAAAAAAGTAAGATTGGGGAAGAACTCTGATTTATTTAGAATAATCCGAGAAAGACGCATCAAATCGATTAAAAATGTGCACCAATTCTTTCGTTACTCCAAATTAAGCTATTTTTGTACAAAATGTACTGTATCCTACCTTTAGCGTTACTCAGGAACAACGACATGGATGTAGATGGAATGATGCTCCCATGGGGTCCTTCATTAGTGTGAGTCCTCTTGCCTCTCACATGTTGAGGTGCTTCATTAGCGTGAGTTCCCTCGCCTCTCACAATTTGGGGTGCTTAATTAATGAAATTAGTCACGAAGAAATTGTTCAAAATTATCCTCTTTTGCTTCAGTGCACAAAGTCAATCGTCTGCGAAAGTTGTCCACAGTTTTGAGCAGCACATCCCGTTGTATAGCTGCACACGCTCTTCGAATGCGTTGCTCCATATCGTTTCTGGTTGTGCGCTGTCTTTCATAATATTTTTTAACTAACCCCACACCCGAAAAAAATCAGGAGTTGTCAAATGTGGTGAAAGTGGAGGCCACTGAATTGGTCTGCCGCGTCCTGTTTCTTCCTGTTGAAACCACATTCGTTGCCTAGTTTCTAAATCAACATCTTCCAGTAGCTCCAACAAATCATCGCGGAGAAGTTGTAAATAAGATTCCGCAGTAACATTTCGGCAAAAAAAAAAAAAAAAAAAAGAAACCGGTCCTATCAAGTAATCGCTTAAAATTCCACACCATACCATTAATGACAATTTGTGTTGATTGTCAATGGGTCTGTACCAGTGTGGACTGACAGGGGACCAATAACGACAATCATGACGATTTAATTCGCCATTGTTTTTGAATGTGGCTTCATCGTTGAACCTAACGTATCTAAAAAAATCATTGTCACCTCTTATCATTTCCAAGGCCCATTGGCAGAAATGCACGCGTATTTGCATATCTTTCGGCGTTAGTGCCTGTGTCAGTGTGATATGATACACATGATATTTATGTGCCTTCAAAATTCTCAAAACAGTTGATTTCGGTATTCCAGTTTGTCTCTGAATCGCACGACTACTAACTAATGTCGGGACCCAGTTGAACACAGGCGAGACTGTTAAGGGCACGAGCGTCATTTCCATTGTTTTCGCGATGACGAGGTATACGGTGCGTGTATCCATTTCGAGCTCGTTGAGTCCAATTTCGAATAATGTTTTCGCTTGGATGTCGACTGTTTGCGAAACGATCCGCATACAATTGCGCAGCTACAGCGTAATTGTTATGGCATTCACCTAAAATTAACGTCATCTCAGCAATCTCTGTAGAAGGATAGTGAGCCATGTTTCGTTAAAGAATAATTTACTCTCGTCAGTTGATGTTTAGGGTTCACCATCTGAAAGCGAAGTGGCATCTGATCGCATTGCACCGACCTGAGCCATAGTTAGCAGTTTGGCCACGATAGCGCCACAGTCGGATGAGAAATGCAATTGTGAAGAGTTCCCTAACGAGAATTTAATACCATTCCGCCTCCCTCCATCAAAAACTGTGGCGGGTAGGATACATCTCGTAAAAGAATTGCTTAATTTGGCGTAACGAAAGAACTGGTGCACATTTTGTATCGATTTGATGCGTCCTTCTCGGATCATTCTAAATAAATCGGAGTTCTTCCCCAATTTTAATTTTTCTCGATTTTAGCGCCATCTGTCAATGGTTTAAAAAAATGTTTCAGACAAAATTTGATTACTTTTTTATGGAGAATCCGAATCTGCAATAAAAAATATAGGTTTCCGTTTAAGATTTAAAAGTTGCCCCCCGCCCCACCCAAGGGGGCGGGGGCTGGGGGTCACGTGTTTTATCATTTGATGTCCCCCTTTGAGCTCACGAACTTGTCTTACCTATTATTTTTACCCGATGTATAGTTCGAGATAATCTCATCCGAAACTTCAGACGGACCACCCCGTATACAGGGTGGTCCATTGGTCGTGGCCGGGCCAAATATCTCACGAAATAAGCGTCAAACGAAAAAAACTACAAAGAACGAAATTTGACTAGCTTGAAGGGAGAAACCAGATGTGTGTGTGTGTGTGTGTGTGTGTGTGTGTGTGTGTGTGTGTGTGTGTGTGCGTGTCATATACTTTGAGAGGTGGTAGTAGTCATAAAAATAAGAGAAAGAAGTCCTGTGAACATGGATCTGGAAACGCGTACTTTCCGAGATAAAAAAGTGTTTATAGGAGAGTTTGCTTTACGCTTGGTTGCTGATATTAGCATTGTCGTTACATTGGCGTTCCGACGGCGTCTTTCCCACAGTTCTCTACCTACCGCTAGGTGGTCTGCAGTCCGTTGTGTGGTTCGAATCGTGTTGTAGATTGCGTTAATTTTCGTCCTGTTTGTATGCCTTATTGTAGAGTACTGACAATCCTGGGTACGTATCATGGCGTTTTACCATCTGCAAGACGCAGATATACACTCCTGGAAATGGAAAAAAGAACACATTGACACCGGTGTGTCAGACCCACCATACTTGCTCCGGACACTGCGAGAGGGCTGTACAAGCAATGATCACACGCACGGCACAGCGGACACACCAGGAACCACGGTGTTGGCCGTCGAATGGCGCTAGCTGCGCAGCATTTGTGCACCGCCGCCGTCAGTGTCAGCCAGTTTGCCGTGGCATACGGAGCTCCATCGCAGTCTTTAACACTGGTAGCATGCCGCGACAGCGTGGACGTGAACCGTATGTACAGTTGACGGACTTTGAGCGAGGGCGTATAGTGGGCATGCGGGAGGCCGGGTGGACGTACCGCCGAATTGCTCAACACGTGGGGCGTGAGGTCTCCACAGTACATCGATGTTGTCGCCAGTTGTCGGCGGAAGGTGCACGTGCCCGTCGACCTGGGACCGGATCGCAGCGACGCACGGATGCACGCCAAGACCGTAGGATCCTACGCAGTGCCGTAGGGGACCGCACCGCCACTTTCCAGCAAATTAGGGACACTGTTGCTCCTGGGGTATCGGCGAGGACCATTCGCAACCGTCTCCATGAAGCTGGGCTACGGTCCCGCACACCGTTAGGCCGTCTTCCGCTCACGCCCCAACATCGTGCAGCCCGCCTCCAGTGGTGTCGCGACAGGCGTGAATGGAGGGACGAATGGAGACGTGTCGTCTTCAGCGATGAGAGTCGCTTCTGCCTTGGTGCCAATGGTGGTCGTATGCGTGTTTGGCGCCGTGCAGGTGAGCGCCACAATCAGGACTGCATACGACCGAGGCACACAGGGCCAACACCCGGCATCATGGTGTGGGGAGCGATCTCCTACACTGGCCGTACACCACTGGTGATCGTCGAGGGGACACTGAATAGTGCACGGTACATCCAAACCGTCATCGAACTCATCGTTCTACCATTCCTAGACCGGCAAGGGAACTTGCTGTTCCAACAGGACAATGCACGTGCGCATGTATCCCGTGCCACCCAACGTGCTCTAGAAGGTGTAAGTCAACTACCCTGGCCAGCAAGATCTCCGGATCTGTCCCCCATTGAGCATGTTTTGGGACTGGATGAAGCGACGTCTCACGCGGTCTGCATGTCCAGCACGAACGCTGGTCCAACTGAGGCGCCAGGTGGAAATGGCATGGCAAGCCATTCCACAGGACTACATCCAGCATCTCTACGATCGTCTCCATGGGAGAATAGCAGCTTGCATTGCTGCGAAAGGTGGATATACACTGTACTAGTGCCGACATTGTGCATGCTCTGTTGCCTGTGGCTATGTGCCTGTGGTTCTGTCAGTGTGATCATGTGATGTATCTGACCCCAGGAATGTGTCAATAAAGTTTCCCCTTCCTGGGACAATGAATTCACGGTGTTCTTATTTCAATTTCCAGGAGTGTATTTATTTACTGTTATTGCGCCGTTTGTACGTACAAATGGTGTAGTACATTTACATTTTCAATATTGTGAGAAGGAAAGTTTCTACTCACTACATAGCGGAAATGCTGACTCGCAGGTAGGCACAACAAAAAGAATCGCGCAATTAAAGCTTTCGGACATTGGCCTTCGTCAACAATAGACACACATACACACACACTACACGCACATATATGACTGCACTCTCAGGCAACTGAAACCACGCTGCGTGCAGCAGCACCAGTGCATTCGCTGTATGGTTAGTAGCAACTTTCCTTCTCATAATATTTTTACATTCCATCCTGGATTTTCCATTGTCTGACATTTACATATTCCATCATCAATCACTTGTTAGCAATGGAAGTCTACAACTCGACAAGTGAAATGGCGGATGTGATATTCTGCTGTGGTTTAGCAAATAGACGTATCCTGCGAGCCCGTGCCTTCCAAGCTGAAAAATATCCACAGCGCAGAGTGCCCTCTCGGCAGACTTTTCCAGCGTCTGAGGGATGCAGGTACCCCTACACCTCGGAAGACCGACAGTGGAGGAACCCGCACAGTTCGCACGCCTGACTTGGAGGAGCGTGTGCTACGTTCGATGGAAGAAATTCCTGAGACCGGTGCGCGATGATTACCAGCGAAAAATGGTTCAAATGGCTCTGAGCACTATGGGACTTAACATCTGAGTTCAACAGTCCGCTAGACTTGGAACTACTTAAACCTAACTAACCTAAGGACATCACACACATCCACGCCCGAGGAAGGATTCGAACCTGCGACCGTAGCAGTAGCTGGAGCTCCTAGAACCACTCGGTCACAGCTGCAAGCCGATTACCGGCAACAAAAGGCATGTCTCTTATCTGGGGAGTATTTCATGAACAATTATAGCTGTCCCATATTATCTACAGCACGTTCAGGCAGTAAGGCGACAGTACTGTCTTGGTTCTGTCAATGGCTGTTACAGTAAGTGTGCCGCAGATCCACTGTTCACATCCAAAGTTTTATTAACCGATCAGACTGGGATCAGAAGAGGTGTTGATATGGATTGCCGTAACCAGCATGTATGGGCAGATGTAAATCCCCAATAAATTCGGGAAAGATGACATCAACACCGATTCTCAACCAACGTATGGACAGGCGCACTTGGCGAGGGATTAATAGGGCCATTTATGCTACCACGAAGATTAACTGGGGCGCATTATCCGGAGTTTCTCACTATGTATTGCCTACGTTATTGGAGGGTGTGCCATTGCAACAGTGAATAGTGTGAAAGCACTTTTGTCACGATGTGCTCAAATATTTGACGCAGGCATTTCAGGACCTTGACCTGTTCGTTCCCCAGATCTCAATCCCCTAGACTTTCTCTGTATACTCCACACCGTGTTGATTGGAGACAACACAGTGTCGAGTATATCCCTGATAAGATCTAACCCACGTGTATTAGTAACAAGGGTCCAACAATAAATGCGCCATGGAAACTATATACTGTTTCGGCAACGATGGGGCCTGAGGATGGCTATTGTGTCCCCGAAACTAGTCGTGAGACAGAATAAAGACATTATCAAGATACAGCATTAGCATATAGGATGGCTGGTGATGTACCCATATGGCAGATCTGATGGCAACATACACTGGCGGGGCTTCGAAGTATACTTTGCAACACGCCCTGTTATGCCCGTCACTCAGCTGCAGACAACGCCTACGTGTTATCATGATGACCCATCAACATCATGAGTTACGCCTGCACTTGGTATGGGATCACAGAGGCTGGACTCTGGATCTGTGGAAACGTGGATCGTCATCGGACGAGTCATGTTTTTTCTACACCGGACACGCCGTCATCCAGCCGAATGATGCTCAAAATATGCATCTCCTCACGCACATAGGCCACCGACGGCAGTATTGTCCTATGTGGGACATTCACCTAGGCTTACATGGTTTCTGTGGTAGTAATCTAACCAACCATGGCAACTATGGGTTAGCTCAACATTGTTGTGGACCATCCGCTTCCCTTCACGTCTGATGTCTTCCCCGACAGCGGTGGCATCTTTCCTCTAAGATAATTGTCCGTTCCACAAGGCCAGAATCGTACTACAGTGGTTTGAGGTGAATGATATTGGATTCACGTTGATATTTTGGCCACCAAATTCACTTGATTTGAAACCGATGGAACGTATATATCGGGCGCCATCTCCGCGACCACAAATCACCAATAATTGTGCTTACAAACCGCCTACAAACGACGCATAGCTCTTGTAAACTACCAAGGGCTGGTTGAATCTAAGACAGGCAGAATCGCTGTTGCATTGCGTTCTCACATTAATGAGGATGAGTGGGAAGATCAAGCCTGTAATGTTCAATTACAATATTAGTAGCGTCTTCAGAATGAGATTTTCACTCTACAGCGGAGTGTGCGCTGATATGAAACTTCCTGGCCGATTAAAACTGTGTGCCGGACCGAGACTCGAACTTACGTTTTAGTAGCGTCTTGCTTGAGACAGACAGTTCGTTTGAATGGTGCAAAGCCATATGAAGCGGGACGAGCATGTGAGAACTGTGGTAGAGAAGACGAATGGTCGACTTCGGTTTATTGCGAACATTTTAGGGAAGAGTGCTTCACCTGTAAAGGAGGCCGCGTATAGGACGTTGGTGCAACCTGTTCTTGAGTACTGCTAGAGTGTTTGGGATCCGTACCAAGTCGAATTGAAGGAAGACTTCGACGCAGTTCATGCTAGACTTGTTACCGGTAGATTCAAACAACACGTAAGTGTTACGGAGATGCTACGGGAGTTCATATGGCAATCCCGGGAGGGAAGACGACGTTCTTTTCGAGAAACACTGTTGAGAAAATTTAGACAACCGGCATTTGAAGCTGACTACCGAACGATTCTACTGCCATCAACATATATTGCGCCTAAGGACCACGAAGATAAGGTTCGAGAAATTAGGGTTCATATGAAGGTATTTAGACAGTTTTTTCCCCTCACTGTATCTGCGAGTGGAACAGGAAGGGAAATGACATGTAGTGGTGCAAAGTACCCTCCGCGATGCACCGTACGGTGACTTGCGTTCTTTCTATGAAGATTTAGATGTATAAATATGAATCAACGCTCTCTTAGGTAGCTGGTCACAATGTTTTTCTCGCTCATCAGTGTAAGTGATGTTACCAGCAAAGTATTAAATGTGCTGAAGTTCTTAATACTGTTGTGATGTTGCGCTAAAAGCGTAAGTAATGCTGGATAATAAACATCTATGTAACTTAATACATGTTGTATTGGAATGTCCCCACCCATGATGATATGGTCGTAATATGTGAATATTAATGCAGCAGTCATATTTTGAGCTAGGTTCCTCTCATTGAGTGTCGGCTGTTGCGTACAGGGACCAATCTAAGAATACAAATGGATTCTCAGGTGATTCAATCAGGTTTGTGCTCTACCGCAATTTAAAATCTCTTCTATTCACTTGTAAAAGCCCTTTGCAGAGCCGGCGAGCCAGCCAAGACCGAGTGCACTCTCAACGATCTTGCAGGAACCTATAAAGCGAAGATAAATCCTATTCTATGGCTTGTATACAGGCTTACTGCGCAGCTATTTCGCGGTTAAGGCAGTATGAGGTAGGGGTGGAAGTAAAGGGGAAAGCAGTAGTTATAATCACAGAAGGTTCATTGCAACGGAAGCTACCTGATAAAAAGCAAATGAACGTCGTAGGAGCTCGGAACAATGCTCACTGAATCAACATGACTAACGACGAAAAAACAGGCGAGGTGATTACATTTTGCGGTAGTCAGAGATGGTAGCCAAAGCATCACGTTTATCTACTCGTATATTCGCCGAGTGACAACGGAAAGTACCGCATGCCAAGGACGACTCTTTACGACTGCGATTGCTTTTTACGTGGAAAAGCGCAATAGCTTCAGTTTACCCGTAGCATCAATTAACTGATAGGGGTTTATTACAGTCGGTCTCTCGACGAGAAAATTGGGCAATAAAGCAATCTGCGAACAAAAATTAGCTTCCCAGAAGGAGATTCTGTGTCATTTAAGACAGTGGACTCGTAAATTTTCCTTAGTCTCTTATGCAAATAGTGTCAACATGTTTCCAGAATGAGATTTTCACTCTGCAGCTGATATGAAACTTCCTGGTAGATTAAAACTGTGTACCGGAGCGAGACTCGAACTCGGGACCTTTGCCTTTCGCGGGCAAGTGTTCTACCATCTGAGCTACCCAAGCACGACTCACGCCCCGTCCTCACAGCTGTACTTCCGCCAGTACCTCGTCTCCTACTTTCCAAACTTCACAGAAGCTCATCAGACATACCAATGGTATCTTCTTATATAGCCAGCCGTGGTGGCCAAGCGGTTAAAGGCGCTACAGTCTGGAACCGCGCGGCCGCTACGGTTGCAGGTTCGAATCCTGCCTCGGGCATGGATGTGTGTGATGTCCTTAGGTTAGTTAGGTTTAAGTAGTTCTAAGTTCTAGGGGATTGATGACCTTAGAAGTTAAGTCCCATAGTGCTCAGAGCCATTTGAACCATTTCTTATATAACCTAGAATGTTCTTATCTGAGAGAGAATAGTTTTTATGAGATTTGTTCTCGCTAATTATCTGTTACGAACGTATTTTTCATATTAATATTTTGATAGGTTTTGACATTGGATGGTAACATGTGGAGAAACATTGCAAACTGTTGGTACATTGCTGCTAGAAGCTGACTGTTTCATTCGTAAGGAAAGTAGCAGTGAACGGCAAAGTACTTTGGAATTTCGTGACAAATGGCTCTAGGTGGCTCACAACTAGTTGCTATTTGGTATCTACTACCCTCCCCCCCCCCCCCCCCCCCTCACCCAATAATTGACAGCAAAGTGATACACGTGGTGCTCTGTATAGGTGAGCAGGATGTGAGTATAAGATGCGAAGACCATAACTGTTGTTACCAGACGAAACTACTTTCGTCCACCAATAGCTGTGCGTCCTTAGATTGCTCTGGAAGAAGGAGCTCCAAACTAGAACACATGAAGTATTAATTCACTTGATTACATAAATGAATAAGAGATTTACTTTACTGTGACACACTTCTTTGCCACAGGAAAGCTTGATAATTTACGACTGTTACTGACTATGAAAGCATCACTTGATGCACAGGTTAAAAAAGCTCTTATCTGGCAGTAAAAGATGCAGCATTTACGAAAGTACATTCTGCTAGAAACTGTAACTGTCCTACTCCATTATGTTGACTGCTGCAGCTGTGGTCACGACCTGGGGCTGACCTCTTGCATGCTCGACACTATTTTGACCACAGTGTGAAGGCATTGCTATGTTGAGAGGGAGTCAGAGGGAGCCATGGTTTTTTTGGAATCCATCCCTCTCGCCGAATTGTAGAGAGCCCTCGCTAATGTCTGTGGCATCGATTTGCGTTGGCACCGCGATCTCTGCACGATACCACAATAATTATCTTTCTAGAAGGGGAGGGGTGAGGCTTGGCTGACATTATCTGTCCCTCGCTGGGGGACGCCCTTGTCTAATCAGCACACAGTCGTCAAAATCTCAAAACAAAATGAAAATAGAAAGAACCGATAAGTCCATGCACCGCACGACATGTCGTCAGCCTCTATTTATTCGCTCTTTTTCCGCTAATGAGGTAGGAAAAAAACTTCAGCTGACAGGTAATAAACTGTGGAGTCACGTGGTGCTATGCATGTATGTAGGGACGTCCGGGAATCCACAAGGCCACCGGTTTCACAGCCATATTCCTTCGCAACAAGTAAGCCCTCTATCTTACTTTAGCTACCTGTCGTTCAGTCGGACATGTTACCAGACACAATCGCTCATTTCACCCGCCTTCCTCAGTTTTAGTAGAACGTCATGATTTACTGCCAAGATATGCTGATAAAATTTCCTTATTTAACAGCCGGTTTCGGTCCATATACCTTCCTCAGGTTCATAAAAAAGTTACATCACACTAGGCAATAAATATCAACGGCTTCAAACAACAAAATCCATAATCCGTCACTGTTGTCAAACAGTAGAATCTTATATCGTCAGTCCATAAAAAAATACCAAGCAATGCACTCTTTCGTGTCATACAGGGAGTCCAAAAAAAAGAAAAAAAACCCTTAATATGTTATGTGGGAAGGCACTCTGATTAGTTTTCAAGTAGGAAACCATACTCGGAAACACATGGCTAGGGCACTGGGGAGCGTCGGAGACGCGTGTGTCTTCCACATTATATCAATAAACCCAACATGACCCGCCCGGGTACGCGCGGTCTTACGCGCTGCTTTCCGGGCGGGAAGGCGTGCCGGTCCCCGGCACGAATCCGCCAGGCCGATTAGTGTCGAGGGCCGGTGAGCCGGCCAGCCCGTGGATGGTTTTTAAGGCGATTTTCTATCTACCTCGACGAATGCGGGCTGGTTCCCCTTATTCCGCCTCAGTTAAACTATGTCAGCGATTGCTGCGCAAACACTGTGTCCACGTGCGCGTACACCATAATTACTTTATCACGCAGACATTTGGGGTTACACTCGTCAGGTCGGTGACGTTCCCGGGCATGGTGGGAGGGGGGGGGGGGCAGGGGGGGGGGGCGGGCGAAGTCCACTCTGGGCCGAACTGCACAATAACGCTCGGTTTGGTTTTGGTGTGGGGCGATTGTGGGGTGGGTGAATTGCTGTGGCCTGTTGTGGGGTTGTTAACCACTGAGGACTTCAGCGGGACGAAGCCTCTCCATCGTTTCTACGTCCGCGGTTTAATACGCAATACATAAACATGAGATCGTATCGTGCTGTCTACATTACAACGGGCTTTAGATTGCGTACTTCTGACGTCAATGCAGAGCCTACATCGAAGGTGTTGAACCTCACACACGAGGCAATACGTGTGATTGTCTCTGAAGTATTTCTATCGCTCTGAGGAGTCGAACAATAAGGTCCCTGCTTACGTTACAGGTGTGCCATACACCATATTCAAATTACCCCAAACAAAGTAGTCGAAAGGTGTCAGATCTGGTGACAGTGCTGGCCATGGAACTGGTCCATCACTACTGGTCCATTGACTGGGATATGTGACATTGAGGTGATTCTGCCCATCGACCTCAAAGTGTGCTGTAGCTCTGTGGTACAGCAGCCACAGATCCATCCGAACATTTAGTGGTACTACAAACATTAGCGTAGGTAAAACATCGATAATACAGGGTGCTTCAAAAATGACCGGTATATTTGAAACGGCAATAAAAACTAAACGAGCAGCGATAGAAATACACCGTTTGTTGCAATATGCTTGGGACAACAGTACATTTTCAGGCGGACAAGCTTTCGAAATTACAGTAGTTACAATTCTCAACAACTGATGGCGCTGCAAGTGATGTGAAAGATATAGAAGACAACGCAGTCTGTGAGTGCGCCATTCTGTACGTCGTCTTTCTGCTGTAAGCGTGTGCTGTTCACAACGTGCAAGTGTGCTGTAGACAACATGGTTTATTCCTTAGAACAGAGGATTTTTCTGGTGTTGGAATTCCACCGCCTAGAACACAGTGTTGTTGCAACACGACGAAGTATTCAACGGAGGTTTAATGTAACCAAAGGACCGAAAAGCGATACAATAAAGGATCTGTTTGAAAAATTTCAACGGACTGGGAACGTGACGGATGAACGTGCTGGAAATGTAGGGCGACCGCATACGGCAACCACAGAGGGCAACGCGCAGCTAGTGCAGCAGGTGATCCAACAGCGGCCTCGGGATTCCGTTCGCCATGTTGCAGCTGAGGTCCAAACGACGCCAACGTCCACGTATCGTCTCATGCGCCAAAGTTTACACCTCTATCCATACAAAATTCAAACGCGGCAACCCCTCAGCGCCGCTACCATTGCTGCACGAGAGACATTCGCTAACGATATAGTGCACAGGATTGATGACGGCGATATGCATGTGGGCAGCATTTGGTTTACTGACGAAGCTTATTTTTACCTGGACGGCGTCGTCAATAAACAGAACTGGCGCATATGGGGAACCGAAAAGCCCCATGTTGCAGTCCCATCGTCCCTGCATCCTCAAAAAGTACTGGTCTGGGCCGCCATTTCTTCCAAAGGAATCATTGGCCCATTTTTCAGATCCGAAACGATTACTGCATCACGCTATCTGGACATTCTTCGAGAATTTGTGGCGGTACAAACTGCCTTAGACGACACTGCGAACACCTCGTGGTTTATGCAAGATGGTGCCCGGCCACATCGCACGGCCGACGTCTTTAATTTCCTGAATGAATATTTCGATGATCGTGTGATTGCTTTGGGCTATCCGAAACATACAGGAGGCGGCGTGGATTGGTCTCCCTATTCGCCAGACATGAACCCCTGTGACTTCTTTCTGTGGGGACACGTGAAAGACCAGGTGTACCGCCAGAATCCAGAAACAATTGAACAGCTGAAGCAGTACATCTCATCTGCATGTGAAGCCATTCCGCCAGACACGTTGTCAAAGGTTTCGGGTAATTTCATTCAGAGACTACGCCATACTGTTGCTACGCATGGTGGATATGTGGAAAATATCGTACTATAGAGTTTCCAGACCGCAGCGCCATCTGTTGTTGAAAATTGTAACTACTGTAACTTCGAAAGTTTGTCTGCCTGAAAATGTACTGTTGTCCCAAGCATATTGCAACAAACGGTGTATTTCTATCGCTGCTCGTTTAGTTTTTATTGCCGTTTCAAATATACCGGTCATTTTTGAAACACCCTGTATATGCGAGGTAGATCGTTCCTTTTAGTCTGATGTTAATACCGACCCCGTGTTAATGATAATCACCAACCAAACATACATGTAGTGTAGGTTTAATATTGCACCTCTAGTAAACGTGCATTCATCTTTGAATTGTACCAAGCCCGAGAACTGTGGCCGGAGTACGCATTGTTGCAAATATCACTGCGCAACCTGTACCCGCCACGGGTATTCCTTCTTCAGTAATGTCTGGACTTAATGCAGATGGTTACCCGTGTGCAGAGCCTGTACCATCTGGCAAGTACTGCCACTGAGGAGCGTTTGTTAAAATCTCAGCTGACCTTGTACTTGCAACGCTTACATCTAACTCAGATTTCCCTTTTCTGACACGACATCCTGCGAGCCACTGATAAAGAACAACAGTGTGAGTCCATATTCCTAGATTTCTGGAAATCGTTTGACACAGTGCCACACTGCAGAGTGCTAACGCATGTCCGAGCGTACGGAATAGGTACCTAGACACGCGAGTGGCTCGAAGCAATACAACCCAGTAAGCTGTCCTGGACGGCAGATGTTCATCAGAGGCAAGGAAATCGTCAGTACTGCTCCAGGGCAGTGTGGTGTAGGACTGCACTTTCTCCCTACATACACAGATAATCTTAAGAGTAGAGAGAGCAGCAGTCTGCGACTATTTGCTGATGACGCTGTATCATTGACTGCGGGGGGGTACAAGATGACTTTAGACAGAACTTGTATTTGGTATGATGAAAAGCAGCTTGTTCAGAAAATTCTGATTTGATGGAGATGAGTATGAAAAACAATCCATTAATGTTCGAATATAGTAGTGGTGTGCTGCTTGAGACAACTATATCGATTAAATATGTTGGCGTTACAGTGCAATGCAGTGTGAAATAGAATGACTACATGAGGTCGGTAACAGGGGAGGCAAATGGCAGAATTTTGTTTACTGGGAGAATCCTAGGAAAGTGTGATTCATCCATAAAGGAGACCGCTTACACACAACTAGTGCTAACGACTCTTGAGTAATGTTCGAGTGTTTAGGTTCCCCACCAGGCCGGATTAAAAAAAGACATCGAGGCACATCAGAGGCGTGCGACTAGATTTGTTGCCGGTAGGTTCGACCATTATGCGAGTATTAAAAGAAAGGTATTACGGATATGATGGAAATCCTGGAGGGAAGACGACGTTCTTTTCGAGGAACACTACTGAAAAAATTTAGAGAACCGGCTTTTGAAGTTGACTATGAACGATTCTACCGCTGCCAACGTACATTCCATGTAAGATCAGCGAAGACGAAATAAGAAAATCGGCGCTCGTCTGGAGGTACATAATCAGTCGTTTTCCCTCGACGAATCTGCAAGTGGATCAGGAAAGAGAATGACTAGTAGTAATACATGGCATCCTACGTCAAGCACTGTGTACTGGCTTGCGGAAAAATATATATATATATATATATATATATATATATATATATATATATATATATATATATATATATATATATATATAATAAAATTATGTATCTTGATGAGAGTACAAATCTACTACTACACTACTGGCCATTAAAATTGCTACACCACGAATATGACCTGCTACAGGCGCGAAATTTAACTGACAGGAAGAAGATGCTGTGATATGAAAATGATTAGCTTTTCAGAGCATTCACACAAGGTTGGCGCCGGTGGCGACACCGACAACGTACTGACATGAGGAAAGTCTCCAACCGATTTCTCATACACAAACAGCAGTTGACCGGCGTGATGCCTCGTGTAAGGAGGACAAATACGTACCATCACGTTTCGGTCGGATTGTAGCCTATCGCGATTGCCGTTTATCGTATCGCGACATTGATGCTCGCGTTGGTCGAGATCCAATGACTGTTAGCAGAATATGGAATCGGTGGGTTCAGGTGGGTAATACGGAACGCCGTGCTGGATCCCAACGGCCTCGTATCACTAGCAGTCGACATGAAAGGCATCTTATCCGCATGGCTGTAACGGATCGTGCAGCCACGTCTCGAACCCTGAGTCAACAGATGGGGACGTTTGCAAGACAACAACCATCTGCACCAATAGTTCGACGACGCTTTCAGCAGCATGGACTATCAGCTCGGAGACCATGGCTGCGGTTACCCTTGACGCTGCATCACAGACAGAAGCGCCTGCGATGGTGTACTCAACGACGAACCTGGGTGCACGAATAGCGAAACGTCATTTTTTCGGATGAATCCGTGTTTGGCGACATCGCGGTGAACGCACATTGGAAGCGTGTATTCGCCATCGCCATACTAGCGTATCGCCTGGCGTGATGGTATGGGCTGCCATTGTTTACACGTCTCGGTCACCTCTTGTTCGCATTGACGGCACTTTGAACAGTGGACGTTACATTTCAGATGTGGCTCTACCCTCCATTTGATCCCTACGCCGGCCGGGGTGGCCAAGCGGTTAAAGGCGCTACAGTCTGGAACCGCGCGGCCACTACGGTCGCAGGTTCGAATCCTGTCTCGGGCATGGGTGTGTGTGATGTCCTTAGGTTAGTTAGGTTTAAGTAGTTCTAAGTTCTAGGGGACTGATGTCCTTAGAAGTTAAGTCCCATAGTGCTCATAGCCGATCCCTACGAAACACTACATTTCAGCAGGATAATGTACGACCGCATGTTGCAGGTCCTGTCCGGACCTTTCTGGATATAGAAAATGTTCGACTGCTGCCCTGGCCAGCACTTTCTCCAGATCTCTCACCAATTAAAAAAGTCTGGTCAATGGTGGCCTGGCAACTAGCACGTCACAATATGCCAGTCACTGCTCTTGATGAACTGTGGTATCGTGTTGAAGCTGCATGAGCTGCTGTGCCTGTACACGCCATCCAAGCTCTGTTTGGTCCAATGCCCAGGCCTATCAAGGCCATTATTACGGCCAGAGGTGGTTGTTCTGGGTAATGATTTCTCAGGATCTATGCAACCAAATTGTGCGAAAATGTAATCACTTGTCAGTTATAGTATAATATATTTGTCCAATGAATACCCGTTTATCAACTGCATTTCTTCTTGGTGTTGCAATTTTAATGGCCAGTAGTGTATGATCACAGACATTGCATATCGCATGCAGAGTGTTCTCCAAGTGAAAAAATATAGGATGTTCGGAAATTCACGTTAGAAATACATGTATAGGGGAGTTAGTACGTGATATTCTGAACAGGAATCCATGTACGCAGACGTACCGTTTTCGTTCTGTGATGGTTTCAATCCGGATGCTTAACTCAGCCTCTTCTGCTTGAGGAATTTACGCAGTACAGTTAATAGCTAACAATTCGAAAGGATACACAACTAAAAGGACATTTAACACTTAGGTATATTAGTCTGTATTAACACGTAAACATAACATGTTTACATTATTCAAAACAAGAAAAGAAGCCAGCGTACTGTATGTACGAAACAGTACTGATGCATTAGAACAGCGGCTTGATGTGGTGACCACTGACGTTGTTACAGACATTGTACCTACGAAGCATGTTCTGGTACACACTCTCCATCTCACATAACGTCTTTCCAATTTCTAGTGCAGGGTCAGAGCTCGTGCCAGCAGATCTACCTCTGTGTCTCGCAAGTTAAACTTTGCAGTCGACCCCGCAAGAAGTAGTCCGCAGCACTACATGTCATCTTCTCTACCCTACTGCATACCAGGGCAACTCAGATAGTTCTCTGTTTCCTTCAGCAGACATGGACGCGTTACACATTTGAATTGAAACCGTCTTAGAATGCAAACGGTACTTTTCCCGACATGCGTTGCTATGCAAAATGCGCTGAACCGCCAAAGAAACTGCTATAGGCATGCTTATTCAAATACAGAGATATGTAAACAGGCAGAAAACGGCGCCGCGGCCGGCAGCGCCTATAGAAGATAAAAAGAGTCTGGTGCTGTTGTTAGAACGGTTACTGCTGCTACAATACCTAGTTGTCAAGCGAGTTTGAATGTGGTGTTATAGTAGGCGCACGAGCGATGAGACACAGCATCTCCGAGGTAGCGATGAAGTGGGGATTTTCCCGTAGTACCATTTCAGGAATGTACTGTGTACATCAGGAAGCCGGTAAAACACCAAATCTCCGACATCCTGCAAAAACGGGATCAACGACGAATGAAGAGAATCGTTCAGCGCGAGAGAAGTGCAACCCTTCCGCAAATTGCTGCAGACTTCAATGCTGGGCCATAAACAAGTGTCAGCGTGCGAACTATTCAACGAAGCATCATCGGTATGAACTTTCGAAGCTTTCACTGCTGTATTCTTGACGAATGCACAACACAAAGTTATACACCTCGAATGGGCCTGCCAACACCGACATTCGACTGTTGATGACTGGAAACATGTGGTCTAGTCGGACGAGTCTCGTTTCAAATTGTATCGAGCGGATGGACGTGTACGGGTATGGAGACAACCTCACGAGTGCATGGACCCAGTTTGTCAACAGGGGACTGTTCAAGCTGGTGGAGGCTCTGGTTGGTGGTGTATAGTTGGAGGGATATGGGACCTCTGATACATCTGATACGTTTGACAGGTGACGCGTGCGTCCATTCACGTTCGTTCTACATCTACATCTACATCCATACTCCGCAAGCCACCTGACGGTGTATGGTGGAGGGTACCCTGAGTACCTCTATCGGTTCTCCCTTCTACTCCAGTCTCGTATTGTTCGCGGAAAGAAGGATTGTCGGTATGCTTCTGTGTGGGCTCTAATCTCTCTGATTTTATCCTCATGGTCTCTTCGCGAGATATACGTAGGAGAGAGCAATATACTGCTTGACTCTTCGGAGAAGGTATGTTCTCGAAACTTTAACAAAATCCCGTACCGAGCTACTGAGGGTCTCTCCTGCAGAGTCTTCCACTGGAGTTTATCTATCATCTCCGTAACGCTTTCGCTATTACTAAATGATCCTGTAACGAAGCGCGCTGCTCTCCGTTGGATCTTCTCTATCTCTTCTATCATCCCTATCTGGTACGGATCCCACACTGCTGAGCAGTATTCAAGCAGTGGGCGAACAAGCGTACTGTAACCTACTTCCTTTGTTTTCGGATTGCATTTTCTTAGGATTCTTCCAATGAATCTCAGTCTGGCGTCTGCTTTACCGACGATCATCTTTATATGATCATTCCATTTCAAATCACTCCTAATGCGTACTCCCAGATAATTTATGGAATTAACTGCTTCCAGTTGCTGACCTGCTATTTTGTAGCTAAATGATAAGGGATCTATCTTTCTATGTATTCGCAGCACATTACACTTGTCTACATTGAGATTCAATTGCCATTCCCTGCACCATGCGTCAATTCGCTGCAGATCCTCCTGCATTTCAGTACAATTTTCCATTGTTACAACCTCTCGATACACCACAGCATCATCTGCAAAAAGCCTCAGTGAACTTCCTATGTCATCCACAAGGTCATTTATGTATATTGTGAATAGCAACGGTCCTATGACACTCCCCTGCGGCACACCTGAAATCACTCTTACTTCGGATGACTTCTGTCCATTGAGAATGACATGCTGCGTTCTGTTATCTTCAATCCAATCACACAATTGGTCTGATAGTCCATATCCTCTTACTTTGTTTACTAAACGACTGTGGGGAATTGTATCGAACGCCTTGCGGAAGTCAAGAAACACGGCATCTACCTGTGAACCCGTGTCTATGGCCCTCTGAGTCTCGTGGACGAATAGCGCGAGCGGGGTTTCACACGTTCGTCTTTTTCGAAACCCATGCTGATTCCTACAGAGTAGATTTCTAGTCTCCAGAAAAGTCATTACGCTCGAAAATAATACGTGTTCCAAAATTCTACAACTGATCGACGTTAGAGATATAGGTCTACAGTTCTGCACATCTGTTCGACGTCCCTTCTTGAAAACGGGGATGACCTGTGCCCTTTTCCAATCCTTTGAAACGCTACGCTCTTCTGGAAACCTACGGTACACCGCTGCAAGAAGGGGGGCAAGTTCCTTCGCGTACTTCATTGTGCATTACGACGGACTGGGGCAGATTCAGCAGGACAATGCGTCACCATACACGTCTAGAATTGTTATAGAGTGATCCATAAGCACTCTTCTCAGTTTACACTCTTCCCCTGGCCACCAAACACCCCAGACATGAGCTTTATTGGGCGTATATGGGGTGCCCTGCAGCGTGCTGTTCGCAAGAAGTCTCCACCTCATCGTATTCTTAACATTTATTGACAGCCCTGCAGGATTCATGGTGTCAGTTCCCTCCAGCACTACTTCAGACGTTAGTGGAGTCCATGCCACGTCGTGCTGCGGCACTTGTGTGTGCTTTTGGGGGCCCTACACAATATTACGAAGGTGTACCAGTTTCTTTGGCTCTTCATAATGTACTCTCTCCCCTCTAGAACTCCTAGAAGATTGTAAAGAGAATTTCTGAACATCCTGCATATTCTGAAAATCATTATGTGATTGCGTGATAAATGCGTTCTCTTATAACTCACACCTTTCTCTTCTTTCCCTCTCCCCCCTCCCTCTCTCTCTCTCCCCCTTCTCCGTTCCTCTCCCTCTCTATCCCTCCCTCGTAACTGTCCCCACCCCTTTACCAACGGGCAAGGTGCAGGTGCTGCTAATTAAGACGTGCACAAAATCTAAGATGATTGCTCTACATCACGCACGAAATTGATACCGACTGTTACGAACGCACGAAACAGACCGTGACTGGCACGCCCATTATCTTCAACCCTGTAATAACACACTCGGACACGTAGCATTTCACAGCAGGGCATGCATCGGGTTTCGTAATTCATGGGGCAATTTTAGTCGCGAATAAGGAGTACTCTATTACGGGTGTCATTAATAGTGGAATAACAGAGCCGTATATAAAATCACAACGTTTAATGAGTGCGTGTAGCGTACAGTCCCTGTCTGCACGGGATTTATAGTCCTGCACCCGAACAATTTGTTGACGTTATAGGCTAAATTAAGTTCAGGGACAAGTCACGGCGGAACTTTCAAGAACAGGGCTCCAGCGAAGGCCTTGTCACGCTAGCCGGCCGCTCCTCGCTCTTTGCGCCTGTTAATTTCTCTTCCCACACCAACAAATTACTGCGCGGCCGGCAGTCACGACAAGGAAACACTTTATCGCAACGGCTCAGACATTACAAGGCGTACTTAAGCTTCGTCTTGGACACCAAGTACAATAGCAACTATATTTAATGGATGACGACAGTTCAGACGCGTAAATTCCTTAGTTTTACTGCATATCATTTTATGCTTTTCGTGGGGCCTCTAAATTTCAGTTTCTTCACTTAACCTAAGAAGAGAGGACTCTGTCTAGGTATTAGTCTTGATTTTGTATATTAGTCAAATGAAAGGTAAAACCGTGTAGAAATGTGTGTTTCTAATTTGGATATTTTGAAGGTTGCAGTTCACACAATTAGAAGTAAATGAATTGTCCGATATCGATATAAAGTGAACTGTTTGATACCCATCCACACATGATAGATAATATTGATTTTTTGATGTATCGTATGAAGTATGAAGATAATTATAAGCCAAAGAATAACAATAAATTAATTTCATTTATTTATTTATTTATGGATCTTGGAGATCACCCATTCTGCACGCCTCGGGCCATAGAGAAACAACACTTACTTGTGACATCCATTGAAACTGATGAAACTGAAATTAAGTAAACGACGCAAGTAGATTCAAACATTTAAAATAATGTTTGATACCCATCCACACATGATAGATAATATGGATTTTCTGATGTATTGTGTGAAGTACGAAGATAATTCTAAGCCAAAGAATAACTATAAATTTATTTCATTTATTTATTTATTTATGGCTTTTGGAGATCACCCATACTGCCCGCCTCAGGCCATAGAGAAACAGCGCTTATTTGTGACATCCATTGAAACAGCGTAAACGGCGTAAGTAGATTAAAACATCTAAAATAACGTACAAAATTATCTTTCTGTCACATTCACATGCTGAGGCTGTAGAGATGTTGTCAGAATCTCCCGTGACTGAAGTGATCTCATGCCACTGTCACTATGAAGTTTTTCTTGTACATGCAGTTTTGGTGACAAGTTCGTGACAGGGGGATTACACACTACTGCGGCTAATTTCGTAAGTCTGTTGGAGAACTTCATTCCATAGGGCCTTGGTAATAATCTTTATGCTGAGAAAACTATTGCCGTGTGCCACTTTATATTTCACTGAACCAGTGTATAAAGCTTTCTTGGTCGGCCGGGTTGGCCGAGAGGTTCTAGGCGCTGCAGTCTGGAACCGCACGACAGCTACGGTCGCAGGTTCGAATCCTGCCTCGGGCATGGATGTGTGTGAGGCCCTTAGGTTAGTTAGGTTTAAGTAGTTCTAAGTTCTAGGGGACTGATGACCTCAGAAGTTAAGTCCCATAGTGCTCAGAGCCATTTGAACCAAGCCAAAGCTTTCTTGGCCACAGTATCTACTTTTTCATTTCTTTTTATTACACTGTGCGCTTTCACCTATAAGATAATGGTCCTTTGTTTACTCGAGAAAGCTCCTGCACTGCTTCTGCAATCCGATATTCTAAATAATGTTCGCTATTGTTGACGTTGACGTCGTAGTACTTTAACAGCATCAACGCTGAGCGTGAACGTGATAAAATCACGATTGTTTCTTTTTGCACTTCTTTTGCGTATTTCAGTACCTCTAAAATCACGCTGAGTTCCGTAGTGAGTATGGCTGCGACTTCCGGGAGCTCGAATTTGCCTCATCGATTAGTCTTGTATTTATGAACGCAACTTGCCTCACCGTTCCTTTGTTTAGAACCATCTGAATTTAATTCTTAACACGTAACAACCTGATTTATGTACTTTCAACATTGCAGCCCAGTCAGCAATCGTGGTAATCTAATATATAAGTGACTATCAGCCTCGATTTGCGGTAATGAAACCAATCTTTACCTAGGTTTCAGCCCAAATAATTGAGCCTTCTTCAGAAGATATACCTGAATCTATAATTTGTCTAAGAGGGCATGGTCTAGAAATAGAACTAAAACAGTCTTAATAGGCGTAGTCACATTTTAAAAATGCGGTACAGAAGTACTAAGTCAACACCAAGACTTACGGTCTGGCGTGCGCCTCGTCTCCATGTGCAATGTTCCCCGCCATGTTGTTTTGCAGCGCGTTATCTAGTCCTACTTAGTTTCACGTGAGCTCCCGAGGCCCACCGCACGGCGTCCATGGAGACGAGGCGCACGCCAGAGCATAAGTTAAGTCTTGGTGTTGACTTAGTACTTACGTACCGCATTTTTTAAATGTGCCTACGCCTATTAAGGCTGTTTTAGTTGTATTTCTAGACCGTACCCTCTTAGACAAATTATAGATTCAGGTACCGGTATATCTTCTGAAGAATGCTCAATTATTTGGGCTGAAACCTAGGTAAAGATTGGTTTCATTACCGCAATCGAGGCTGATTTATGAGGTAACAACTGTTTTTTTGTTGTTTTTTTTGTTTTGAGGCCAATTGAAAAACATTATTATAACACAACGAGTTGAGAAAAGTCATGAGATACCTCCTAAATCGTGTCGGACTTCCTTTTGGCCGACGAAGTGCAGCAGCTCAGCGTGGCATGGACTCAACATGTCACTGGAAGTCCCCTGCGGAAAAGTTGACCCATGTTACCCGTATAGCTGTCCACAAATGCGAAAGTGTTACCGGTATAGAATTTTGTCACGAAGTAATCTCTCGATTATGACCCATAAATGTTCGATGGACGTCATGCCGGAAGATCTGGGTGGCCAGACCATTCGCTCGAATCGTCCACAATATTCTTCAAACCAATCGCTAACAGCTGTGAACCTGTGACATGGTACATTGTCATCCATAAAAATTCCATCGTTTATAAAGAAATAATAAGCAATATGTTGCGTAAAAGCAATTTAATGTCTTCACCGGTTTCAGGCACTTAGTGCCCTTTTCAGAATATTATGTCTATCGCATTATTTACGATAGGTATAACCTACTGAAGAAGAGCTCTAAGTGCCGGAAACCGGTAAAGGAATTAAATTTCTTTCACGCAAAATTATTTCGTTGTATATGACTAAAGTTGTTGAGGATGGATCAAATACTAAATTCCATCGTTGTTTGGGAACATGACGTCCATGAATGGCTGTAAATGAAATAGATGAACATCCAGAGAACCAAATCCCTTCCGTGTAAACACAGTCTACACTATTATGATCTATTATGGAGCCACAACCAGGATGCACAATCCTTCGTTGGCAACTTAACGCGTGAAATGTGGTGTTCTCGCCCCAATTTTGACACTGTGTGTCTCAGAATATTCAATTCCCTAACGATTTCCGAATTGGAATCTCCCAAGCGTCTAGCTGAAAATACCATTTCGCATTCAAAGACTGTTAATTCCGTCCTGCTGCGAGAAGTGGCCGCGATGTTTGAGGCGCTATGTTACGGATTGCGCACCCTCTCCCGCCGAAGCTTCGAGTCCTCCCTCGGGCGTGGATGCGTGTGTTGTTCTTACCAGAAGTTAGTTTAAGTAGTGTGCAAGTCTAGGGACCGATGACCTCAGCTGTTTGGTCCCTTAGGAATTGACACATATTTGAACATTGAATTCCGTCGTGGAGCCATAATCACGTCGGAAACCTTTTTGAATGACTCACTTGCTTACAAATGACAACTGCTCCAATGCAGTGCCCTTTTATACCTCGTATACGCTGCACTGTCGCAATCTGTTCATGCGCATGGCGCTATGCCATGAATTTATCCCCCTCAGTGTAATGCACGACAAATTATTACCAAATATGTAGTTATTCTACGAGGTACATTCAAGTTCTAAGGCCTCCGATTTTTTTTCTCCAGACTGGAAAGAGATAGAAACATGCACATTGTTTTAAAATGAGGCCGCGTTCATTGTCAATACGTCCCAGAGATGGCAGCACCGTACGGCAGATGGAATTTTACCGCCAGCGGCGAGAATGAGTACTGTTTTAAATACTTAAAATGGCGACGTTTTCCTTACTTGAACAGCGTGCAATCATTCGTTTCCTGAATTTGCGTGGTGTGAAACCTATTGAAATTTATCGACAGTTGGAGGAGACATGTGGTGATGGAGTTATGGGTGTGTCGAAAGTGCGTTTGTGGGTGCGACAGTTTAATGAAGGCAGAACATCGTGTGACAACAAACCGAAACAACCTCAGGCTCGCACAAGCCGGTCCGACGACATGATCGAGAAAGTGGAGAGAATTGTTTTGGGGGATCGCCAAATGACTGTTGAGCAAATCGCCTCCAGAGTTGGCATTTCTTTTGGTTCTGTGCACACAATCCTGCATGACGACCTGAAAATGCGAAAAGTGTCATCCAGGTGAGTGCCACGAATGCTGATGGACGACCACATGGCTGCCCGTGTGGCATGTTGCCAAGCAATGTTGATGCGCAACGACAGCATGAATGGGACTTTCTTTTCGTCGGGTGTGACAATGGATGAGACGTGGATGCCATTTTTCAATCCAGAAACAAAGCGCCAGTCAGCTAAATGGAAGCACACAGATTCACCGCCACCAAACAAATTTCGGGTAACCGCCAGTGCTGAAAAAATGATGATGTCCATGTTTTGGGACAGCGAGGGCGTAATCCTTACCCTACGGTAAGGGCACTACGGTAACAGGTGCATCCTACGAAAATGTTTTGAAGAACAAATTGCTTCCTGCACTGCAACAAAGACGTCTGGGAAGGGCTGCGCGTGTGCTGTTTCACCAAGACAATGCACCCGCACATCGAGCTAACGTTACGCAACAGTTTCTTCGTGATAACAACTTTGAAGTGATTCCTCATGCTCCCTACTCACCTGACCTGGCTCCTAGTGACTTTTGGCTTTTTCCAACAATAAAAGACACTCTCCGTGGCCGCACATTCACCAGCCGTGCTGCTATTGCCTCAGCGATTTTCCAGTGGTCAAAACAGACTCCTAAAGAAGCCTTCGCCGCTGCCATGGAATCATGACGTCAGCGTTGTGAAAAATGTGTACGTCTGCAGGGCGATTACGTCGAGAAGTAACGCCAGTTTCATCGATTTCGGGTGAGTAGTTAATTAGAAAAAAAATCGGAGGCCTTAGAACTTGAATGCACCTCGTATAACGACAAAATGAAGCTCATGTTATAAAAATCAAATGTATGTGTGAATACAGCATGATAAACAATTATTGAACTTCTGTGGGGAAATTTTGAAGCCTGATACTAGTCGAGAGGAATGAATATAAACTCGAAATTAGGATGAATATAAACAGAAGACTCATTTTCATCAGTAATAGCATTATATTGTAAAATATGAAAGGTAACTCTGGTGGGGCTATTTAATAGATTGAGAAAGTTGGCAATATTTAGTGTACTAACAACATTTATCCTCCCAAAACAAGATATAAATTATACTAAACAAGTTATAGATTGAATGCCCGAAACAACTAACAGGTGCTTTAATACTACACTGGATGGATCCTGGGTGGCAAAGACAGCTTAACTGGGTGATCAGCGAGTGAAGTACTCTGGCCCATAAATGTGGCTAACGCAAGCTGAATTGATCTGATGCTGAGCAGACTTCGATTGATCAAATCTACTGAAGTTTCTCTACATGGGCGCCACTGAGAGCAAGTGGCGAAAGAGATCTGTACGCCCTGACAATGCCTGAGCGGCAGTACGCTGCTCTGTGTATTTCGTGCGGCGACGTGGCTTGCAGCTGGCGAGGTGTGTGCCGCGGAGGAGCTGAGTCGTGGACACGGCACCTGTGAATCGATCGTGAACATGAAAGAAATGCAAACAATCTCACGGTCTAGCGATCAAGCAGACGGATCGCAATTTACTCTCTACCAGAGCCCTGAAATCACGGCAGATTTCAGTGTGTGGCACACTCGTTCGCTGGTCGTAGCAAAGACAAATTTGGCTCACTTATACGACAGAGCGTGCAGGGATACCAAACGTCGAAACTGGCAAACCAAAAACGAGTAAGTGTGCCCTCGGCAAACTAACTGTCCGAGACGTTTGAAGCCACACTGTCGGTGCGGTAAGATCTTCACCACAGGATCCCCAGTCTAAACTACTCGCAAGTGAAGTCAGTCTCAGGACGGGTCCCAAGTACCAACCACACATACCAGAGCTTCGACTAGAAGTGCTTACCAGACCAAAGTCCAGCACCCGAGAGCTTCGCACCACACCAGAAAAAATTCCGTTTTCCCTCAAGGTGCATGAGCGACACCGCCTTCACCCTGTCTTGAGCCAATCACAAGGCTCTAGAGGCGCTAAATCGCCCCTCCCACACGACAGCAGAAACTGATGTCGAACCATCGCAAGAATTAAGAAACCTGCGTCTCCGATAAGAAAGAAACCGCCAGTCACTGGCTTTTTTTAAGCTTTTGCAGAGGGGGAAGAGATGATTTTTTGCAAAGTCGTGTCTCTTCCCATGACAACAAGCGAACAGATGCAGTCTCAAGGACCTGTATCTAAATCGACTGTGCCTTGGAGCTTGTTAGTCCTAGCTATGAGAGTAATGTGGCCGAGCGGTTCTAGGCGCTTCAGTTTCGAACCGCGCGACTGCTACGGTCGCAGGTTCGAATCCTGCCTCGGGCGTGGATGTGTGTGATGTCCTTAGGTTAGTTAGGTTTAAGTAGTTCTAGGGGACGGATGACCTCAGATGTTAAGTCCCATAGTGCTCAGAGCCATTTGAACCATTTGAGATGTAATAACGATTCTATCTCTAAACGTTTCTCATTTGCCAGAGTTTTCTTGTACAACCGAGGCAGCTGAGGGGAGTGGTTCACTGGCCTATTTGCACTATGGGCAAACACGAAAACACGTGAATTTTTATTTCGCGTGGCTCTGCACACAATGTCTGGCTTATGACTCCACTGCGTAGATGCGTCCCCTTACACCGTATCCCCAGCCCCAGCTTCTGCTGGCGCCGCTACAGGCACTGTGGCATTGTTCTGCTTGAACCCTGTTTCGAGGAGGGGCTGCCCTGTCTGCCCTGTACGGCTGTGGGCCTGACCGGCAAGACTTACTGAAGGATGGACTCACTGCCAATCGCTTTCACCTCCCAATAAGCCATTTCTAAGAGTTAAATCAAAAAAATACCTCATACTTTTAGCACCCTACTAGGCTCCATAAACGTCTGCTCAGGCTGTTAACTTTCTAGAGTGTCACTCAAGGTCCATCAGGTTGTAATAAAATCATTACTAATTTTCTGTAAGCGAAAAATAGGTGAGAGAGTAATTTTTCCTCACGCAAATATTATGAAGTTATTCAAGATGGAACAAAAAACTAAATAATCTGTAAATCAATGAATCATAAAATTTGTAAAAATCTCGAATGGTTGGTGCTCCCTAGCTTGTTAGTATTTGTGAGCTGTATGTAAAATATGTAATTGCAAGCCCGATACTCAGGCAGACAGCTCATCATCAGTGGCCTATATTAGGCATGTCCACACGCATTGCGAGAGGTCAGGGTGGAGAAGTTTGTGTAATACTTGGATTCAACTGAACTTGTATGGGAGCTGCTCATATATTCGACCCCTTGCCTTAAACTAACACATAACTTATGTACAATGGAGAAATGTTTGGTAAGAGAATTAATGAATTGACCCTGTAGTTCGATAGTAAAAAGGGTAGGACCCACACTATAATTTAATAAAGTTGTTATCAGCCTGTATGTTCAATAGTTATAAAAAAATGAGTGCGAAAGGAAATTTATCATCTGCCTTCTAAATGATACATAACTGAGGTATGACAAGAAGGTTTATTTTATCTAGTAAACATGTAAATACAGTATTCACTGACAATGCTTTAATAGAAAAAGAGCACAAAATAATGATGTTGAGAATAAGTTGGCAGCTACTCTGAAATACTGAATACTGTAATCTATTATGAGTGGGCCATTCAGCAGTGATAATGATAAACCCCGACTGTGCGTCAAAATGTCCATCATAAATGAGAGCGATGCGAAAAATCTACATGAAAATCGTGGGTACTATAGAGCCAAAACCAGTGCATACACTGCTGAGGGCAATAGTGAAGAATTAAAGATCCCTATTATGCCGGTGCTGCAAATACTTTGCCACCAAGATGTCAGACAGTGTGTAGACAGCAAACAGAAGTCGGACGGTGCAGCCACAGACTACTGAAATGTGGAGCTCTCCGCTGAACGATTACCCTGTATAAAACCCAGTGAGATAAATTTCAGAAAGAATCTTAAGCTCTGTCTGCATCACCGGGATAGCCTTGCCCCTCCCAAGCCTACGCAAGTGTATCTCCAGGAGGAGACGCTATCAATACACCTTCACTTCCTGGTGGTCCAGTGGTGACTCTCCCATGCACAGTGCACCGACTTCAAAAACTAGTGGTTCGCGCTCCCACCATGCTCGAATGTATCGAATCGTAGAAGGCTGCGGGAAAATACGCAATCACCTGCGTACAGATTACTCTGCAAAATCCCACCATGCTGGGTAGCAACAATCTTTGTGCCCATCGTGGTCGTTGCCACCAATTTTTAGTGGGCTCTCTGACGTCATATTGAGTCTTGTTGAGTTGCCCAGACAATTCCCTGTATTTCACGGCACGTGAAAGCAGCCGTCGAAGCCAAATCTAAAAACGAACAGAATATCGCCTCGACCCTAAGCGCCTGTGTGTCGAGCGTCCCGTGGCTTGAGACCTCAGATTCCGAGAACCACTGAAAACAGTACTAGCGTCTGGTGTCGGGCAAGCGAACCCCAGACGGCCAACATCAACAAAGCGTTTAGCGCTGGCTCCAGAGAGTCGCGCTCGCCAACGCTTCGCGCCTGATACAATGGCCAAGAGCTGTAGCAGGTTGGCCGCTCTGAGGAGCCGCCATGTGCTATTGTGAACTGCCCCTCATATTGGAAGAAAAGCCGAGCAGCCGGAACTCACGTTTCTCGGCCACACACAATGCAGATGGCCCTCGTCCAGTGCCAGCTCACTCACACAAGGAGGACAGAAGAACAAGCAATGTCACAACAACAGTTGAAACATCATGAATAAAAATCTGTCCTCGTTGTCGGTTCCATTTACAGCGATGACCTTTCTCGGTTTTCCTCCACAGACACACATTAATAAAATGATACCAAATCAAAATAAAATTGAGAAAAATGAGAGGAGATAGGCCGCTAGAGGCTTGTAATCCCTGTGTGTCAGTTAAAAACTCCCTGTGATATCAAAACTGATATGAATCTATGTGATACGAGCGGGCGTCGAAAAGTTTATAGCCTAACAAATAAAGAATGACAGAAATATCATAATACCAATTTATCTTTTAACATAATATCCGTGTACACTAATACACTTGCGGGCACGCTCAGATAACTTCTGCAAATAAAAAATCAGTTTCGAGTCCAACCAAGCGTTCACAGCATCAATCACTGCATCATCATTGTCAAATCGTTGTCCTTTGACGTCTTTTTCTATGTTTGTGAAAAGACAAAAGTCTGACAGAGCCAAATCTGGAGAATATGGTGGATGACGTAACAATTCGAACCTGCAGTCACCCAGAGTTTCCAGTGTTGCCAAGGTTTTGTGCACTCATGCAGAAGAACGCGCGCCAATTTTCTGCGCTGTTTTTTTTCTTTCTCTCTTCCCTCAAACGGCGCAGGAAGGTGCAATAGTATAATACATTGATAGTTAATCCCTTTTGCAAGTAATCCACCATAATTACCCATTCTGCATTCCAGAAGACCGATGCCATCACCTTACCGGCTGGTTTTTGCACCTGGGATTTTTTTGCCGCAGGGGATGAAGGATGTTTGCATTGTTGTGACTGTTGTTTTGTCTCAGGATCAAAGCGTCCATTGTCACGTACCCTGCAAGAAATCCATCTTCATCCGCTTCAGACTGGCAGACTGTCTCCTCACATCACTGCACACGCTCCCGTCTCTGATCTGCATTCAAGTCTTTCGAGACCCACCGAGATGAAACTTTCAGTATTCCCAAAATATCCACACAATGAGCACGTCCGTGGGAGATTCCAAATGTGGTTTCAATGTACTGCAACGTTTTTCGACGATCCTGCAAAATCGTATCGTGAATTGCAGTCATTGTTTCGTCAGTGGCAACGGCAACAGGCCTTCCGCTCCTTGGCGCATCTTCCACACTCGTTCTTCCACGTTTGAAGTCGGGCTCCCAGATTTCCGCTGCTACATAAGACGGAGTAGTCCTTTAGTCTATTCCGCATGTCCTCCGCAATTTCCTTGTGCGTCATTCCCTTCAAATGAAGATGTTCAACCAGAGCACGATTCTTGTTTCTCTCGATATTCGCTATTTTGTTTACGCTATGGTATACAACGCATCCTAGAGGCAAAATCAATGAAGCTGGAGCCTCGAAATTTGACTTGCATACCCACAAAGGGTCACCATAAACGTAGGTTGTGTTGTTTGTTCAAGACATTACGGTAACTCCCTCGGGCTAGAAACTTTTCGACCGCCCCTCGTACACAGTTAGTCATGTGTAGGTGTTATGTCTGCAAAAGCTGAACGGTCACAATTCCTGGTACTATGGTATAACTACGTTCACCTGTCTACTGCAGAGACTCACATCACGTTTGACAACATACGTTTTACAATTAACGTGAACGTCATTTCATAAGAACGTGAGTAATCTACACCACTCCGCTGTCGATGGGCTCAATGGCCAAAGATTAAATATTTCAAAAAATGGTTCAAATGGCTCTGAGCACAGCGCGACTTAACTTCTGAGGTCATCAGTCGCCTAGAACTTAGAACTACTTAAACCTAACTAACCTAAGGACATCACACGCATCCATGCCCGAGGCTGGATTCGAACCTGCGACCGTAGCGGTCGCTCGGCTCCAGACTGTAGCGCCTAGAACCGCACGGCCACTCCGGCCGGCTAAATATTTCACATGTAACTCACAATGTAAGGCAATATGTCTTTTAACAAAGCACATATTGTTAATAAAAAATAGTTAAAATTCTTATGATTTAACGAAAGATATGTTTATGCACACCATCAACCGCTGTATAAACTAAATAAACATGCTACTAGTTTCCATCTATCTGGACTGTCTTCTGCCACTGGGCGAAAAACTTTTTTAGCATATTGCTAAAACAGTGCAGATACACACTGTTATCCCAAGTCAGGCCTCCCACTGAAAAGGCACCATATATACAGCACTTCTTGCAAGATTACTACGGTATGGTAAGCACAGTCAGAATTGTTGATGTTGGCCTATGTGTGGTTCACAATAATCCGCCTTCATCACTCACGTCTCCAACTGAGTGTTATTGCTATAACGTCGCAACTATTGCGATAATTTCGTAACTCCACTGATAAGAAAACAGATTCTCCATTTCTCTGTGGGCTAGTGTGCTGCACATTTGCTGTGTATTCTCACTTACGCCGAAGTGAGTTATCACCAACAACGTGAGAACAGTTCTGCCCATCAGAGATAACTACAGTGGCAGGGGGTGGTCCACATACATTTCATAATGATTTACGTAGTAGTTGTTGGTGTATATGAAGCTGTTTCATTAAATTTACTGTAGCTGAGTAACACGACCTTGAAAAAATATTTCATAATTATGATTAATTTGCAAATGACGTAAAACTATGATCTGATTGTTACGAAAATGTATTGGTATACACGGTAAGACCCACGATGGATGACCAGAATACACAATTTCGTCTTGCGTATTTAGTGCGCTAAGTCATTCAACATAAAAAACAATCGACTTTCCATCCTCCAGATGAGATAAATATACTTTCACTAACAAAATTTCGTAATTTATCAGTGTTATCAGTCAAAAACCACAAAAATTACCAGCTTATTACAGTGATGTAATATTATTTTTCATGTAATCGATGTGGGGATATTGAAAGATCTGTTTTGATAGCTCAATCCGCACTCCAGATTACAGAATAATTTCTTATGTGACCTGGGTCCAGACACACTATACAAAAGGTGTGCGTTTATCCTCGTTCCACATCTTCTAAACCACTGGACCAATTTCAACAATACTTGGGACACGTACCCATGCTGTCAGGCAACAATGGCTGTGGAGGTAAGAACCACCTAAATTTCGTAGTTCATATTATACGACGTCATAAGCAATGAAATGCGTGAAAAAGATTTCAGCAGCGTGCATGTAATTTTAATACATTTATTCCTTACTAATAAGACACTGCTACTGTCGAGTCATGACAAAACTCTACCATCTGGTGAGCAAGATGTATGAGACAGGCGAAATACCCACAGACTTCAAGAAGAATATAATAAAGCCAATCCCAAAGAAAGCAGGTGTTGACAGATGTGAAAATTACCGAACAATCAGTTTAATAAGTCGCTGCTGCAAAATACTAACGCGAATTCTTTACAGACGAATGGAAAAACTGGTAGAAGCGGACCTCGGGGAGATCAGTTTGGATTCCGTACAAATGTTGGAACACGTGAGGCAATACTAACCTTACGACTTATCTTAGAAGAAAGATTAAGAATAGGCAAACCTACGTTTCTAGCATTTGTAGACTTAGAGAAAGCTTTTGACAACGTTAACTGGAATACTCTCTTTCAAATTCTGAAGAGAGCAGGGGTAAAATACAGGGAGCGAAAGGCTATTTACAATTTGTACAGAAACCAGATGGCAGTTATAAGAGTCGACGGGCATGAAAGGGAAGCAGTGGTTGGGAAAGGAGTGAGACAGGGTTGTAGCCTCTCCCCGATGTTATTCAATCTGTATATTGAGCAAGCAGTAAAGGAAACAAAAGAAAAATTCGGAATAGGTATTAAAATCCATGAAGAAGAAATAAAAACTTTGAGGTTCGCCGATGACATTGTAATTCTGTCAGAGACAGCAAAGGACTTGGAAGAGCAGTTGAACGGAATGGACAGTGTCTTGAAAGGAGGATATAATATGAACATCAACAAAAGCAAAACGAGGATAATGGAATGTAGTCAAATTAAATCGGGTGATGCTGAGGGGAGTAGATTAGGAAATGAGGCACTTAAAGTAGTAAAGGAGTTTTGCTATTTAGGGAGTAAAATAACTGATGATGGTCGAAGTAGAGATGATATAAAATGTAGACTGGCAATGGCAAGGAAATCGTTTCTGAAGAAGAGAAATTTGTTAACATCGAGTATAGATTTAAGTGTCAGGAAGTCGTTTCTGAAAGTATTTGTATGGAGTGTAGCCATGTATGGAAGTGAAACATGGACGATAACCAGTTTTGACAAGAAGAGAATAGAAGCTTTGGAAATGTGGTGCTACAGAAGAATGCTGAAGATAAGGTGGGTAGATCACGTAACTAATGAGGAGGTATTGAATAGGATTGGGGAGAAGAGAAGTTTGTGGCGCAACTTGACTAGAAGAAGGGATCGGTTGGTAGGACATGTTTTGAGGCATCAAGGGATCACAAATTTAGCATTGGAGGGCAGCGTGGAGGGTAAAAATCGTAGAGGGAGACCAAGAGATCAATACACTAAGCAGATTCAGAAGGGTGTAGGCTGCAGTAGGTACTGGGAGATGAAGAAGCTTGCACAGGATAGGGTAGCATGGAGAGCTGCATCAAACCAGTCTCAGGACTGAAGACCACAACAACAACAACAACAACAACAACAGTCGAGTCTACTTAAGGAAATCCCTGACACATGTCAGTGCTATTGACAGCTTTCAACTGCGAAGTGCAAACGGCTGTAGGCGAAAACAGCAGCCATCTATAGAGCTATGAAGAGGCGTTGTGGCAGAGACGTTTACAACGTCGCGCTGTAGATACGCAGAGCACAGCAACTGTGCGTTTCTATCAGAAAATTCGCAGAATTAATACAGAGGAAACGCCGAGTTTCCAGGCTAGTACTAAAATAATTTGCAGAACAGGAAGGAAGATGAGACATCAAGTTAGAATGTAGTGCTAGTGACATTTTTTCTGTAGAGATTGGCGACATCGTACGCCTTCTCTTACTAGAGCTATATCTGTTGCCAGAAACTAAAAAGTGGCACAGGGGAAGTTTCGAACAAGTGAGAGATAACTTGTTAAAGGAGTCAATGTATACTGATTAATGAAGTAGGTTAAATGCAAGCCTTATTACGGTACAGAATGAAATCAACCCATAATTCTGGATATCTTACCTGTAAGCCGTTCTTCTGAGGAAAAGTTCATAATATAGAAACAATTCCTCAGGCTTTCCCGGCCATCTAATGACGTCTTGGGTTGTCGGGTGTTCTGCCGGATATCAGCGTCGTACTTACACGATATTTCAGTAGCGTAACTCGTTACCTACATCAGGTGCGACCTGAGACTGGTCGCATCTAATGAAGGTAACGAGTTACGCTACCGAAATATCGTGTAAGTAAGCCGCAGATATCCGGCAGAAGACCAGACAATCCAAAATGTCAATATAGAAACAGTATGAAACAAATAATTATAGAGCGTCCAATTGTCAGAGAGAGGTACTCAGTGAAACCAGATGAACTATTGAGAATTATTTACGAAGGAAGGAAGATTGAATTTAACGTCTCGTCGACACTGAGGCCATAAGGTTCAAATCGCTCTGAGCAGTATGGGACTGAACTGCTGAGGTCATCAGTCCCCTAGAACTACTTAAACCTAACTAACCTAAGGACATCACACACATCCATGCCCGAGGCAGGATTCGAACCTGCGACCGTAGCGGTCGCACGGTTCCAGACTGTAGCGCCTAGAACCGCTAGGCCACTTCGGCCGGCAGGTCATAAGAGACAGAGCACTAGCTCGGATGGTGTCAGAGATTAGGGTGGAAATCGGCCGTCCAATTTCAAAGAAATCATCCCGGCATTTGTCTGGAGCGATTTAGGGGAATCACGGAAAAGCTAAATGTGGGTGGCCAGACACGGGGTCCAACAAGTAACTTACAAGAGAGAATGTGGTTGGCCCTGAATTGTGTCGGATACGAATCCAGTGGGTGGCAGGACGGCAGTTCGTACCACATCAACATCGTAGAATGCATGATGCCGGCAGCTCACTGCCCAAAACACGTAATCATAATAAAGCCGAAAGAGCAAGATTGCAAAGCGAACTGCTACTGATCTGAATTTACGAAAGACTCCTTCCAAGTTGACGGAAGCCAGTTGACGTCAAATAAATATGGCAGCAACTTCTGCACTGATAGCTATCTGTAACGAGGTGATTCCTTCTAAAGTTTGCAACGGAATGGGCCCACACAGCATTTCTCCGTCGTTTTATGAACTTGCACTCAGCACAGGACTGTGCCCGCTCCGAGGTAATGTAGTTCCCAAGGTCACCTTTACCGGGCGTGTCGCTGAAGACGATTCCTGCGGCTGTCGGTTAGCAGAACGGCAAGATCTCTTCAGCGTTAAGGTTGGGTAACCTGTCGCAGCAACAGGAGAACGACTTGGGAGGATATCGTGAAGCCGGCCGAAGTGGCCGTGCGGTTCTAGGCGCTGCAGTCTGGAACCGCGAGACCGCTACGATCGCAGGTTCGAATCCTGCCTCGGGCATGGATGTGTGTGATGTCCTTAGGTTAGTTAGGTTTAACTAGTTCTAAGTTCTAGGGGACTCTGTTAGTTATAATGGGACTCTGCCCCTTAGACATCAAAATTCGGGAGCAGGCCGCCTGGTACTGGGCAAAGAAAGGGAACTTGGAAAAAATAGAGGAAATTCTAGGAAGCAGGATTGAAAACAAAGTTGAGATTAGGCTAAGAGGGGATCAGTTGTGGCAACATCATGGGAAGGCGAAGAAACAGGGCGTAGAACTTTTGACTTATTACCAGATGTCAGGGAAAGAATGAGAATGTCATATTTTGAACCAACCAGGGGACTGATTCTCACTGGTCATGGACCCTATTCGACATACTTATGTCGATTCGGGAAAAGGGCGACACCTGCGTGTGACTGTGGTGTTTCGGAGGGTACTCCTGAGGATTTAGTCAACGAGTGCCCCCTTTTCAATGATGTGGCCTCAGTTTTGCGTGACCAACTACCTCATAATGGCACGTATAGACTGCTGAGACATCACGACACGTTTCAGACTATTAATAAACTGGCTAACGCGGTATCACAGAAAGTCCTAATGGACTACCTGAGAGAACCAAATTAGCACTTATTAAAGACCTACTCTAATACTGATAAAGTCTAGCACCCTAATGCCAAACCGCCTGGGCGCGGAAAGGCCGACTCTTTAGTCTGGAATCCGCCGTGCCTCGGGATAGGGGGAGTGGGGTGTAACTTCACCGATCAGACAGCGCACCTAATTTGACCTTAGGATAAGTTAGTTGTAGGACCTAGTTTATAGATACTATTCATAGGAACCTGCAGCGACTAACTCCATGGCCTGCCCAGTGTCAGGGGCACGCTCATTGGGGTTAGCTCAATGAGCAAGGCCTTATAGTAGGTTTATACTTTCAGCTGACACATTTGTAACGCTGGAGGCTTTAGTGACTAGTTTATAGTTAGTTAGTTAGGTTACCACTTCGTACTCAATCAACATACTAATTTGCCCATTGCAGTATCCATATAGTTTGCCTACTAACTAGTTACTAAATCACACTTAGAATAGCTGCAACCTGTATAAATGTATAAGTATCTTCGACCCACTAATCATATAAGGCAGTGGGCTAGATTGTATAATTAATAAGCTTTTGGAAATAAAGAAATTTTTCTTTTTTTAAAAAAAAAGTTCTAGGGGACTAATGACCTCAGAAGTTGAATCCCATAGTGCTCAGAGCTATTTGAACCATTTTGAAATCGTCATTAACTGTTACAGTGTGTCAGCAGCACAGCTTTTAGACACTATCCCATAGCATATATAAGTTCATGGTAGACTAGAATAAAGAAATTTCGTATTTGCTGATGTCATGTCAAACTGAGTTAGTCTTGTCTTTTCCATCCACCTCTTCCTATCCAGTCTTTTCATCCCACCACATACACGACGCACAGCATACCGTCTTATACAGTCCAGTTATTATAAATTACAGGGATTAGGCAAAAAGTATGAGAACACTGCGAAGCATGCATGCAGGTGGTACCCTAGGGTCCAGGCTTCACTGTTGACAGCGAACACCACCTGTGCGATGACTTTTGTACTTCGCAAGTGCTTGTCTTTCCAGAACAGTGTCCCGTGTACCTGTGACTGCATTGTGTCACAGCTAAGAGAATTCGAAAATGAAGAGGACTGGGACGAAAAATAAGACGATGAGAGCTGAGCTGCAAAATTCACGCAGAACTGAATGTCTCACTCGCGAACCTTGTCATCACCGAAATAACACGAAGGGAGCTCCAGACGCAGGGAATCGCGAGGCGAAGTGGAATTCCAAAACCACTCATCAGTGATGCAGATGCCAGTAACAGGAAAACGAGATGCCGAAGCCGTGAAATCTGGACTATGGAACAATGAAAGAAAGCCATTTGGTCAGACGAGTCTTGTTTCACACTGTTTCCAACGTTCGGCCGAGTTTCCATCCCAAGTGTGAAGCGTGGTGGAGGTTCAGTTATGATTTTGGCAGCCACATCGTGATATTCCATGGGCCCCTTGGTTGCCCTGCAAGGTCGCATTACTACAAGGATTATGTGACCACTTTGGCTGATCGGGTCGATCCCATGATACAATGTTTACTCGCCAAAGGAGACGCTGTGTTTCGAGTTGACAGGGCCGCTTCTTCAAACAGCTCACATCATCCAGCCCTGGTACTGGGAGCATGAGGATTAATTGTCGCATCTCCCTCGCTCACCCAGCCACCTCATCTCGAGACTACTGAGCGTTTGTGGTCTACTTATGAGAGAAGGGTGCATGATCACTATAAACTTCCATCATCGTTCCTTGATTTTGGCACAATTTTACAAGAAGAGGGGCATAAGATTCCCTTGAAAATCGTACAGGACCTGTATTTACACATTCAGAGACCACTGGAAACCATTTTATTTGCCAACGGTTACCTTTCACCGTGTTAGTCATGGTAATGTGTTGTGCTTTTCGTGTTTTCATATATTAGTCCATCCTGTGTTTGTCCTAATAATTTTTACGACCTACTCTCTTTTCTCATGACAAATATTTGTTATCTTGTTCAAGATTCACTTCTAGAGTAGTACGTCACTGGCCCACATTACTACAAGCATCCTTTCCAGCAGAACATTCAAAGTATTCTTCATGTTTTGTTGTTCCGTTTTCCAACTTCCACGTTCCATTTCAATAAAAATTCGAGTTTCCGACATAGGTAAGTTCAAATGGCTCAAATGGCTCTGAGCACAATGCGACTTAACTTCTGAGGTCCAGTCGCCTAGGACTTAGAACCAATTAAACCTAACTAACCTAAGGACATCACACACATCCACGCCCGAGGCAGGATTCGAACCTCCGACCGTAGTAGTCGCTCGGCTCCAGACTGTAGCGCCCAGAACCGCACGGCCACTCTGGCCGGCGACGTAGGTAAGTATTCTTGATTTTGCTTTCAATATTTTTACTGTACATCTCTATTTTTGCTTCTACTTTTGCAGAAATCTTTTATCGCACTTCACTTACACCTATGACCAAAAGCGATTCCTGTACATTACAGGCTGGGGCCCAATAGCGTCCCATAAATGATCTATCTACTTCATATTAGGCAAAATTAGGCAAATTTGGTGGCCGAGACATCAACGTAATTTCACTATCATATTCCGCAAACCACTGCAGCGCGATTTCAGACTTGCGATACGGACAATTATCTTGCTGGCAGATTCTGTCGCATAAGAGTTTTGACATCAACTATAAAGGGATGCAGTTGGTCTATAATAATGTTCAAGTAGTCTACAGAGATTATGATACCTCCCATTATTACCACAGGTCCCATGGAAGCTCTAGAATCCCTCTCCTGTGCCTCTTTATCTCAGAGCAGCACTTGCAACCTACGTCCTCAATTATTTGCTGGCTTTATTCCAATTTCTGTCTTCCTCTACAGATTTTTTCCCTCTGCTGCTCTCTCTAAGGCCGTGGAAGTCATTCCCTAATGTCTGAACCGATGTCTTATAGTTCTGTCCCTTCTCCTTGTAGTGTTTTCCACATATTCCTTTCCTCGCCGATTCTGCGCAGAACCTCCTCATTCCTTGCCTTATCAGTCCATCTAATTTTCAACATTGCTCTGTAGAACCACATCTCAAATGCCTCGATCTCTTATGTTCCGGTTTTCCCACAGTCCACGTTTCACTGCCATACAATGCTGTGCTCAGAAATTTCTCCGTCAAATTAAGGCCTATGTTTGTTTGATACTAGCAGACTTCTCTTGGCCAAGAACGCCCTTTTTGTCAGTGCTAGTCTGCTTTATATGTCTTCCTTGCTCTGTCCGTCATTGGTTGTTTTGCTGCCTAGGTATTAGAATTCCTTAAGTTCACCTTCTTCTTGACCATCAGTCCTGATGTTTCTCGCTGTTCTCATTTCTGCTCCTTCTCATTACTTCCGTCCTTCTTCGATTCACTCTCAATCCACATTCTGTACTCATTAGACTGTTCATTTCATTCCACAGATCATGTAATTCATCTTCACTTTCACTCATATAGCAATCTAATCAGCAATCCTATCATTGATATCGTTTCACCGTGAATTTTAATCCCACTCCTGAAACTTTCTTTTATTTCCCGCCATTTCTTCTTCGATGTACAAACTGAACAGTAGGGGCAAAAGACTATATCCCTGTTTACACCCTTTTTAATCCGAGCACTTCTTTCTTGATCGTCCACTCTCATTATTCCCTTTTGGCCCTTTTACATACTGTATATTACCGTCTCTCCCTATAGCTTACTCTTATTTTTCTTATAATTTCGAACATCTTGCACCGTCTTACATTATCGAACGCTTTTTCCAAGTCGACAAATCCTACGAAAGTGTCTTGATTTTTCTTTAGTCTCTCTTCCATTATCATCCGTTACGACAGAATTTCCTCTCTGTGCCTCTACCTTTGCTAAAACCAAAGTGACCTTCATCTAACATGTTCTCAATTTTCTTTTGCATTCTTCTTTACATTATTCTTGTCAGCAACTTGGATGCGTGAGCTGTTAAGCTTATTGTGCAACATTTCTCGTACTTCTCAGCTCTTGCAGTCATTGGAACTGTGTGGATGGTATTTTTCCGAAAGTCAGATGGAATGCCGCCAGGCTCACACACTCTACACATCAGCAAGATCAGTCGTTTCGTTGCCATTTTCCCGAAAGATTTTAGAAATTCTAATGGAGTGTTATCTACCACCTCTGCTGTATTTGATCTTAAGTCTTCCAAAGCTCTCTTAAATTCTGATCCTAATGCTGTATCCCCAATCTCTTCTAAACCGACTTTTGTTTCTTCTCGTGTCACATCAGGCAAAGCTTCCCCGTCATAGCGGCCTTCAATGTACTCTTTCCACCTATCTGCTCTCTCCTCTGCATTTAACAGCGGAATTCCCATTTTATTCTTAATGTTACCACCCTCGCCTTTAATTTCGTCGAAGGTCGTTTTAACATTCCTGTATGCTGAGTCAGTCCTTCCGACAATAATTTATTTTTCGATTTCTTCACATTTTTCATACAGCCATTTCGTCTTAGCTACCCTGCACTTCCTGTTCCTCAGTGACAAGTATTCCTGAGTTCCTGAGTTTCCCTGAACATTTTTGTACTTCCTTCTTTCACTTATCAACTGAAGTATTTTTTCTGTTACCCATGGTTTTTTTCGCAGTTACTTTCCTTTTAGCTACGTTTTTATTTCCCTCTTCAATGATTACCCTTTTTAGAGATGTCCATTCCTCTTCAACTGTACTGCCTACTGAGCTATTCCTTATTGCTGTATTTATAACCTCAGAGAACTTCAAGCGTATCTCTTCATTCCTTAGTACTTCCGTATCATACATCTTCGCGTATTGATTCTTACTGACTAATCTCTTAAACTTTAGCCTACTCTTCATCACTACTACATTGTGATCCGAGTCTACATCTGCTCCTGAGTACGTCGTACAAACCAGTGTCTGATTTCGTAAACTGTGACCATGATGTAATCTAACTGAAATCTTCCCGTCTCGCGAGCCTGCTGAAATTGTAATTGACGATGTCATTGGAGTAACATGGGTACACAAAGTGGCCCTCTGCTGAGGGACAGCATGTTCAACAGCGTGCTCTGTTCTGCGGTCTCTGCAGTAATTAGTTGAATGGACGACCACTAAATTTGTTGACTTATAGTGTAAACAATACTTTACGTAACTTTTTTAGAACTCACGTGGAAGACCTCACACTTGGTTTTGGGCAACTGACACTTTTCCCCCCACGTAGAATTCAGAAATCAGATACGGGATTGTAAGGCGTACCAAGCAGCAGATACAGAGTCAGATCACAGAGTAGCAGTGAGGAAGAGTAGGCTGAAGAGCTTAATCAGTAAGGATCAATACGCTAAGAAGTATGATACGGAAGAACCAAGGAATGAAGAGATACGCTTGATGTTCTCTAAGGCTGTAGATACAGCAATAAGGAACAGTTCTAAAAGATGTGAACAAAAGCAGACCCAGTTCAATTATTCACCTCTCTGCCGTCCTATCGTAACTCCTAAACAGAAGTAAGATTGGTTGAATGGTTGATTTGGGGACCAAACAGCAAGGTCATCAGCCACATCAGATGAGGGAAGGATGGGAAAAGAAATTGGCCATGACCTTTCAAAGGAACCATTCCGGAATTTACCTGGAGCGATTTAGGGAAGTCACGGACAACCTAAAACAGGATGGCCGGACGCGCGTTTGAACCCCCGTCCTCCCGAATGCGAGTCCAGTGTGCTAACCAATTCGCCGTCTCGCTCGGTCAGAAGTAAGACTTTGAGCATCACTCCACAAGTAGATAAAAAGTTCTGGCCTGATGCATAACTTTATCCATAGGTATGTTTAGTCATGTTAGTGCAATTGCTGAATTGTGTAATTCCTTATGTAACTTGTCAAAAAAATGTTCATTGGAGTAATTGTCCCTTAAGCCAACGATCAATACAGTAAGAACTGTTTATCTTTGCCTAGTCATCATGTTTATCTTTGCTATATCATCTTTGAAATCTGTAATGTACTTGGGCATATAAACCGAAACCTAGGTTGTGAAGAAAATTACTGAAACAAGGCACAAAACAGTGTTTGTTTAGTTAATGACAGCATTTTAAATAACAGAACTTACACTGAAGAGGCAAAGAAACTGGTGCACCTGCCTAATATCGTGTAGGGCGCACGCGAGCACGCAGAAGTGACGCAACACGACGTCTCATGTACTCGACTAATTCTGAAGTAGTGCCAGAAAGAACTGACACCATGAATCCTGCAGGGCTCTCCATAAATCCGTAAGAGTAGGAAGGAATGCAGATCTCTTCCGAAAAGCAACTTGCATGCCATCCAAGGTTTACTCACTAATGTTCATGTCTGGGGGGTTTGGTGGCCAGCGGACGTGTTTAAACACAGAAGAGAGGTCCTGGAGCCACTCAGAAGCAATTCTCGCTATTCTGGGCGAGTGGGGTGAGCATTGTCTTGCTGGAATTGTGCAACTCTGTCGGAATGCACAATGAAAATGAATGGATGCAGGTGATCGGACATGATGCTTACGTTCGTGTCACATGTCAGAGTTGTATCTAGACGTATCAGGGGTCGTATCTCACTCCAACTGCACTCGCCCCACACCTTTTCAGAGTCTCAACCAGCTTGAACAGTCCCCTGCCACATGCAGGGTCCAAGGTTTCATGAGGTTGTCTCCAAACCCGTGCATATCCTTCCGCTGATACAATTTGAGACGAGACTCGTCCGGTCACGCAACATGTTTCCAGTCATCAACAGTCCAATGTCGGTGTTGAAGGGCCCAGTTGAGGCGTAAAGCTTTGTATCGTGCAGTCATCAAGGGTACATGAGTAGGCCCTCGGCTCCGAAAGCCCATGTCGATGATGTTTCTTTGAATGGTTTGCACGCTGACACTTTCTGATGATCCTGCATTGAAATCAACAGCAATTTACGGAAGGGTTGGATTTCTGTCACATTGAACGTTTCTCTTCAGTCGTAGCCGCCTGGAGTGGTCGCGGGGTTTGAGACGTCCTGTCACGGATTGCGCGGGCACTCCCGCCGGAGGTTCGAGTCCTCCCTCGGGCATGTGTGTGTGTGTGTGTGTTGTTCTTAGCGTAAGTTAGTTTAAGTAGTGTGTAGGTCTAGGGGCCGACGACCTCAGCAATTTGGTCCCTTAGGAATTCAAATACATTTTAACATTTTTTTTCTATTCAGCCGTCGTTGGTACCGTTCTTCCAGGATCCTTTTCCCCCGGCAGCGATATCGGAGATTTGATGTTTTACCGGATTCCTGATATTCACTGTCCAGTCGTGAAACGGTCGTCCGGGAAAATTTCCACTTCATCGCCATCTCGCAGATGCTGTAACTCATCGTTAGTGCGCCGACTATAACACCACGTTCGAATTCATTTAAATCTTGATAACCTGACGCTGTAGCAGCGGTAACCGATCTAACAACTGCCCTATACACTTGTCTTATATAGGCGTTGCAGAATGCACCACCATATTATGTTTACATATCTCTGTATTTGAATAGGAATGCCTATGCCAGTTTCTTTGGCGCTTCTGTGTATTACATTGTCCTGGACGACTTATATTCACCAGGGACAAAAATGTAGTCAGGAGGTCCCAAGGCAAGAGTGATACGACCGCTCTTGTTCTGTATAGACGTAAACACTCTGACGGGTAGGATGATCAGCTATCTGAGGCTGCTTGCTGACGGTACTATAGTGTATGAAAAAGTGACTTTGAGTGACTGTACTGGGATACAGGATGTTGTAGATACAATTTCCATTTGGTATGATAACTGATTGCTTACTCTAAATATAGGAAAATGTATTATAATTCAGGAAAGTAGGAAAAATAAGTCTGTGGTGGTTGAATACAGTATTATTGGACTGCTACTTGATACAGTCACGTTGATTGAACATCGAGCAAAGTGATATGAAATGGAAACAGTACATAAGCACTGCAGTAGTGAAGAAGAAAGATAGACTTCGGTTAATTAGGAAAATTTTAGTAATGTTCAGTCTATCTGTAAAAGACCGCGTACAGAACACTTGTGTGATTCATAGTGAAGTTTTGAATAAAACGCCAGTACCAGTTTGACTCTTCTTTTTATTTTAGAAACCACGTCGCTTTCTGCCCTCAAGACCATGCTGTGTTATGACTCAGGACGCCTGCCGTATGCCACTGGATAATGGACCCGTGGGTTGAAACTGGTTGTGGTTTTTAAAATAAAAAGAAAATTTCAACTGTTGTTGGTGTTTCACTCAAAAACAGGTCTACTGTCGCAGAACCTGCATCAAGATGCTCCGTATACTGAACAAGGGAGTATCAATCTGAAGCACTACTCGAGTGCTTGAGATCACCACCAGTTAGGATTATAGGACGACGTCGGAACAGCTCAGAGGCGTAGTGTTAGATTTGTTACCGGTATTTTCGAGCAACATGCAAGTATTACGGAAATGCCCAGTGCAGTCAAATGGAGACCCCTGGGAGTAAACCGCCATTCTTTTCGCAAAACACTATTGAGAAACAGTTTTAAAAATCCAAATGGTTCAGATGGCTCTAAGCACTATGGGACTTAACATCTGAAGTCATCAGTCCCTTAGAACTACTTAAACCTAACTAACCTAAGTACTTCACACACATCTATGTCCGAGGCAGGATTTGAACCTGCGCCTGTAGCAGCAGCGCCTGAAGCGACTAAAACCGCTCGGCGACAACGGCCGGCATACAGTTTTAAACATGGCTGTTCCGCAGCAACCGTATATAAGTTTCAACATAGGAATCACACAAACAACTGGTTGCAAATAACTGTTCGGTACATTGGCCTAGGTTTCGAAACCTCTAAGGACGTCTTGATCAGAATGGAATTTTGAGAAATGATAAAATTACGTTGCGAGAAGGCCATGGTCAGAGTTTAGAATAAATATGCTCAAGTCAAAAAATGATGTGGTTTATTTTATTTTTTGACTTTAGCATATCTGCTTTAAACTCTGGCCATTTCCTTCTCGTAATATAATTTTACGCCTTCTCAAAATTTCTTTCCGATGAAGACATCCTTAGAGGTGTAGAAACCTAGGTAAATGTACCTAACAGTTATTTGCAACCGGTTGGCTGTGTCATTCCTATGTTGAAACTATTGAGAAAATTTATAGAACCGGCGTCTGTGACAAACAGCAGAAGATTCTACTGTGACCATCATACCTCACGCCTAAGGACCTCAAAGACAAGGTAATAAATGGAAATGTCGTGTGGCTTGGGCCTCCCGTCGGGTAGACCGTTCCCCTGGTGCAGGTCTTTCGATTTGACGCCACTTCGGCGACCTGCTCGTCGATGGGGATGAAATGATGATGATTAGGACAACACAACACCCAGTCCCTGAGCGGAGAAAAATCTCCGACCCAGCCGGGAATCGAACCCGGGCCCTTCCCTTAGGATTGACAGTCTGGCACGCTGACCATTCAGCTACCGGGGCGGACAAAGACAAGGTAATGGAAATAAGGTATCATATAGAAACGTTTACATACAAAATTCAGGTTTCCGTAAACATCACAGCACAACATCTGGCTTAATCAAGGTAACCGATGACCTGAAACTTGCCATGAATGGACAAGAGGCATCTATCATGTGCTTCTTAGACTCGAGCAAAGCCTTTGACACTGTCGACTCCGACGTTTTAATTTGCCAAACTTCGGAGCCTAAATATCTTGCCAAATGCGAGTGACTTCGTTCATACCTGAAGTATCGCCACCAAAGCGTCGTTTCCGATAACATGAGGTGAAAAATGCAGACAGTATCAGGCCTCCCCCCAGGGTTCTGACATATCTACTAAAGTAAGAATAAGGATTACGATGGTCCTTTTCCAAACTTGTTACTCTTGTACATCAGTTTTTCCAACCTCTTCGTCCTCATTTCCCAGTATTCTCTGCTGACGTTGCCTCCTTAAATTTCATTTCCCCAGAACTCCGCTATACCAGAAAACATCTATTTCGTACTTCTGTAGATTATTTTTATATCTGCCACTATCATTGTTATTATTGTCATTATTACTGTTGTCTCTATTTGTGGCAGCAACTGCAGTAGTACGTGTACCGCCAGGATTGAATTTATTAAGTCACAGTCAGTACTACTTACTCACATTGACACTTAAAACACTCTAATCATTTCAGTACCACTTTTCATATTAAAATTGTTATTTATTAGGTAACAATGATGCAAAAAGAGGGTACTAGGTGTCCGATGTAAAAGAGGACCTGATGGCCATAATCCTACCAGGTTAAGCAAATAAATAAAATAAATACATAGATAGACGTTTTCCCTCGCCTCATTTGCGACTGTGGCGGGAAAGAACAAAGCACTGGTACGATGTACCATCCGCCATGAAACATATGGTGGCTTGAGGAGTAAGTGTGTAGATGTAGACGTAGATCAAAGCAGATTTGTAAAGTTGTGTGCACTGTTTCCTGTCGTCGCCTCATGAAGGGAAGTCTACAGCTTTGAGACACAGACAGTGCCAGAAATGGCATGGCACGTAGCCCACGGCAGTAATATTCCGGTCCTCTATCCGTGCAGCAGAGTTCGAATGAGGCTGGCAACGTAACGAGGGGACGCTACAGCACTGCACCCAGCGGGGGGCCCCAATCTGGCGCTGCTGATTTACAACAGCCGTAAAACGCGGCGTGTCCCCGGCGACAGGCGAGTATTTCATAGGACGGACAAAGAGCTGCTGACCTACTGTGCGCCAGTACGAGGGGCTGGGAGCTGGTGCGCTGTCGGCCCGCCTCCGTGACACCAGCAGTACTGGGACGGTACTAACGTTATAGTGGTGGCGGTTTGGCCAGCAATAGCTCGAGGCGAAGAGTCGACACCGAAGATAAGTTACAGACGAACGCCTCTATCCTTAAAGGAAGGCCGGGTAGTAATGGGCATGTAAGATTTTTAGATGATGCTATATTTCGTGAAAGTAGAATAGGAACGCTCTTCACGCTATACAAATAGTATGATACTTTGCTTAACCCTAGGACTCACTCTGCTAAAATTTCCCTAGTACTCCATCTGAGGTCATACATGACCCCAATCAATATACAGGGTGATTCAAAAAGAATACCACAACTTTAAAAATGTGTATTTAATGAAAGAAACATAATATAACCTTCTGTTGTACATCATAACAAAGAGTATTTAAAAAGGTTTTTTTTCACTCAAAAACAAGTTCAGAGATGTTCAATATGGCCCCCTCCAGACACTCGAGCAATATCAACCCGATACTCCAACTCGTTCCACACTCTGTAGCATATCAGGCGAACAGTTTGGATAGCTGCTGTTATTTCTCGTTTCAAATCATCAATGGTGGCTGGGAGAGGTGGCCGAAACACCATATCCTTAACATACCCCCATAAGAAAAAATCGCAGGGGGTAAGATCAGGGCTTCTTGGAGGTCAGTGATGAAGTGCTCTGTCACGGGCTGACTGGCGGCCGATCCATCGCCTCGGGTGGTTGACGATAAGGTTTCATAACTAACCTTTTTCGTAGGACTCTCCATACAGTTGATTGTGGAATTTGCAGCTCTCTGCTAGCTCTGCGAGTCGATTTTCCTGGGCTGCGAACAAATGCTTGCTGGATGCGTGCTACATTTTCATCACTCGTTCTCGGCCGTCCAGAACTCTTCCCTTTGCACAAACACCCATTCTCTGTAAACTGTTTATACCAACGTTTAATACACCACCTATCAGGAGGTTTAACACCATACTTCGTTCGAAATGCACGCTGAACAACTGTCGTCGATTCACTTCTGCCGTACTCAATAACACAAAAAGCTTTCTGTTGAGCGGTCGCCATCTTAGCATCAACTGACGCTGACGCCTAGTCAACAGCGCCTCAAGCGAACAAATGTACAACTAAATGAAACTTTATAGCTCCCTTAATTCGCCGACAGATAGTGCTTAGCTCTGCCTTTTGTCGTTGCAGAGTTTTAAATTCCTAAAGTTGTGGTATTCTTTTTGAATCACCTGTATAATTGACTGTGTGTACTAATCATTCAGAGAACAACGTACTGTCGTTTAATACTGTTTGTTTACATTTTATTTATTATTTAGACACATTTCATAGTTTTTTTAACAGGTATGTACATAGTAGAATTAAATTACATATGGCAGAGTAATTACATATCAGAAGTTGCAATATTACTCTAAGTCATAATGTGTTTCACTCATAAATGTTTCACAATGGCTTCAGATTTACAGAAAATGTGATGACCAACTCAACAGGAAACATAATTCTAACCGGAATCCGTACCATAGTCATCTGTACATATTTTGCAAGTAGTAACTATTTCAGAATGCTCCTTGCAAACAAATTTGTTACACTTTTTACATGTTGAACTGTATTTTGTGTCCTTTGATCGGGGGCAAATGGAGCATCTGCCTCACTTTCTCTTCTGATTGTCGGGTATTACGTCTGGATGTCCATTGTCTAACAGATCATCAAATCCACACCGTTTGATACTGCTAATAATATCCTTGTTCCTTGCTTGTGGTAAACTCAAACGACGTTCCACTTGGGGCTTTGCCATTTCTTTGGCCAACTTCATTAGAAAAAGACATCGCTCTGTTTTTTCAACAGCAACACAGAAGAGTCTGTAGGCATTGAGTGCAGCTAGATCGACAAGATCACAAAATACTGCTAATGGCCAACGTTTTGTACCCTTTTTCACAGAATAGTAAGAGCTCATTTGATCTAGCGTATCAACACCTGATTTTGTTGAGCTGTAATACAACGCTACTTCTGGTTTTCGTTTCAAGTTGTTTTCTTTGGGCACTTCAAATGATTGATGTTGTGTTGGCAGGAGTAGCACAGCCTTATTTCTTTTTGGAACATACGAAACTAATAGCGGTTTACCACTGTATGCAAATCTGGTAGTGCATTCTTCCCTAGTTTTCGAAGGCAAAAACTCTTTTGGGACTTCTTTTCTTGTAGAACGTAGAGTACCTACAAGTGTCAACATCATTTTCAACAATTCTTGGCCAAGGTCATAGCTCGTGAAAAAATTGTCAGTGGTAATATTCCTACCACTGCCAGCCAGATGACGCACTAAATCTAAGACCACTCTCTTGCCTTGATTCACTTCTCTCACATCACCACTCTTTCCAGTGTACATTTGAAGATTTGTCAGATAACCATGTTCACAGTCTACTGCGCACCATATCTTGATGCCATACTTTCCTGGTTTTGAAGGAATGTAGACCTTGAAACTGCACCGACCTCTGTATACGCAAAGATGTTCATCAACAGTAATGTTGCTGGAAGGTATAAATGATGTTTGACATTGCACGGCAAACAAATCAAATGTTTCCTGTACAGCTTCAGCGTTATTTCCAGTCTTCTCTTTCCTTTCAAGTCTTGTGATGCGGTCGTCAAAACGAAGTGAACGCAGAATGTCCTGATATCGCCTCCTCGACATAGTAGCACGGAATAGAGGAGTGCCATACTCAGAGTCCCAAAATTCGTCAATAGGTTTCCCCCGGCTCTTCTGTACGCCATACAGAATCAGCAAGCCTAAAAATGAAAGAAGCTCGCATCTGTCTGTATCACGCCAGTCAACTAATTTTCCAGACACTTTCAATTCATTTCCTCGTTGATTTGTGAACTGAACTATTATACCCAGCAATTCATTGGTAATAAACTGCCTGAAACAGTCAACAGCTGAGCTAACACTAACTGTACTAGGAATACCTGCTGAAAATCGTTGTATGTTGCGGATTTGAAATCTACGAATTGATGGTTCTTTTGTACTCCATGCAATATCCCGACCCCTGCTTACCAGTACTGCACTTTCATCTTCTCCACTGTCATCATTTTCAGCAAGAATATCATTTTCTTCTAATTCATGTAAACAAATTTGATCACTTTGGTCTACCTGTGTCTCTGTTCCATCATCTTCGGCGTCACTACCTTCTGAATCACTACTGCTACGAAATAAGTCTTCCATAGCTTGTTCTACACTATAGCCAGGAGCAAAACGTATTCCATCCATGCTGAAATTACACTGCAACAACAAACGTACAACAAACGTACAAACGAACTTCCAGTTTGAGGTTAGTTCTGAGTAACACCTGAACAACACCTGAATTCAGTGTTACCAACTCAAAATACCTAAGAAAGAGATTGATAGTTGATAATCTATACATTCTATGAATGTTACATATAACCTATCTGGGGTCATAATTGACCCTAACAGTAGTTTTTGTTAATTATTGATTTAAATGTTGCGTCAAGCGCTCTAAAAATTTTTGTGAGAGAAGTACAATACTGTGTGGTAAAAGTCATAAAATTCTGGATTGTTACAAGAAATAGAAATATTATTTTATCCATAGTAAAGATGATTGGGGTAACCTATGACCCCAGAGTGAGTCCTAGGGTTAATGTAATAATGTCGCAGTCGACATCGATGGCTGTACACTGAAGCGCGTAGAAACTGGTATAGGCCATACATAATCAAATACAGAGTTATATAAACAAGCGCATTACGGTGCTGCGCTCGGTGATGCCTGTTCAAATGGTTCAAATGGCTCTGAGCACTATGAGACTTAACTTCAGAGGTCATCAGTCCCCTAGAACTTAGAGCTACTTAAACCTAACTAACCTAAGGACAGCACACACATCCCGAGGCAGGATTCGAACCCGCGACCGTAGCCGTCGCGCGGTTCCAGACTGTAGCGCTCGGCCACCCCAGCCGGCGCGATGCCTGTATAAGACAACAAGTGTCTGGCGCAGTTGTTAGATAGGTTACTGCTGCTACAACGGCATGTTATCAAGATTTAAGTGAGTTTGAACGTGGTGTTCCAGGCGTCGCACGAGCGATGGGAGACAGCATCTCCCAGGCAGCTAAGAGGTGGGGATTTTCTCGTACGACTATTTCACTAGTGTACCGAGAATATCAGGAATCTGGTAAAACATGAAATCGCAACGTCACTGCTGCTGGAAAAAGATCCTGCAAGAACGGGACCAACCAAGACTGAAGAGAATCGTTCAGCGTGACAAAAGTGCAACCCTTCCTCAAATTGCTGCAAATTTCGATGCTGGGTCATCAACAAGTGTCAACGTGCGAACCATTCAACGAAACATCATCGATATGGGCTTTCGGAGCCGAAGGCCCACTCGTGTACCCTTGACGACTGCGCGACACAAAGCTTTACGCCTCGCCTGGGGCCGTCAACACCGATATTGGACTGTTGATGACTGGACACATGTTGCCTGGTCAGACGAGTCTCGTTTGAAATTGCATCGAGCGGATGGACGTGCACCGGTATGGAGACAACCTCATGAATCCATGAACGCTGCATGTCAGCAGGGGCTTTTCCGGCTGGTGGAGGCTCTGTAATGGTGTGGGGCGTGTGCAGTTGGAGTGATATGTGACCCCTGCTACGTCTAGATACCACTCTGACAGGTGACACGCACGTAAGGATCCTGTCTGATCACCTGCATCCATTTCTGTCCGTTGTGCATTCCGACGGACTTGAGGAATTGCGTCAGGACAATGCGACACCCTACACGTCCAGAATTCCTACAGAGTGTCTCCAGGAACGGACTTTAAACACTTCCGCTGATCACAAAACTCCCCAGATATGAACATTATTGAGCATATCTGGGATGCCTTGCAACGTGCTGTTCAGAAGATGTCTCGTACTCTTCCGGATTTGTGGACAGCACTGCAGCATTCATGGTGTCAGTTCCCTCCAGCACCACTTCAGGCTTTAGTCGAGTCCATGCCACGTCGTGCTGCGGCACTTCTGCGTGCTCGCGGGGGCTCTCCACGATATTAGGCAGGTCTACCAGTTTCTTTGGCTCTTCAGTGTATAAGGCGCAACCAAATGAAAACCGGACACCAGCCCTAACAGGACCATGGAATGGTTCCATTCAGAAGTAATGACTACCTGCATTTAGATATTTAACCCACTCAGAGACAAGACGAACAATTCCTGTTTCGTAGAATGCTATCGGCCGCTGACCGACCCACAACTGCTCTCTCTCCTGCACTTCCTTCTCTGACTGAAATTGACGTCCACACATGACTTTCTTGAGGTCTAAATCACACAGTGAAAGATCTGGGCTGTATGGCGGATGTTGCAGTGTGTTACCAACCAAATTGCTGAAACGCAGCGTTTGTCCAGTTGGCAGAATGGATAGGTGGTGGTGGGGGGGGGGGGGGAGGGGGGGGGGGTGGCGTTGTCTTCCAGCAGGATGATTCTGTCCGACATAATTCCTGGCCGTTTTGACTTGATGAGACATCGCAATTTCTGCAAAGTGTCTTCATAGCACTGCACATTGATTGTGGTTCCCCACTTGAGGAGGGTCCCTGGAGTTGAAGAAAACGGTTTTTGTGAACAAAATGGCTCAAATGGCTCTGAGCACAATGGGACTTAACTGCTGAGGTCATCAGTCCTCTAGAACTTAGAACTACTTAAACCTAACTAAGGACATCACACACATCCATGCCCGAGGCAGGATTCGAACCTGCGACCGTAGCGGTTGCGCGGTTCCAGACTGTAGCGCCTAGAACCGCTCGGCCACCCCGGCCGGCTTTCTGTGAACAGATCTGGATTTCTTTAACGGGGGAGATGTGAGATGTTTCCACTTTTTGCTTTGCCATTTACCCTTGGGCTGTCGGAATGCTGTCACGTGGATTTATCCACATAGCACCTTCCCCCACACTCCAATCGGACAAAGGCCACGCTCCAGCGATTTGAAGGGAAACATTGCATCATCCTCTGTACAGCCCCGGTCCTTCATCATGCGATTTTCACATCTTTGGCGATATGAAGAATGACATGCGTGGACGCCTGTTCCAGTCGGACATGGAAGTGCAAGAGTGGTTGCAGTTGTGGATCCGCCGTTGGCGGACAGCGTTCTATGAAACAGGAATTGATCGTCTCGTATCCCAGTGGGATAAATGTCTTGAGGTTACTTTTGAATTGAACCATTCCATGGTCCCATTGTTGCGAGTGTCCAGTTTTCATTCGAATATCCTTCATAATCAAATCTTTACTACTTGAGCCAGTGTAGACGAAAGCTATTTACCATCTGGGCATCCAACTTTATGGGAATCATGTTCTGACTGTGCACGTGCAGGATTTGCATTGTCGTTAGTGTTAGTGTCATGACTTGCCGTTAGACGCACATGCCGATACATCGACGTAGGTTGGAAACACATGTATCAGCATGCAGTGTTGTTGCAGGCAGCCAACACGGGTCTGGACGTGGTGAACAGCCGTTTTATCAAAACAACAGCAATAGTGCTGCTACTCTTCGCGAGTATCGACGCATTAAAGGAAAACGGAGATGGCGTCTTTGAGACTCCATAACACATTTAGAGAATCCGAATCACTGGCCAATGGCTCCAAACTGCGTGGCCTCCAAGTTCCCCAGATTCTAACCAGAATGATTCCTGGCAGTTGGTTTATCAACGGGACACTAATACACGTTGAGGTTGAATACAAGCAAAGCGCGGGAGATAGTCAATATTCTACGAGAAGTGTTTGGGGCAGCAGTAGAGCAATCTCCCATGCGGTTCCAGGCTCTTACGGCTGCAGATGGTCGTAACACTGAGCAACGTTTGTGACCTGGGACCTAAACGTGGAACACCGTTAACAAATGTTATCACTTCATGTGGAAATTACAGTTTTCTTTGAATAGTTTATTGACTATTTCTGTTCCGAATGTCCTTACAAATGTTTCCACAAAGTTTCTGTTATATTAATAGAGAAGGCCGAAATGCACGCTATAAGCTCACGCAGGATGGCGTGAGGTCTGAAACAGGATACGTAATGAATGCTATAAAGAAAAGTACGTAGCTTCTGGAATACTTAACTTTAATCCATCATTTGAATACATCGTTCTGGATGATACGTGCAAGACTATAAACTGTTAATGGCGCCTTGCTAGGTCGTAGCCATTGACTTAGCTGAAGGCTATTCTAACTATCTTCTCTGCAAATGAGAAAGGCTTCGTCAGTGTTGCATCGCTAGCTAAGTCGTCCGTACAACTGGGGCGAGTGCTAGGAAGTCTCTCGACACCTGCCGTGTGGTGGCGCTCGGTCTGCGATCACTGACAGTGGCGACACGCGGGTGCGACATGTACTAATGGACCGTGGCCGATTTAAAGCTACCACCTAGCAAGTGTTGTGTCTGGCGGTGACACCACAGTTTCATTCTCCCAAGATCATTCGGTTTATGTGGAGGTCCTCCGAAGTCACGAAAGTTTAATTATAACCAACTTGTATACTCCTTGAATTTTAACGCTTTTTTTCCCTTTGCATTTTCTTCGTTTAAATTTTAAGAGGGCCGTACCAGACAAATAGTTGTAATATATAAAATATTCATCTTTCTTACAAAAAGTTTTAATTGTATCATAAATGGTTATGATGTTGAACTTCTCCATCAGGTCACCTAATTTGCCTAATAGTGTGTCAACTTCCTCTGCTAGAAATCTTAATGTATTTTCATAAAATCATAATAAAACCTTTACGTTTTTCGTGTTTGTGATACAGGACCGACGTTTTATTTCCAGTTGCTCTGAATATTTTTACACTAGATATAAGAAGTAACCTTTACTCAAAGGCAACAAATGGCCATCGAAATTTTTTACACTATGACCTGCTTAACAGCTTGTTTCTCTGTCTGTGGAATGAAATACATCACTGATTCGGTGCCGGCCGAAGTGGCCGTGCGGTTAAAGGCGCTGCAGTCTGGAACCGCAAGACCGCTACGGTCGCAGGTTCGAATCCTGCCTCGGGCATGGATGTTTGTGATGTCCTTAGGTTAGTTAGGTTTAACTATTTCTAAGTTCTAGGGGACTAATGACCTCAGCAGTTGAGTCCCATAGTGCTCAGAGCCATTTGAACTGATTCGGTGTATCAGGGATCCGACAGTTTGTTGGTAGGTTTGTGGAGGTATCCAAGTGGCATTCAAGTTCAAATGGCTCTGAGCACTATGGGACTCAACTGCTGTGGTCATCAGTCCCCTAGAACTTAGAACTACTTAAACCTAACTAACCTAAGGACATCACACACATCCATGCCCGTGGCAGAATTCGAACCTGCGACCGCAGCAGTCGCACGGTCCAAGTGGCATTAGATGGCTACACACAGGCCGAGCAATTCGCGTAACTAACGGGCCGATGATTTGCGTAAGCGGTGGTGGCTGCCGCTAGTCACCCAGATAGGTTCAATAGGATTTACGTCAGGCGAATTTTGTCGCGCAGTCAGCGAGTTCACTGTAATGCTTCTCAAACCACTGTGACATGGATCTGGCTTCGACACACAGGCAATTATATTGCTGAAACATGACATCGCAGTCGGGGAAGACATCATGCGTGAAGGGTGGAAAGCAGCTGTGAACGTGTCCTCGGTTACTACCACATGTCCCATGCAAGGGCAATGTCTCCCGCAGGGACAACCACAGACCTAGTGAAACAATAATGTGATTCGCCTGAAGAGCCGACATGTTTCCATTGATGGACGGTCGAACCAGGATGGTCCCGTGCCCGACGACATCGTTGGGTCAACTTGTGAACACGTAGAGGTGGTCTGCCGCGGAATTCAATGTTCAACGATGTACGATGAACGGTGTGGTCCGAAACACTTGTGCGTGCACCTGCATTGTGCTTTTTGGGAGCATTTTAGGTAAACAGTGCTCTTTTCCTCTTACAATTTTTATAAGAAACAGTCTAGAGCGCCAACTTTGTTTCAATTTGCATAAGCAGTAACAGCACCTGGAGGCATCCGTAGCACCTGCTCCGTTCCACGCCAACTATGGTATTGCCTGAAGGTGATCCGCCTATTGATTGAAACTAGTTACTAATAAATTCAAAAGTTTACGATCTAGGCTGTTTTTTTTATAAAAATTAGAATATCTTGCTCATTTGCCAAGTAAGAACACCTTCACTGCTGAGAAAATAATCAGCAAATTTGTCTCGTACACTCGCGGCATGGCGGCTTCTGACAGGCATGGTGTTCTGTACATCGTCCAACCCAATTATTTCTTTGTTTCATCCAGTTTGAACCTGTCGTATCGGCCGCCGCACAGCAGCCATCAACTCAGCGCGGCGTGCTACAACACGCGCGGCACACAGCGAGTACCGCGCACACGATGTCAACAACTGGCGCCAGTGAACGCGTCGTCGCGGGGTTAGCGGCAGCGTACACACCACTATCGATACGGATTGCCCTGGTGGCGCTGCCCTTGCCACCAGAGTGAGCAACCGTATAAGGGCGCCATCAACCAACACACTGATTGGCCGGACCTACGGTTTTAAGCGAGCTCCCTGAGCCCGTTTAACCAGTTCGATCTTCGCCGATGACTGTGTTACTACCCGCCTGCTGGATTCACGACGACCGAACCGTACTGTGGCCTCCCTGGCTGGAAACTTGCGACGCGTCGGTCTCGACTGGTTGGCAGTGGTTTGGACTTGTATTGTCTACTAGTGACTCTGATTTCTCCTTGGCGCTACAGCCAGCGAAGTGTTGTGTAGTCGAACTTAAGTTTTGTTTTGAGTGACAGAACGTCAAATAAATTTGGTTATCACGGAATATTTGTTGTGTTATAGTGCGGACATAACACAACCCATCTCTTTTGCGAACGAAGTTGTGCGGAACGCAACATGCTTTAATTATTGCTGCACAGAAGTTCTCATTCACATTTAAAGGGCAATGAAAAATTCGCCATTTGTTGGATAGGATTCCAAAAGTGCATTCAATATATCGTCGCGCCCTCGATAAGCTGTAATTATATACCTTTCTTTTCTCTGTCAAATTTTTTCCACTATACGGACGTTGCATGTTTCCTTCAAGTGAAAATGCTTCATCTCCAACAAAGCAGAATGGAAGAGGCTCACCCGAGTCAGGCAAAGGTCGAAGCTCTGGCAAATTTAAATTATTGTTTTTCATTCCTTTATAGAGCTCACTGTTTTTGTAAATTTGTGAGTCCCCACTTTTGCCATATGAACCTACGTCTATGAATGTAAAGTAATAATCATCGTCACAAACTTCTAGTAACACTATTGAGAGAAAGTGTTTGTAGTTATGGTATAAAGAGCCACTGTGTTCAGGTTTAACAATTCTTACACGCTTTCCATCAATTGCACCAAGACAGTTCGGAAAATCGGCATATACTTTAAAATTTTCTGCTATATTAATCCAACCTTCTTCTGATGCAGGTGGCATGCATATGCTTAGTAGATTATCCCATATCTTCTGACAAGTTTCTCGCACGATTTTTGATATAGTTGAAATGCCACATTTGAAGGAATAATGCAGCTCTGTAAATGTACAGCCTGTAGCAAGGTACCTGAAATCAGAGAATTTTGTTTTTTGCAGCAACACAGTTACAGGAGAGGTGGAAGAACATTCGTGACTGTTACACAAGATAACTCAACAAGAGAAAAGCCTCAAACAGTGGCTTTCCAGCAGAAACCCACAAAAAATCTGTATATTTCGATATGTTCATTTCCTATCACATGTAACTGCCACTAAACCACCAGAGTTGGAAGAAGCTGATGCACATACTGATGAGGCAAAAAATTCTGATGTACAGGATGGAGCTGCTTCCAATTCCCGTAAGAGACAAAAGATGACAGACGAGGAGAAATTATTTCACGAACTTGCAGCAAACATCAAGAAAAAAACGCATCAATGGCCGAAGCAGCTGACTCTGTCACACATTTTCTACTATCATTATTAGATGATTAGAAATCTGTGCCACAACATTTGAAAGTGGACGCTAAATTTGAAATAATGTCAATTTTGAGAAGTACAGCAGGTCTTACAGTTCACTAGACAACCATAATTTTCAGTTCACTTCACAAATACCAATGCCTGTATACTCAAATTCACCCATAACTGTACCTGCACCTAATCCAAGCAAATTGTGATGCCACACTTTCACCTGAATCATCTGATTCATCAGTGGTCACTGATTTATTCTTTGGGTAGCCAAATATCACGGTTTTGGCTTACTGTATTTTAATATTATACATTGGAGCAAATTACTGTAAAACCTACTTTAAAAATAAAGGTATATGTAAAATAATCATTAGTCTTTCATCTGGTGAAATACTGTTCCTCATTTGCGTATTCTGCTTTGTGAGATTTGGCCTCAGCATAGAACATAATTCATCAAAAGATGTCACAGACATTCTGAAATAGTTCATGAATGTTGTGGGGTTTTCTCTTAATTCGTAATAAATTATGAAAAAAATATCCGTGTTTCTCTCGAGTATTCAGTAGAGGATGAATCCAGTATTTTCTTTGACGTCGGCGGCGTCTGTATTTCCTTTTCAACAACAGAGCGAAAAGCAACACTTCCACGTCAGAATCCATTTCGGAACTGGCTGGCACAAGCAAACAGACAGCTCCCGCCACAGAGATGCTGCCGCGCGATTGAGCCGCGTGCCTGGCGATTCAGTCGCACGGTTCGTACTCGCGCGTTGCAGCGATTGAACCGCGCGGCTGAATCGCGACGACGAAATCTCCAGTGTGAAAGCAGATTAAGGCTGCGGTGCACTACGCGCGGTGACGTCTGAAGTCGTTCAGACGCCCTTGGGATTTGTAAGTACGTGTGTGAGTTACCACTAACGTAACATTTCTACAGGTATCATCAATAATGACGAGTAGTTGCCCATTGGAAACGAAACATCGAAACATTCACTGTCTCAAACGCAGCGATATATTCACAAACGTTTTATTTTCCGTAATAAGCGAACATACAGTGATGAAATACGCCTTAATAACAATATTCACAACAATACAATGATCTAAGACTGTATATTATTTTGTTCAAAACATTCTGGGACCTGTTACATTAGTACGTTGGCAAACATATTTTCAAATGCAACGTCTTCACAATGACATGTACACGAATTTAATAGTCTTCGATTGTATGATATCGTTCAAAACAACCTTTTTTTTTTTTTTTTTTTCCCATCAGTCTACTGACTGGTTTGATGCGGCCCGCCACGAATTCCTTTCCTGTGCTAACCTCTTCATCTCAGAGAAGCACTTGCAACCTACGTCCTCAGTTATTTGCTTGACGTATTCCAATCTCTGTCTTCCTCTACAGTTTTTGCCCTCTACAGCTCCCACTAGTACCATGGAAGTCATTCCCTCATGTCTTAGCAAATGTTCTATCATCCTGTCCCTTCTCTTTATCAGTGTTTTCCACATATTCCTTTCCTCTCCGATTCTGCGTAGAACCTCCTCATTCCTTACCTTATCAGTCCACCTAATTTACAACATTCGTCTATAGCACCACATCTCAAATGCTTCGATTCTCTTCTATTCCGGTTTTCCCACAGTCCATGTTTCACTACCATACAATGCTGTACTCCAAACGCACATCCTCGGAAATTTCTTCCTCAAATTAAGGCCGGTATTGATATTAGTAGGCTTCTCTTGGCCAGAAATGCCTTCTTTGCCATAGCGAGTCTGCTTTTGATGTCCTCCTTGCTCCGTCCGTCATTGGTTATTTTACTGCCTAGGTAGCAGAATTCCTTAACTTCACTGACTTCCTGACCATCAATCCTGATGTTAAGTTTCTCGCTGTTCTCATTTCTACTACTTCTCATTACCTTCGTCTTTCTCCGATTTATTCTCAAACCATACTGTGTACTCATTAGACTGTTCATTCCGTTCAGCAGCTCATTTAATTCTTCTTCACTTCCACTCAGGATAGCAAAGTCATCAGCGAATCGTATCATTGATATCCTTTCGCCTTGTATTTTAATTCCACTCCTGAACCTTTCTTTTATTTCCATCATTGCTTCCTCGATGTACAGATTGAAGAGTAGGGGTGAAAGGCTACAGCCTTGTCTTACACCCTTCTTAATACGAGCACTTCGTTCTTGATCGTCCACTCTTATTATTCCCTCTTGGTTGTTGTACATATTGTATATGACCCGTCTCTCCCTATAGCTTACCCCTACTTTTTTCAGAATCTCGAACAGCTTGCACTACTATATATTGTCGAACGCTTTTTCCAGATCGACAGATCCTATGAAAGTGTCTTGATTTTTCTTTAGCCTTGCTTCCATTATTAGCCGTAACGTCAGAATTGCCTCTCTCGTCCCTTTACTTTTCCTAAAGCCAAACTGATCTTCACCTAGCGCATTCTCAATTTTCTTTTCCATTCTTCTGTATATTATTCTTGTAAGCAGCTTCGATGCATGAGCTGTTATGCTGATTGTGCGATAATTCTCGCACTTGTCAGCTCTTGCCGTCTTCGGAATTGTGTGGATGATGACATATGGTATGTCGCCAGACTCATATATTCTACACAGCAACGTGAATAGTCGTTTTGTTGCCACTTCCCCCAATGATTTTAGAAATTCTGATGGAATGTAATCTATTCCTTCTGCCTTATTTGACCGTAAGTCCTCCAAAGCTCTTTTAAATTCCGATTGTAATACTGGATCCCCAATCTCTTCTAAACCGACTTTTGTTTCGTCTTCTATCACATGAGGCAAATCTTCCCCATCATAGAGGCTTTCAATGTATTCTTTCCACCTATCTGCTCTCTCTCCTCTGCATTTAACAGCGGAATTCCTGTTGCACTCTTAATGTTACCACGCTCGCTTTTTATTTCACCGAAGGCTGTTTTAACTTTCCTATATGATGAGACAGTCCTTCTGACAGTAATTTATATTTCGATTTCTTCACATTTTTTACGCAGCTTTTTCGTCTTAGCTTCCCTCCACTTCCTATTTATTTCATTCCTCAGCGACTTGTATTTCTGTATTCCTGATTTTCCCGGAACATGTTTGTACTTCCTCCTTTCATCAATCAACTGAAGTATTTCTTCTGTTACCCACGGTTTCTTCGCAGTTACCTTCTTTGTACCTATGTCTTCCTTCCCAACTTCTGTGATGGCCCTTTTTAGAGATGTCCATTCCTCTTCAACTGTACTGCCTACTGCGCTATTCCTTATTGCTGTATCTATAGCGTTAGAGAACTTCAAACGTATCTCGTCATTCCTTAGTACTTCCGTATCCCACTTCTTTGCGTATTGATTCTTCCTGACTAATGTCTTGAACTTCAGCCTACTCATCATCACTACTATATTTGATCTGAGTCTATATCTGCTCCTGGGTACGCCTTACAGTCCAGTATCTGATTTCGGAACCTCTGTCTGACCATGATATAATCTAATTGAAATCTCCCCGTATATCCCGGCCTTTTCCAAGTATACCTCCTCCTCTTGTGATTCTTGAACCGGGTATTCGCTATTACTAGCTGAAACTTGTTACAGAACTCAATTAGTCTTTCTCCTCTTTCATTCCTTGTCCCAAGCCGATATTCTTCTGTAACCTTTTCTTCTACTCCTTCCCCTACAACTGCATTCCAGTCGCCCATGACTATTAGATTTTCGCCCCCCTGTACATACTGCATTACCCTTTCTATATCCTCATACACTTTCTCTATCTGTTCATCTTCATCTAGGACATGTAATGTAACCCTGTACTTTTTGCATTCCCACGTTGTTTCTCTGCGTCGCTCTCGCAGGATTTACTTTTGATGATGTTGGATCAATATGTTTGGGAAAATATGCCCAATGTTAGGCGTGCAGTCTTTGTGGTATATCGCCGGATGCTAATCGTCCCTTACGATTATGTTCAGGCAAAGGTGTAGTTTTCAACAATGATTCTGCAATGTGAATCCTATATTCTGCGTAGCTCTGTCGTTTGCCGCAATGTATTTTGTAATACAAAATGTACGTGTTAAAGCAACATCAAATAGGTAAAAGAATATCTTGCGGTATCCATTCATACATTTTCTCATCACAGGGAAGCGTGCGAGCATCTGGTCTTGGCGATCGATTCCAATCATGCCACTATTGTATTCGACGCCACATTTCGGTTTCCACGACGCATTGCGGAGGGTGTGTCCATGGCAACCATTTCTGCTGTTGAATGTTTTGTGGAAAACGTGTAAACGTCTCGTTTATCTTTCCAATTTAGTGCCAATATTCCATTAAAACTCCTCACTGTATATTCTCCCTTCTTTAATTTTGCCTTCAGGGAGTCTGTGGGCTTATTTTTCCTGTTTGAGCGCACTGTGCCGATCACATTAGTTCTATTGGTGAGGAGAGTCTTGAAAAGTTTCGGTGAAGAAAACCAGTTATCTAAATATAGAGTACGGCCTTTGTGTAATACCGACTGTGATAGTTCTAGAACTACACTTTCAGAGGCACTGCCACTAGCATCACGTTTGTCACTACCCGTGCATTTCTTAAAATCATAGCAGTACCCTGAACTTGACTCACACAATTATAAATTTTGATACCAAACCTCGCTCTTTTTGATGGGTTAAATTGTTTGCAGGATAAAGCGCCCCTTCAATTTCATTAATGATTCATCAATGGCAAAATTCTTTTGCATTGTGTACACCTCCTTAAATTTTTGATTGAACATATCTATGACTCGCCTTAGTTTGTACAGCTTATCTGTGTTGTTGGTTAACCGTTATTCGCTAGATGCAGAAATCTACTTATGTGCAGAAATATCCTGAATGCCGTCTTCCTAAATATTGGCGTTTCTATAACTCTCTCCTAGACGAATGCATCTGAATCCTTACTTCAGCCATGATTCTACACAGCGCAATGTATATTTTTATTTCATTACAGCCGATAGGAGACCACTTTTGGTCTACTTTTCGAGTCTTCTGTTCGTTGTTGAGTACGTCTTGTGCATATCCATTCGTCTCAGTTACGATGTTTTCCCAAAACGTCTAATTCTCTTATGCTTGTACTCAGGTGCTGTAAAGCTACTTTCTTTATTCCGGGAATTTCTGTATACGTCTATATTGTTGGTTCATTGTCTTCCTTTTGCCACATCCACGACTCTGTTGCTGGTAGGTCTGATCTTCTTCGTCAGTATAATCTTCAATCACCAGGCCACTTACACCATTTTCGTACAGTAGGTAAAACGTCGCTACCACTGTCACTGCTGCTATCAAAATATCTTGCAAAATCATTGTTGGCTAGGCCACCACATGACTCCCTTTCCTCGTGAACGCGTATGTTATACATCGGGAACATTGTGAAAGTACTTTTGTAATGTCGGCAGGTCAGAATGCGGCGAAGAACACTTTGTGTATGCTGCATGTACTCGATTAACTCCGCAACGTGTCAGAGACGTTCTGTTTACATTTGGCGCGGCTGACCGACGACGTCTCTCACACAACATGCCCTTGCTCGGCGCACTAAACGTACCACGTCTCTGATACGTCTATTTGATGTTTGGCCAGGTCAGCACACTATGTCTCTCATATGACAGGCGCTTGTTCGGCGCAGTAAACACACCACGTCTCTGATACGTCTAGTTGATGTTTGGCCAGGTCAGCATGCTATGTCCCTCATACTACTGGCGCTTGTTCAGTGCAATAAACACACCACATCTTGGATACGTCTAGGTAATGTTTGGCCAGGTCGGCACGCTACGTCTCTCACATGACAGGCGCTTGTTCGGCGCAGTAAACACACCACGTCTCTGATACGTCTAGTTGATGTTTGGCCAGGTCAGCATGCTATGTCCCTCATACTACTGGCGCTTGTTCGGTGCAATAAACACACCACATCTTGGATACGTCTAGGTAATGTTTGGCCAGGTCGGCACGCTACGTCTCTCACATGACAGGCGCTTGTTCGGCGCAGTAAACACACCACGTCTCTGATACGTCTAGTTGATGTTTGGCCAGGTCAGCATGCTATGTCCCTCATACTACTGGCGCTTGTTCGGTGCAATAAACACACCACATCTTGGATACGTCTAGGTAATGTTTGGCCAGGTCGGCATGCTACGTCTCTCACATGACAGGCGCTTGTTCGGCACAGTAAACACACCACGTCTCTGATACGTCTAGTTGATGTTTGGCCAGGTCAGCATGCTATGTCCCTCATACTACTGGCGCTTGTTCGGTGCAATAAACACACCACATCTTGGATACGTCTAGGTAATGTTTGGCCAGGTCGGCATGCTACGTCTCTCACATGACAGGCGCTTGTTCGGCACAGTAAACACACCACGTCTCTGATACGTCTAGTTGATGTTTGGCCAGGTCAGCATGCTATGTCCCTCATACTACTGGCGCTTGTTCGGTGCAATAAACACACCACATCTTGGATACGTCTAGGTAATGTTTGGCCAGGTCGGCATGCTACGTCTCTCACATGACAGGCGCTTGTTCGGCACAGTAAACACACCACGTCTCTGATACATCTAGTTGATGTTTGGCCAGGTCAGCATGCTATGTCCCTCATACTACTGGCGCTTGTTCGGTGCAATAAACACACCACATCTTAGATACGTCTACGTAATGTTTGGCCAGGTCGGCACGCTACGTCTCTCACATGACAGGCGCTTGTTCGGCGCAGTAAACACACCACGTCTCTGATACGTCTAGTTGATGTTTGGCCAGGTCAGCATGCTATGTCCCTCATACTACTGGCGCTTGTTCGGTGCAATAAACACACCACATCTTGGATACGTCTAGGTAATGTTTGGCCAGGTCGGCATGCTACGTCTCTCACATGACAGGCGCTTGTTCGGCACAGTAAACACACCACGTCTCTGATACGTCTAGGTGATGTTTGGCCAGGTCAGCATGCTATGTCCCTCATACTACTGGCGCTTGTTCGGTGCAATAAACACACCACATCTTGGATACGTCTAGGTAATGTTTGGCCAGGTCGGCATGCTACGTCTCTCACATGACAGGCGCTTGTTCGGCACAGTAAACACACCATGTCTCTGATACGTCTAGGTGATGTTTGGCCAGGTCAGCATGCTATGTCCCTCATACTACTGGCGCTTGTTCAGTGCAATAAACACACCACATCTTGGATACGTCTAGGTAATGTTTGGCCAGGTCGGCATGCTACGTCTCTCACATGACAGGCGCTTGTTCGGCACAGTAAACACACCACGTCTCTGATACGTCTAGTTGATGTTTGGCCAGGTCAGCATGCTATGTCCCTCATACTACTGGCGCTTGTTCGGTGCAATAAACACACCACATCTTAGATACGTCTACGTAATGTTTGGCCAGGTCGGCACGCTACGTCTCTCACATGACAGGCGCTTGTTCGGCGCAGTAAACACACCACGTCTCTGATACGTCTAGTTGATGTTTGGCCAGGTCAGCATGCTATGTCCCTCATACTACTGGCGCTTGTTCGGTGCAATAAACACACCACATCTTAGATACGTCTACGTAATGTTTGGCCAGGTCGGCACGCTACGTCTCTCACATGACAGGCGCTTGTTCGGCGCAGTAAACACACCACGTCTCTGATACGTCTAGTTGATGTTTGGCCAGGTCAGCATGCTATGTCCCTCATACTACTGGCGCTTGTTCGGTGCAATAAACACACCACATCTTGGATACGTCTAGGTAATGTTTGGCCAGGTCGGCATGCTACGTCTCTCACATGACAGGCGCTTGTTCGGCACAGTAAACACACCACGTCTCTGATACATCTAGGTGATGTTTGGCCAGGTCAGCATGCTATGTCCCTCATACTACTGGCGCTTGTTCGGTGCAATAAACACACCACATCTTGGATACGTCTAGGTAATGTTTGGCCAGGTCGGCATGCTACGTCTCTCACATGACAGGCGCTTGTTCGGCACAGTAAACACACCACGTCTCTGATACATCTAGTTGATGTTTGGCCAGGTCAGCATGCTATGTCCCTCATACTACTGGCGCTTGTTCGGTGCAATAAACACACCACATCTTAGATACGTCTACGTAATGTTTGGCCAGGTCGGCACGCTACGTCTCTCACATGACAGGCGCTTGTTCGGCGCAGTAAACACACCACGTCTCTGATACGTCTAGTTGATGTTTGGCCAGGTCAGCATGCTATGTCCCTCATACTACTGGCGCTTGTTCGGTGCAATAAACACACCACATCTTGGATACGTCTAGGTAATGTTTGGCCAGGTCGGCATGCTACGTCTCTCACATGACAGGCGCTTGTTCGGCACAGTAAACACACCACGTCTCTGATACATCTAGTTGATGTTTGGCCAGGTCAGCATGCTATGTCCCTCATACTACTGGCGCTTGTTCGGTGCAATAAACACACCACATCTTGGATACGTCTAGGTAATGTTTGGCCAGGTCGGCATGCTACGTCTCTCACATGACAGGCGCTTGTTCGGCACAGTAAACACACCATGTCTCTGATACGTCTAGGTGATGTTTGGCCAGGTCAGCATGCTATGTCCCTCATACTACTGGCGCTTGTTCAGTGCAATAAACACACCACATCTTGGATACGTCTAGGTAATGTTTGGCCAGGTCGGCATGCTACGTCTCTCACATGACAGGCGCTTGTTCGGCACAGTAAACACACCACGTCTCTGATACGTCTAGTTGATGTTTGGCCAGGTCAGCATGCTATGTCCCTCATACTACTGGCGCTTGTTCGGTGCAATAAACACACCACATCTTAGATACGTCTACGTAATGTTTGGCCAGGTCGGCACGCTACGTCTCTCACATGACAGGCGCTTGTTCGGCGCAGTAAACACACCACGTCTCTGATACGTCTAGTTGATGTTTGGCCAGGTCAGCATGCTATGTCCCTCATACTACTGGCGCTTGTTCGGTGCAATAAACACACCACATCTTGGATACGTCTAGGTAATGTTTGGCCAGGTCGGCATGCTACGTCTCTCACATGACAGGCGCTTGTTCGGCACAGTAAACACACCATGTCTCTGATACGTCTAGGTGATGTTTGGCCAGGTCAGCATGCTATGTCCCTCATACTACTGGCGCTTGTTCAGTGCAATAAACACACCACATCTTGGATACGTCTAGGTAATGTTTGGCCAGGTCGGCATGCTACGTCTCTCACATGACAGGCGCTTGTTCGGCACAGTAAACACACCACGTCTCTGATACGTCTAGTTGATGTTTGGCCAGGTCAGCATGCTATGTCCCTCATACTACTGGCGCTTGTTCGGTGCAATAAACACACCACATCTTGGATACGTCTAGGTAATGTTTGGCCAGGTCGGCATGCTACGTCTCTCACATGACAGGCGCTTGTTCGGCACAGTAAACACACCACGTCTCTGATACGTCTAGTTGATGTTTGGCCAGGTCAGCATGCTATGTCCCTCATACTACTGGCGCTTGTTCGGTGCAGTAAACACACCACATCTTGGATACGTCTAGGTAATGTTTGGCCAGGTCGGCATGCTACGTCTCTCACATGACAGGCGCTTGTTCGGCACAGTAAACACACCATGTCTCTGATACGTCTAGGTGATGTTTGGCCAGGTCAGCATGCTATGTCCCTCATACTACTGGCGCTTGTTCAGTGCAATAAACACACCACATCTTGGATACGTCTAGGTAATGTTTGGCCAGGTCGGCATGCTACGTCTCTCACATGACAGGCGCTTGTTCGGCGCAGTAAACACACCACGTCTCTGATACGTCTAGGTGATGTTTGGACAGGTCAGCACGCTATGTCTCTCAAACGACAGGCGCTTGTTTGGCGCCGTAAACACACCACGTCTCTGATATGTCTAGGTGATGTTTGGCCAGGTCAGCATACTATGTCTCTCACACTACTGGCGCTTGTTCGGTGCAGTAAACACACCATGTCTCTGATATGTCTAGGTGATGTTTGGCCAGGTCAGCACACTATTTCTCTCACACTACGGCCCCTTGTTCGGCGCAGTTAACACACCACGTCTCTGATACGTCTAGGTGATGTTTGGCCAGGTCAGCACGCTATGTCTCTCACACTATTGGCGCTTTTTTAGCGCGGTAAACACACCACGTTCCTGATACATCTAGGTGATGTTTGGTCAGGTCAGCACACTATGTCTCTGATACAACTGGCTCTTGTTCGGCGCGGTAAACACACCATGTCTCTGATACATCTAGGTGATGTTTGGCCAGGTCCGCATGCTACGTCCCTCACATGACTGGCACTTGTTCGGCGCAGTAAACACACCATATCTCTGATACATCTAGGTGATGTTTGGCCAGGTCGGCACGCTACGTCTCTCATGTGACATTGTAAGCTAAGGGGTTCAGAAGGGAAATGGATAGGTTAAATTCAGATTTTGGGAGAATTAGTGAAATGAGGTGACAAGAGGAAGAGGATTTGAGCTCAGGTGAACAGAGGGCAATAAATATAAAAACAAATAGCATTAATTCAGGTGTCGGTTGAATAGTGAGTAACAAAAGAGGAATACGGGTAATTTGCTTTGAATAGTGTAGCGAACGTATTATTGTAGCCAAGATAGGCACAAAGCCAACAACCACCACAGTATTACAAGTTTATACGCCAAGCTGATGCAGAGCTTGTGGAAATAGGCCTATATGATGAGATAAAAGAAATTATTTAGATAGATAAGAGAGACGAATATTTAATAATAACATAGGGCTGAAATTCGATAGTAGGAAACGGAAGAGAAGGAAAAATAGTAGGCGACAACGGAACAGGGAAAAGGAATAAAGGAGGACATAGCATGGTAGCATTTTACCCAGAGTATAATTTAATCATCGCTAAAACACTTGGTTTAAGTATCATAAAAGAAGGTTGTATTAGTGGAAGAGACCTGGAGACACGGGAAGATTTCAATTTGATTATATAATGGTATCACAGAGATTTTGGGGCCATATTTTAAGTTGTAAGACATTTCCAGGGACAGATGTGGACTCTTCTCCACAATATATTGGTTACTAATAGTAGATTAAGAGTAAAGAAACTGCAAAATGGTAGGAAATTCGAGAGATGGGACATGGATAAACTGAAAGATCCAGAGGCTGTAGAGAGTTCCAGAGGGAGCATTAGGGAACGATTGACACCAGAAAGGGAACGGAACGCCATACAAGAAGAATGGGTGACCTTGAGAGATGAAATAGTGAAGGTAGCAGAGAATCAGATAGGTAAAAAGACGAGCCCTAGTAGAAATCCTTGGATAATACAAGAGATATTTAACTTAACTGATGAAAGGAGGAAACACAAAAGTGCAGTAAATGAAGCAGGCGATATGTAATACAAACATCTAAAAAATGAGATTGACAGGAAGTGCAAAATGGCTAAGCAGGAATGGCTAGAGGACTAATGTAAGGATTTAGAAGCACATGTCAGTAGAGGAAAGATAGATACAGCCTACAGGAAAATTAAAGAGATCTTTCGAGAAAAGTCAAAAAGCTGCAAGAATATCAAGAGGTCAGATGGAAATTCAGTCCTAAGCAAAGAAAGGGAAGCTAAAAGGTGGGAGGAGTACAAAGAAGGTCAGTACAAGGGAGATGCGCGTAAGAGCAGTATTACACAAATGGAAGAGAACGTAGATGAAGATGAGATGATACGCTCGGGGTAGACGACATTTCGTTCGAACTACTAATAACCTTTGGAGAGCCATAAACGACGAGCAATATGTATTGAACTGGCGAAATACCCTCAGACTTCAGAAAGTAATAATAATAAATAATTCCAATTCCAAAGAAAACATGTGCGGACAGGTGTGAATATTGCCAAAATATTATATTGTAATAAGTCATGGTTGCCAAATACTAGCACGAATTCTATGAAGAAGAATGTGAAAACTGGTAGAAGCCGACCTCGCGGAATATCAGTTTGGATTCCGGAGAAATGTAGGAACGCGCAAGGCAATACTGAAACTACGACTTCTCATAGATGACAGGTTAAGGAAAGGCAAACCTACGTTTGCAGCATTTGTAGATGTAGAGAAAGGTTAGCGAACGTGACTATTACAGCGGCATCTATCACAAAGCGAGAAAAGTGATCCAACTAAAACATTCATATTTCTTTACGTACTACACGAATATGTAATAAAAATGGTGGTTCCTGTTTTAAAAAAAGCGCAGTTGATATCCGTTAGACCTATGGCAGCGCCAACTAGGGAGCCAAACATAGTGCCATCTGGTTTCCCCCTTCAAGCTAGACAAGTATCGTTGTTTGTAGGTTTTTAGTTTGATGCTTCTTTCGTGAGACATTTGGCCCGGTCACTATCAATGGACCACCCTGTATATAAGGCACTTTTATGAATATAAGGGAAAACAGAAACACAGTCGCCCTCGTACAGAGGTACTCGCCTCAGCTTCCAGCCACGCAAGGTGGCCGTGCGTGGGCTGCTTGTTCTCCAGCACGTCCGTCCCTGCAACCTTCAACCTGCAACCTTCACCCTTGGCCGGCGCCCCGGCCGTTCCGATCGGCTGCCCTGGCGTCCAGAGGCAGAGGCACACGAGCCCACAGTGCGTGCCGTCGCGTCCGCAGATAGGGCCGCGCCGCACCGCACCGCACCGCCCTGCCAGCTCCTCCGCAAGACGACTTGCCCACACAGTGCCTGCCAGCGGGGCAGATGCGATCGCCTGCCAAGCCTACCTCGTCACAGCGAGCGCCGCTTCCCATGCTCGCGACCTGGACACGGTTCATTTCCAGCAGGCGGCTGGTCTGGAATACGTCGAAAGCAGGCTGCCAAGTGAGGCGCTCGGGCTGCATTCTCTCCAGGCCGGCCGTGCATGTCGAGGTCTACGCTGGCTGTAGATGTACACGTGCAGACGAACGAATGAACACAGATTCAGAAAAATCGGATAATTTCTTCAAGATGAAGACTTTCACAAACCGAGCAGGTCCATAACGCATTTTACCACACCTGGACCTTATAAAGTTGTTATTCTGCTTGTCACTGATTGATACAGACTTGGTGGATTCCCTCCTGGGAAATATCGTGCCAGATTCTCACCAATTGGCGCCGTAGAGCTGGTTGGAGTGCCAAACTCACAATACTCCCAACCTTCTCAATTGCGGAGAGATCCATCGACCTTGCTGGCCAAGGTAGGGTTTGAAAGCACGAAGACAGGCAGTAGGAACTGTCGCCATGTGCAGACAAGGTGGCTTACCATGAAGGACAACAAATCGGGGAGTAGAATCTCGTCGAAGTACCGCTGTGCTGTAAGGAAGCAGAGGATAACTACCAAATGGGACCTGCTACGAGAAGAAATGACACCCCAGGCCATCACTACTGGTTGATGGGCTTTATGTCTGGTGACAGGTTGGGACCCCAGCCCCGTCCAGAGCAACTCCAGGCACGTCTTTGGTGGTCATCGGGGCTCAGTTCAAGGCAGGACTTATCACTGAAGACAACTTGTACTCCAGTCAATGTGATTCCCGACCGATGACGTGTCTGGAGGCGCGCCAGACAGCAGTGGGATGAAAACTTGATTGTCACCCGCTACATGGCCCGAAAACTAAGAGTGGTGCTCTGAGCTGCCGTCTCATTTCATAGCAGGATGCTACTGTTTATCGTTCGCTGCACCCTTACAGCACAGCTGTACGTCGACGATGTTTTACGCCGCACTTTGTTGCCCTTCATGGTAAGCCGTCCTCGGCTTACATTTTAGCAAGATAATGCCCGCCTGCACACGGAAGGAGTATCTACTGCTTGTCTTCCTGCTCGGCAAACCCTATCTTAGTCAGCTAGGTCGCCGGATTCCTCCCCAACTGAGAATCTTTGCAGCATTATAGGCAGGACCTTCCAATCATCTGGGGATATTAATTTCTACCCTGATTTATCAAAAGCAGAAGGATTGGGAAAATAGCTGGAGAAAAACGACTTGGGTGTATGAACAAAGTTAACTGCTTCTGCGAGCAACAATTAATAGCCCTGGTTGAATTTACTACCCTGTCGTCAATTTTCATTATAAATACTGGGTTTTAAGGTATTCTCTTTTAACTTGTGGGAAACTAATGTGTTCGCAATCATGAAGGTGTATTTAATTTGAAATACTAAAAAATATTAGCAAAATATTTTGAAAACTAATTTTAATTTCGGTAGAGCTTCTTTCGTACAACTGTTTACGTGTATTTCATAGTGAATACATTCAGGTTATGTAAGTTTAGCTTATAGTGATTAATTCATTTAAAGAGCTCACCTCCTTATTGGATGCCAGAGATACACTCGACTAAGAAATAAACTGCGTGATTAATTCACACGTGCGTGCAAGAACGAAGGAGACCGCAAGATATCCAACACATTGTCGTCTACTCGTGGCCACACCGTACTTCAGCCTTTTTCCACAGATAGTTAACTTGCTCATACTGATTGGCAAGGGCCGATCTGTAAATATTCAGCTTGAAGGAAGACAACTTCTCGGCCAAGATCGCATTTCTAAGACGAGGACTGGTTTCAGCTAATTAATATGTGGAATACATGTATATCTCTAATTGGGCACTTCATTAACGAGATCAGATGATGCTAACTATTTTTTAACGAAACTGATGATCGTAAACAAAAGCTTTCTGAATGCAATACTGATTGACGTCTTCTTTCATCCTGAATTTTCCATAGAAGCTTGCAACAACTCCCCACTCGTACTGAACCTCCAGAAATGTCTCAGTTTAGCCGGTGAGTCCGTAGACGGTGGTATAAGGGGCGTACAGTATAACTGGCCACGCTTTCCATCCGTTTATTGGCATAATTAAGCCGGTCCTCCTTGAACTGACCTATGAACTGTCACGTAGAAATTCTTCCTGGTTATTATGTGGAGATGCTCTCATTGTTTTATGTCCCCTTGCACAGCCGTAGTAGCGCCGTCGGATTCTGAAAGTGCAATACTACTGTCTACGTTTTACATCATGAAGCAGGAAGAAGATTTTTGTGCAAACAATTTTTACATGCGGCGCCATTCTGGTGCGTTTCTTTAAGATACACTGTAAAATGAACTTGTTCACACTAATAATAAGCTAAATATCATAGGTACGAGAGCATGGTCTACCACATGACTAGATCGAAGAGCGTGCTATCGAGGACTGCCGAAAATGACACACAGTCTCTAACTTGGGGGCATAATCGGTATAGTTCGTATAAGATCGTATATCTTCCGTTTAAGCCAAAATTGTTAGTTTATTTATTAATAACGACGTTTCCTGGCATTGTAAAATTACTGAAAGATAGTACACGACTGGCCAGTAAAATTGCTACACCAAGAAGAAATGCAGATGATAAACGGATATTCATTGGACGAATATATTATACTAGAACTGACATGTAATTAAATTTTCACGCAATTTGGGTGCATAGGTCCTGAGAAATCAGTACCCAGAACAACCACCTCTGGCCGTAATAACGGTCTTGACACGCCTGGACATTGAGTCAAACAGAGCTTGCATGGCTTGTAAAGGTACAGCTGCCCATGCAGCTTCAACACGATACCACAGTTGACCAAGAGTAGTGACTGGTGTATTGTGATGAGCCAGTCGCTCGGCCACCATTGACCAGACGTTTTCAATTGGTGAGAGATCTGGAGAATGTGCTGGCCAGGGCAGCAGTCGAACATTTTCTGTATCCACAAAGGCCCGTACAGGACCTGCAACATGCGGTCGTGCATTATCCTGCTGAAATCTAGGGTTTCGCAGGGATCGAATGAAGGGTAGAGCTACGGGTCGTAACACATCTGAAATTTAACGTCCACTGCTCAAAGAGCCGTCAGTGTGAACAAGAGGTGACCGAGACGTGTAACCAATGGCAAGCCATACCATCACGCCGGGTGATACGCCAGTATGGCGATGACGAATACACGCTTCCAATGTGCGTTCACCGCGATGTCACCACCACGCATGCGACCATCATTATGCTGTAAACAGAACCTGGATTCATCCGAAGAAACGACGCTTTGCCATTCGTGCACCCAGGTTCGTCGTTGAGTACACCATCGCAAGGGGCTCCTATCTCTGATGCAGCGTCAGGGGTAACCGCAGCCATGGTCTCCGAGCTGATAGTCCATGCTGCTGCAAACGTCATTGAACTGTTCATGCAGATGGTTGGTCTCTTGCAAACGTCCCCATCTGTTGACTCAGGGATCGAGACGTGGCTTCACGATCCGTTACAGCCATGCGGATAAGATGCCTGTCATCTCGACTGCTAGTGATACGAGGCCCTTGCGATCCAGCACGGTGTTCCGCATTACCCTCCTGAACCCACCGATTCCATATTCTCCTAACAGTCATTGGATCTTGACCAACGGGAGCAGCAATGTCGCGATACGATAAACCACAATCGCGATAGGCTATAATCCGATCTTTATCAAAGTCGGAAACGTGATGGTACGCATTTCTCCTCCTTACACGAGGCATCACAACAACGTTTCACCAGGCAACGCAGGTCAACCGCTGTTTGCGTATGAGAAATCGTTTGGAAACCTTCCTCATGTCAGCACGTTGCAGGTGTCGCAACCGGTGTCAAACTTGTGTGAATACTCTGAGAAGCTAATCATTTGCATATCACAGCATCTTCTTCCTGTCGGTTAAATTTCGTGTCTGTAGCACGTCATCTTCGTGGTGTAGCAATTTTAATGGCCAGTAGTGGTGAAAGGCAACGTTTTTATGAAATATTTATTAATAACAATTACTTGATTCGCGTCGGAGTAAACGTACTTTCCCTACGTATGTTTTCGCTGAGGCCACGAGCGATTTCTGCATCGGCACCTCATCCCATGGGCTCTGAAAGCGCCAGATGGCCAACCGCCTCTGCTAGCCATCGCGTGAACCTACCGCTCGCTCCTTGTACGTACCGCAGTGCTGACACACTAACTTCTCGTTTGTGAAATAGCGAAACTGGAAATATAGTAAAATGCGCTCTTATCTGCCCACACGGCAAATGCCACTCGTGAAGTTCTCGAATCTTTTAAGTGGGAGTTGTTTCCTCATCCGCCGTACAGTCCCGACCTGGCACCGAGCGACTTCCACTTATTCCCAGCAATGAAGAAGTGATTGGCTATGCAGCGTTTTGATGACGACGCACAGCTTCAAGAAGAGGTAACCACGTGGTTGAAGGCGCAGGCGGCCGAATTTTACGACGAAGGAATTTTCAAGCTCGTCCATCGCTACGATAAGTGCCTTAATTTAAATGGCAACTACGTAGAAAAGTAGTATTTAAGTGTGGCTTTCATCTGTATATAATAAAAAAATTTCCAATACTTTATTTATTTTTAATTCCAAAACGTAATGTACTTTGTGGATAGCCCTCGTATTTAATTACAACTTTCTTAGGATCATAAATCTATTAAAATTTACCATCTGCTCTGACGATTTCAAAACTGTGCCATGATGTTTTATGTACAAGAAAAACTCTCTACAAGAAGAATCGTAATTTGTAACAGTTTGAAATTCCTGCCATGATAATTTCAAGTGAACTCCTGTTTGTTACATCAGTCCATTCGTTAGTTACCAATCAAAACTACCTTTTAGTAGGGTCATTGGATCCTAGAAAGCTCGTTGTAAAAGCTGCAAGTCTACAGGCTACTGGCACAATACGGAAACTTCAAGCTTGCCAATATGAAACAGAGGCAATTCAGTTGTTGATATAGGAACGATAACCTTTGAAAGAGGCTGAGCGGTTCTAGGCGCTACAGTCTGGAATCGCGCCACCACTACGGTCGCAGGTTCGAATCCTGCCTCGGGCATGGATGTGTGTGATGTCCTTAGTTTAATTAGGTTTAAGTAGTTCTAAGTTCTAGGGGACTGATGACCTCAGAAGTTAAGTCTCATAGTGATCAGACCCATTTGAATTTGAACAGTTGAATGATACAGAAACGTTAGGGTAAATAAATAAATACAGCTTTATGGAAAACGAGGGAAAACATTATCAAATACACTAAGTAGCCAGAACATTATGATCGTCTGCCTAATATGCGGTATGTCAACCTCTGTCACGGATAATAGTGGCGACGCATGGAAGCAACGAGGTCTTGGTAGGTCGCTGGAGGGAGCTAGATCACTTCTGCACAAACAAGTCACCTAATTGCTATAAATTCCGGAGAGGGGGCGATGAGCTCTGACGCCACGTTCTATCACATCCCAGATGTATTCGATCGGATTTACATCTGGCGAGCTGGGAAGGCCAGCACATCAACTGGAACTCGTCACTGTGCCCCTCGAACCATTCCACCACATTCGGGGTCTTTTAACGTGACGCGCTAGCTTGTTGAAGAAGGACACTTTCGCCGAGAAACATGATCGTCATGAAGTTATGTACGTGTTCTGCAACAAGTGTGCGATACTCATTGGCCGTCACGGTGCCTTCGGAGACGACGGATTCGCGCCATCATCGTGGTGAAGAAAGTATCGAGATTAATGAGACCATACACCGCTCTGCCTCAGTGCCAATGTTCAGTGCCGATGGTCACGTGCCCATTTCAGTCGTAGTTGCCGATGTCGTAGTGTCAACATTAACACATACGCTGGTCTTCCTCTACGGAGGTCCATCGTTAGGAGTGTTCGGTGCACTGTGTGTTCAGACACACTTGTACTCCGCCCAGCATTAAAGTCTGATGTTAGTTCCGCCACAAATCGCTGCCTGTCCTGTTTTACCAATCTTCCCAGCCTACGACGTCCGACATCTGTAATCAGCGGTGGCTGCCCGTGGTTTCTTCACGTGTTGGAGACTCTCACCACAGCACTCCTCGAAACACCCGACAAGTCGTGCTGTTTCCGAAATTTTCGTACCGAGCCTCAGGGCCATCACAATTTGCCCTCGGTCAGACCCAGATAGATCGCGCGCATTTCCCATTATACACATGCGCAGCACCATGGAGGTAGGAATAGAGGGAGACGCCGTGACGTCACAGCTGTGAAGCCGAGGGTAGCCATCTCAATCCGACCAAAACATTGCTGCTGTAAGCTTGTGTGCATAAGCATGTCGCTCGCTTTTGGAAGGATTTTGCGCTATTATGGTGACTTGTGTGATGTTCGGATGTACGAATCGTTCTGATTGTGATGCGAAATCGAAGGGAATAACATTTCATGTGTAAGTTGTCTCGTTAAGTGTGATTTTAGAACTTCATTGTGAATAAACGTGTGCTACATCGGTACTTGAACTATAGCGTGTTTTTCTCCTGTATGATTTTAGATTTCCTAAAAATGAAAGTCGGAAAGCTCTGTGGGAGAACGCCGTGAGGAGGAAGAATTGGCGTGCGTCTAAATGGAGCACTATATGTTCTCAGCATTTCCGAGAAGAGGACATAGACCGAACTTCCCTTTCAACAGTAAGGCTCCGAGAAAATGCTGTACCATCAGTTTTTCCTACACACTCAAAACATTTGCAAAAGGTATGTTAATTCAAAGAATTAAATTCTTAGTTTTCAAGTTCACGTTTCAGTATAATACGTACGTATCGTCGATAATCGAAGTGTTGAGTAACTCACTTTGTCTTCATCATGTACCAAATTAAAAGCTAACACTACATTAACTGGCGTAAAGTATAGGCCTAAACAGGGCAATGTGTAGATTTGCCATTCTACAGGGTGTTTCAAAAATGACCGGTATATTTGAAACGGCAATAAAAACTAAACGAGCAGCGATAGAAATACACCGTTTGTTGCAATATGCTTGGGACAACAGTACATTTTCAGGCAGACAAACTTTCGAAATTACAGTAGTTACAATTTTCAACAACAGATGGCGCTGCGGTCTGGGAAACTCTATAGTACGATATTTTCCACATATCCACCATGCGTAGCAATAATATGGCGTAGTCTCTGAATGAAATTACCCGAAACCTTTGACAACGTGTCTGGCGGAATGGCTTCACATGCAGATGAGATGTACTGCTTCAGCTGTTCAATTGTTTCTGGATTCTGGCGGTACACCTGGTCTTTCAAGTGTCCCCACAGAAAGAAGTCACAGGGGTTCATGTCTGGCGAATAGGGAGGCCAATCCGCGCCGCCTCCTGTATGTTTCGGATAGCCCAAAGCAATCACACGATCATCGAAATATTCATTCAGGAAATTAAAGACGTCGGCCGTGCGATGTGGCCGGGCACCACCTTGCATAAACCACGAGGTGTTCGCCGTGTCGTCTAAGCAGTTTGTACCGCCACGAATTCACGAAGAATGTCCAGATAGCGTGATGCAGTAATCGTTTCGGATCTGAAAAATGGGCCAATGATTCCTTTGGAAGAAATGGCGGCCCAGACCAGTACTTTTTGAGGATGCAGGGACGATGGGACTGCAACATTGGGCTTTTCGATTCCCCATATGCGCCAGCTCTGTTTATTGACGACGCCGTCCAGGTAAAAATAAGCTTCGTCAGTAAACCAAATGCTGCCCACATGCATATCGCCGTCATCAATCCTGTGCACTATATCGTTAGCGAATGTCTCTCGTGCAGCAATGGTAGCGGCGCTGAGGGGTTGCCGCGTTTGAATTTTGTATGGATAGAGGTGTAAACTCTGGCGCATGAGACGATACGTGGACGTTGGCGTCATTTGGACCGCAGCTGCAACACGGCGAACGGAAACCCGAGGCCGCTGTTGGATCACCTGCTGCACTAGCTGCGCGTTGCCCTCTGTGGTTGCCGTACGCGGTCGCCCTACCTTTCCAGCACGTTCATCCGTCACGTTCCCAGTCCATTGAAATTTTTCAAACAGATCCTTTATTGTATCGCTTTTCGGTCCTTTGGTTACATTAAACCTCCGTTGAAAACTTCGTCTTGTTGCAACAACACTGTGTTCTAGGCGGTGGAATTCCAACACCAGAAAAATCCTCTGTTCTAAGGAATAAACCATGTTGTCTACAGCACAACTGCACGTTGTGAACAGCACACGCTTACAGCAGAAAGACGACGTACAGAATGGCGCACCCACAGACTGCGTTGTCTTCTATATCTTTCACATCACTTGCAGCGCCATCTGTTGTTGAAAATTGTAACTACTGTAATTTCGAAAGTTTGTCCGCCTGAAAATGTACTGTTGTCCCAAGCATATTGCAACAAACGGTGTATTTCTATCGCTGCTCGTTTAGTTTTTATTGCCATTTCAAATATACCGGTCATTTTTGAAACACCCTGTATGTACCGTATTTCAGTAAATATTGGTGGTAATGAACAGTGTTTCCCAGTAGTGTAACGTAATTGAAATGTCCCAGTACGTATTACAAACAAGATGTATTTGTGAGGCTTTGGAGGGAGGGTATAGCTAACTTAGTTTTCAGTTTCTATTATTTAGTTTGTGATACACGTTTATTACTGAATTAACAAAATTGTATCGTTTACATTGAAGGCTAGCTATTCGTAATATTACATTAAAAACTATTTTTTATCAGAAGAAACGCGGAATTTCGCCTTTACGAGATTTTATTTTAAACAAAAACTTTGAAACGACCAATCTGATGACGTTATATGCGTATATGGTGCAATTAGCGACTGTAATACACGCAGCGCTATAGCACACTGGCAATGTTTTGGTCAGAGTCTCATGGCAGCGAGCCACGCCCCCATGGCTTCAAAACGTAGTACGGCTGGGATACGTAGCGCCATCTCCCCTTATTCTTACCTCCATGTGCAGCACGCTCACTGATACTACACGCACCGCACGTGTGTCTGACTAACGGTCATTCCTCGCCAGGTGACGCTGCTATCGCCTGGACGGGTTCATATCGATACTAGGTCGGTGGTCGCAATGTTCTGGCGGATTAGTGTACATCAAATACTTTAGATGGGCAAAATACTGATAAAATATGTGAAATACGAGAGACCTGACGAACGTACGGGAGACAGAAGAAAATGCGGGGAAAGTACCGGAGACCCCCTAAATACGTGAGACGTGGCAAACCTATAATGTGCCCGCATCGCCACCAGATGACATTCAACCCCGTGGTGGACAGCGGTCAAAATGTTTTTGCTTATCAATTTATGAAAGAACACTTGGAGCTCTGTGAACCTACTTGGAGCCAAGTACGCTTATCCTAGAGAAATCCGTGTTCTGTGAACCTACTTGGCCAAGTACGCTTAGCCTAGTGAAATCCATGTTATCAGCTAAGTATTGGTGGCAAACGGAGCATCCAAGTCAAGCACACCATGGTCGCACTTTCCAGAAATCGCTCCGATTCCTACGTTTGCCTCAGTTTTATCCAAACTACGACTGCCTTTCACATAGCTCTTAATGTAAGACGACCCACTATCCAATTTGTAACCTCAATTACAAACACTTCATTATGATGGCCAAAATATATATATTCGATTAGGGTGTTCATATTTTAATCCTTTAATACCGAGCATCGCGAATTCACATCATACCATAACGACGATAATATATGGAAGGTTAATTGTCTTTGAGTGCCAGTGACGGTAGGTGTAGATTCTTCACGAAACTAACAACGTCTCTGACATGCGCTTCCTTCTCCTTAGCTTCTAGGGTAACTGTCGAGGAACTTGATGTTAGCGGCTTTGTTCGCTACCCATACAGTTAAGGCTAACCGGCCATTGACCTTCTTCTTCTGTGCGGATGCACACGCATTGCCCGAACTCTTACGGGACTCGGTAAGTTTGTCTGCCGCGAGTAGTGAGTATAATGGGCAGGGACACTACCAATGTGTATCGGCGTTAAGTTGGGAATGTGGGTCTCATGGGGAGCGTGCAAGGTATAAATCCCTGCAGTCGCACTATCCTCTGTCCCCTCGGTGGCTCAGATGGATGGAGCTTCTGCCACGTAAGCAGGAGATCCCGGGTTCGATTCCCAGTCGTGGCACACATTTTCAACTGTCCCCGTTGATGATTATCAACGCCTGTATTGATTTAATTATCATTGTATACCTAATAAGTCATCGTCGTTGTCTGGACGACGTTGTGGGGAAGACCAACCAAAGACTGCGTTTTATTGGCAGGACACTTAGAAAATATAACAGACATACTAAGGAGAGTGCCTACACTACGCTTGTTCGTCCTCCATTAGAATACTGCTGCGCGGTGTGGGATCCTTATCAGATAGAATTGTCAGAGTACATCGAAAAAGTTTAAAGGAAGGCAGCACGTTTTGTATTATCGCGAAATATGGGAGAGAGTGTCACAGAAATGATGTAGGATTTGGGCTGGACATCATTAAAAGAAAGGCGTTTTTCGTTACGACGGAATCTTCTCACGAAATTCCAATCACCAACTTTCTCTTCCGAATGCGAAAATATTTTGTTGACACCGACCTACATAGGGAGGAACGATCACCACGATAAAATAAGGGAAATCAGAGCTCGTACGGAAAGATATAGGTGTTCATTCCCTTTCCGCGCGCTACACGAGATTGGAATAATAGAGAATTGTGAAGGTGGTTCGATGAACCCTCTGCCAGGCACTTAAATGTGATATGCAGAGTATTCATGTAGATGTATCTGTAGATTGCAACTATATACAGAAGTAAGTTCAGTTCTGAAAATTGTTTGCTTGTTCTGCGGAATCTGTGATCCGAAGCATATAATATTTTGATGAAATAAACTAGTTGCACGTGTAATGTAAAACACGCTTAATTTTGCGTTTGTGCACCTTCGTGAGCGCATACAAGAGATGAAATCAAGTGAAGTGAAAGAAAATATTTCTGTTGATTTGTGGTACCAAAATACTTAAGTGACCAACTGTGTTCATTGTGTAAGTCCCTACACATTAACTTATATTTCCAATAACTCACATAAACATCCGACCTCAACACTGTTCTGACTCATTAAATTTCACTTTTATTGCGACTTGGAAAAGCTGACGAAATGCTGATACTCCGAAGCTTATATTTTATTAGCGGTGGATCGCCTATGTTTTACGTTCCACAAAACGCAAAAGCAGATTTCAAAGCTGGTGTACCACATGCAGAGATGACCTGTGATAGTTTCGTAACTCCCCATTATAAACAAAATGATCTGTTATAGTTCAAATACAGAATAGCAGAGCCATTCTGCAGGCAAGGAAAAGGCTTGACAATTAAAAAGAGATATGCGCCACAGCCAGTGTAGGGGCAGAAGTACAGCCATTGGCCTCGGGGTACAGGCACAAGGCAAATAAGCATCAGACTAAACTGTTAAGGACAGACAGCATTCATGTGTAACAAAACGTTCATCTGGGTCTAAACAAGATAATATACTGTTTATGATAATTTCGTGAATAAAGCTCTTTAACGTTATATATAATTTTTAAAAGTGTATGTCACATCACCGTGTCGTCAGAACGTTAAATAAAATTATTTTAGTAAATGAATTGTTGTGCGTGTTCAAGTTCTCAGCTGTCTGTTGCAAAGCTGAAACATGCCCAGTTTTGCCTGACACGTATATCTAAAATTTGACCTTACGTACTTTATAACACTTCATTACTGGTTACAAAATATGGCTTCTTTCAAGCAGAAGTTTATTCTGGTAATGTTCAATAATTTTTCCAGAGCTGTAAAAGGCAGCATAACAGTCTCTATAACACGGACATGTCTCCAAAATGCGTAAATTTAAAGATTTCAGAATAAAACAGTCTTGGTTGCGAAGAAGTTATTAGTATCAATGACGCGTTTCACACTATTGGGGCGTCATCAGTTTGTGTAAAAGCAGCTGTATAACGAACAAAAAAATGGTTCAAATGGCTCTGAGCTCTATGGGACTTAACATCTGAGGTCATCAGTCCCCTAGAACTTCGAATTACTTAAACCTAACTAACCTAAGGACATCACACAAATCCATGCCCGAGGCAGGTTTCGAACCTGCAACTGTTGTGGTCGCGCGGTTCCGGACTGTAGCGCCTAGAACCGCTCGGCTACACAGGTATATGGAACACATCACTCATAAAGCCATACAAAACGGAAAATGGATGCAAAGTAAGTGGATATGTTGCGTTCATTTTCCATTTTATATGGCTTTCGATGGATGGTTTACATGTCTAGCTACTTTTACACAATGTGATGATGCCCCAAAACGATGAAACTCGTTATTGATGCTAAATAACTTCTTCACAAGCAAGACTGTTTTTTATTCTGAAATAATTCGAAACTGGTTGCTGTACCACCATTCACAGTAGAATTGAAAATCTTTGATTAAATTTAAGGAAAGCCTTGTCGTAATCACAATATTTGAGTAAGGGAAGGGGCGGATCGGAGGAGGGGTCTGGGAGGGCGGTGGGAGATTAGTGTGGTACAGTATGGTTCAGTACTGCTGGAAAGATAGGAGAAACTTACAGTAAAGAACTAAATCACCGATTGCCTGTTGAAAGCTGTTTATATACAAAAGGCTTCATCAGGCACGAGGCTTTCCACAGTCCATGACGTATTTGGTAAGTGGTGGTAGAAGAGAATAAAGCAATGCTAACTTCTGGCGCCGTCAGGTGGTGCTAACCTGATTCTGAAGGAAAATAGGATCCACTAAGCAACCAAGGTATTACAATGTTAGAAAATGTATTGTAAGCTCTGAAACTTATATCTGCGTTACGAAATATTATAACCTTCTTATTTGTGCAAATCATCCTGCACTTTGCCCATGCGCCATCTGCACAGACGCACACTAATTCAACGTAGATGAACCCAAATGGGTTGAAATGTGGAACGAGGCAAGAAGTTAGCGATAAGATGTGGCAAAAATTTTTAGTTAAGAGTTTGCAAAATTTATTGGGCAGCTCACCGAATTCCTGTTATCCACGGGCAATCTATACCCATTTAGTTTCTCCAGGAAATGTTCAGGTGCTTTAGTGTATACGCGTACAGCTGGAGCCTGATAGCCAGTGGCAGTCGACCCTATCGCATCTTTGCTGTCGCATAGTCCAAATTTTTTCTAAAGTGTGACTCTAGACGATACGATAAGCCATGGACTGAAGGTGAAACCTTGCAGGCACTTGCAGGCAGATAGCGCAGGAGGGTGTGGTCATGCATTATCTTGATGGGTCAATATTCGAAGGAACTATACAAGCGAGATAGTACAGCTGGCTTTAGCATCTTAGCATAGTGATGTGCTCGAACGATGCCTGGAATGAACGCCAGGATGACCTTTTAGTTGAGCCTTGATGTTAGGCCTTCGAGCAGTATGGTACTCAGTCATAAACCGTGCTAAGTACAAATTCGATGGTCATTCCCGGCCAGATATAAATAGAATTCATGTACATATACAGACAAACAAATGGTTACTATTTCAGAACAATTGGATGATTTATTTAACAGAATGTGCTTCACAAGTTGAGCAAGGCAGTAATGGGTTGGTTCACCTCTGGACCATAAGCACGCAATTGTTCGGTTGGGCATTGATTGATAGAGTTGTTCGATGCCCTCATGATCGATTCCAGTCAAATTGGTGAGTTAGAGCATCTAAATCCTGCGCTGGTTGAAGGGTCTTGTCCATAATGGTCCTAACTTTCTAAATTGGGGAGAGACCTTGGCACTTTGCAAGCCAAGATAGCATTTGGAAAGCATGAAGACAAGCAAGAGAACAGGAGGAACTTTCACCTTGTGCGGTGAGCATTATCCTGCTGCATGGCTGGCTGTGGAGAACAACAAAATGGGGTGTGGCATATGATTGACATACTGCTGTGCTGTAAGGGTGCTGCAGATAACCAAAGAGCTCCTTCTCTGAAAAGACATGGCACCCAAACTACCACTCCTGGTTGCCGGGCTGTATCATGGGTATCCCACCACTGTCCGGGTCATCTCTAGAAACGTCTTCAGACTGGAATCTCATTGACTGGTACAGAGTGGTCTTCATTGATGAGTACTACTTTGAACTAAGGCCCGATGACTAGTGAAGGTGTGCCTGGAGATGCCTTGGACAGCAGGGAGTACTAACCTGATTGTCACCCACCATATGGCCCAACAACCAGGAGTGACACTTGAGATGTGTTATTGACTTGCTCAATGTGTGAAGCTCTTTCTCTTGAATAAATCATCCAATTTTTCTGAAATAGTAATCATTTGTTTGTCTGTACGTGTACACCACATCTAGCGAATTCCATCCCGCATGGCTGATTGCTTTGTGGTGGTCTTTTTTTTGCCTTTGAGAGTATTTACATGTTCCTTATACAATAACTGCAACATCTATGATGTAAAATGTGTCAGTAAAGACACACACACACACACATAGACACAGAGAGAGAGAGAATAAAATTTCATGAGGTGTTAAATGTACTGTTTCCCATCAGTATACCCAGCCGTATGTGAGTTGTTGACGTTGGAACGTTTATTGAAGTTAGTTGGTTGTCAAGGAGGTTGATCGTAAAAGCTGCCTTGGATGAAACTCTAGCCATGTATAAATTTGGAAAACTGTTGTTGCCCAAGAAGTGGTACGTGTCCAAGGGAGAACGTTCTCTCGATGACGCAGCCATTAGTTAACGAATTCTTTATTAAAGAAGCCGTGTCGGCATTTGTCTTTGACAAAATATAAAAGCACGGTATATCCAAATCCTAGTGACTAGAAAGGGATTTGAATTGCATTTCTTCAGAAGGCTACTCTAGTTTCTTAATCGTGGCGCGATCTCGCCCAGTACTTCTTTATGGATCTGGCCACTCTCTGAATGCCTGAAAGTCAGGATAACGGGTCAACTAACCTCACCTGAGAATACCATTCCCACAGAAAACATCGTATTTTTGCATCATGAACCATAAATTTTCAGAACACTATATTGAAATTACTTAGACGTTGAATATCCATCTTCGTACAGGCATCGAGCACTCAGGCTACATTTATTACAAACTTTAATGTGAATAACGTGTAGTGAGAAAGATACTAACGCAGGTCATTTCAGGTTAACTATGATAATTGGTGCCAAGTGAAGTTCTCATTCAGCTGTTGGATCTTGGAAAGAACAACGGAAAGAAGATTAAGATTTAAAGTTCCGTCTGCGATAACTCATTTGCCTCAAAATATATCTAGGTAAACCACATAAACACAAATGTGGGTGTTCGGATGGGGAACTGGAATTCGGTCTTGCAGAATGTGAATCCAGTGTCGAACCTCTGCGTCTTGGGTCTTTCTGGGTGTAAACCTACCCGACAGGGGCTATACAATTTTATAATCATCAACAACAGTGACAACAAAATCGATAATTAAACCATCTCTGGTTTGAACAAATCAAATATTTTGTTCTGTCCAGCTTCTCTTTAGACGACTTGTCTTCCATCTTCCCTGTTTTGCTTTATGCTTCAGCAATGAATCTAGGGTTCTAGTTACTTGTATTCGTTCTAGTTACACGTCTTTTTCTTTAATTTTTTCCCTGTACTTCAAGCATTTCTTAATTCACACGAAATATGTACAAAACTTTCCTCATGTTATTTCTCGTCCGCAGCTCGTGGTCTAGTGGCTAGCGTTGCTGCCTCTGGATCACGGCGCCCCGGGTTCGATTCCCGGCCGGGACAGTGGCTAGATGGACTGTGTAAAAACTGGACTGTGTAAAAATTGGAACTTTGTACAGGCGCTGATGACCGCGCACACACCACATTCCTGCAAGAAACATTACGTCTATTATTGGAAGAAACACCTATAGGAACAAGCTACGGTATGCAGTATCAACAAGATGGGTGTTGGTTGGTTTGTGGGGGTTGAAGGGACGAGACTACAAAGGCCATCGGTCCCTTCACGATGGCAGTCGGGCTGACTTTTCTCTGATGGCTAGAAATGAGTTACACAGACAATTCCCAAATCGTTGGATTGTACGCAGAAGGATGTGTCGTGGCCGGCTCGTTCGCCAGACTTGACGTCTCTGGATTTTTTCTTGTGGAGATTCGTAAACGTTCCAACTACACCTCAACATATGCGAGAGAGAATTGTCAGAGCCTGTGCTCCGATAAGTGCCGATGTGATAAGGAATACCACTCGATCCATGATAAGAAGATTGAGCACTGCATTGATACCAATGGTCATCCTTTCGAACACCTTCTGGAAATGGACGTTTATGCCACCTTTTTGATCTTCTTTGACTTTCAAGGACCTTACTGTTACACATCATTGGATTCGTCTCAATAGCCACTATCAGAAGATACTTATCAGACTATAGCATCCCATTTAAAAAAATAAAGTTTGACCTTCATACCTCTGACGCGACCACACCTAGCAACAAAACACGAATGTATTATTTCCCCCCTTGTCCAATGCAACATTTGTCACACAAACTTTTCAGGTACTATCACACTTTCGGAGTTATTCTAGGTGGCAGTAGTTAGTGACTGACCCTGTATACCTCTGAGAGTTGTTAGGAGCTCTGCCAGACGCTCCTACTCCCACGTCCTCGAAGGTAAAAGTTGCGTGGTCCCTGGGCAATGCAGCCAATCGGGAGGGGTGATAGGCGAGTCTCCAGCGCCTTCAGATTGAGTGATTAAGGACGACAAACCGGGGCAGAATAAAAGTCAAGACCAGAGTTGGGTTCTCCACTACCAGACAGACAGCACCTACAACGCGGTCAGCAGAAAAATGTCGAGAATGCTGAAGCTCTGACAAATGGTTCAAATGGCTCTGAGCACTATGGGACTTAACTTCTGAGGTCATCAGTCCCCTAGAACTTAGAACTACTTACACCTAACTGACCTAAGGACATCACACACATCCATGCCCGAGGCAGGATTCGAACCTGCGACCGTAGCAGTCGCGTGGTTCCAGACTGTAGCGCCTAGAACCGCTCGGCCACTCCGGCTGGCTGCTCCGACAAGAATGACCAGTCACACATTTGCGTCTATCCGTGGGGACCGTGCTTTTCCTCGGCATGGAGGCATCTACCAGCATGACAATGCAACGTGTCGCACGGATCACAGTGTTCGTGTGTAGCGCGCAGAGCACCACGATGAGATCACTGCGCTTCCCTGGTTACTTAAGTCTCTAGATTTAAATCCAATCCAAAATCTGTGGGACTGCCTGGATCAGGCTGTTTGAGCCATGGATCCTTTATCGAGGAACCTAGACCATCTGACGACGGCGCTGGAGTCGCCATAGCTCCACATCTCCGTCGGCACCATCCAGACTCTGGCACACTCTCTTCTTGCATGTCTCGCAGTGGTCTGTGCTGCTTTTGATAGGTAGTCGCGTTAATGTGACTGGACAGTGTATGCGCATGGCCTAAGCTTGGTCGTGAACACCAGTCTTTTGGGAAATGTCTTTCATATGTGGGCATTACTAATCGAAGTGGGCAATGATAATTACCTGCATATTTTTTCAGACTTACTACTTAAAGTACCACGGTCAGCTTCGAGTTCTCGATTCATTAGTACGAATATTTACCAGCCTGTAACTTACGGTGGACTTGGATGATGATGGTGTTTGATTTGTGGGGTGCTCAACTTCGCGGTTACCAACGCCCGTACCAATTCCCAACCTTCTTCTCAGTCCAATCTCGCAACGTGCATGAATGATGATGAAATGATGAGGAAAATGTAGACTTTCACGGCCGAAAATGACATGTCCATTATAATTATCCGGGCTGTTATGCCGTGGTCGGTTGATGAATTCTGTGTCAATTCCCAACGTTTCGTCCCCGTCTGCGGAGGACATCTTCACGGGGGTCTGTAGCTCGATGGAAGGTCCAACACAACCACTGGCTCGCTACCTGAGCGAGCCAGTGGGTCGATGGAAGGTCCAACACAACCACTGGCTCGCTACCTGAGCGAGCCAGTGGGTGTGTTGGACCTAATTGACACAGAATTCATCAACCGACCACGGCATAACAGCCCGGATAATTATAATGGACATGATGAGGAAAACACAAACACCCAGTCATGTCGAGGCAGGTGAAAATCCCTGACCCCGCCGGGAATCGAACCCAGGGCCCCAAGCTCGCGAAGCGAGAACGCGACCGCGAGACCACGAGCTGCGGACGTGGACTTGGAAATACATACTAAACTGAGCAGAGCAATTTTATTGATCAATAGTCACAAAAAGTACATATTGGCACGTTTTCAATTGTTCTGTTAGATAAGACTTTTTCCACTTAACAGGTTAAAAAGCTGTTACAAAGGACGTCCACGAGAGCTGATAGTGAGTCCGTTCCAAGGCTGTGCTGTTTAGGGACGACACTCGCGGAAGTTATGACACGTCTGGCCGAGAGTCACAAAAATAGTGTTCTTTGTTAGCGCTGTCTCCGTTTCCAAAGCGTCGCCGCTAGGTGGGCCCGCTCCGTGCCATTGTGTGAGCGGCGCGGCGCTGTTTATCTCTGGAAAACAACGGCCGACGGCGAGTGCCTCTGGTGATTTAGTGCGGCCGCGCCGAGCCGCGAGTCGTAAACCAAAGTAGTCGCAGCAGATAAACGGCACCAGCCGGCAGCCGGGCCAAGCACTGACCTACAGCCACCAGCCAGCGGCGACGCACTCTTCCGGAGACGCCCTCCTCGGCTCGGCTCAGCGGGAGGCCTGGAGGCCTGGAGGCCTGCCCGCGACGCCGCGTAATCAGCACCGAGACGTTCGTAAATCACTGCACTGCGCGTCTGTAGGAACGGCGTTGCCAGCAAATCACGTACAACCTCTTAGACGTCGTTTTTTAGTCCCCTCTGCTCGTGTAAAACACTGACGGAAAAAAAACACAACGCTAAGAAGGGCTCGTGCGGCATAAACGAATCATGGTAGGCGTGTTTCTACATCTGAAAGATGACGTCTATTCAAATTTGGCCACAGTCGCGTGAGAGTAGCGCTAGTAGCGCCACAATAAGGAAGCAAATTTTGTTTTATTGATACGCTCTATCGGTCGTGAGGGTTAGTTATCTCTGAGATTGGACGTAGTGAGTTTGTAAGTGGGCTGTTTAGGTTTTTATGTTCGTAACGCCACGTAGCGCTTTGTACGAGAATCACTGACTGTGTGCTGTGTGCAGTCTGTGGCTGGTTGGTATTGTTGAAATATTCGCTATTGCAGTGTTGGGCAGTTGGATGGGAACAGAGCGTAACGTTGCCCAGTTTTGGAGGTGAGCCGCCAGCAGTGGAGGATGTGGGGAGAGAGATGCCAGAGTTTTTAGAGGTTGCTATGAGCGGACGATCTCGACCTGTGTCCGACAGAAAAAGGAAATTTGTAAATATGGATGTTATTAATTGAAAGGTATATACGGTATATGAAGACTTTTGAACACTATTAAGGTAACTACATTGTTTGTTCTCTATCGAAATCTTTCATTTGCTAACTATCAGTAGTTAGTGCCTTCAGTAGTTAGAATATTTTATTTAGCTAGCAGTATTGGCGCTCGCTGTATTGTAGTAGTTCGAATAACGAAGATTTTTGTGTGCTAAGTGATTCATGAAAGGTATAGGTTATTGTTAGTCAGGGCCACTCTTTTGTAGGGATTATTGGAAGTCAGATTACGTTGCGCTAAAAGAAATATTGTATGTCAGTATAGTGTTGTTCAGAGTAAGTAAAGAGAGAAATGTATGAGTACGTTCAGTTTGCTCAACTGTCTGAAAATCCAATAACTTAGAAGTTTACCAGCACAGTCATTTATAAATTTTTCTAAGGGAGATGTTTAAAATTGATGTTAATCAAGAATGCTCTTAATGCGACAAGGACGACTTTATCAACATCTCATTGAATTTGATTGAGATCATGTAACAGACCTACGGCAAGCTCTTCTGTTATACTGGAGAAAGACTTCCAAGAATCTAGCCACTGTACATGATGTCTGGAAGCGGTGATTGAACGCACAGTCACGAGAAGACCTCGTTCCAGACGGCCAAGTAGCACTACCGAAAGCGAAAACCATCTCGTTCGGCGTTTGGTTGTAGTGCATTGTACTGCACCTGTAACAACAATCTGAGCATGAGTTCGCCCACAATGACACAAAGAACTGCTGCAAATCGGTTACTTCATGCACAGCTCCGAGCCAGACGCCCTGTACCGTGCATTCCACTGACCGCAAACCACCGCCATTAGCGATGTCAGTGGCATCAAACAGTTCATTGGAGGCCAGGGCGTAGGTCTGTTGTGTTTAAGGCTGGCCGCTGTGGCCGAGAGGTTCTAGGCGCTTCAGTCCGGAACCGCGCTGCTGCTGCGGTTGCAGGTTAGAATCCTGCCTCGGGCATGGATATGTGTGATGTCCTTAGGTTAGTTAAGTTTAAGTAGTTCTAAGTCTAGGGGACTGATGAGCTCAGATGTTAAGTCCCATGGTGCTTAGAGCCATTTTCTGTTTTGTTTTCTGATGAAAGCTGTTTCTGCTTCGATGCCAGTGATGGCGGTATGTCGGTTAGAAGGTAGCCAGTTGAGGTCTTACAAATAACCTGTCTGTGTGCTGGACACACTGGACCTACAGCAGGAGTTATGGTCTGGGGCGCCATTTCGTTTGACTAGGGGAGCACTCAGACGGCAAATTTGTATGTCATTCTCGTGATTCGACCTGTTGTACCGCCATTCATGAACAGCATTCCAAGGTGGGTTTTCCAACAGGATAACGCTCGCCCAAATACCGCTGTTGTAACCGAACATGCTCTGCAGAGTGTTGACTTGTTGGCCTTACCTGCTCGATCTCCAGATCTATTTCTAGTCAAGCACATATGGGGCATCATCGCATGACAACTCCAGCATTATCCACAAACACCGTTAGTCGTCCCTGTACTGACCAACCATGCGCAACGAGCATGGAACTTCAGCACAGACACTAAAATCCGCCACCTGTGCAACACAATGCATTCACGTTTGCATGACTGTACTCAACATTCTGGCGGTTACATCGGTTATTAATATATCAGTTTTTCATATGTGCAATGGTGTATCTTACCTGTCGTCTTGCAATGTTTATCACTTAAATGTTACCTAGACAAATATATTCCGGCAATTTCTTTAATGGCAACCGATATGAATAGTTCAGTTGTAACGTGTCATTCCAGGTGGCTCCTGTCGACTATTGTGAACACCAGAGAGTGTTCCCGGTATTCGGGAGACGTGGGCCTTTTGTTCGGCTTGTGTCTTTCCATTGTTTTCGTTGTGGTCTTTAGTCCGACGACTGGTTACACGCTGCTCTACATCTCTGTCTGTAGCTAAATAGATACTCCCCAAGCCACAATACTGTGCATGACCGATGGTACCCCACAAGACTACTTGTCATTTCCTCTTCTGTTCCACTCGCAAATAGAGCGAGAGAAAAACGACTGTCTCTGTGCCTCCGTATGAGCCGTAATTTGTCGTATCTTATCTTCATGGTCCTTACGTACAATGTATGCTGGCAGCAGTGGAATCGTTCGGCAGTCAGCTTCAGATGCCGGTTCAAGTTATTTCGATAGTGTTTCCCGAAAAAAGCGTCGCCTTCCCTCGAGGGAGTCCCATTTGACTTTACGAAGCATCACCGTAACAGTTACGTGTTGTTCGAACCAACCGCAAATAAAATCTAGCATCCCGCCTCAGTATTGCTTCGATGTCTTCCTTCAATCCGATTAGCTAAGGATCCCAAACACTCTGGCAGTATGCAGCGTGTTCTATGCGGACTCTTTCACGGGTGAACCTCTTTTTCCTTAGATTCTCTCAGTAAACCGAAGTCGAACATTCGCCTTCCCTACCATAGTTCTCACAGCCTCGTTTCGTTTCATGTGGCTTTGAAACGTCACGCCCAGATATTTAAATGACTCGACTGTGTCAAGCAGGACACTAGTAATACTGTATCCGAACATTAGAGGTTTTATCTTCCTACTCGTCCGCATTAACTTACATTTTTCCACGTTTAGGGCTAGCTATCATTCGTCACACCAACTGTAAATTTTGATTGTCATCTTGTATCTTCTTAGAGTCACTCAATTTCGACACCTAACTGTACACCATCGCATCATCAGCAAACAACGGCAATTACCTCTTCGCTGAACGGCAGGTGGTGGGGGGAGACACAAATGCGTGGCCCACCTTGAGGCGTCTGCGCTCTGTAAATAAGTGTTCTTCGCTCCCGTCCGGTTGTGTCATCAACGGCGCCTAGGTGATCACATATTTCGAGAGGAATTTCTCAGGTACCAACTATGAAAGGGATATCGCTGCCTCATGCATGCGGGACCCGAATGGGCATCTGTGCGTCACTTCGAGGTCTGTGTCGGTGCATCCAGACTTCTGGGAGCGTGTGTGGTAGCCTCCTGTGTGGTCCAATAGACAGGGGCTGGCAAACGGTTTATGTGTACGTTGTTTGCATGTCTGTTCCATTATTTTATGAGCAGGTCTGTAGGCTGCACTATGCCTTATTTGGGCAGGTTATGAGTACTGAGCATGTCTACACATCAGTGTACTGCATTATTTAGAAGGAGTCTGCATGTTTGTGCTGAAATTATTTCGGTAAATTAGGGATTGTTTGTGTGTCTGCAGAGCGTTATTTACAGGTCTGTGGACTGTGTGGCGTGACCACAGGCACGTGTTTTGTATCAGTGTGATAGATATACTCCATCCTTAAATAAGATGTTCCAAAATAAATAAAGTACACTCCTTCCTTGTTCTCTCCAGCAACCCAGCACAGGCTGAGTCATTTTCGCGCCATTTTCCCCATCCAGACCACCCTCTTGGATTATGTCACAGCCGGCCGCGGTGGTCTAGCGGTTCTAGGCGCTCAGTCAGGAACCGCGCGACTGCTACGGTCGCAGGTTCGAATCCTGCCTCGGGCATGGATGTGTGTGATGTCCTTAGGTTAGTTAGGTTTAAGTAGTTCTAAGATCTAGGGGACTTATGACCACAGATGTTGAGTCCCATAGTGCTCAGAGCCATCTGATTATGTCACAGGAGGGATGACAGCACCCTCTGGCGGCTGAACTATGTACTCGGTCAGTTTAGATTTTGTGGTTGAGACACTGCCTGCAAAATAAAGACTTATGTCCAGCACAGGCAGAGTCGTTTTCCCGCCATTTTCCCCCACCCCAGACCATCATCTTGGGTTACATCATGGAGTGGATTACAGCACACTCTGGTGGCAGTACTGTGTACTAGGTTAGGTTGACTCCAGACCCCATCGCAACCCCATCTTGGATAAGGGTAATTGCGCTATCAGTTGCCATCATGGCTGCCATCTTGGATTACATCATGCAATGGATGACAGTGCCCTCTGATGGTGGTACTGTGAATTAAATCAGTTGGTCTCTGGATCTTGTGGCGAACACACTGGATGGCGGTAGAGCTTCTAATTGTTTAAATAAATAGTGCATGAAAAATAATTAAGACTTACATCTAGCACAGGCTGAGTCCTTTTCCCATTAAGTCCCATGAGGAAGTGGTGGTCGGGTGACTTAGGTTAGTGGAAATGCCATTTCATTCCTGTCATTTTCTTAGGATAGTAGAGATAGCCCAATTGACCTATCTTCCCTCCAAAACTCAAACTTCCTGCCAATTCCTAGGAAGAGGTGGTGGTTGGCTGACTTAGGTTAGAGGAGGTAGCCCAAGTGACCTATCTTCCCGCGATTTTCTTAGGTAAGTAGAGATAACTGTGGTGTGATGCATTGTCCTGTTGCAATTTGAACTTTCAGCCATTATTTTTCTGGGGTAGGGGAGTGGAGGGGTGGTTAGGTTAGTGGAGGTAGCTCAAGTGACCTATCTTCCCACGATTTTCTTAGGTAAGCAGAGATAACTGTGGTGTGATGCATTATTCTTTTGGAATATGAAGTTACCGCCAGCGGGCTTGGCACGGGAGTGTGGCACTTTCCCACCCAAAGCTGCCATTATCGATAACGGTATTTGCATCATCAGCTGACGTCATGGCCGCCAACTTGATTGATCTCATGCGCTGTTGCCGAGTCTACACACCGCCATCTTGGATGACGTTATTGCCACCATCTTGAATATATCTGGCAACAATGCAGAGTGGAGCAGAAGCGGCCTTGCCCTGATACTCTCGTACGGCTAGGTGATAGTGTGGTAGCGGTGTCCTGTTGATACAAGGCCTCTTCATCAGCTCCATGAAGCACACGTATACCTGGCGAAATTGATGTGTGTAACATTTCCAGGAACATTTCTTCAGTGACAGTTACATCAAAGAAAAACGGTTCCACAAAGCTCCTAAATGATAGTCCTCACCACACATGAACCCCTGATAGTTTGACCGCTTTATCCACATAACCAATCTGATTTTCCAGTGCCCAGTACACATTGTTATGCCGATTCACGGTTCCATTAAGTCTAATTTGTGCCTCGTCGCTCCACGCTACCTTCGTCTCAAATTGTTCGTTAACTGTTACCATTTGCTGACACCATTCACAAAATTGCATTTAGTAACCAGGATCGTCATCATTAACCGCTTTCAGTAATAGTTGAATGTAAACTTTCCACTTTGTAGCTTTCAGAATTCTTCGTACACTTGCGCTGCTAACCCGCACTTCACATGCACATTGAGTAGCAGACTTCTGTGGAGAATTAACAGAAGTTTCCAACACGAAAGCCGACAAAGCAGGGCTTGTAGCTGTACTCTTCCTGATCTTCCTTTGTGAATATCACAAATCTTTCCATGTCGTTAAAACTTGTCAACGATGCGTTTAATCTCTAGGGGGTTCGGCGTTTCTGTTTCAAACTCCCATCTCCAGTGACGTTGCACTTCAATGGAATTATCAAACTTGAAAAACCACTTCACAATACATTTTCGTTGCTCGAATGTAAAGCGTGAGCCAGCCATCTTGTTTTCTCAATACCGAGATGAAAGTACTAACATCTGTTGAGTCAAAGACCATACTACAACACACTCCTAACTCAGATAGAACAACGATATCGATATCTCGATAGACCCTTTGTAAATTTTATGCACAGTGCTCCTTTATCGCCGTATATCCTTAAGTACAACTAATTTTGCTGCCGTACTCTCAAGCTACAACAGTCTATGGTGTATGCGCGCCGCTTTGAAGAAACATTTGGTCGGCTCTAGTACCTACGTTGTATCTGGAGTTCGTCGTTTCCACACAAGACACCCAAACGTATCGTCCGATGCTGTGGCTTGTAGATAGAGTGTCGCGTATCCAGAGGTTGCGCACTGTCAGTGGCTTCTGCCACTTGGGTAGGACACGACCCATGCCGAAGCAACATTAACATCAGAACTGAAGAAGTTGGATGAATGTTTTCAGACATAACTCTCTTCGACCAAATTCTCACAAGACCGTTGTATCAACTTTCCATTCATTCAGAAATTTCATTTTTATAACGCCAGCGATTGATACTTAGGAAACCTTCATGGTGCACGGTAATCAGACTGCAGGAGAGTAACGTTAACAAGCAAGAAGCCTGGAGCAATCAATGATAGAAGCAATCTTCCATGAACAATCACTAATTAATAAAAACTCCCCGGGAGCGACCAGCAGGTTTCCATCTACCCTGACGACACTAATGCATACCGAATCGCATCAGAACTGACCAGGACAGATGTGAAGTGTTGCTCCAGCAACGGGGATAGAAACCGTCTGCAGTGACGACCAGCAAACATTACATCACGTAACAATGCAATTTTCCCTCAAGGCTTTCAGTGGGACCTTCACAATTTATTCAAAGAAACTTCTGACAGGATTTCAAATAAGGGCTTAGAGCTACTAATGCATTATGAATTTGAGATTTTGTGTGTGTGTGTGTGTGTGTGTGTGTGTGTGTGTGTGTGTGTGTGTGTGTGTGTATCTGTACAGAAATGTTTATATTTATTGTAAACAGTTGTCTAGTATTTCTACCCGTCTTACAATAAATAAACGAATAAATAATTCCTTCTTTTAGTCACTTTGTGAGGTAAATTTCTTTTTTTACCAATTCTATTTAATACCTTCTCGTAAGTTATTCTTCCTAACAGTTTCTAATGTAGCAGCGCATTTCAGAAGTTTTTATTCCCTTCTTGACTAAATTCCTTAGAGTCCGCGTTTCAGTTCCATATAGGGCTACACTCCAAAAAAATTGTTCAGAAAAGATTTCCTAGCACTTAAAGTTATATTAGATGTTAACAAATTCCTCTTTTCCAGTTACGCTTTCTCTTGATGTTGGCCGGCCAGAGTGGCCGTGCGGTTCTAGGCGCTACAGTCTGGAACCGCGAGACCGCTACGGTCGCAGGTTCGAATCCTGCCTCGGGCATGGATGTGTGTGACGTCGTTAGGTTAGTTAGGTTTAAGTAGTTCTAAGTTCTAGAGGACTGATGACCACAGAAGTTGAGTCCCATAGTGCTCAGCGCCATTTTGAACCTTGATGTTGGCAATTTACATTTTGCATCCTCTCTAGTTTGGCCATCATCAGTCATTTCGTTGTTCGACCTGAAAAGACATTTAATGTTTTTTGGATGTCTCATTTTCTGATCTAATTCCTTCAGCATCGTCTGATTTAATTCGACTACACTCCATTACCTTCGTTTTCCTTTCGTGGTGTTCGTGTTATAATGTGTTTTCAACTCACTGTGCATTCCCTTCACATGTTCCAAGTCCTTTGCCGTCTCTGACAGAATTACAATGTCATCGGAAGACCACAAAGTTTATTTCTTCTTTCTGAACTTTAATTCCCTTCCAAGATTGTTTTCCATTACTGTTTTCTCAGGCCACAAATTGAGTAACTGTGGCCGAAGCTGTAACACCATCTCACTCTTTCCTCGGCCACTGCTTCCCTTTCACAAGAAAGAGTGTTGGCCCTCGACAAAGAATGCTGTATGTATTTGGAGTGGTTGGACAACTGGAAAGTGGAGAAAAGTAATTAGTACCGTAGACAAATGATGTGACGTGAGCCAACAAATCACAGTGACGACTGCTACTTTACGCAGTGAAGATCACAGACTACAGCGGAATCAGTAACTGTGGCATTGACTCTCACACGTACCACGAGAGCAGTGCTGCATAATGGAAGCATTCCTCTGCCAGCGCCGTCCACTGTGTGTGTGAGAGAGCGACTCCAGACCAAGGACTGCACGCTGGATTAGTAGCCAGTGGACGGCAAGAATAACAATCACATCTCCGGAAGAAATGATGAGTTCTATTAGTAGATCCTTCGAATATACTGTTGACACTTTTGCTGTAATGAAGCAGTTAGTGACAACTTTTGTAACGTACCTACAACTAATACGTAACGTAGCTTAAACAAATGTGCATACGTTCGTCAGTGAAAATGCACTCGATAAGCAATCTGAGCTATCAGTAAACGGAATCCAGCCTGCATAATACTGTGCGCATGTTGTATGAGTGTCAGCTTCACTGTCTTCAAGCGCTCAACGGATTTTTTCATGAAAAACTTAGAACTAACATTTGGATAAGCTAACTGCCTGCGTATTTGAATATGAAAAATGTGGGCCCTGCTAACTCGTCTCGCACAGGGTGCCTAAAGGATGCTGCATTCTCAGAATGCTGTACAACAATTCAAGCGAATAACATTAACCAGATTGACAATGCTTCACTTGTATTTACACCAAGTGTCGCTAGAGATGGGCGACATGCAAATAGTAATGTTCTTTGCTATGGACAACGTCCAAACAAGCAATGGATATGGATCACTAATAGCTGTTCTTGTAGCACTATCTGCTAGGCCGTGGTAATACTCTGCGAATACTATCCACTAACGTCCGGCCGAGGCTGTTTTTTAAAACCTTGCACAAAAGGTAGGCCGGCAGAGGCCTTTCTACACCGCTCTTCAGCCATAGAAAACCAGAGAACAGATAACATGTAGACAGATATACAGAAAAGATGAATATGAAAAGACAGGTGACACACAGAATGATAATAACGAAGACATTCGAAGACCCTGAAATTGCATAAGCTAGTGCAACCGTAAGCGAAGGCATAATGAGTACACTGACGAAAGATGGAGGACACTGAAGAGACACAACTGCACTCGAACAGAGGAATACTGCACAGAAAATATTGACAATGATCTTCGACGCACTGAACACACTATTGCATGAAAAAGGGGGTGGGAGTCTGCCACAGGGAATAGGGGAGCGTAGGAGGGGAGGTGGGGAGGACTCCAGTGGGAGAGAAGAAGTGAGGGGGAGGGGAGAGGGTAAGGTTGGGTGTTGAAGCCCAGGGATGGAGGAGAGGGAGAGAGGAGGGGAAGGAAGTGAGGAGGGAGAGAAGGGAAAGATGGGGCCCTGGAGGAAAAACTCATGAGGAAAGGGAGGATCAAATCTGGTAGGAGGGGTAGATGGAAAGGACGAGGGCATCATCTAGAAGGGGGAGTTGGCGGAAGCCACCTTGGGCAATGGTATGGAGGGTGGTAAGATGGAGAGCAGGTGGGATGCAAGAGTACAGGCGTGGCAGTGGATTGGGGTGGGAAAGGATGGAAGAGACAAGTGGGTGAGGGGGATCAAGTTTATGGGAGATGTAAAGGATCCGTATCCATTCAAGGAAGAGGAGGAGGTGTGGGAAACGAATTAAGTCATAGAGGATCCGCATGGGGGATGTGAGGTAGATTCAATAGGCGAGGCGGAGCGCATGGCGTTCCAGGATTTGAAGGAATTTGTAGTAGGTAGGAGGGATGGAGATCCAGGCAGGATGGGCATAACAGAGGAAGGGGCAAATGAAAGATTTATAAGTGTGGATGACAGTGGAGGGGTCCAAACCCCATGTGCAGTCAGAGAGGAGTTTGAGGATGCAGAGTTGGGAGCATGCCTTGGCTTGTATTGTCCGGAGATGGGGGGTCCAGGAAAGGCGACAGTCAAGGTTGACGCCAAGGTACTTGAGGGTGGGGGTGAGGTTGATAGGACGGCTGTAGATAGTGATATAAAAATCAAGGAGAATGAAGGAAGGTGTGGTTTTACCTACAATGATTGCCTGGGTTTTGGAAGGATTGACCTTGAGCAGCCACTGGTTCACCTAGTGGTGAACTGGTCAAGATTGGATTGGAGAAGGTGCTGGGAGTGTTGCAGGGTGGGAGCGAGGGCAAGGAAGGCGGAAGGTGTATGGGGGGGTGAAGGCGGCGGCATGTCCGCCATATAAAGAAGGTAGAGAAGAGGGGAGAGGATGGAACTTTGGGCACACCGGCAGAGGGTTGGAAGGCGTGTGTTATGGATGGTTATATACGAAGGACGTCGAGAAAGGAAGGAGGCGATCAGACGGACGTAGTTAATAGGGAGGGCGAAGGTTTGGAGCTTGAAGAGGAGACCAGAATGCCACACATGGTCGTAGGCATGTTCAAGGTCAAGAGAGAGGAAGATGGCGGAGCGACGGGTATTTAGTTGTTCAGAGAGGAGGTGGGTGAGTTGGAGGAGAAGATCATCTGCAGAGAAGGAATCGAGGCTGGCAGGAGCGGCGCTTATATTCACTTCTTGCAGAGGTCGCTCCTGCCGTGGCGCAGTGCTTGGCAGCGGGCTATTGGCTGACGTCGCCTCACCGCCTTCTCTGGTCTTGCATTCTTCCTCTTCGTTCCGGCGCTTGTGGTTACTCCAGAATAAAAAACTACAGGAACAGACGAACCTGTAACAATGAATACCTAAATTATCTGACTACGTTTTCGAACAAGACTTTACATGTGATACAGAATCTGGCTTATGCAACGGAATTTGCTGGATTACAGTACATGACATGTTGTGGTGTGTCTCTTTAGATGACTGCCTTTTTCGCTGTGGTTTACAGCAATCCGCAGCAGCATGCAACAGCAGAGGCTAAAGATTATTGCTACTAAGAATGAATTTAATAAAAATGGGTCTTTTTGGGTCCTGTTAACAGCTAAATAACTTGTGAGAAGGGGTTTCATACATTAAGTCTATTTAAAACTTCAGAACTATCATGACCATTAATAGACAATGACAATTATGAGTACAATGACATAGGTATCAATAATGGCTGAGTGTCAGACTAACAAATTATTTCAATTTCAAAGTTACATCAACATTTAACAGGTACAGCATTTCTTTATTAATTAGATGTGGAGAATAATTATTATTATTTGGAGGATAAGGAGGTTTCCTTAACTGATAAGCTAAACATGGAATTATTGCAAACTCAGACCAACAATCACGAGGCTAACCCTGCAATTGCTTTTGCGCTATGCTTGCGAATCTTACCTTTAATTCCATCTTCAAGAGTAGCTAAGCAATCTAAATCTCTCCTGGCTATATGAATGAAATCCTGTCTTGAATGTGATAAGATCTGCCATCACCAACGCGAGGGCAGCGTGACACGTCTTCTTCTGTCTCCGAGCTCTCGACCGACGCTACTCCTTCCACTCTCGCAGACAGACCTCGTCTCACAACAATGCATAAAATCGTGCTCCCATGTTTCGCCATCAGATTGTTACTATCGATATGTGAGTTCTTGCACAATGCGAAGAATAGCGTTAAGTTGGGTATCTTGTTTTCAATGTAATGGGAAGTTCTGACACATTTCTTACACTTTAACCAGGTGCAGTAAATAGTTTCAATATCGTTGTGTCAAGTTTTCATCAATAGCATCCGAAAAACATAAAGCTTGAACTGTTACAGGCCACAAATACGTAAAGTAATTGTGGACAGCATACTTTAAGAGCGCGTCTGTGCGGTTGCGACAATGTACGGCATTCAAAATGTGGTACAAAACCATTCGCAAATTATAGCATCCAAGTCAAGAAAACGTTGGAATCTATCACACTGCTCAGTTGCTACGTAAGCGTCAGTGTACACTTCTTTTTCTGGTCATATAAATTAGTTTCTTGAGAAGTTTCATGATTTTATGGAAGATTATGGCGAGCACTTTCATCGATAGATTCAAGTAACTGAAAAGTGCAGTGTACAATTGACGAGGGAATATTGGATGTTGAAAAGAAACTGTACGGATGAACACCAAACACAATCTAAAAGACGAAGACCCAAGGGTAGAATAGCTGAGTTTGGTGGGATTTCTTTTAATATACTTATCTCTTCCTTACAAATTCGTACTTCCCTTGAGAAAATTTTCTCACATCTGTCGCCACATATCAGTGTCATTAACAAATTAGGTAGTTTTAAATGTTCGCATTTCATTATTTGTGGAATAACCTAGCGTAATAAGGAATTTTATAAGTCATATTCGAAATTTATGCATAAAATCTAAGATGGTACACCTCTACATTTGAAAACAATTACATCACGCATAATAGTCTTACTGATTACTTACTTTCTTCCTTTCTTCGAAACATCATGGTGTAACACATAGCCGGCCGAAGTGGCCGTGCGGTTAAAGGCGCTGCAGTCTGGAACCGCAAGACCGCTACGGTCGCAGGTTCGAATCCTGCCTCGGGCATGGATGTTTGTGATGTCCTTAGGTTAGTTAGGTTTAACTAGTTCTAAGTTCTAGGGGACTAATGACCTCAGCAGTTGAGTCCCATAGCGCTCAGAGCCATTTGAACCATTTGTAACACATAAAAGAGTCTATGGAGACACAATTGCTCCAGTTTAAGGCGTATAGGCTGGGTACGGGGCCATGAATCTGAACAGATGACTGTTATCATCCGCGTTTCTGGTGTCTGAATCAAACGAAAGTGGAGTCTTAAACTAAGTGACTGTGCTATGAGAAGTACTTTAAACAATTACACTAGCTGAATTTGACAATCTGGCATTAATTCACTTGTTTTGGAATAGGATCATCCTTGCTGCTTGTGAAGAATAGCGTAAAAGTTTCCTATGGCAAAGTGCCTCAATCTAGAAAGATTACAAACTTCGTTGGAAGAACACAGGTCAATTCTGAAGTTTCGATTGCGCGAAATAAATACACTGGGCCATAATACACTCCTGGAAATTGAAATAAGAACACCGTGAATTCATTGTCCCAGGAAGGGGAAACTTTATTGACACATTCCTGGGGTCAGATACATCACATGATCACACTGACAGAACCACAGGCACATAGACACAGGCAACAGAGCATGCACAATGGCGGCACTAGTACACTGTATATCTACCTTTCGCAGCAATGCAGGCTGCTATTCTCCCATGGAGACGATCGTAGAGATGCTGGATGTAGTCCTGTGGAACGGCTTGCCATGCTATTTCCACCTGGCGCCTCAGTTGGACTAGCGTTCGTGCTGGACGTGCAGACCGCGTGAGACGACGCTTCATCCAGTCCCAAACATGCTCAATGGGGGACAGATCCGGAGATCTTGCTGGCCAGGGTAGTTGCCTTACACCTTCTAGAGCACGTTGGGTGGCACGGGATACATGCGGACGTGCATTGTCCTGTTGGAACAGCAAGTTCCATTGCCGGTCTAGGAATGGTAGAACGATGGGTTCGATGACGGTTTGGATGTACCGTGCACTATTCAGTGTCCCCTCGACGATCACCAGTGGTGTACGGCCAGTGTAGGAGATCGCTCCCCACACCATGATGCCGGGTGTTGGCCCTGTGTGCCTCGGTCGTATGCAGTCCTGATTGTGGCGCTCACCTGCACGGCGCCAAACACGCATACGACCATCATTGGCACCAAGGCAGAAGCGGCTCTCATCGCTGAAGACGACACGTCTCCATTCGTCCCTCCATTCACGCCCGTCGCGACACCACTGGAGGCGGGCTGCACGATGTTGGGGCGTGAGCGGAAGACGGCCTAACGGTGTGCGGGACCGTAGCCCAGCTTCATGGAGACGGTTGCGAATGGTCCTCGCCGATACCCCAGGAACAACAGTGTCCCTAATTTGTTGGGAAGTGGCGGTGCGGTCCCCTACGGCACTGCGTAGGATCCTACGGTCTTGGCGTGCATCCGTGCGTCGCTGCGGTCCGGTCCCAGGTCGACGGGCACGTGCACCTTCCGCCGACCACTGGCGACAACATCGATGTACTGTGGAGACCTCACGCCCCACGTGTTGAGCAATTCGGCGGTACGTCCACCCGGCCTCCCGCATGCCCACTATACGCCCTCGCTCAAAGTCCGTCAACTGCACATACGGTTCACGTCCACGCTGTCGCGGCATGCTACCAGTGTTAAAGACTGCGATGGAGCTCCGTATGCCACGGCAAACTGGCTGACACTGACGGCGGCGGTGCACAAATGCTGCGCAGCTAGCGCCATTCGACGGCCAACACCGCGGTTCCTGGTGTGTCCGCTGTGCCGTGCGTGTGATCATTGCTTGTACAGCCCTCTCGCAGTGTCCGGAGCAAGTATGGTGGGTCTGACACACCGGTGTCAATGTGTTCTTTTTTCCATTTCCAGGAGTGTATTAAAGGATCGCTTCTACGAAACCCGATAATTATTAACCATTGCGACGCATAGGTTTAAAATTTGGCTGAAAGGTGCCGACAACATTCCTCTGTGATGATGCAAAAGCTTGGTGCCCTATGGCGTTACCCTCGGGATCGGTGCCGCTTCGGACTGCAAGGTGTCGACACGCGTGAAAAAAAAAAAAAAAAGGTCACAGCACAGAAGTTCATTTGATCTGTATGGCGATCTAATGACGCCACATGGGCACCAAATTACCCCACATTTCTGCCCAACTCCACCTTTTACGTGTCACACTATGTTATAGTCGTCACAGCCCCTCTCACCAGCATTTAAACCCCTCTTTTGACATCTCAGAGATCAGAATCGCAACAGAAACCTTGAAATAAAGCGGTTTTCTTATGGGTGGCCGAAGAAAACATTTCAGACACACCGCCGTTAAGAATCGGCATTAAAAGGCCTCAGAGGGTGACATAAAGGGCGTCAATGAAACCACACTCTTCCCTGGGCGTTGATCCCCACACATTTCGCAGTTGAAGAAAACAGATCGCAGTGCGATGAGCACCAGGAAGATCTCCTGAACTGGCACCCTCGGATGTTTCAACCCTTCTCTAACGACACAGTACACGATAGTGTCATTTTGAGTGCCGTGCTACTGCACGTTTTGCTCTTGTGTACTGGTTGGAACCACCAGGGTTCGTTCAAATCCATTCGACGAAATGTGAACGTGATCGAAGGCAGCAAAGTGCATTGACGCTTTTCCTGTCCACCTGTTTTCCACCCTCTGTGGCGAGATAATGGTGGAGTGCAACATTAACATGTGATTGACTGATACTGCATTGGGTCCCTCTAAAAAGACCCCCCAGTTCGGCAACACTCTTGCTGCCAACTACGCAACTTTGCTGAATACATTATAAATGTACCTGACAGAAACTGCAATTCTGGTTCATCCTGCTCTGGCGCCTGAAGGTAGCAAAAGCTACCGAAGCGGTGGCGAAGGTGTTGCCTAATCCTCAAGCGCTATAGCAGCTGCCATTTCTGACAGGTAAATTTTTGGCGGACCCAACGAAGGTTCTTGAGTGCCACCGAGGCTTTTGACGACCTGGAGGTCTTAGAGGAACCCTTTGCCGTTTTACTGATGCGCATGATAATGTTACACACTTCCGTGTTCACGTCACAGGAGGGCTCGAAACAAGAGGGCTGAAAAACCATAAGTAACCTTTGCTGCATCGGATCAAGTTCAAATTTCGTCGAATGGCTTTGAACGGTCCGTAGTGGTTCCCACTTCTCATGAAAGCAAAAATTACGGTGACGCTACACTCCAAAGGGGTGAGATCACATTCAGTGGTGATGCAGCCCCACAGTGTCCTTGGAGAAGGGTTGAAACGTCCGAGAATGTCAGCAGTGTCAAAGGTTGTCTAGAACTTCTTCCTGGTACTCGTCACACTGCGAACTGTCGTTTGCGACCACGAAATGGGAAAGGGGTGGTTTTATTGATGCCCTTTGTTTCACCCAGTGCGGCCTTCTCGTGTCTATTCTGAAATGTTTTTCTTGGCCACCTACCAGGCGTAGAAGTACGAAATCGTAATTTGGAAGCGATAATTACACGTATGTTGTTTGAAACTGATAAACAATATTTTATTCAAAATAACGTTCATTGCTATTTATACACTTCTCCCACCTCTCCAGCAGACTATGAATGCCGTGTCAAAAAAAAAAAAAAGTCAGCGAGCCATTTTAGTACATTTTCATACGAATGGAAGCGTTGTTCAGCGAGAGCGTGTCCAAGTGATGCAAATGGATGACAATCGGACGGAGCCAAGTCAGGAGAATAAGCCGCATGTCCTAATATTTCCCTACTGAGCGCCTCGATCGTTACGCTCATCCGTTTTCCTGTGTGTAATGGGGCGTTATCTTGGAGCAATATGGCTTTGTGTTGCCATTTTCTATATTTCGGTCGTTTTTTACGTAATGCTTGATTTAAAGCAATCATTTGCCGTCGGTAGCGATCAGTTTTAACGGTTTCACCAGATTTTGCAGCCAAACACAGAGCATTGTCTTCTTTCCAAAGCGATTTGGTCTTGCAGTGTATGTCGATGATTTGACTAGATTTACCCATGATTTACGACGCTTAGGATACAGTTTTCATCACATGTCTATATGGAGAAACGACTTTCTTTTGCATGTGGCGGGCAGCATTTCACAAGCGGTCTTTCTAGTTGCTTGCTGTCTCTCACTCAGTTCATGCGGAATGCATTTTCCCACCTTCTGCACCTTTGCTATAACTTTCAACCGTAAAGAAACGGCTTTCTGCGTCACATTAAATTGTTCTGCGAGTTCCTGTTGAGTTTGAGTATCATGTTCATCCAATAAGGTCTGCAGTTCTTTGTATTCGAACTTTTTCGGTGGTTTCCCGTGCTCGTCGTTTCTCACGTCAAAATAATCACTTCTGGATTTTTTGAACCACCCAAAACACTGTGTTTTCCCAAGAGCGTGTTGTCTGAAAGCTTCGACAAGCACTCGATGCGACTCTGTAGCAGTTTTCATCAAATGATAACAGAAAATCAATGCTGTCCGCAAATCGTAATTCCTAGGCACAAAACCCGACATGTTTACTGGTTTGAAACAGATACCGATGTGTGGCACTTGAGCTACTGTGTGTTGACATTCCTCGTCAGCCGTTACAGGAAGCAGATGGCATTGCAGAGGCGGTCTCATGGGCCCTACACTGACGTCAAGCACAATCTATAGAGAAATTCCTGTTTCATACTTCTACACTTGGTATAAGAAATCAGCGTGATTTCAACGCTGGGTGTCGCGATTATGACCTCCATTGCACAGACATCAAAACAAGGTTTGAAATTTCAGTAAGGGGCTTTGACGATCTTGTCATCGTCCACATCCACGGTGGCGTTGGGCAGAATTGTGGCGAAATTTGATGACAATACGGTGTCATTAATCCCCCTTATAGCTCACATGAACAACTGAGCTGTGGCTTTTTTTTTTTTTTTCACGTGTGTCGGCACCTCACTGTTTGAAGCGTCGCCAAGCCCGAAGATGACGGCTCCGCGTGCCACGCCTTTTCACCAGTATCGAGAAGTTTTGTAGGATTCTTTGAGGCAAAATTCACATTTATAGATCGTAGTCGGAGGCAATTACAGGGCTCCGAAAATGTGGTCCTTTAGTTCTGTTGCGCAATGTACACTCCTGGAAACTGAAATAAGAACACCGTGAATTCATTGTCCCAGGAAGGGGAAACTTTATTGACACATTCCTGGGGTCAGATACATCACATGATCACACTGACAGAACCACAGGCACATAGACACAGGCAACAGAGCATGCACAATGTCGGCACTAGTACAGTGTATATCCACCTTTCGCAGCAATGCAGGCTGCTATTCTCCCATGGAGACGATCGTAGAGATGCTGGATGTAGTCCTGTGGAACGGCTTGCCATGCCATTTCCACCTGGCGCCTCAGTTGGACCAGCGTTCGTGCTGGACGTGCAGACCGCGTGAGACGACGCTTCATCCAGTCCCAAACATGCTCAATGGGGGACAGATCCGGAGATCTTGCTGGCCAGGGTAGTTGACTTACACCTTCTAGAGCACGTTGGGTGGCACGGGATACATGCGGACGTGCATTGTCCTGTTGGAACAGCAAGTTCCCTTGCCGGTCTAGGAATGGTAGAACGATGGGTTCGATGACGGTTTGGATGTACCGTGCACTATTCAGTGTCCCCTCGACGATCACCAGTGGTGTACGGCCAGTGTAGGAGATCGCTCCCCACACCATGATGCCGGGTGTTGGCCCTGTGTGCCTCGGTCGTATGCAGTCCTGATTGTGGCGCTCACCTGCACGGCGCCAAACACGCATACGACCATCATTGGCACCAAGGCAGAAGGGACTCTCATCGCTGAAGGCGACACGTCTCCATTCGTCCCTGCATTCACGCCTGTCGCGACACCACTGGAGGCGGGCTGCACGATGTTGGGGCGTGAGCGGAAGACGGCCTAACGGTGTGCGGGACCGTAGCCCAGCTTCATGGAGACGGTTGCGAATGGTCCTCGCCGATACCCCAGGAGCAACAGTGTCCCTAATTTGCTGGGAAGTGGCGGTGCGGTCCCCTACGGCACTGCGTAGGATCCTACGGTCTTGGCGTGCATCCGTGCGTCGCTGCGGTCCGGTCCCAGGTCGACGGGCACGTGCACCTTCCGCCTACCACTGGCGACAACATCGATGTACTGTGGAGACCTCACGCCCCACGTGTTGAGCAATTCGGCGGTACGTCCACCCGGCCTCCCGCATGCCCACTATACGCCCTCGCTCAAAGTCCGTCAACTGCACATACGGTTTACGTCCACGCTGTCGCGGCATGCTACCAGTGTTAAAGACTGCGATGGAGCTCCGTATGCCACGGCAAACTGGCTGACACTGACGGCGGCGGTGCACAAATGCTGCGCAGCTGGCGCCATTCGACGGCCAACACCGCGGTTCCTGGTGTGTCCGCTGTGCCGTGCGTGTGATCATTGCTTGTACAGCCCTCTCGCAGTGTCCGGAGCAAGTATGGTGGGTCTGACACACCGGTGTCAATGTGTTCTTTTTTCCATTTCCAGGAGTGTATATTAATGTACGTTAGTACTTCACTTAGTAGAAAAGAGTCCCGCGTCAAGACCATGAAGTACTCCAACGCGTTTCGGTATTCTCTGTGCATCTACTACATCTACGTCTATAGTCCCAAGCCACCTTACAGTGTGTGATGGAGGGATTCTTTGTTCCTCCAGTGTCACTTCCATCCTTTCCTGTTCCAGTCGCGAATGGTTCCGGGGAAAAACGATTACTGGGAAGCTTGTGTGTTGTCTCGAATCCCTATTTTGACAGTCACGGTCTCTTCGCTACATGTACGTAGGGGGAAGCAGTGTCTGTGAGCTCTCGGAATTTCAAAAGTGAAACACGCCGTGGTACGGAGCGCCTGTCCCGAATCACCTGCCACTGGAGTTAGCTGAGCATCTCTGTTATGCCCTCGCACCTACTAAATGAACCTGTAATGAGACTTGCTGCTCTTCTTTGGATCTTCTCTACTTCCTCCATCAATCCTATCCGGTACAGATCCCAGAGTGATGAGCAGTATTCAAGTATGTGTCCAAAGAGTGCTTTGTAAGCTATTTCCTTCGGTGAGGAACTGCATTCCCTGGGGATTCTTCCAATAAATCTCATACTGGCATCTGCCTTACCAGCAGTTAATGTTGTGTAGTCATTCCACTTCAAATAACTTCGTACAGATACTCCTAAACATTTTAGTGATTCTTCTGAAACTTCGTAAGCATACGATAAGCGAGCAAAGTGTTTAAAGTTAGTATTGAAACATATCGTGGACCTTACACTCCTGGCTCGGTAAGCTGCTGCGTCGCTGATACTGTTACGACAGTACAACAGGTTTTCCAGGTTTCAGTTGGAGGTGCACGAGGACCAGTTGTATCAGTGACCAGTCTTTGAATTTCAATTCGAGGTACCCACGTAAGCGACTATATTGGTCTCTGGCCATTAAAATTGCTATACCACGAAGATGACGTACCGCTACGGTCGCGGGTTCGAATCCTACCTCGGGCATGGATGTGTGTGATGTCCTTAGGTAAGTTAGGTTTAAGTAATTCTAAGTTCTAGGGGACTGATGACCTTAGAAGTTAAGTCCCATAGTGCTCAGAGCCATTTGAACCATTTGGAGATGACGTGCTACAGACGCGACATTTAACCGACAGGAAGAAGATGATTAGCTTTACAGAACATCCACACAAGGTTGGAGCCGGTGGCGACACCTACAACGTGCTGACATGAGGAAAGTTGCCAACCGATTTCTCATACACAAACAGCAGTTGACCGGCGTTGCCTGGTGAAACGTTGTTGTGATGCCTCGTGGAAGGAGGAGAGATGCGTACCATCACGTTTCCGACTTTGATAATGGTCGGATTGTAGCCTATCACGATTGCGGTTTATCGTATCGCGACATTGCTGCTCGCGTTGGTCGAGATCCAATGACTGATAGCAAAATATGGAATCGATGGGTTCAGGTGGGTAATACGGAACGCCATGCTGGATCCCAACGGCCTCGTATCACTAGCAGTCGAGATGACAGGCATCTTATCCGCATGGCTGTAACGGATCGTGCAGCCACATCTCGATCCCTGAGTCAACAGATTGGGACGTTCGCAAAACAACAGCCATCTGCACGAACAGTTGGACGACGTTTGTAGCAGCATGCACTATCAGCTCGGAGACCATGGCTGCGGTTACCCTTGTCGCTGCATCACTGGCAGGACCGACTGCGATGATGTACTCAACGACGAACCTGGGTGCACGAATGGCAAAACGTCATTATTTCGGATGAATCCAGGTTCTGTTTACAGGATCATGATGGTCGCATCTGTGCTTGGCGACATTGCGGTGAACGCACATTGGAAGCGTGTATTCGTCATCGCCATACTGGCGTATCACCCGGCGTGATGGTATGGGATGCCATTGGTTACACGTCTCGGTCACCTCTTGTTCACATTGACGGCACTTTGAACAGTGGACGTTACATTTCAGATGTATTACGACCCGTGGCTCTACCCTTCATTCGATCCTTGCGAAACCCTACATTTCAGCAGGATAATGCACGACCGCATGTTGCAGGTCCTGTACGGGCCTTTCTGGATACAGAAAATGTTCGACTGCTGCTCTGGCCAGCACATTCTCCAGATCTCTCACCAATTGAAGACGTCTGGTCAATGGTGGCCGAGCAATTGGCTCGTCACAATACGCCAGTCACTACTCTTGATGAACTGTGGCATAGTGTTGAAGCTGCATGGGCAGCTGTACCTGTACACGCCATCCAAGCTCTGCTTGACTCTATGCCCAGGCGTATCAAGGCCGTTATTACGGCCAGAGGTGGTTGTTCTGGGTACTGTTTTCTTAGGATCTATGCACCCAAACTGCGTGAAAATGTAATCACATGTCAGGTCTAGTATAGTATATTTGTCCAATAAGTACCCGTTTATCATCTGCATTTCTTTTTGGTGTAGCAATTTTAATGGCCAGTAGTGTACTTCTTTGTAATGTCCATAAATCTCGTTAGGATCAGCACCCATAAAAATCCACTGTACGGTTAAAGTACCTAATCTCTTTTTTACATTACCAATGTGGCCATCAACGAAGCACCATGAGAAGCTCTATACGTCCATCCTTCATAAAAGAGTTCAACACCGAGGTCCACCATGGTCACAATGGTCTCTTTTACTATGTTCTTTATTTGCCGAAATATAGGTGCGACCAAAATCATTCTCTAGACTGGAGCTTGTCTCCTCTGCAACGAGCGTATTATTTCATTGTCCCAGGACATTGGACGTAGAGAGCATAGAGTCACATGGGCAACATGAACGAATCTCCGGAGGCATTACTGAAACCAGGAGAAAATTATCTTGCAGACAACGATGCATTTTAAAAAACCGAAGACTCGATATCGGTGCTGTCGTGAACTGGTTATCATGGCGGAGCTTTTCCGTGCCTCGTACGATCGCCGAAGCCTTGAAATGACACTTCGTGACACATTCAAGGCAACTGGAAATGTGTCAAGGAGGCGGCGATATTCTACGCTGACAGTCAGGGTCGAAAAGACGACACTGTGACAGCAAGTTTTAAAGTTAAGCAAAATATTACATCCTGCCAGAAATGAAAAACCAGAATACTAATTACACATTAAGAGTCTTGTGCATTGCTATTCATGGCACAGAAACCACCTGCCGGCTCGAAAGAGGGAGTGTCCCTTTACTGCAAAGACAGACAATTACGTATCGTTTTATCGTCAGCAGATATTGACATTTGAAGTGACCATTTACTTTTCCTTTCTCTAGTGCCCTCTTCTGCCAACTATGTGTAAACTTAATCTACTGAACGGAGGAGTTAAACACTGATGAGCCAAAGAAACTGGTATACCTGGCTAACATCGTGTAGGGCCCCCGAGATCATGCAGGAGTGTCGCAACAAGACGTGGCATGGACTCGACTAATGTCTGAAGTAGTGCTGGGTGAAACTGACACTATGAATCCTACAGGCCTGTCCAAAAATCCGTAAGAGTATGAGGGGGTGGAGATCTCTTCTGAGCAGCACGTTGTAAGGTATCGCAGATGTGCTCAATAATGTTCGTGTCTGGAAGGGTTTGGTGATCAGCGGAAGAGTTTAAACTCAGAAGAGTATTCCTGGAGCCATTCTGAACGTGTGGGTGGTCGCATTGTCCTGCTGGAATTGCCCAAGTCCGTCGAAATGCACGATGGACATGAATGGATGCAGGTGATCTGACAGGATGCTTACGTACGTGTCACCCGTCAGAGTCGTATCTAGATGTATCATGGGTCCTATATCACTCCAACTGCACACGCCCCACACCATTACAGGGCCTCCACTAGCTCCCCTGCTGACATGCACGGTCCATGGATTCATGAGCTCGATACAATTTGAAACGAGACACGTCCGACCAGGCAACATGTTTCCAGTCATCGAGGCGCAAAGCTTTGTGTCGTGCAGGCATCAAGGGTACACGAGCGGCCCTCGGCTCCATTTAGTTGAATAGTTCGCACGCGGACACTTGTTGATGGCCCAGCATTGATATCTGCAGCAATTTGCGGAAGGCTTACACTTCTGTCACAATGAACGATACTCTTCAATCGTCGTTGGTCCCGTTCTTGCAGGATCTTTTTCCGGCCCCAGCGATGTCGGAGATTTGATGTTTTACCGGATTCCTGATATTCACGGTACGCTCTTGAAATGATCGTACGGGAAAATCTCGACCATCGATACCTCGGATATGCTGTGTCCCACCGCTCGTACGCCGATTGTAACACGACGTTCAAGCTCACTTAAACATTGATACCATGCATTAGCATTCCAACTGCGCCAGACACTTGTTGTCTTCTATAGGCGTTGCCGACCGCAGTGCCGTATTCTGCCGGTTTACATGTCTCTGTATTTGAATACACATGACTGTGCCAGTTTCTTTGGCGCTTCAGTGTATAAGGTATATCAAAAACGACTTTACAAGTTTGAAAACTCATACTCATTTATTCATTTAGCCTTTAGACATGGCTTTGGTTTCATTTTATAACAATATACATCAAGTTTTTGACTAGAGAGTTAAACAGATTAAAAGTGAGGTCCACTATTTATGTGGCACACGATCTTTCTGAAATCGATATCTTGCCAAGCTTGCTGCAGCATGTGAGGCGTGACTTGTTCACCCGCGAGGCTGGTACTAGCTCTGAGCTCTGATAGAGAAGTTGGCACAAGTGGAACAAACAAGGTGGTCTCATAAAAAAAGGTTGTGTTCCAAAAATGAACAGCATAGAGACAGAAGTAATGACACTTTCTGCAGGACCTGATCATCATTTTATAGGACAATGCTCAAGCACGTACAGTGCAAACTGTTACTAATTTCTTTGACTGATGGGGGTGCTAAGTGCTACACCACCTACTGCACTCCCCTGACTTATGCCCTAGTGAGTTCAACTCGATTTCTAAAGTGAAGGAAACACTTCTCGGCATTCGCTTCAGAACTGTTACAAATTCGTCGGGCAATAGACCGCGCCGCTCGAACTGCCAACACAACTGGCACTGCTAAGAGTATCCTACGACTTCCACATCGCTGGCAACGGGCTATACTCAATACTTCTGACTACGTTATCTGACTTTAATCCCATCTCTCTTTCTTCCGATATGAATTCAGTGCTTAATGCTGCGGAGTTCTTACCATGAATGACTCGTTGTTTACGGCAACAGACAGCGCTATGACAAATTCCACTCTCACCTCGTACGCCAACAGAAGATGCTTTAGTGCTGCCGCAGTCTGCCTCCATCACCCTGCTGTGAAGCCTGCGATATAACTCAATGTGAAAGGCAAATGTTTGGCTCCCTCCAATCGTGGGAAGCTACAGCTTACAATTTTTTTTTAATTTCCACGAAATGAACAGTTGTTATTTAGAAGCGTCTTTGGACAGCAAGTCTGTTCTTTTATAACATCAGGTAGACTCAGAATGAGAAAGTAAAATGAAAACTGCGAGTTCGCAATTTGTTGGCAGCGGAACGACTCATTATAAATGAAAATCGCGGAGTTCGGAATGTCAGAACCAAATTGTCCGCTTTTTGTCTTAGCCGATAGGACTTTGTAATTACAATATGAGGAAAAGTGCCACATCAGACCGATGCCTCACAATTTCTCTGACATGTCAATGGTTACGAAAACACTACACAAGATCTGTCAGTCTTTCGCCGTACTGGTCAGACGACCATTCTGATCGCGTTACTGCTACAGAGGTACAGAGTCCAATTAATTTTGGCCCCGCTGCACACGACTCTGCTCGTTGCACGTGCTGGCGTACATGCTTGATATCTGTTCCCATTTGAAGACTTCGTTGGTATGTGTCATTGGGGTTATGGATGGCAGGTTATGCTTCGGGCCTGAAGATGACAACATTTAGTGCCAAAACTGTTAGCATGCTTTGAATAAACGACGTTGAATTCCATTGAAGCTGGTGATTTTATTATCATTACTCAAGTAGTTCAAGCCTGTCTGCTGTCCCCCTTCACTTGATGGATTACCAGAGATTCTGTTAGTGGATTTCGAGTGCAACGCTGCCCACGAGCCCTCAGTTCGCGGGGTCCTAGCGCTATTCACCCTCAACACCCTCAGACTCGTCGGCTGCTGCGGCTTTCATGGACTTCGTTATTGTGAGTACCCTTCAGGCAGCATCAAGGTCTATCATTTCAGTTTGCAGTTGTTGCTGTTGTGGTCTTTTGCCCTACTGTTCAGACGACCATTCCGAGCGAGTTACTGCTACAAAGTTTCAGAATCCAGTTAATTTTGACCCCTCTGCATACGACTGGTTTGACACGCATTTCTTTTCTCCCCAATTCTGTTCAGTACTTCCTCATTAGTTACGTGATCTACCCATGTAAGCTACAGCATTCTTCTGCATCACCACGTTTAAAAAGCATTTATTCTCTCCTTGTATAAACTTTTAATGATCCGTGTATCAATTCTATACATGGCTATACTCCATAAAAATACTTTCAGAAAAGACTCCCTAACACTTAAAGTTATATTCGATTTTAACAAATTTCGTTCCTCTAGAAACGCTTTTCTTGCCGTTGCTAGTCTACATTTTGTATCCTCCCTATTTCGGCCATCAACAGCTACTTTGCTGACCAAATAAAAAAACTTATCTATTACTTTTACACTCTGGTTTCCTAATTTAACTCCTTCAGCATCACCTGATTTAATTAAACTACATTCCACTTTTGTCGATTTTCATCTTATATCATTCAAGACACTGCTCTTCAAGCTCTTTGGTGTCTCACAGAATAACAATGTTATCGGTAAAAACCTAGCTTTTTTACACACTCCAATAAAAGGTTTTGCAACACTTCGGTTCTGAGAGTTCTGGAACCTGTACACAAAACTGGAATAGAGGTCAACATAAACATCATTCCCACCCTTTTTATTTCTCAAGAAAACGACACATTGCATGTTGTACCACCATACAGCAAGACCTTCGGGATGGTGGTCCAGATTGCTGTACACACCGATACCTCTAATACCCAGTAGCACGTCCCCTTGCACTGATGTATGGCTGTATTCGTCGTGGCATACTATCCACAAGTTCATGAAGGCACTGTTGGTCCAGATTGTCCCACTCTACAACGGCGATTCCACGTAGATCCCACAGAGTGGTTGGTGGGTCACGTCGTCCATAAACAGCCCTTTCCAATCTATCCCAGGCGTGTTCTATAGGGTTCATGTCTGGAGGACTTGCTGGCCACTTTAGTCGAGCGATGTCGTTATCATCAAGGAACTCATTCACAAGATGTGCACGATGGGGGTGCGAATTATCGTCCATGAAGACGAATGCCTCGCCAATATGCTGCCGATACGGTTGCACTATCGGTCGGAGGATGGCATTCACGTATCGTACAGCCGTTACGGCACCTTGCGTGACCACCAGCGGCGTACGTCGGCCCCAAAACATCAGGGAACCTCCACCTTGCTGCACTCGCTGGACAGTGTATCTAAGGCATTCAGAATGACCGGGTTGCCCCCAAACAAGTCTCCGACGATTGTCTGACTGAAGCCATATGCGACACTCATCGGTGAAGAGAACGTGATGCCTGTCCTAACCAGTCCATTTGTCATGTTGTTGAACCCCTCTGTACCGCGCTGCATTGTGGTTGCGAAGATGGACCTCACCATGGACGTCTGGAGTGAAGTTGCGCATCATGTAGCCTACTGCGCACAGTTTGAGTCGTAACGCGACGTCCTGTGGCTGCACGAAAAGCATTATTCAACATGGTGTCATTGCTGTCAGGGTTCCTCCGAGCCATAACCCGTAGGTAGCAGTCATCCTCAGCATTAGTAGACCTTGGGCGACCTGAGCGAGGCATGTCATCGACAGCTCCTGTCTCTCTGTATCACCTCCATCCGAACAACATCGCTTTGGTTCACTCCGAGACGCCTGTACACTTCCCTTGCTGAGAGCCCTTCCTGGCACAAAGTAACACTGCGGACGCGATCGAACCGCGATATTGACCGACTAGACATGTTTGAACTACAGACAACAGGAGCCGTGTACCTCCTTCCTGGTGGAATGGCTGGAACTGATAGGCTTTCGGACCCCCTCCGTCTAACAGGCGCTGGTCATGCATGCTTGTTTCCATTTTTGGGCGGGTTTAGTGACATCTTTGAACAGTCAAAGGGACTGTGTCTGTGATACAATACCCACAGACAACGTCTGCCTTCAGGAGTTCTGGGAACTGGGGTGATACAAAACTTCTTTTGATGTGTGTATTTTCTCTTCCTGAAATCTAATTTTTCTTTCATTTCCTTTATGCTTGATCAAAGTACAGATTGAGAACATCATGGATAGGGTACAAACCTGTTTCACTCCCTTCACCACCACTGCTTCCTTTTCATATCCGTCGACTCTTATAAATGCTGTCTGGTTTCTGTACAACCTGCAAATAGCCTTTCGCTCCCTGTATTTTACCCCTGCTACCTTTAGAATTTCAAAGAGCATATACCACTCAACATTGACTAAACCTTTCTCTAAGTTTTCAAATATTGTAAACGTAAGTTTGCTTTTCTTTACCTATCTTCTAAGATAAGTTGTAGGTTCATTACTGCCCCATGTGTTCCTACATTTCTCCCAAATCCAAACTCATCTTCCGTGAGGTCGGCTACAACCAGTTTTTTCATTCTTCTGTAAATAATTCGTGTTAGTATTTTACAAGCTACGACTCCCTCCGTCGGAGGTTCGAGGCCTCCCTTGGGCATGGGTGTGTGTGGTCTCCATAGCGTAAGTTAGTTTTGAGCTGGATTAAGTAGTGTGTAGGCTTAGGGACCGATGACCTTAGCAGTTTGGTCCCATAAGACCTTTCCACAAAGTTTCAAAAAAAATTTGCAACCATGACTTGTTAAACTGACAGTTCGATAATATTTTAGACCTTCCACCTTTCAGCTTTCCTTTCTTTGCTTAGGATTGGTTTCACACCTGGGCTCTTGATAATCATACAGCTGCTTCTCTTTTCTCCATAAATCTCTTTAATTTTCCTGTAGGCGGCATCTATATTTTCCTTAGTTAAACTTTCTTCTATATCCTTACATTTGTCCTCTAGCCATTCCTGTTCTATTTTGCACTTCCTGCCAATCTCATTTTTTACATGTTTGTGTTGCCTTTCGCCTGCATCATTTTTATGTTTTCTCCTTCTATCAATTGAATTCAATATCTCCTTTGTTATCCAAGGAATTCTACTAGGCCCTGTCTTTTTACTCATTTTATCCTCTGATGCCTTCACCATTTCATCTCTCAAAGCTATCCATTCGTCTTCTACTTCTATAGTCAATCGTTACATAATGCTCCCTCTGAAACTCTCAACCACTTCTGGTTATTTCAACTTATGCAGATCCCATCTCCTTAATTTCTAGCCTTTTTGAAATTTGTTTGCTTTTAATCTACGGTTCATAACCAATAAATAAAGCTCAGAGCCCACGTCTGCCCCAGAAAAGTCATATAATTTAATATCTGGTTCCAAAATCTCTGTCTTACCATTATACTGTATAATCTATCTGAAACGTTCCGGTGTGTCCATGTTTCTTCCACGTATATAACGTTCTTCCATAAACCAAGTGTTAGTGATGATTAAATTATGCTCTTCGTAAAATACTACCAGGCAGCTTCATCTTTAACTCCTGTCCCCCAGCCCATTTTCACCTATTTCCGTCTCTTCCTTTTCCTGCCATCGAATTCCAGTCCCGCATCACAATTAAAATTTTTTGTCTCCTTTAACTATCTGAATAGTTTCTTTTACCGCGTCATACATTCTTCGATGTCTTCTTATCTGCGGAGCGCATAAACTTGTACTATTGTGATGGATGTTAGCTTTGTGTCTATCTTTGCTACAACAGTGCTTTCACAAGTCCTTGTCCGGTGATCCTAATGGGGTGTATTTTACCTGCGGAATATTTTACCCAAGAATATGCCGTCATCAGTACAGCAGAGCTGCATGGACTCGGTAAAAATTACGGCTGTGGTTTCCCATTGCCTTCCGCAGTTCGCAGTACCAGTTGATGTTACAGAGCTAGATGAGTCAATCATCCAGACTGCTGAAAATGGTGCTGTCCCTCTCCAGGAAGCACACGTTGGTCTGGCATCTCAACAGATACCCCTCCGTTGTGGTTGCACCTGCGGTACTTCTGTCTGCATCGATGAGACACGCAAGCCACCCCACCAGCGGCAAGCTCCACGGTTCACGTAGGGTGAAATTTGCAGTAACGTAGTGTGAACATTCGTTCGCAGAGGCTCTTCTGTTCATTAGTTCATAAACAAACAGTTGTTAATGCTACCTGTGCACTTCAAATATCACCTGTCGTTCTGCGCAGCAAACAGAGCAGCCGCACGTCACATGTAACTTTTCCTTTATATCGACATGTCTCACTCACCCAACGAGAGCGTCCTCAGAAATTACATGGTCGAGCGCAACACGTAACAAGCATTACGTAGCAGCACCGTCGTACTAAAAATAATAGGAGTTATGTTCCTACGTAAGCCGTTTTATGTTTTAGATATCATTTCATGATTTAGTTATCAGATAATTTCATCCCCTTGAGATGCCTCTGCTAGTTACACCGTGTAACCCTACAACATCAAATAAGGCACGATCAAAAAATTTCCTTTCGAATGCCGGACGGTCCGACATAGGTACGTCAGACAGGTAAAATCGTCGTGACCATTGAGCCACCCATCGCACCGAAGCACCAGGTTGATGATACCTGTTTGGCGGAACACTGTATCCTGCTGCGTGAAGAACTCTGTAACTGACTGCTCCACATCCTCGTCCGACAGGAATTTACGACCTTACAACGGGTTTTTTTTTTAAGGTATCGAAGGTATGATAATCGCTTCGGAAGATTCAGGACTATAGGGCGAGTGCGAGTGTCTCCCACTTGAGTTGGTATAACTTCTGCGTTACGATATATAGGGATGTGCGTTTATCATAAAGCACCGCACCAGCACCCCTTGTCGCGAACAGCACCACCATTATACAGCTGTGGTTTCGTGTAGACATGCTGCCCCATACACATTCTTCATTGTCCAATGGATGTCTAAGTGTTTGTCCTTCAGTAGCACGCTGCTCCTCTTTGGACCTTGTGAATAAGGCCGTCGTAGTTGACGTTTCCGCATTTACTGCACGTTACAATGATCCCTTACCTAGACGTCGATGTTTATATACCCGCATCGGAGTGGCGCTACGTTGCATATACGCTGCAGCGAAGAAGGTTTTGGATGGCCCTTGCACGAACCATGCACCTGTGTGAAGGAAAGAATACGTGACCGTGTCTTTAATATTGATTTCACACAACCGTAGTAATTATGGGAACAACTATCTGAGATGTGAAAACCACATGTTGAAAGGGAAAAATACAACCCACAAGAGTCTTTTGCGGACAGCGCTAGCCTGATGACCAACAGTAATTATAGCCTGAAAGGCGTTGCACTAAAATTAGCCTGCCCCAAAATTTTACCTGTGTTGTGGGAGTGACGGTACGTAATTTCTGTACCATTATAGTTTCGGGGAGTCAGAAAGTCTGAAGCTGAGGTTTATTTCTTATTTTACTTTAAAACGTAATCTAAATAAATAAAAATGTAAATGTTCATTTGTTCAGAATCGTGTACCTCCGAAAGTTCTTGACCTACTACTTTGAAATTTTGACACAACGTTGAATTCTAATACGGAGTGTTTTAAGGTACCTAATTCTTTATTATATGTGTATTTTGCTATTTAAAAATAATATATAAATATGCACATGTAATCTTCTTCTTCTTCTTTCGCTTGTGTGTTATTCCGCAGTTTTCGCGGGGTTGCGATCGGATTTGGCGTGGTTAATTGAAAGGGTGGCCAGATGGCCTTCCTGCCACCACCCCATACCCCCCAGGTCGGACTCAGTGTACCACAGCTGTCTATGTCTAGTGTAATTCATGAAATAGTGCGATAATGTTTCAGATGTCTGCGAATCGTGTAACTGAGGCGGACTTGGGGAACAGCCCGGTATTCACCAAGTGGGATGTGGAAAACCGAACAAAAACCTCATCCTGTCTGGCCAGCACACTGGTCCTCATAGTCAGTCCGCCAGGCAGATTCGATCCGGGGCCAGCGCGCCTACGTGAGTCCAGGAAACAGCGCGTTAGCGCTCTCGGCTAACCTGGCAGGTAAATATGTAGATGTAATATCTAAAGGGAAGATATTGTTACCACCAACATGTAAATGTATTTTCTCCTATTTTCTTCTGATTGTTACACGTTACTATTCAGAGGCACCCACATGCCTTGCTCATACTGTGGCACCAAGCAGCCAGGCTTGCAAGATGAGTGGTCTGCCAAGCGAGTGGATTCATTCTTATTTATCGAGTAACATGAACTCTCGTACTCACAATTAAGTTACCAATTATCCTCCTATATGAATAATAGGCAACGGAAACGCACTTCTGACTATCAGTAATTTACAGAACTCTGACTTCACTACGCGCTGGCAATACCACATTTTTTTTAATTTTTTATTTAACGGCTTTTATCAACACGTGGCCATCGCACTGAATGTGAGTGGCGCACGCATTATAAATTCTGGATATCATGACAACATACAATTCGAAGGAAAATGCCACCAATCTTTTTCTTTTCACTATCTTATTTATTCCAATAAATTCTATAACCTAAACACAGAAATTCTATAACCTACAACAATAACACATGAGAAATTCCGCCCAGTGGGCATGGCTTTACATTGGTGATTCTCTACCTTATGGTCTCGTAATTATTTAACGCTACAATGCACTTTCTGGATAGGATGGTGGATCTTTTGCTATATCTCGCACTTCGACTCTCACAACCATCATCACGAAACTTTCCTCCAGACCGAGCGGTACAAAAGGAAAACGCATAACCCACTACCTCTGAAACTACCTTGCTATTCTCCCATGCAAGCCACACATACTTAAATTACATGACATACACCACACTACAACATGAAATACAACACAGGGAATAGTCACAACATTATCACTTTCAGCTTTCCCACTTCAATTAATATTTATCCCAGTTTCACACAACACTGCCCCACTTCGTAATTCTACTTTCCTACTATGAGTTCTGGAGATATATGCACGTCTTCCTGTGCAATGCAAGCCAAGTGGCGTTGCTGGATAGACGGCTGACTCACCTTGCTTCTCTCTCAGAGTATTATAGTTTGAATCAAGCGTCACGCGGAAAAATAACACGCAAAGTAATATTAAGAACATATTCATCACACACGCGAGTCCTCAACTGATACCATGGACGAGTACTTCTCTTTATCCTTTGTCTCATACACAGATTGAGACTCACACAGTACTCACCACGTGGAAGTATTCGTCTCTAATTTCAAGTCCTGCACACGCCATTTCCTAAATATTTCAACTTATTGTACACACGCTAGTAATTCAGCTTAACTTAAGCACATGGAAGTATTTCAACTTATTGCTACACGTGGTTTCATTGTGACCGTTGGTCACTTCCGAAGATTACTACGATCCCATTAATATTACCTGCCCGTCATTTAATTCTCCCCACAAAAGTTCCTGAAATAGAGAAATTGTTATTTCAAACTACTCTTAAATATTCCACATGCATACCTTGTCTCCACTCTTTTGTCTTTACGGAACACACCTAAGACAGGTCTTAACAGCACAAGATCCAGCGGCAGAGTGCTGAAACGTGGCCGTTCTTCAGGTCCTCTCGCACCTCTGCCCAAGTGGGGGAGCACCTTGCTACCGTATTGGTCAGCCACATTTCAGGCGCTCAAAGCTCAGGTAAATTTCATCTTTTTGGTCCCACCAAAGGTGGCCAAAGGATCGTCTCAAAGCTGATCATCTATTCACATTCACTATCTGCAGTTAGCAGACGACCATACACTCATTCATTTCACAGATCTCACCAAACTGGATGTAGGGATTTATTTTGTGGGAGTGCACATGTGATCAATTAAATAAATAAATTGTCATTCTTTCCCACACTGGTATCCGGCTTCGCTGTATTAATTGAAATTGAGTTATTTTACAAAAAAATGTGTTGTTCTGACAAAAATAATGAAGTATGTTGTACCTATTTTCAATGTCGGGTGGTACTGTAGCCTTTCACCATGATAACCGTTTAGACACAGATACATTATATACGTTTTAATGTATAGATATGTATATAAAATATACAATAGTGAAACATTGTTAGCAAGCAGGAAATTTGTATGTATGGCTTACTTGTTTATGAATAGAATATTATTACAGAATCTGAATTTACAATAACACTCAAGGTCAGGGAGAAAGGGGAAAGAGGATCGGTGAGAGGAAATACAGATAGAAAATAAGAAGGATATGGTGGACAGGAGGCACGAGGAGGTGACGAGAGGAGAAGGGGAAGATGGACAGAGAAAGGGGTGAGGAAGTGATGGACTGAGAGAGGGAGAGAGTGAGAAGGCAGGAGGAGATGAGAGAGAGGAGGGGAGGAGAAGATGGACAGAGAAAGGGGGATGAGGTGATGGTCAGTGAGAGAGAGGGAAGGAGGAGGTAAAGGGGGATGAGGTGATGGACAGAGAGAGAGAGAGAGAAAAGGAGGAGGTGATAGAGAAAGAAGGGGGTAGGAGGAGATAGAAAGAGACAGAGAATGAAATTAGGCTGTATATTCATTTCGTATCAGAAGAGTGTGCTTTTTTTTCTTTCTTTTCTATTTAAGCAGACTGAACCACAACAAAGCATCGACAGGTACAGGTAGTTCTCTAATAAAATAAAATATGCATCTTGGCACGTGGACCCACGGCTACAGATGGGTACGGTAGAGTTACCCTTGACTACCAGTATAGTAGTGGGTAGTGGTAACAATAACCACGCTGGTTGTTTGTGGGGAGGCGGCGTCTGCACAGGCAGGCGCCGCCCGGTCGCGCCCACAGGCCCGGCAAACAACTCGGAGGGTGTCCGGCGCCAAGAGCGGTAGCCTTGCTCCGCACGTCTGCCTCTGACAACCTCACGTAGGCTACAGCTCCCAAACACGGCGAGCCTTCTGAGAATGCCTGCTGCTCCCAGATTCGCAAATGGACACCGGCGGAATGTTTATACCTTTCCGACATCATAGAGTAGATGCTTGACGAAAGGTGGAGGGAGTGTCTCCGAGGAAACAGGATCACAGTGGCTCCGGATGGTAGGCCTACATACTGGAGTTGGAACAAATAACGTGAAAATCCTGGTGTAAACGAGATCGGATAGTGCAAGACATTCATACCTTAATTGTATTGTGCTCCACGTCCAGACACTGCTCCAACAGAAAGTTTAATCCACTCATTAAGAGAACATTGTGTTAGAATCACAGGTTGTGATTCTATAAGTTTTCCGACGTAATGAATATTTCCTGAGGTTTCGCGCTTGCAGCCTGATTACCACGATATTTCGGCTGACAACCTATCAGCCGTCTTCGCGTGAGTATTACACTGGAGGCTGTTGGTGCACCTCGCTGACTTTATATCAAAAACTGGCGTGGTAGATAATCAGCATAGTCCTTAGCTGCGTGGGAGCCCTCTGGCGAATTTAGTATCAACTGTCAATGTTGTTCCATCTGAAGCGCATAGGCGCATGCGAAATGTGATACTGAATGCACGTCCTCTGTCGAATTGCGCATCTGCCGACTTAAAATTCAGTGGTCAAAATGTTAAAATTAACATAACAAATGTTAAAATTAACATTAGCGTTAAATATTGTCTTTATCAAGAACTTTAAGAAATCACCAGGTTCCATGTCTCATCAACTTCAAAGTCGGTATCACGACTAACAAGATCTTCTGCCAAAGATATTTCCACAGATTCCTTAATAAATGATGTCCAGAAACATCTCCTTCTTCGCATCTCCATTTTCCATCTCTAGTTGGCTTGAACTGGATTTAAGTATAAGTGCTACACGTGAGAAAGAGACTAGAACACACTATAAAATTCCTGACAGCGTCTGTGAAAACTGGACGCCCTCTTAAGGAAAATAAAACATACTGGAGGCAGATACGAAATTAGTGCGGAAAGTGGAGGATCGATACTCTATTAGATAGACTTAGGACTTAAGGTATAACACAACGACCAGTATGTTAAATTCTGCAATAGACACAGAACTGGACAAACCTTTTGTAAGGAATTTATAAGGAACGACTAAGGTTATGAGAAATACCCATCCAGCAGAAGAGAAATGGAGAGATATTTCGCAAAAGATGGATGGGACTATATGCCAATACTGGTAATTGCGATCAGGAACTTTTCTATTAACCAGAACTCGACCAACTACCCTGGTACTGCCGGTTACGGAAGCAGTTGACACAACCCCTAAATACTCTTCATATCTTCATAGTGACTATGAAGATACGGGGTGTCCCAGAAGGAATAAGCAGATTCAAGGATATGACAGGAAAGATTAATTATTCGAAGCAAAATAGTCTAGTAAACATGGCTCTGAAATACATACATTAAGAACTGTGACCACGTCTCCATCTTTGATACTGTCTTACTGACAGTTCTTTGCTTGCCAAACTTTGCAAGTTAGTAGAATGGACCAAAACAAAACAAAAAAAGACCAGTAAACATGGCCTCCAAGGTTCACATCTTAAGAACTATTCGCAATTATTCATCTTTGCTACCGTGAAACACATCTCTTTTACTTACAAGTCCTCTCAGCACTTAAGGCATGCATTTTAGAGACCATATTTCCCTGATAATTTTTCTTGGTTTGGTCTTCCTACCTCCTCCCAAAATATGGAAAGCTAAGTGCTTGCAGCAGAAGACTTTGTTTCGTATCGTAGATGAAGAAGTGCTCATAGCCCTTAAGCCATGTATTTTAGAGCCCGTGTTTACTAGACAGTTTTGCTTTGAATAATTCCTGTTATATATCTTAATTTCTTTTTATCATTGGCGCAGTACATACTTCTTGTGTCTTAAGACGTTGCACTGCTTTCAGTTGTTACCTTATTAATTCCATTGTTTTAGGATGTCCTGGTATTGTATTACTTTACGAACTGCTTACATTCGGTGTTTGGTTACTATACTACAGACTGTAGAAACTGAACATCGTTCCTTACATTTCATACAACATAAATCTATTAGATAATACTATGTATCATTATAAAAGTACCATTTTTGTAAAACTTGGTTGGTTATAGTGTCGTCTTGCAGTTATCGTTTTCGTATAGCAATGCGGTCATGTATTTGGCAGCTGTAATACTGCTGTTTCCTTGTTCCTGTAGCGTTGCGAATGATGTAGACTGAAGAGCCAAACCAACAGGTACATCTGCCTGACATCTTGTAGGGCCCCCGCGAGCACGCAGAATTGCCCCAACAGGACGTGGTATGGATTCGACTAATGTCTGAAGTAGTGCTGGAGGGAAATGACACCATGAATCCTGCAGGGCGGTCCATAAATCTGTAAGAGTACCATGGGGTGGAGATCTCTTCTGAACAGCACGTTGCAAGGCATGCCAGATATGCTCGATAATGTTCATATCTGGGGAGTTTGGTGGGCAGCGGAAGTGTTTAAACTCAGGAGAATGTTCCTGGAGCAACGCTTTAGTAAATCTGGACGTGTGTGGTGTCGCATTGTCCTGCTGAATTTGCCGAAGTCCGTCGGAATGCAGAATAGACATGAATGGACGCAGGTGATCAGACATGATGCTTACGTACGTGTCACCTGTCAGAGTCATATCTAGACGTATCAGGAGTCGCATATCACCCGATCGCACACGCCCCATACCATTACAGAGCCTCCACCAACTTGATCAGTTCCCTGCTGACATGCAGGGTCCATGGATTCATAAGGTTGCCTCCATAGCTGTACACGTCCATCCGCGCGTTACAATTTCAAACGAGACTCGTTCGAGCAGGCAATATCTTTCCAGTCATCAACAGTCTAATGTCGCTGTTGACGGGCCCGGGCGAGGCGTAAAGCTTTGTGCAGTGTAGTCATCAAGGGTACACGAGTGGACCCTCGGTTACCAAAGACCATATGAATGATGTTTCGTTGCATGGTTCGCACGCTGACATTTGTTGATGGCCCAGCATTGAAATCTGCAGCAATTTGCGGAAGGATTGCACTTCTGTCACGTTGAACGATTCTCTTGGCCCCGTTCTTGCAGGATCTTTTTCCGGCCACAGCTACGTAGTAGATTTGATGTTTTACCGGATTCCTCATATCCACGGTACACTCGTGAAATGGTCGTACGGGAAAATCCTCACGTCATCGCTACCTCTACCTCAGAGATGATGTGTCCCACCGCTCGGGCACCGACTATAACGGCCCGTTCAAATGGTTCAAATGGCTCTGAGCACTATGGGACTCAACTGCTGAGGTCATTAGTCCCCTAGAACTTAGAACTAGTTAAACCTAACTAACCTAAGGACATCACAAACATCCATGCCCGAGGCAGGATTCGAACCTGCGACCGTAGCGGTCTCGCGGTTCCAGACTGCAGCGCCTTTAACCGCACGGCCACTTCGGCCGGCTAACGGCCCGTTGAAATTCACGTAAACATTGATAACCTGTCAGTGTAATAGTAGTAATCGATCTAACAACTCCACCAGACACTTGTTCTCTTATGTAGGCGTTGCTGACCGCGGCGCCGTATTCTGCCTGTTTACATATCTCTGTATTTGAGTATGCATGCCTATACCAATTTCTTTGGCGCTTCAGTATATATATATTTTCACCCAGCATTTAAAGACGAGGGTGTAAATATGACCACTGGCGACAAATACATGTTAACGCCGTACATTATGTAACCATGACTTACTTTAGATAAGGTTATAGCTTTGCAGCACTTACTAAAACTGCTTTTTATGTCTTTATTATTGTGGTGATCTACAAATTTTTTTAGTGTTTATATGACAACAAAAGCGATTCAAAAGATTTTCATGATATGTAATACCTGGTGGCCGATACACACGGAAAAATGTAATAAATTTTATTGGTATGTATCATAGAGCGAAAGTTTAAAAATAAAATGTATAATGTTACTGTTCACCTGTTTTATGCAATTTTCTGTATTTTAGATCTGAGTATGGCGTGTCATTCAACTGGAAGTAGTAATCAATAAAGGAAGTCTATCGATCTTGACCTAGGATTTTTATCCACACTTTTTAATATTGCTGAATGTTGACCATTCCTCTTGGAACACCCTGTACGTGCTTCAGTTTCGTAAGTAGTACAAAAGTGAATGTTATCTTTTTGGAAAGTGCAGTGAAAACAATTTCTGTGTCATCAGTCTTCACATTAGTTTGATGGCGCCCCCAAAGTTTTCTGTCTTGTGGTAATCATTCCACCTCTATATAACTGTTACACCCAGCATCCTCTATAAACTACTTTGCTTATCGTACTCTTAGGGTGCTGTCACTGTTTCCACTCTGCAGCGCGTATTCCAACGCCTGATTAGACATTCCTGGATGCATGAAACGTACTCACAATTACGAATACGAACAACCGTCAGACGTATAAGAGAATGACGACATCGAAAATCTGTCCCAGACCCTTTTGCACAACTGATGGCCAGACGCCACATGTCGACGTTCCTGCGTCACAACATATACACACATTATGCCATTCCTGCGTAGGTGAGCACATATCAACTGAAAATCGCTGCCTGGTATCGGCGAATAAATATGATATTGCAATCCCTGTGTCGTTCTTCTTAACAACATTGACACCGCAGTATCGTATCCCTGGATGCCATAGCGGAAGTTCTGCAGTTCTGTCCCTTCCTCTGGTGAGGATATTCCATAGATTCCTGCTGTTGAAGTTGCCCTCTGATGTAAACGAGGAAATGTTCCTCAGTGTGCGTACGTGTAACACGAATCCGATCTCTTCGGTGGCGTAGCAGCACTTTGGAAAGTTCACGTAAAAAACGGAATAAATAAAAAAAACAGAATAAAAACGTTGCGTCTGGCAGACTTCACTTTGGGTAATAAATGAAGGCTGCAGCTGCGGTGGACGTGATAAATGGAGGCGGCGGCCGCTCCACATGGCGGAGGCTGCAGCGGCTTTCCAAACGCAGGCCCGAGGCTGGCGCAGGGTTTGCGTCGTGTCGCGTCGTGTTTCAAAACCGAGTCCCCCGCTGCGTCTGCGAGCTGCTATAGCCAGGCCGTCGCGCTACCACTGCAGACCTCGAAGCTGATCCACCGCTTCCAAAACTAAACATGCAGAGTCAAGTTCTCTTACATTACTGTTGCCTGTTTGAGGATTTTACTGCGGACTGTGAGCTCTCATTACATATCCATACACATCATAAAAATGGATATATGTATTTGTGTGAGTACAGGTGTTGGTGTGTGTGTGTGTGTGTGTGTGTGTGTGTGTGTGTGTGTTTGTGTGAGTGTGGGTGTGTGCTTTCCATATCTCCTCCCGAATCACTGGAGCGATTTCAATCAATCTTGCTACACCTATCCGTTACTGTCAGGCAACAATCGCTGGGGGTGGGCAGTGGGGCTTTAAGAACCACCTGTCTAAAGTAGTCCAGATGAGACACGACGTCATAAACACTGAGGTGCGAGAAAAACAGCCGCTTTGTGCAGGTTGTTTATTACTTCTTTTCTTCTAACTCCATTCACATTTTGCAACGATAACTACATATGCCGCTGAATGTACCTGCACAAACACATCAGCGCGCAACACATGTACTACTGGCCATTAAGATTGCTACACCAAGAAGAAATGCAGATGATAAACGGGTAGTCATTGGACAAATATATTACACTAGAACTGACATGTGGTTACATTTTCACGCAATTTGGGTGCGTAGATCCTGAGAAATCAGTATCCAGAACAACCACCTCTGGCCGTAATAACGGTCTTGATACGGTTGGGCATTGAGTCAAACAGAGCTCCGATGACGTGTACAGGTACAGCTGCCCGTGCACCTTCAACACGATAACACACTCCATCAAGAGTAGTGACTGGCGTATTGTGATGAGCCAGTTGCTCGGCCACCATTGACCAGACGTTTTCAGTTGGTGACAGGTTTGGAGAATGTGCCGGCCAGGACAGCAGTCGAACATTTTCTGTATCCACAAAGGCCCGTACAGGACCTGCAACATGCGGTCGTACATTATCCTGCTGAAATGTAGGGTATCGCAGGGATCGAATGAAGGATAAAGCCATGGGTCGTAACACATCTGAAATGTAATGTTCACTGTTAAAAGTGCCGTCAATGCGAACAAGATGTGACCGAGACGTGTAACCAATGGCATCCCATACCATCACGCGGCGTGATACGCCAGTATGGCGATGACGAATACACGCTTCCAATGTGCGTTCATCGCGATGTCGCCAAACACGGATACGACAATCATGATGCTGTAAACAGAACCTGGATTCATCTGAAAAAATGCCGTTTTGCCATTCGTGCACTGAGGTTTGTCGTTGAGTACACCATCGCAGGCGCTCCTATCTGTGATGCAGCGTCAAGGGTAACCGCAGCCACGGTCTCCGAGCTGATAGTCCATGCTGCTGCAAACGTCGTCGAACCGTTCGTGCAGATGGTTGTTGTCTTGCTAACGTCCCCATCTGTTGACTCAGGGATCGAGACGTGGCTTCACGATACGTTACAGCCATGCGGATAAGATGCCTGTCATCTCGACTGGTAGTGATACGAGGCCCTTGGGATCCAGCACGTCGTTCCGTACTACCCTCCTGAACCCACCGATTCCATATTCTGCTAACAGTCATTGGATCTCGACCAACGCGAGCAGCAATGTCGCGACACTATAAACCGCAATCGCGATAGGCTACAATCCGACCTTTATCAAAATCAGAAACGTGATGGTGCGCACTTCTCCTCCTTACACGAGGCATCACAACAACGTTTCACCAGGCAACGCCGGTCCACTGCTGTTTGTGTATGAGAAAACGTTCCTCATGTCAGCACGTTGTATGTGTCGCGACCGGCGCCAACCTTGTGTGAATGCTCTGAAAAGCTAATCATTTGCATACCACAGCATCCTGTCGGTTAAATTTCGCGTCTGTAGCACGTCTTCTTCGTGGTGTAGCAATTTTAATGGCCAGTAGTGTAGTTCATGAGATACGATGTTATAAACATCGAGATGCGAGAAAAATTGCCACATCATAAATGAAGTTTTAATATGTTTAGTTTTTACTACTAAGACACTCCTACAGTCGAGTCAAATTAAGAAAATCACTCACACCTGGCAGGCTTTTGACAGCTATCAACTGCGAAGAGAAAATGGCTCTAGGCGAAAACAGTAACTGTCTATAGAGCCACGAAGAGGCGTTGCCATAGAGACGTTTACAAAATCGCATTGTACATACGCGAAGTAGCCGCGTACACCGGACATAAACTGTCCGACTTCATGTTTTTAATCTGGATACTATACTCATGTACACTACGCTTATTTTCTCGTATGACTGCTTCACAATATCAAGGGTGTTTTGACAAATACATGGAAGTGAATTTTTTTCGACACTTCACTACAAACTCAACTAATTTTCGTTTTCGTGTCTAATAGAAAATTGACAAAATGAACACTTAGACAATTCCGGGCTCGTGGCCTAGTTATACTACCATACAGACAAGTGTAACAGATAATTTTTACTTTAATTATTACATTGGCTTTTGGGATGTCGTTGTACGGTATGCTTAATGTGAAAGTAAGCTTCAACAACGAATGGAACAAGTCCATAAAACAATTACTGAAATAATTTTAAATTCGTCTTAACAACTACAGGAAAATTCCTATTTTGTCAGCAAGTGCGTTTCGTCTATATCTAGAAAGTAAGCTTAATTGTAAATATGTTTCATTAGAGACCTCTGATGACTTTTATACAAATGAAACAGTTCGTTACAAAATATGTCGATTTTACTTGCGGTTCTTTATGTCCGAAGTTCGCTCGCATCAGGAACTGCCGTCTGCTTACACGTTTTTGAGGTACTCCCTTGTTTGCCACAGCTGTTTTCAGCTTAATTCCATATTGCTTTGCAGAACTATACATCCCTAATGTGAAACACGACACAGTGTAGCACCGCTACCGTTTGTTTGCATCCTTCTAGCTAAATGCGTCTGTCTGTCTTTGAGTGAGTCTTGTTACCAGTTTAACAGCTAGTTCTGGTTTTCCACTGATCAGAAAATTCTCATGTACCGTGTGATTCTTCATATGTGTATTATGTCGTTTATTTATGTGGCTATATATTTGTCTAATGTGTGAGTGAAATCTTGGACTAATGACAAGCTAGAAGATCTAATTGGGGAGTTAGTGTCAGGGAATATAAGGGGGAGCAAAGATGAGTGATCAGTGAATGCAAAGTAGGTGAACGGACAGTGAGTTGGGAAAAGGGTGGAAAAAAGAGACAGGAAGAGGTGAAATGCAGCAGGCTGGGAGTTATTAAGTGAGAGAGGATTAGGAGAGAGAAAGTAAAATTTATTTTTCTCTTACTTGGCTATTTTTCAATGGTTTGGTTTTACGAGGGACGTTTAGTAAGTAACGTAGCACATTTTTTTTCTTTTTTGCTGAAAGCAGTTTTGTTTCATTCGGACTCCAGTAATCCATATTATTTCCACTCTTTTAGTGAGAAAACGTTATTTTTCAGTATAATCTCCTTTCAGTGTGACGGCCTTGCATCACGTTACCGGAATGGTCAGTATGACCGCATGATACCACTGTATTGTTCGACGTAGGAGCCAGCGTCCTGCTGCATCAGTAACTTCCCCACCGTCCACGTACTGCTTTCCTAAGAGTGATTCCTTCATTGGGCCAAAAAAATTGAAGACAGAAAGTGCGATATCCGTGCTGTAGGATGCATGAGGAAGAACAGTCCTATGGAGTTTTATGAGCTCCTTTCGGGCGCGCAGACTTGTTTGAAGCCTTGCGTTTTCATAAAAAAGGAGAAGTTCGTTTGCATTTTTGTGACAACGAAAAAGCTGAAGTAGTTTGTTCAATTTCACAGCCGTGTGCTGCCGGCCAGAACTCGGGGGATCGGAGAGGTGTACACGACCGTGTTGCGACAGTGACAGATGTCTCGCCCAATGATTCGCCGTGCTTTTGTTCATTGCCAGGTCCCCATAGACATGCTGTAACCTCCTGTGAGTATCTGCGATGATGTGGTTTTTCCGCGAAAAGCTACTCAATGACTGCTCCCTGCTAGGAATGCGTCTTCGTCACACACGCAAATTCGAAGGCGAATATTTCACTACGTCTCACAATAAATTAAGCGTTGTTTCAACTACAATTGGCTGAGAAAAAATGTGTTCCACTACTTATTGAACGTTTCACGTATATAGTGTCTGTATTCCATTATTTATATGGTCCTTAGGTACTACCACCCCCACGAACCGTGGACCTTGCCGTGCCATTGGTGGAGAGGCTTGCGCGTCAGCGCGACACGTAGCCGTACCACAGGTGCAACCACAACGGAGGGTTACCTGTTGAGAGGCCAGACAAACGTGTGGTTCTGAAGGGGGGCAGTGACCTTTTCATTAGCTGCAGAGGCACCAGTCTGGCTGACTGACTAATGGGGCCTTGTAACATTAACCAAAACGGCCTTGCTGTGCTGGTACTGCGAACTGCTGAAAGCAAGGGGAAACTAAAGCATTATTTTTCCCTAGGGCCTTCAGCTTTACTGTTTGGTTAAATGATGATGTCATCCTCTTGGGTAAAATATTCCATTGATAAGATAGTCCCCCATTAGGATCTCTAGGCGGGGACTAATCACTAGGATGTCGTTATCAATAGAAACCAAACTGTTCTACCGATCGGAGCGTCGGGTGTCAGATCCGTTCATACGGCAGGTATCTTAGAATAAAAAGGAACGGATTAAAGTTATATATAGCGCGAGATAGTGCAGTTCGGTGGCAAGAGGAATAGGACTTATGGTCTTGTGAATACAGGGCTATAAATACAAAATCAAGAGGAGTAAGGCAGGAGCAGGTTTATTAATGAATAAGAAAATAGGAACGTGGCTAAGCTACTATAAACAGCATGGTCAACGCATTATTGTAGCCAAGATAAAAAAATGGCTCTGAGCACTATGGGACTTAACTTCTAAGGTCATCAGTCCCCTAGAACTTAGAACTACTTAAACCCAACTAACCTAAGGACATCACACACGTCCATGCCCGAGGCAGGATTCGAACCTGCGGCTGTAGCGTAGCCAAGATATATATGAAACCCACACCCACCACAGTAGGATAAGTTAATGTACAACAAGCTCCGGAGTGGTGCAGAGACTGAAGAAATGTATGCTGAGATAAAAGAAATTATTCAGATAGTATAGGGAAACGAAAATGAAATAGAAGTGGGGGACTGGAATTCGATAGTAGGAAAACAAGAGAAGATAAAATAGTACTTGAATATGAACTGGAGAAAAAGAATGATCGAGGAAGTCGCCTGGTAGAATTTTGCACAGAGGATAATTTAATTATCGCTGAATCAGTTGGTTTAAGATTCATGAAACAAAGTTGTATACGTGAACGCACGTGGACGCAGTGGAACGTTTCCGATTGATTATATAATGGTAACACAGATATTTCGGAACCAAATTTAAAAAAAAAAAATGATACTTCCAGGGCCAGATGTAGACTCTAACCACAATTTATTGGTTATGAACGGTAGAGTGGAACTGAAGAACCTGTCAAAATGTAGGAATTTTACGGAGATGGAACCTGGATCAACTTAAAGAACAGTTTCTAATGGAGCATGAGGGAACTATTGAGAAGAACAGGGGAAAGGAATACAGCAGAAGAAGAATGCATAACTTTGAGAGATGAAATAGTGAAGACACCAGAGGAAAAAGTAGGTAAAAAGACAAGACCAAGTAAAAATCCTTGGATTACACGAACAGGAGATACTGAATTTAATTAATGAAAGGTGAAAATATAAAACTGCATTACATGAAGCAGAATAAAGGGAATACAAACGTCCAAAAAACGAGACTGACAGGAAGTACAAAATGTTTAAACACGAATGGCTAGAGAACTAAAGTAAGGATTTAAAAGCATATATCAGTAAGGGAAAGATAAATGCCACCTACAGGAAAAAATGAGACCTTTGGAGAAAACAGAACCACCTGCATGAACATCAGGAGCTCAAATGGAAAACCGCTCCTAAGTAAAGAAGAGTAAGCTGAGAGTTGGATAATTACATAGAGGGTCTATACAAAGGAGATGTACTTGAGAGCAGTATCGTAGAAATGGAAAAGGACGTAGATGAAGATGAGATATAAGATGCTGCGTGAAGAATTTGACAGAGCACTAAGAGACCTAAATCGAAACAAGGCCTCGGGAGTAGACAACATTCCGTTCGAACCACTGATAGCCTTAGGAGAACCAACCATGATAAAACTTTTCCATGTGGTGAGCAAGGTGTATGTGACAGGCGAAATATTATCGGACTTCAAGAACAACAAAATAATTCCAATTCTAAAGCAAACAGGTGCTAACAGGTATGAAAATTACCGAACTATCAGTTTAATAAGTCGTGGTTGCAAAACACTAACTCGAATTCTTTACAGAAGAATGGAAAACTGGTAGAAGTTAACCTCAAACAGGATCAGTTCGGATTCGGGAGAAATGTAATAACACTTGAGGCAAAACTGATTCTACGACTGCCCATAGTAGATAGCTTAAGGAAAGGCAAACCTACATTTATAGCATTTATAGACTTAGAGAAAGCTTCTGACAATGTTAACTGGAATACTCACTTTGAAATTCTGAGAGGAGCAAAGGTTAAATACAGGGAGCGAAAGGATATTTACAATTTGTACAGAAACCAGATGCAGAGTCGAGTGGCATGAAAGGGAAGGAGTGGTTAAGAAGGCATTAACACAGGGTTGTAGCCGATCCCCGATGTTATTCAATCTGTACATTGAGCAAGCAGTAAAGGAAACAAAAAAAAATGGATTAGGAATTGAAGTCCAGGGAGAAAAAAATAAACACGTTGAAGTTTGCCTATGGCATTGTAATTCTGTCAGAGGCGGCAAAGGACTTGGGAGAGCAATTGAACGGAATGGGCAGTTTCTTGAAAGAGGGATAAAATATGAATATCAACAAATGCAAAACAAGGATGATGGAAAGTAATCCAATCAAATCAGGTGATGCTGAGGGAAGTAAATTAGGAAATGAGACACTGAGAGTAGTAGATGAGTGGGCAGCAGGATAACTGGTGATGGCCGAAGTAGAGGGAATATAAAATGTAGACTGGCAATGGCAAGAAAAAGCTTTTTCGAAGAAGAGAAATTTGTTAACATCGGGTACAGATGTAAGATTCATAAAGTCTTTTCTGAAAGTATTTGTATAGTGTGTACCCATGTATGGAAGTGAAATCTGGATAATAAACAGTTTAGACAAGAAGAGAATTGGAACTTTCGAAATGTGCTTCAGAAAAATGGTGAAGATTAGTTGGATAGATCGTGTAACTGATGAGGAGGTACTGAATATAATTGGGGAGAAAAGAAATTTGTGGCGCAACCTGGCTAGAAGAAGGGTTTGGTTGATAGGAAGCATTCTTCGACATCAAGGGATCACCAGTTTAGTACTGGAGGGATGCGAGGAGGGTAAAAACCGTAGAGGGAGACCAGGAGATGAGTACAGTAAGCAAATTCAGAAGGATGTGGGTTGCATCAGTTACTCGCAGATTAAGAGGCTTGCACAGTATAGAGTAGCATGGAGAGCTGCATCAAACAAGTCTTGGGACTGAAGACCACGGCAACAACGTAAGTACTGTAGACAGTGTGTTAGTGCTTTGTTTGTATGGTAGTTTTCTTCAAAAGTGAGAAAGTGTTTGTTTTTACCCATTTCAATGATGTTAACATATTTCTCTGTTGTGCATGGCACAATGATGTGATACGTTCTAAGTCTTGCCTCAAATGTCCTGCCAGTCATACCGATGCAGATTTTGTCACAATCCTGCAATTGAGCTACAGATAACAGTTTGTTGGTGTACGGGTATAGCTTGTTTTGGTTGTGGTTTAGGAATGTGTTTCTGTGTTGAATCATTCGTTGACAACCTTTACGGACCGTTCGTCGAACATATTATTTTGTATGGGAGTTTATTGTGGGAGATTATGATGTAATATATGTTGTAATGACACTGTATAAGTTTCGAATAATTTGCGAGTGCGCGCAAGGTGCGCGCCAGATAGTTTGATTAACGGCCGTCGCCGGTGACAAACAATGATATGGGCTGCGACGATGCTTTCACTCCTGGGATATTATTGTGGAGAAATTATTCTACCTGGACATTGTGGTTTGGGGTGAGGACCTGTGTAGACAATTTATATCATTAAGAGGCGCCATTAAGGAAATTTTGTGATTATGAGTATATTGTCGGAATTGTGGACTAGATTAAAGATTGATGTCAAGGTCCGTGGTAGGAGAATGTTTTTCCGATCTCTAAAAGTAAAACTCATATACGTATTTTGAAGGTTATTTCGATGTGTTATACTCCAATATTCACAATTCTATGTTTCATCGTATTATCGGTGGTTTGTGGGTCGATGGAATCAGTGGTAAGTGGACTCGTACGAATCTGTACTTCACAAAGAGTTCTTTTTGGGGAATGTTTGAGATTAACATACAATACAACAACTACTATCCATGAGCCACTGAGTATGCCATTCCCGCACAACGTGTGGACTTTCTTGCGCCAGCAAACTTGCAAAGAGCTTCCAAGAGTAACTTGTGACTAGTAAAGAAATGACCTTTACTACGAGATATTGATCCACCGTTCGCCTACTGTATTGAGAGAGATTAATTAAGATAATAGTTACAATAGTCAGCGCAATGAGTCACGCTTGAGCCTTACTGACAGAGATCAGTAACCTCACCATGCACCCTGTTTAACGATTCTGAAATTGAATGTCGTTTTATTGCGTTTTTCTCCTTGTAAGTGTTGGTAATTATGTATTATGTTTATAAAACTAAGCGTGTTTGGTGACAGAAATACGCACTGTCTTGCAGTTGTAAAGACGGATCTAAAGTACCTTCAATAACTATAACGCAACGACGAACAATTTGACTAAAAAAAGAAGAATACCATGAAACAAGTTTGAGAATAAGCTCGAAAATCGACTTCAGTACGAGTAAATTAAGTATAACAAGTTTATCGGTTGAAACAACATGTTTACTGGTACCAGTCATTATTTTTTTATCCACTACGCTTTAAGAGGTTGAAACCTCTATCATTATGTGTGTTTATGTGAATTAATACGACATATAAATGTTGTGTTTACAACTTTGTGGTAATCTACGAAACTTTCTAGTAGAAGGCAAAAACAGAACATTATTTTAATACGTGGCTAACAGATCGTGGAAGTCTTTGATTGTAAAGACAAAAATATTCGAATTGTTGACTGTCAGCTCTTCAGTTATTGTTAAAGAATGCAGCTAAATAATGTATAGTTTACTAAATTCTAGGCATATTAACACACCAGATATTCATACGACCTGAGAGTGTGAAATCAATTTACTGCTCATTTGTGCAAACGTCCCGTGATTTTACGTATTTCAGTTTTTTATCGCTACACGCTGCTAATGTATATGCATTAAAGACTTGTAATTTTCGAGCCCGGCTGTTCCGCAATACGGACGACAGTCCTCGTGTCGTGGTAAACAAATTAATCAGCCGAGTAATGTAACCGGTTCCGAACGCGCTCCGCCGTCTGCTCGCTATTCTGAACGTGCTCAACCGGTTTGCGGGACGCCGCCAGATCGGAGAGCTGTTTTTGACTCTCTACGGTCTCCGGAGACTTGATATCCAGCACCGTGAAGTCGTCGTGGGGCAATGGCCCTCGGTGTCGGCGGAAGACTGTATCCTGAATGCCAAGCGGCATCTTTAGATAACAACTTTGACCGACTTCACGAAAGAATACAAATTTCTGTCTGAGTAAACAAATTTAGCTGAACAAATAAATAAACTAGACGCTTTATCTTAATTTTATGTAGGGCAAAGCACGTTCCGGGTTTCTGCTCACTTTTATTGTCACTTGTCGAGTGCACTTTGAGTTTTACACATGTCTGTTATCCTCCACTGACAAGCTCTTTATTCCGATAATATGCGCATACTTTCACCAAAAAAAAAAAAAAAAATTAGTCACGCTGTTAGCTTTGGAACGCTGCAAATGGTGCAGGACTATTACCAGGCGGCCCTGTCACTCTCCACCCCTAACGTCAGTCATGAAACTGAACTGGTGTGTATGTGCTAGTCCAATGGTTGCCAAACTTCTTTGCGAAACGGCGCCGCGGGCCGCGTATGTACCGATCTCATTATTAATTCCTAAGTAACACAAATTAGTATGTTATGAGCCCCCAATAGTCTACCTACACTAAGGGCGAGGTAACCTCGCCCTGCCTGAAGGTACTGATCATAAAAGTTTGTGCCATTCAGAACACTTCGTGTTAACAATTCAGTGTTCTATATTGTTGCTACCTCCAGCGACTCCAACGTTGTCACACTGTAATTGCCTGTTGTCTATGGGAGCAGAAGATTAACTGTACGTATATTTAAATGCATTATGGAACGTGGGACACGGTCACAAATGTTTGCTGTGTTTTTCTTTTACTCGTTGCGTTGTATTACAATAATCTTATTTTAATTTCATATTCCTTGGTTAAAATACAATCAGGAGCACTGTGAAAACGGCGTCAAGTTATCCTCTGATGTTGTCCCGAGGCACAATGGAACACAAATCTTGACCAGCCAATTCCAAATCAAGTACAGAGTCAGATGGCGGCATCTGGCGTTTCAGCTGCCCTCACACAAGTTCTGTATGGGGCACGTGCGGGGAGCAAGTCGGCCATGGAAGAGTCTAAACATGACAAAGAAGTCTTGAGCAACTCGAGCTTTATGCACACGAGCATCATCTTACTGGAAAAGTGCCTCTGCTGGATCACGTAGGAAAGGTCAAACATGGAGTTCAAGAATGTCAACATAACGCTGGTCCATTATGGTTCCACGTACCGTACGTAATTGGAGGGGACCTGCTATCAAAGGCTATGACCCCCCCCCCCCCCCCCCCCAGACCATAATACCGGCTGTATGGGCTACGCCCATATGCGGTTACCACCCATCCCAAAACGAATCAGGATTCACCACTAAACACCACTTTTTGCCAGTCTGTGGCAGTCCACGTCGTTCGGATTTGGCACCACTGCAGACACAGTCGCCAGTGTCTCGGTGTTAACGGATGTACACGACAAGGACGCCTGGAAAGCAAATTCGCATCTGGTAGACGTTTGGCAATGGCTTGTGGAACAACTGCTACCCGTACACCTGCTTGTATCGTGGAGTTAGTCACTGTAGAATCCCTGATCGCTTGCCGCACTCTCCTTTGATCCTCTCACCTCGTCGTCTTCCTGATCACTCCAAACTCGGTCTGTCACATGTGGGTGCTATCTCGTGTCAACTGCTTCCAACTTCATCAGACGTTAATTTGGAAATTTGTGGTAAGCTGTATGGGACCAAACTGCTGAAGTCATTGGTCCCTAGGGTTACACACTACTTAATTTAACTTAAACTTACTTACGCTAAGGACAACACACACACCCATGCCCAAGGGAGGACTCGGACCTCCGATGGGGGGAACCGCGAGAACCGTGGCAAGGCGCCATAGGCCAGACGGCTACCCTGCGCGGCCGTCAGACGGTACTCTCCGTTCGATCGACCTGGAAAGACATACCGCCGCCCGGGATTAGCCGAGCGGTCTACGGCGCTGCAGTCATGGACTGTGCGGCTGGTCCCGGCGGAGGTTCGAGTCCTCCCTCGGGCATGGTTGTATGTGTTTGTCCTTAGGATAATTTAGGTTAAGTAGTGTGTAAGCTTAGGGAGTGGTGACCTTAGCAGTTAATTCCCATAAAATTTCACATACATTTGAACATTTTTTGCTAGACCAGGCTGCAGTTTTCATGTCGCTTGTTAGGTCCCACTCAACCTGGCTTAACTGTGAGAAATGTTAACACGGCTACCTGGCATTCAGCGCCTACTTACGTCCTTCTCGAACAGGAATGTGAATACCACGTGTATGACGCGTCCACTGTGCGCCAATAGGGCCTCCTGCTCGATTGCAGCGACACCGCAAGGTTTGGCTTCAAATGGCTCTGAGCGCTATGGGACTTAACATCTGAGGTAATCAGTCCCCCAGAACTTAGAACTACTTAAACCTAACTAACCTAAGCACATCACACACATCCATGCCCGAGGCAGGATTCGAACCTGCGACCGTAGGAGCCCCGCGGTTCCGGACTGCAGCGCGTAGAACCGCACGGCCACCGCGGCCGGCACAGTAAGGTTTGTCGGCAGGCAGTTTAGCACCAAACTTGAATCGTTTGCATGTCGGATCTCACTGTACTTAGTTGCAAAGTTTCAAGTTTGTACCCTCTTCCCCCTCAGGGCACTATTTTCAGTGTGCATGTACCGCTCTTGAATATGACCGTTTCAATAATGTGGTTTCACGTATCGCCGCTACTTTCAGTTGAAATTTATTCCGTAGGATAGTGCGACTCACGCACGCCTACTGGAAGACAAACAAGAAAGCATCCCTCCAATTACATCCCCTCACCTCACAACAAAATATCTATCTATATCATCCATTGTCGTCTCTGATGTAGCTGCCCACCTTTTCGCGTGCCTACTGTAATTCCCCAGTATTTTTCTGATTCGACGAAGGAGTCAAGTACAGCTAAAAATTGTAATTTGTGAGTATTTGTTCTATACTGATTTTAAGTAATCTCTTTTCAGAAGCTACTAAACATTAGCACCTGTTACGAGTGGAAATGTATAATCGATATCTGTTAAGAACAGATACCTGTCATGCGCAACTGTTGCCTATATCTGATTCCTTTCTGGAATAAAATTACTGTGCAGTTGCTGACAATGATCACCCATGTTTATTTAAAATTAATTATAATACATTCGAGGTCACAAGGCACATGGTACGGAGTACCCGCGTCAGGTTGTCTTGGTAGGACGGACAGGGCCAAAGGGAAGTTGAATATCATTCGTGTTGGGAAATTTCTCTTAATTTAGCAGATCACAAAAAATTAGATTTACTAAACATCCCTCGGAGAAGTACCTTCAGTTGCATTGACTACTAAGAACCAGAATAGTTAACAATCACAAAACTGTAGCAAGTGGATTAAATACAATAATAAAAATCGAAATAGTACAATGAAAGCGGTAAAAATTCTTTCTCGGAAGAAACTTTCAGATTTACAATTCAAAGAGAAGTATGCTGCGCAAAAAAAGCACCATATAAGAAAATTACTATACTGAGTGATATCGGAAGTGCGCAAGGAACCCAAAGCATAAAAACTAAACAAAAAATGGTGTTAAGTATTGCATCAAATGGTTTAAATGGCTCTGAGCACTATGGGACTTAACAGTTGTGGTCATCAGTCCCCTAGAACTTAGAACTACTTAAACCTAACTAACCTAAGGACATCACACACATCCATGCCCGAGGCAGGATTCGAACCTGCGACCGTAGCGGTAGCGCGGTTCCACTCTGTAGCGCCTAGAACCGCTCGGTCACTCCGGCCAGCGCACAAGGAGTAAGATTAGTAAACATTCAATTGGCCGAGCCACACTTGCGTAAACACATTTAAGTAAAAATCTCTAGTAATTACTCCATTGGCAAATCAGCCCGTTAACACTTCAACAATTTAGATGAGCTAGAAATAAGAGAAATGGAAAAGAGAACTGAAGAAGGTGCGCAATGATTAAGTAAGTACATCAACATTCTATACAACCCTTTCTTGACAAACCATAGTGGGCTCGGAAACACCAAGTGTTGTAGTACCATCTGCACCCGACTGATCGTTCGGTCGGGCGCGGACTCGGCTCCGCTTTCGGACGCTGCGCCTGCTCTATCAGCCAAGCAGATTTCCCCCAAGTCCCATCAAAATAAACGCAAGTGGTAGCCTAATTAACAGAGAAATACTAAATTTAGTTCTGGAACTGCGCCAGGCGTCTACTATAGACCGAACGCTGCCGCACGACAGTCAAAATTACAGCAACAAGAAACTAAAGTAAATGAATTTTTAATGAGTTAACTGAGTTAAATCAACGAAACTTATAAAGCGCTCAAAACCTACATACAGTTACCGACTAGGAAGTTCCACTGCCAACCACAAAATTTATTAAACTCGCTCCACGTGGGTTAGGGTAAACAAGTAACTACCGCTTGGAGCGGAGTACTTAACCCCAAGCTAACGCGTTTGCTTGGGTAACGAACCCTTGACTAACAGCAGATAGAAGATAACCTTTTGCATAAAATTACGCACGCGTATAGGACAGTAGTAACAAACGCAAAGTGAAGTCCTCACTGAGAGAGGCTAAATAATTAAGATTAAGAGGCCCCACCAGTACAAACAATAAAAAAAACTACAGTCAAACTTGGTCGTATAAAAACCAAATAAGACAGCAGATGAAATTGTGCGCTCCAGTAATAGTACGTGGGGGAGTTGTAAAATAAGTTTCCCCTGTCGACTGTGGTTAGTTGTGTGTGAAAAAAAAAAGAGAATGAGACATGAAGGATAAGACATATCTTCATTTTTCTACATAATTTGCAAGTACATGGAGTCATTTGTCATACCGCTTTACAAGCTTCAGAAAGCCTTCCAGGAAAAAATCAGGGCGTTGCATACAGAAGAAGAGTTGAACGGCTTGTTTGACGTCAGCACTGCTGCCAAAGCGCCTTCCGGCGAGAGTCTTCTTCACAGCAGGAAACAATGGAAGTGACTTGGTGCGAGATACGGACTGTAAGGCGGATGGCGTAGGCGCTCCCAACCAAGAGTTGCAATATGGTTTTGCGTTGCCGTCGCCGTGTGTGGTCTCGCATTGTCATCCAAGAGCAGAACGCCAGTTCTGAGAGGCCAGGCCGCTTTTTCCGAATCACATCTTTCAGTTTCGACAGAGTGGCACAGTACCGTGCAGCATTGGTGGTTGCATCCTCCATAAAGTCCACCAGCAAAACTCCTTTGGCGTCGCAGAAAACGGTGAGTACCATTTTACCTGCAGACGGAGTGCTTCTGAAATTCTTTTAGATAGGTGATGACGGATGTTTCCATTCCATGGATGCGGCTTTCGATTCGGGCGTGTAATGGTGGACCCACGTTTCAACGTTTCATCCCTTGTCACAATCCGAAACAGAAGGTCATTGCCAGGTTCGTGGTAACGCACGAGCTGTTCCAGGTTGAACGCCATGCGTTGTTGCATGTGTGTCGGGGTCAGCTGGCGGGGCACCCATCGTGCTGACATCTTCCTGTATCGAAGAATGTCGTGGATGATCTTATGAGCTCGCTCATGTCCGATTCCAAGTTCTGCCGCTACTCCATCGATGGTGGCCGGCCGAAGTGGCCGTGCTGTTGTAGGCGCTGCTGTCTGGAACCGCGAGTTGTTATCAATGGAGAGACGTCTACAGACGTTAAAGTAACCTCTGGCGTGCCACAGGGGAGTGTTATGGGACCATTGCTTTTCACAATATATATAAATGACCTAGTAGATAGTGTCGGAAGTTCCATGCGGCTTTTCGCGGATGATGCTGTAGTATACAGAGAAGTTGCAGCATTAGAAAATTGTAGCGAAATGCAGGAAGATCTGCAGCGGATAGGCACTTGGTGCAGGGAGTGGCAACTGACCCTTAACATAGACAAATGTAATGTATTGCGAATACATAGAAAGAAGGATCCTTTATTGTATGATTATATGATAGCGGAACAAACACTGGTAGCAGTTACTTCTGTAAAATATCTGGGAGTATGCGTGCGGATCGATTTGAAGTGGAATGATCATATAAAATTAATTGTTGGTAAGGCGGGTACCAGGTTGAGATTCAGTGGGAGAGTCCTTAGAAAATGTAGTCCATCAACAAAGGAGGTGGCTTACAAAACACTCGTTCGACCTATACTTGAGTATTGCTCAAACCAGATCGGCTTGACGGAGGAGATAGAGAAGATCCAAAGAAGAGCGGCGCGTTTCGTCACAAGGTTATTTGGTAACCGTGATAGCGTTACGGAGATGTTTAATAAACTCAAGTGGCAGACTCTGCAAGAGAGGCGCTCTGCATCGCGGTGTAGCTTGCTCACCAGGTTTCGAGAGGGTGCGTTTCTGGATGAGGTATCGAATATATTGCTTCCCCCTGCTTATACCTCCCGAGGAGATCACGAATGTAAAATTAGAGAGATTAGAGCGCGCACGGAGGCTTTCAGACAGTCGTTCTTCCCGCGAACCATACGCGACTGGAACAGGAAAGGGAAGTAATGACAGTGGCACGTAAAGTGCCCTCCGCCACACACCGTTGGGTGGCTTGCGGAGTATAAATGTAGATGTAGACCACTACGGTCGCAGATTCTAATCCTGACTCGGGCATGGATGTGTGTGGTGTCCTTAGGTTAGTTAGGTTTAACTAGTTCTAAGTTCTAGGGGACTAATGACCTCAGAAGTTGCGTCCCATAGTGCTCAGAGCCGTTTGAACCATTTGAACCATCGATGGTGATATGCCGGTTCACATTAATCATGTCATCCACCTTCCTGCATCTATAGTGGCCGTGGGTGTCCGACCAGGTTTCGGTATGTCCTGCACTTGCTGACGTCCATCACTGAATTGCTGGCACCATCCCCGCACCATTTGCTTCGACATCACACCTGACCCATACACCTCATCAAGGCGGTTATGAATTTTTGTGTCTGATACTCCACGTGCCCATTCATAGCGGATAACAGTTCTCACGTCCGCCTTTGACCACGACTCCAAAACGCACCTTCTCTCCACAGCTCTGGGAAACAACCAAGCGGCTGGCACTGCGACATCGCCATCTGCTTGATCGCGGCCGACCTCTACCCAATGGTGTGTATCGGGGTCTTGCACGTGCGCGTTCACCTGCCGTATCGTCTTTCGCCCATATCACACAACTCCGCCCACAGTCGACAGGGGAAAATTATTTTCCAGCTCCCCCTCGTACATGCAGGACGTGGCACAAGAAATGAAATCACTTAAAATATAAATGCACGCCGCCACAAATCCAATGCCTTGCACCAAATAACATTCAGATTGAAGCGTTCAGTAGAGAAACAAATTAACTACTCTTATAAGAGAGCACAAACAACTTTTCTGCCTAGAGACAGAAGCGGGATCAACAACCAAACGTCTGATATGGAATCGGACGCCAACCAAAAAACTACCGAACTAAACAGTCTGAGTACTTGGTCAGGAAATGTCAATTATAGCTGTGATTACTGCCGATGCTCCATTCACTCGCATGCGATAAACCAAATCTGAAGCTCGCCAGACGTATCCGTACAACCACCCAGGAAGGACAGCGTGGGGCCGACGCAAAACTTCCAACACAGCGGAGGTCCGACGTCCACCTCCAGGTCCATTCGGTCACTGAACACCCAACACGCTCCATCCCTAGGTACACAGCCCACACACCCAGAGTCAACGGCTCCAACTTCACTGTCACTGGCCTCCCGCCTCCAATGGACAACGCCTCCCTAAGCAAAGGTTTTCTACTAGAGATCGTAGCGTGACCTATCCATCGCGCAACGGTTCAGCACGTTTATTGAAAGGTGAACAGTCTCGATCATCAAATGATCATCTTCAGACCTTCGACCACATTCACGGACAATGGCTATGTATGGAGCAGGACCCACTGGATGACAATAGTCAACTGCTGTAGTTCATGCTACCGTCAGGTTTGAAATAGAACTGAATGTACCGCATTACGTACACAGTCTATAACTTATTATCTTCTATATGTAGCGATCCTCCAATACAGCACTTAAATGTCAAAGAAGATATATTTATATAATTAGGTTCCTAATCTAAAGACTGAATTTTTTGTTTTGTTTTTCTCTATCTCTATCAAAATACTTACCTGCCAGTGTGACAGGATGTAAGACGAAAATTAAGTAATGTGAGATACACAACTGTAGATTTACCTCATAAGAGGAAGAGCGATGTCTGGAGGAATTTCGATGCTTTAGTCCACACTTCAGACGAAAAACATACGAAGTTCGTCGAACGCCAGTGAAATGGTTCTATTCTTGTTTAATAAATTTGCAATAGTCTTTTGAATAAATATATAGAAACATACCAATATGCCCCACCAAGTGATCGGTCAGTGTAACTATGTCAATAAAAATGTAAATGTTCGTTGGTTCAATATCGTGTACCTCCAAAAAGTTCTTGACCGACTGCTTTGAAATTTTGACACAAGGTTGTATTCTAATACAGACGTGTCTAGATACCTATTTCTTACAACGTTCCCCTATTATTAAATTTATCTAAATTTATGTACTACGTATATTTAAAAAGAGGTAAATAAAAATACGCGCTTTACCAGTGGAACGTTGTGTCAAAATCACTAAGCAATCGTCAAAAACTTCCGGAAATTTTGATTAGGAACATATACATTCATGTACAAACGTAAATATTTGTTTCCTTAAAATCTCAAATCTCCCACGGTTCTTGGATTGCTTGGAAATTTTGACAAAACGTTGCATTCGAATATTCAGGTGCTTTTATATAGCCATTAGAACGTCATCTGGTATATCAGTAATGTATATGTAGTAACAGGGGAAACGTTACAAAAATGTAAATGTTGATTTGTTAAAAATCGTTAATATCCGAAAGTTCTTGACCAATTGTATATATATATATATATATATATATATATATATATATATATATATATATATATATATTACATCAGATTTTTACAAGTTTCTGTAATAAACGTTTAGACACAAGTAGACCATATAGTTTTTAATATATAAATATACATATAAAACATACAAGAACGAAACGTTATTAGCAAACGGGAAAGTTGTATTTCCTGTAACAATAAATAAGGCTCAAGATCAGATGGAGTGATGAAGAGAAGATGGACAGAGGGGTGAGAGGAAATGGACATAGTAAACGGGAAGTAGTTGATAGAGGGAGGGGTCGGGAGAAGATGTACAGAGAAAGGAGGAGGGTGGTGAGTCAGTGTGAAAGAGTGGGAGGAGATGGAGAGAGAGAGAGAAAGGAGAACATGGACTAGGGGGGGGGGAGGGGGTGATGGGCAAAGAGAGGGAGAAGTAGGAGGAAATAGACAAAGAAAGTGGGAGTAGGAGATGGACAGGGGAGAGAAGGAGGGTAGGACGCATATCCAATTCTCACCGGTATTAGAAACATGTGCTTTCCCCTTTCTTTCTTTTTCTTTTAAACAAACCGAGCACAGTAAAACGTGGCCGGGTACAGTTACTTGGCTACTTGGCGAATAATATTCATCGTGCAAACAGTAATGTAGGTAGCGGCATTGCTGTGAGCCCTCGATTATATTTGCGGTGTGCTCCCACTTTTTTATGCTCGTATAGTTCACTTGTATCCGACAACAGACTTAAGTGACGAGTTTGCTGTTAAATAAGGAGCCGCGGAAAATGACAGGATCGAAACTCCGAGAATACGGGGATGGTGAAGTCGGAGAAGATGTCACAGGACCCATTGGCGAGTAGAAAGCGAGTACACAGACCACATTCCTAATCTCTGCTCACTAGACGCCCACGAGGCTTTGCTTCTACCACTAGCTTTCCCCTTCAAAACATTCCACTGCAGTATAGAATATTCACTCTGAGAACGATACGCTAGACTGTGGCTAAGCCATTTTCAGCAATAACTTTTGATCCTGAAGTGTTGGTCCGGCAAGGTATGCAAGAGATCTGTGAAGTTCAGAGGTAGGAAAGAGATAGTGGCAGAAGTAAAGGTGCGAGGGCGTGACGTGAGCTATGTCTGGATACCTTAGTCGACAAGAGTACTGCCCACAGAAGCAAAGGTTCCGGGTTTGAGTCCCAGTCCCAGGACGTAGTTTTAACCTGCAGAGTGCACGATTCGTTCTCGGTATACTGTGATAGATAATTACCAACGGCAGTAATTTGTAAAGTCTATAACTGGCGCTCGAAATGTTACGTAAACAGGAGGGAGTGGTCCCTGTCGCGCCTGCAGGCTCATAAAGCCGTCGTCTAAGTAGGCACGCCTTCTCTCGCGTAAACATAAACACACTACTGTGCAGTCGAAATCGGCAGCGTGTCAAAATAAGCAGCTACCCTCAGTCGGTCGAAGTGTTCTCCAGTATCTCTGAACCACACCTGGCAGCCTTTTGGGTCGACAACGCTGCTCGCTTCTGCCCCAGAGTTCAGCGTTGCCACGATGATTAGAGGCCAAATTAGGCTGCCCCGATCAGCGAGAGAACTTCACTACTTCACCTCGATTAGCGCGGTACCAGTTACGCCGCTAATACGCAACTACTGCACCCAGATTAGATCCATTCTGCAGTTTCTTGCAACGATCCGTCAAATTTCATAAGGTCGTATCTTCAGTACCAATGAAGACAGACGATTGGGGTGGACTTCGAGGTTAAAACTTTACCTTGTAAGCAGTTGGTTCGTGAAGATACCGGTAGCGGTCTCCGTGGTACAGTTAGCTCCCTCACTCATAACCCAGTGGGCGTCGGGTGGAGACGACGGTAACACATCAACAAAGGGCGGTTTGGTAGCTTCTTTTTAACAGGTTCAATTCATTTACAATTTTGCAGCGATATTTTCGTCGAGGTTTTGGTACCCATGCTTACGTGGCACCCAGGCAGGCAAGCTGCTGAGCGTTGTCAGGAGATCGGGCAGACTTGTCTACTCCCACCGAAGCCAAGCTACGTGCAACCCAAGGAGGCTAAAGGAAACTTGCATGCCTGATCGTCATACCGCTGTGCTACGCTATATAACAGTTCTTTCTGTACGTTTTCACTGTAATGTTACATGAAGGGCTCCCCAGTGAAAAGTCTTCATTCACTGGAGTATCACAAGATAATGTGTAATACACATTGAGGTGATAAAAGTCATAGGAGACCTCCTAATATCGTATCGGATCTCCTTTGGCCCGGCGTAGTGCACCAAATCGACGTGGCATGGACTCAACAAGTCGCTGGAGGTCCCCTGCAGAAATAGTGATTCATACTGTCTCTATAGCCATCCATAACTGAGAAAGTGATGGTGGTTCAGGATCTTGAGAGCGAACTAACCTCTAGATTATGTCCCATAAATATCCGATGGTATTCATGTCGGGCGATCTGGGTGACCAGATCACTAGCTCGAACTGTCCAGAATGTTCTTCAAACCCGTCACTAGCAGTTGTGGCCCAGTGAAATGGCGCACTGTCATCCACAAAATTTCTGTAGTTGTTTGGCAACATAAAGTCCATGAATGGCTGCAAATGGTCTCCAAGTATCCAAAAATAGCCATTTAAAGCCAATGATATGGTTCGGTTGGACCACAGAATCCAGTCTGTTCCATGTAAACACAAACTGCACCATTATGGAGCCACCACCAGCTCCCACAGTGCCTTGTTGACAACTTGGGTCCGTGACTTCGTGGGATCTGCTCCACGAACCATACCATCAGCTCTTACCTACTGACATTGAGACTCATCTGATCAGGCCACGGTTTTCCAGTAGCCGACGGTCCAACCGATACGGTCACCAGCCCAGGAGAGGCGCTGCAGGCGATATCGTACTGTCAGCAAAGGCACGGTCGTCTGCTGCCATAACCCATGAACGCCAAATTTCTTGTCTTGAACAATGATAACTCTACGCAAACGCCGCTTCTCTCGGTCGTTAAGCGAAAGCCGTCGGTCACTGCGCTGCCCGTGGTTAGACATAATGCCTGAAATTTTGTATTCTCGGCACACTCTTGACATTGTGAATCTCGGAATATTGAATTCTCTAACGATTTCCGAAGTGGATGTCCCGTGTGTGTAGCCCGAACTACCACTCCGCGTTCGAGGTCTGTTAATTCACGTCGTGTGCCCATAATCACGTCCAAATTTTTCCACTTGAATCAACTGGTGTAAATGACAGTTACGCCTGTGCACTGCCGGTCGTGGCCGAGCGGTTCTAGGCGCTTCAATCTGGAACCGCGCTGCTGTTACAGTCGCAGGTTCGAATCCTGCCTCGGGTATGGATGTGTTTGCTGTCCTTAGTTAAAGTAGTTCTAAGTCTAGGGGACTGATGACCTCAGATGTTAAGTCCCATAGTGCTTAGACCCATTTGAACCATTTGAAGCCAGTGCACTATCTTTTTATACCTTGCGTACGCAATAGTAACGCCATCTGTATATGTGCATATATCTATCACATGACTTTTGTCACATTACTATGTAAGGTTCAGATTTGGATACTTTGTACTAAGTTGAGTATTTTACAATATTTCTCACAGTAACTGCGTTCCTCTCATTCTTTTGATTTCGGCCTCAGAAACTCATGCACCGTCTCTACGGGATACATCGTAATTTTGGCGACGAGACTCTACTTGGTCACTTTATCACTGATACACAGGGTGTAACAAAATGTTATGGTCAAACTTTCAGGAAACATTACTCATATATAGAGTCAGAGAACACGGGTCAGAAAACGCTTTATTTCCATGTTAGAGCTGAGTTTTTACAGTTCTCAACATTTTAACCGTCTACTTTGAAAAGAAGCCTCATCCGTGGGCAGTGCATTTGTTTATTTATTTACTTTATTTATTTATTGATTTATTTAACCTGGCAAGATTAGGGCCATCAGGCCCTCTCTTACAACTAACCAGGCATTCTACTTATTTTACATTCATACGTTTTAGAAGGCATGTTAAACTACATCTAGTACAAAAAGTGAAATAAACAATTAGAAAGGTACATCTGGAAAAATACGTACATATAGAGTTTATATTCGTAGATCATAAGTACTGTTAAAATCAGACATTATTGAAGAGACAAATTTTAGATAGGAGTGCTGGCAGCAGGGAGTATGAGGGAGACTCATGGTGAAGGGAGGACAAGAATAGACATGATGAAACATAATTAAGGAAATATAAAGGAAAAGAAGATTGCCTGGCTAATAGAGATAGATGAAGAGGAAGGCATCTCAGGAGCAAGATAGGAGACGCTAGCTTTGCTATTTGACAGATGAGAGGATTGGCCTGATACATTAATTTTGCGCCATAGTGAGGGTTGACACATTGTTGAATGAGCCTTTCGCAGAAGTACACGCATGCAGAAAATTCAGCTGCCGATAGCGCCTGCACACGCTGTACGTGGTACGGATACAGCAGGTTCTCTTGCAGCACACTCCAGACAGTCATGATGGCAACATCACCAGTTTGAATTTCTTTGGGAATTTGTGGTAAGTTCCTATGGGACCAAAGTGCTCAGCTCATCGGTCCCTAGGCTTACACACTACTTAAACTAACTTACGATAAGGACAAAACACACACCCATGCAGGAGGGAGGTCTCGAACCTCCGACGGGGGCTGTCGCTAGGATTGTCGTCAACTGCACTGAAATCGTCCTCCTCCAGTTGAGATGTCGTTCTCCTTTGCCTCCCCCCCCCCCCCCCCCCCCCCGCCGCGAGTAGCAGGTTTAAACGTCCCGCGCTTCCTGGGACAGCGATAACTGCTTTGAACGTCCTCCCGTCGCGCCCCGAGGGCCATTACCATCTGCTAATCCGCACAGCAAACGGGCATCTTCCAGCTCAGAATCTGAGTACATTTCCATTTGCACTGTACCGGAAACCGAGTCTGTCATGAACTCTAAGTAGTTGATGTTATGTGCTTGATGCTGGTAGAGCTCTGAAGTTATTCACCTGTCGACACAACAGTGGACAGAATTACAAGTTAACATTACCTTCGTTCAGTCGGAAAAACGAACTGAAGCGGTAGGGAGAGATAAGATGGTCGTCAACAAAATTGTATGTACTTAAATAGTAGTTTAATCACAAACAACTGAACACTTTATAATCAGTAAAATCACAGCTTAATAGCGGGAGCACCGATGGCTATTAAATAAAGCAGTTAACCCCAAGCCTCACCGTATCGAAATATTACCCCCTTCCTTGTTGTTGTGGTCTTCAGTCCAGAAACTGGTTTCATGCAGCTCTCCATGCTACTTTATCCTGTGCAAGCTTCTTCACCTCTGAGTAACTACTGCAACCTACATCCTTCTGAATCTGCTTAGTGTATTCATCTCTGGGCCTTCTTCTAAAATTTTTACCCTCCACACTGCCCTCAAATACTAAATTGATGACCCCTTGTCTCAGAACGTGTCCTACCAACCGATCCCTTCTTCTAGTCAAGTTGTTCCACAAATTCCTCTTGTCCCCAGTTCTATTCAGTACCTTCACAATAGTTACTTGATCTACCCATCTAATTTTCAGTATTCTTCGGTAGCACCAAATCTCGAAAGCTTATGTTCTCTTCTTTTCTAAACTATTTACGTCCATGTTTCACTTAGATACACGGCTACACTCCTTGTGACACTTGAATCTATAATCGATGTTAACAGATTTCTCTTCTTCAGAAACGCTTTTATTGCCATTGCCAGTCTACATTTTATATCCTCTCTACTTTGACCATTTTGCCCCCGAAACAGCAAAACTCCTTTACTACTTTAAGTGTTTCATTTTCTAATCTGATTCCCTCAGCATCACGTGATTTAATTCGACTACTTTCTATTATCCTCGTTCTGCTTTTGTTGACGTTCATCTTATATCCTCCTTTCAAGACACTGTCCATTCCGTTCAACTGCTCTTCCAGGTCCTTCGCTGTCTCTGACAGAATCACAACGTCATCGGCGAACCTCAAAGTTCTTATTTCTTCTCCACGGACTTTAATTCCTACTCCAAATTTTTCTTTTGTTTCCTTTACTGCTTGTTCAATACACAGATTGAATAACATCGGGGATAAGCTACAACCCTGTCTCACTCCCTTCCCTACCACTGCTTCCCTTTCATGCCCCTCGACTCTTATAACTGCCATGTGGTTTCTGTACAAATTGTAAATAGCTTTTCGCTCCCTGTATTTGACCCCTGCCACCTTCAGAATTTGAAAGAGAGTATTCCAGTCAACATTGTCAAAAGCTGTCTCTAAGTCTACAAATGCTAGACACATAAGTTTGCCTTTCGTTAATCTACCTGCTTAGATAAGTCGTAGGTTCTTTTCCTTCACAAAGTGATTTAACGTACTTAGCAGTTGGAAGAAGAATAATTAGTTGCTACACGGCGTTGCTCGTTAACAGAAAATTACTGGCCAAGAACTTCAATTGGTCGAACGAATAAATACACTTAGCAATTGCACAGTGGCCGTGCGGTTCTAGGCGCTACAGTCTGGAGTCGAGGGACTGCTATGGTCGTAGGTTCGAATCCTGCCTCGGGCATGGATGTTTGTGATGTCCTTAGGTTAGTTAGGTTTAATTAGTTCCAAGTTCTAGGCGACTGATGACCTCAGACGTTAAGTCGTATAGTGCTCAGAGACATTTGAACATTTAGCAATTGCACAAGTGGCTTAAGGAACTATGTAAATGCCTACCATGGCGAAGCCCTTTTAGGTAATTAATTTTCACATACAGTTTTCATTAAGGGACAAATCCCTCGCCGTGAAGGACCAGGTGCCGACAACACTGACCAACTGAGCAATTTCACTGTCCAAAATTTTTTGATAACATTTAAGAGAGATACAGGATAACAGAACCATGCAAACAAGTCTGACAATCGGCGCAGATGCTTTAGGGTTCACACGAAATTTTTGTTCAGGCTACAAGATACCCACTAGTAATTATTTTAAGGGACGTTAAAGTTACGTTTAAACACGTCTCCGCCCCCAGGCAGGTTATCAGACTTATAAACACACTTAAGCAAGATTTAAAAGGAATCAGTTGTAGTAAATTACACGGAAACTAATTTTAAGTATTATATAAAGGCCACATATCATACGTAATTGAAATACGGAACGCCAAGGTAAGGCAAACATTTATTCATAGTGGATTACAGGCAAGTGAACAATGGCAGTAGCCGATCAAATATACGGAAAGAACTAGCTAAGCAGAAACGGCAAACAAACAAAATGCAGCGTAACTAGTATACAAGTGGCTAGCTCGACAAAACTGCCTTCGTTCAGTTGCAACAACAAAAACTGGCGGTGAATCTAAGAAGTACAACTTAATGCACGTTACAACCAAACGTAACCAAGAGGGTGTTTCGAAATTTGCATTGAAGGAAGCTTTTTCATGTAAGACTGATTATGAAGAGAAGTAGAAAATGAGCTGTAATATGGAAACGAAGCGTATCCAAATAACATATTTTCTTACTATACGTGTGAGAAACGTTTCCGGAAGTATGGTCAGACCTCTTTTTCAAAACCCTGTATAAGTCGTTGCAGACGAGTATTACGTCCAAGAGTCATAGAGAATGGAAGTGGCTGTGGCGCTGTTGAAGAAATAAGGCCGGTATTAGCCTGATATAGTTTAGCTGAAGAACACAAAAACTAAAAACGAACGGCCACGTGGGACTCTGAACGGTGGTACTTCGGATGGCTGCAGCCACTGCCGCACATAACGTGCTCACAATGCATTTGTAATTGAGACCGCAAGGAGACATATACCAATCGCACCATGCCGATGTATTATCCGATAGTGCTTTGATAACGGTCGTAACAATGGAAACCTAGAATAGTCTCTGACTTTTCTATTTTGTCAGATTTTCTAGTCCTGGACTCTGTGAACCATAAATATTTTACGTTTCATATATAGGAGACAAACAAGGGAAACCTACCACAAATAATTTTCTACTAAGTCTTTTCCTTCGTCTCTGAAATGCTGCTTCAGTCGCTTACACTCTGAAACAATAACGCTACTTTATTTTTTTGTATCAGATACTTTTAAAACTGGGGCAACCACAGCTAAAATAGTTATACATGATTGCTTGACACTTCATACAGGGAACAGTTTTTTTAACATACAAGTGTTAGAACTATTAAAATGACTCTGAATGAAATGTCCAATGGCCCGCTGTAGCTATATTTGTTCAAGTCACCTCAACCGGTTTCCCAACTTTTGAATTGCATCTTCTGGTGCAAATATCTATACAAAAGAGGTTTTAAACCAATGCAGTTTTATACGAGATATCCTAAAATACTGCATGACTAGACATTTGCTTTCATGGCAAGCCATCCTGGGCTTACATTTCAGCAAGATAATGGCCGCCCGCACATGACAAGAATTTCTAGTGCTTATCTTCGTGCTTGCCACATCCTACCTGGGTCAATGGTCGCCATATCTCGCTCAAATCAAGGAGACTGGGGCCTTATGGACAGCGTTCACCAACCAGCTCGCGGTTTTGACAATCCAACACACCAGTTCGGAAGGATGTGGCACGGTATCCTTCAGAAAGACATTCAACAACTCTTGCGATCAATGCGAAGTCGAATAACTGCTCGCATAAGTGCCCGAAATGGACCAACGCCTTACTGACTTGCCGAATTTGTGAAGGCAAGGTGCTAGAGGAGGTCGTTTGCCATTGCCTTCCTGCGACCGTAATGGGGATGAATGACGATGACGATGGAGATGACACAACAACACCCAGTCGTCTCGAGGCAGGGAAAATTCCTGACCACATCATAAATCGAACACGGGACCCCGTGTGCGGGAAGCGAGAACGCTACCGCAACACCACGAGCTGCGGACCAGAATACAGAATACTGTAGCACACCGTAAAACGTGGTCTGTGGCAGCTACGTTTAAACATTATACCTCGACCACCGATCATTATCCTCTCACTTTCCACCACTTTCCACATCAATAATTAATTCTTAGTGTCCTTTATTGTATCTCTTTGTTTTTCTCGTGCATCGTACCACCAACTAGTCTAGCAAACCCCGTTACTTGTCTCTCTCCACCTACCTCCTCTCTGCTCTTGTAGTCTCTCAGTTCCTCTGATTTTACATTTCAGTTTCTCTGGGTACAGTGCTTATATAATAAAAATACACATGCACAGTATTTACACACAGATCGCCGATTCAAGCTCGTCCAGCATGGTGGGATGGTTCTGGCTGACAATGTCTCTCAATGTGCCCTGAAAAAGTACCCCCAAAGATTAGGTCGGGCACTTTGAAGACCATTCCATACGTATGCCAGTAAATTTGCACTAATGCAAAGCAATTAGTCTATTCCCGAAGTATTCACTAAGAAAGCGAGACACCTGTTCGTTGCGATGTGGTTTCGCCTCATCTTGCATTAACCACTCAGTGTCTACTCGATCTTCCTTCGCCAGCTGTGTGGCGACAAAATGTTCCAAAATTGGAATGTGAAGTTCATTAGTAATCGTCTCTCGCTTGAAGGAAGTGCCAATAACGTCTCCGCTGCATACCGCAGCATACCGCATACAGTGGTTTCGCTTCACAAATATAGGCGTTTTAGGAACGCCACAACACGCCTCCATTCAGGTGGAATTGTGCTTCTTCTGCGAACCAGATCCAGCCAACAACAAATCCTCCATCATCAAAATCATTTGGAGAATACGGTTCCCAAAGTCAGCCCCCTGTCGCACAACTACCACAGTTATGGCTTGGTGGCTTTGGAGTTTGAATGCTGCGTGCTGGAACGCTTCAAACCTGTACCTGCCGCTATTCTTCGGGTGGACTGAATTGGATTTTGCCGAATAATTCCAGAAACCGTGGCAGCATATTCAGGAGCAACTACAGTTTTCCTGGAGCCAATATTGCCCGCTGAACCGTCAGCGAAGCTGCCTGTCCGTTTAATTTGGCGAAGAGCTTGCGAGTAGTTTTCGCGTCGAGTCCTTTCGCAATATTAAATCGTGTTTTAAGACTGCACCTTGTTGCCGTAGGACTGTGTTCTCATCTGTGGTAGTCCGGTATCAGAAAAACACATTGGAACACTTGATTTCACCGTTTTCCTTAGTCACTTTCACGTTTAACGATTGAAATGATCGCTCTGAGCTGGGGCGTGATATTTATAGGCGCTGTGTGTTTCCATTACAGCGCCAGATGTTAGCAATTTTTCGCACTATTTCGAAACATACGTACCACTTCTGTATAAAATGCAAAAAGCTTCCACAGTAAACATACCGTTTGCTGTCTATGGTTCATAGTTTTCGGGATATTAATTTTGACAGGGACTCCTTCGCTGGGCATCTGGTAGACGTCATAAATAAAAGGAACAAAGAAAAAATAACTAATGAATAAAACAAAATTCGTTCACAAAAGAATTATTTTCTGCATGCTGATGCATCTGGTTGCAGTAGCTAAATACTTTAAATAAAACTTTTCGTCGACGATCTGCCAGTCGCTTGTCTTCCTGATTGTTGTTGATAATGCCCTCTCCCGCACAGATGCCTGGGTTGATTACGCAAGAACAGGCAGAATTGCTTTATACAGCCCGCTAACTAACTGTGTCGCAACGGCACAGACAAGACTGGACTGTAGCCAAGACCGCAGCTATTCCTGGCCGCGCCATCTCCTGCGGACGTCCTGTGGGCCCCCCTCCGCCACGAATCACCCCCCCCCTCCCCCCTCCCCCTCATCCATATCCCCCTCTCCCCCCATCGGTCCGTATACTCCCTCAGAGTGTAGCGCGGCACCATTTCTCCGCAGAAAACAGAGAGTAGTTGTTTGGTGCCAAGCCGAAGTGTTTCGCTTTGGCGGTTCCTTTCATTAACGGCCCTTCTTTCTCGCAGTGTCCGAATCGTCTGCTGCCGGCCGTTCAGAAATGTGCCGAGCTCCGCCACGCAGGGAGTAAACACGGCCGTATGTCACGCAATTGCGAGCCGTTGCTTCCAGCCGGGCAGACACAAGTGTTCTCGGCATGCGGCCTATTCTTAGAGGGACGGACTGCTATGTGGCGCGTAACTGCCTAGCGCCTAACACTGCTCTCGATACCCTTTTGCCGTATCCACGGCCTGCACTTGAAACACACGAAGATCCTGAAACTTACTAGCAGATTAAACCTATGTGCCGTATCGCGACTCGAATATGGAGCAGCTGTAATTCGCGGACAAATGCCCTATTTTCGTTTTCCTTTAAGAGCATTAATGTTGACAAATCGCCTTCGACTTATTACCGCCAATCTTCTATGCCGTAACTGTTGTTAGTAAAAGAAAAGGTGTTAACGAAAACATTAACCTTCTCGGACTTAAGCACATCAGCATGCCCACCTCTGGTCCACCCTTGGCACGGATAACAGTGGCAACGCATGGAAGCAATGAGGCCTTGATATATGGCGATCACATCTGCACACACAAGTCACCTAATTCCCGTAAATTCCGGGGAGAGGGGCGAAGAGCTCTGCCACCGCGTCCATCGCGTGTTCGTTAAGATTCCGACCTGGCGACTTGTGGTGCCAGCACATCAACGGGAACTCGCCACTGTGTTCCTCAAACCGCTAAATCACACTCCTGGCTCTGTGACATCGGGCATTGTCTTGCTGAAAAATGCCACTGCTGTCAGGAAACGTGATCGTCATGAAGGGGTGTGCGTGGTCTGCAAACCAGTGTACGATACTCCTTGGTCATCACGATGCTTTTTAAGGGCTTCTCTGGACCCGCGTGAATGTTCCCCAGAGCATAATGGAGCCGCCGTCAACGTGTCCCTCAACACGTCAAGGAGCTATTACCCTGGAAACCGACGGATTCGCCTCCTCTCGTCGGCGTAATGGAGAGGGTATCGGGATTCATAAGACCATGCAACGCTCTCCAACTGCCCCAACGTCCTGTGTCGATGGTCACGTGCCCATTTCAGTCGCAGTTGCCGATGTCGTGGTGTTAATATTGGCACATGCGTGGATCACTGACCGAGCAAGGTGGCGCAGTGGTTAGCACACCGCGCTCGCATTCTGGAGGACGTCGGTTGAAATCCGTGTCCGGCCCTCCAGATTTCCCTATATCTCTCCAGGCAAATGCTGGGATAGTTTCTGTGAAAGGGCACGGCCGATTTCCTTCCCCACTCACGACACAATCGAAGTTTGTGCTCCGTCTCTAACGATCTCGATTTCTACGGGACGTTAAACTCAGTCTCTCTTCCTCCTTCCATGGGTCGTCGGCTGCTGAGGCCAATTGTTAGGTGATCTTCGTTGATCAATTATGGACCATGGGACAACGGCTGGCAAGTCTTTATGGCTCTGAGCACTATGGGACTCAACTGCTGAGGTCATTAGTCCCCTAGAACTTAGAACTAGTTAAACCTAACTAACCTAAGGACATCACAAACATCCATGCCCGAGGCAGGATTCGAACCTGCTACCGTAGCGGTCTTGCGGTTCCAGACTCCAGCGCCTTTAACCGCACGGCCACTTCGGCCGGCGGCAAGTGTTTATTGATGCAATAATTTCCAACAGCCGTATGTATTGTAGAAATTTATTTTCTGACCTTATTATGTACTACCAGTTTCGGCATTAAATTGATGCCATCTTCAGGCCACAGTCTGTGTCGCCTGTCCACCAAGAGCTGTTGCATAACGACTTGATTCACGGATCCAGTTATATGGCTCCTTCCGTGTATAGCGATTTTACGACTATGACGAGTGGGGCCTGAAGAAGGCATCAATGTAATGCCGAAACTGGTAGCAAATAAGAAGTTCAGAAAATAAATTTCTACAATACATACGGTTGTTGGAAATTATTGCATCAAGAAAAAAATGTTATGTGTGTTCGGTGCACTACGTGTTCACACACATTTGTAGTCCGCCCAATATCAAAGTCTGACGTTAGTTCCGCCACAGTTCGCCGCCTGTTCTGTTTCACCAGTCTGCCCAACCTACGCCGTACAATATCTGTAATCAGTGGTGACCGCCCAACCCCACAACGTGCGGACGTGGTTTCGCCTTGGTTTCGCCACGAGTTGAGGACACTCGCCACAGCACTCCTGGAACACCTGACAAGTCGTGCAGTTTCCGAAGTACTCGTGCCGAGCCTCCAAGCCATCACAAGTTGCCCTCTGTCAAACTCAGATAGATCGCGCGCCTTTACCATTCTACACACGGGCAGCACGCTCACCTCTACTACGTCCGTGTGTCTGACTAGCAATCATCCGCGCCAGGTGACGCTGCTATCGCCTGTATGGGTTTATATCGATAGTAGATCGGTGTAGTGTACTGTCTGATCAGTGTACGGCCTTAATTTGTTCACTTGCGAGGTGCCGGGGCTAGCAGTGTATGTAACACTAAATTCTTCTAGAATCTACATATGTAAATGATGCTCTAAGCCCCCCCCCCCTATTCTAACTCCGACTTTTGCTGCTGCACATGGATTAAAAAGATACGCGAACTGACTGTAACAAACCCTACAAGTGGAGTAGAAAAAGAGTTTGGCACCTGCAATAATTTAATTTGATAAATAAGTTAAATAAAGGAAGGTTTCATTAACGTAGTGAGAAATGATAAGGTTGCTCTACCGATTAACAGAATGAAAGTTCTGTCCAAAATAACAACATGATTTATTAAGACTAAACACAAAATAATAAACAAAAACACATGAAACATTTACAATACATCAAACTGGCTCCAATTGGATACTCAAATAAACGCTGTGAAGGTGAAGTTGTCCCTAAACTAGATTGTGACGTTTATGACGAAGTGGTATGTGGAGCCAATTCCTTGCAACTCAAATCTTAAGAGAGACACACAGCTAACCCAACATTAATTGCTGGTACATTAGTGAGAACTCAGACAATGAACACCCAAGATAGAACAAAGTTAGAAAAGACGAACAGGTGCACTCTCCTGAGCTCTGATTATCGCCTAGCAAAAATGCCTGCTTTGCCGGTGCTGCGGACGTACATTACCAAGCTGTCTTCTTAGCTGCAAGGACACGATCTGGCGCACTGGAAGCGATGGGTGGTTGCTTCGATGTCCCGTCGTGGTGATGATAATGTCGCGAGTATAGCCTGAAACAAATTGTCCTGGTCTGGTTGTTCCAGACTAAAAACTTCCTATCAATACAAAATGCGCCTCTGAGGGAGACGAAGAAGGCTCGCCACACAATCACTGATGGTACAGTGATTGATTTTCACAAGCGAAGTCACACAGTAACTCCGATACAGTCACCTTTAGCCAAAACTGCCCAAGACAGACAACATACGCCGCTTGTACGCAGAACGCTCAATTGCCAACTGTACTCGGAAAGTTATGTTGAAGTCGAAACTTCAGCAACTTCGTTAAACAGTTACAATCAAATAAAAGTATATTAGACAGCCAACAGAAGGCAGGCTGTCCAGAGCAGTGAGAGCTCAGTGTTGTAACCTATTCCGACTGAAAGGCGAGAGCCGACTCTCCACAAGAGCACCCGTAAAAACCGAACACAGAACATTCCCACCCCCACGACAGTGGCCGTGGTTAACCGTTCCAATCAGCAACTCGAAAACCGGCGGAAAATTCCACTCTATTGCCGGAGCACTACCATTCCACCAATGGAGATTCTTGGCGCCAATTTCTGCGCCGATTTTGCTACGTCACGGAACTGTGCCCTGAGCACAGTTACTATACGGCAGAAAACGCGGGAATTTGCGCGCCAAGGCTGCTTGAGAACACAAGTCATTCCCATGCCTCGCTGGTAGCCCGCCAGAAAGTGTTTTCGCTAAATTTCTGCGAAGTAACGGAACCTCTAGCCCAGCCGCTACTTCAGGCCCCTCCGGGCGTGTCTTTTGACAATGTCGGCGTCTGGAAAGCATTCACTCGACTCCCTCGCACCCGTCGGCTTACCCTTTCAAGATCAGCAGAGCCCGCCTGTCACCGGACCACCTGGGTGATGAGAGACGCTGCGTGGGAAGTCCGCGTGTGAAGGAATAGCAACTTTTCACCGCATGCAATTACAAAGGAAAATCTTAAGATAGAAATATGAGCCACCTCTCACGCTTCTCTGTTGTAGCTGTTATCATCGAAATAAAATGATATTAACATAAATAAAATCGTCTTGGACATTTCACCGCATAAATAATAAAAAAAAAGGACGAACATAAGTATCAACCACATACGAACAGATTTATGTATTTACTCCGCCTGCCATATTGACTGGTTCAAATGTTTGAAAATGTTTTTCAGAGACATCTACCGGTCACGAAACTTGTTGACTACATAAATTATTTAACGCTCCTACTACCAGGATATTTGTGTTTCACCGAGAACCATTGGGGTCATAAGTAATTCATACGGCATGTATTGGAAGTATTTTAACGAAATAACATAAAAACATAATTACAGCTGTTCAGAGTAACAGTCACCATTCTATATTTATTAATGTTGCATTCAAGAAACAAATTACATAAAGAATGAAATTTACATAGGGATCATACTGATAACAGTGCAGTTGGTACATTTGACTCAGAGGGAGAAAGTGATATTTTTTAAATTAACAGCTGTGAAAACGAGAGAGACATATATTTACAACATGCTTATGAGGTCATATTTGTCCCACTGGTATTAGATAGAACACAACAACATCTGAGGCAAGAAAATCAAACAATGGGTACGAAAATAATCGAAAAATAGTTTTTTCATTGTCACACGCGTTTAGTGTAACATCTTTTCTATAATTGGAAGCCGCGCGGGATTAGCCGAGCGGTCTAAGGCGCTGCAGTCATGGACTGTGCCTCTGGTCCCGGCGGAGGTTCGAGTCCTCCCTCGGGCATGAGTGTGGATGAAGAGACCATGGAATGTGTGCGCGAAGATTTCGCTAGAAGTCCACATAAATCCATTACACAGCTAGTAGTGACCTAGATGCTCTCTGTTCAACGGTGCACAACATTGCGCACAAACACCACTGACTGCGTGCTTACTAACACCAACTGTTGCATTACATTAAGCCTGAGGATCACCGAAGACGAAGTGATTTTGCTGTTAAGCAGTTGCATCATATAGACGACAACATTAAGACTTTTTCCTCAAGAACAAGTTATCCTAAAATACGATATCATAATACATTAGTCAAAAAATAGGTTAAGCAAGCAGTCTCCAAAAACCGATATTATTTGTGTCACAGTATTAGCAGGGCTTGGACGCTTAGGAATATAAATAACGCGAGACTTCCCGTTCAGGTTCTTATCAAAACAGACACCTATGAAGTTCGAATTTCTCTTTCATTTATTGATTTATCCTCTTGCATTATTTTTAATGATGTGATCAGATCTAGTAGAGTATTAAATTGTCTGTGTTGTGCTGCATCTAAATTCATTGACAGTCCATTTGCAGATAAACAGTTAATGATTTTTAAGAAAATATCATTTACCTTTCCATCTATTGAAGTTAATGCATTATGCTTGATTATATTTGCTCACTCAGCAAACAGAAATGTTTCTGCTTTTCAGATATATCCCGCCACTGCGAAATGTTTCTAGACTGGATTAATGTAATGAAATATAGGGAAGTTAAAATGGTGGTTTAAATGCTTCAGGTGTTCTTCGTAGTCTTCCCGGCGCGAGTAGAGTGCGCAGAACTTTCGTAAAACCATGTGAAAATCTCATAAACGTATTTCATTGGGATGCTGCACAACTCGCGTATCACAATGCTTTGAATGTCAGTTATGTCTTCAAAGCGTTGCCCCCTTCAAGTCAGTTTCTGCGCTTTGTCTTTTAGTAGTTCCGTATTGATAACAGGAAGTCCTGTCACCCGTGATGATTTTTGCGCACAAACGTCACTGGCTGCGTGCTTACAATCACCAACTGTTGCATCGCATTAAGCCGCGGATAACCGCAGGCGAAGTGATGTTGCTGTTGAAGCGTTTTGCGGTTCAGTGAAGTCGCGGCAGGCGTCGAGACGTCGTCGCTCTTGTTGCGGAGCCAAGGTGCCCCTGACAAACTTCACACACACTTACTTGTCTCCCCTTCAAAACTTTCAGCAGATCGTCTTGAACACTTGATTTAAAGATGTCGCCCCATTGCGATTTGTGCCACAGCGATGTTGACACACTGTGGCGCCACGTCAACTATTTTACCACCGGCTGCTCACAACGGCCAGGTCGAATGCACGTCTGTTGTTTACAGTTTTTATTTCAAGCTGTCGCCACCATTACTGCGCTGTCGTCGCTTATACGCCAGGAATAAAATCAGTTTCGGAGTATTTTATGCGGACAGTGTACGCTGGCAATCATTTACAAATATCAACAGCACACACAATAACGAGCTGTGTGGTGCACCTCTATTTGGTTATTCTCCATTCTCAAGAAGCGCTCGTTGTGTATCCTCCTTGTACTCCATAGTGGAACTCTTCATTTTTATAGTTAGAGAGGCGGAGAACTAGTTACCAGCCAGATCTCTCGTACCATAATATCTGACAGCTAAGAGCACACCATGAACTGCACAGTCAAATGCTTTTGCCACTTCACAGAAAATACCAGCTGGCAATATTTTTTCATTCAAATTTTGCATTATCTGATCTGATAATTGAAAAATAGCACATTCTCTCTAGACAGCCTTTGGAAATCTAGACTCAGACTAAGTACCTTATTTTGAGAAATGTCTGTTATGGTTCTCCCATACATGATTTTTCCCACTTACTTCGATAAGTAGCTAATGGTTGGTAATTTTGAATATCTATGTTTCTGCCTTTCTTCTAAAGGATTCTGACAGTACCGTTTTTAAGTCTCTGGAGGTTTCCCCTGTGGTAGTAATGTGGCTGAAAATGTTACGTATACGTGCAAAACAGGATTTTTGTTCTTTAGATGTCGTCAGTGTGAGATTTCTTCTGTCTGGAAGAGTTAATTACATTCCTCATTGCCTTGCCAGGCGTCCGGTGTGGCCGTGCGGTTCTAGGCGCTTCAGTCTGGAACCGCGTGACCGCTACAGTCGCACGTTCGAATCCTGCCTCGGGCATGGCTGTGTTTGATGTCCTTAGGTTAGTTAAGTTTAAGTAGTTCTACGTTCTAGGGGACTGATGACCTCAGATGTTAAGTCCCATAGTGCTCAGAGCCATTTGAACCATTTGTCTTGCCAGAGCAGCGTATAACGCTAATTTGATTCCATATACGAAGCATTGCCTCTCGAATGTAGCTTCAATACTTCCATTCCAAAGTATTCGGAGGTTTCCTTTGGCTTTGACACAAATGCTAGAACAAGGTAATAAGAAAAAGTCGGAAAAAGCTTGTAATGCTGTTGCAGGATAGGTTGTGCTGAGAAAAAAGTGTTACGGAAAAAATCTATATGTTGTGCATTTTCTGAATTAATTAGAATTAAAGTTAGCAAATCAGGCCGTTCCGCGAGTGAATTCAATCTGCCCTCCACACAGAGTTGGCGTCACTAGTTCTTATAACGTAGATGACAGCGCACGAGACTGCTCAGCGTTTGGCTCCGGTTCTACCCTTACTAATGTGCCGTGTTCAATTTCTGTATCGCTCTCTTGCTCAGTTTTAGGAAACAAAACGAAGAACACGTTTGGCAACACAGTCTCCGGCTAGCCGTTTGAATTTGCCCGCACAGCAGCCTGCTTGGCTAACTTCAACGTTAATTAATTCGTAAACGGCGCAACGTATCCAATTTTTTCTTAACAATTACTTCTCAGCACAACGAACCTTGCAACACGCTTACAAGCTTTTTCAGACTGTTTTTTACGACACTGTATAATGGAGTATTGTCTAAAAATGCTGCACAGATATTCGGTCAGATCTTGATAAGATTTCAAAATAGTGCGCAGATTGGCAACTTGCTTTGAATGTTCAGAAAGGAAGAATCGTAATTTCCCGTGACTAAAATAACAACTGGAACCAGTGAACTTACACAAACATCTGGACGTAACAATACGTAAGATATGTAGGAACATGAGACTGAGTGCTCACTAAGGGTCAGTCGTAACTAAAGCAGGTAACAGACTTTCATACATTTGTAGGAAAATGCAACCATCTCCGTGCCCCATTTGGGAATACTGCTTAAGTGTGCAGGGAACGTAGCAAAATAGGACTACTAAGAAATAGTGGTTCTGTACAAAGGGGGACAGAGTGAATGGTCACAGGTTTGATTGACCCAAGGGAGAGTGTCACGGAAATGTTGTAAAGACCTCAGCTGGAGAAAAAATGGAGAATTAAATGCCGTAAGTAATGTATACATCAAGTTCATAAGTGAAAACAGTTTTTAGTCTAAAATAAAATGTTTCGAAAAATGTGATTTTTGTACAGAGAGCCACAGTGGCATACGCCGTCTGCGATCCAGTTGCGTGTAGAAGCAGATTAGACGTCATGCAAACTATTGCATCCGATGTAACAATTATGTTGCTATCAATATATCTCATTATATGTTCTTAACTTTTCGTAATTATACAGTTTCGGCTCATTCGAGTGTACATAAAATTGCAGAAAAGGAAAAAAAACATCTGAACATAAATTCCAGTATCTGTCGAAATTACGGATGTAAGAAAAGAGGGGAGGCAGCATTTCGTCACACACTTGAAGCCGATGTTCGCGATCTTAACTAGCCCAAAACATCAGGTTTACCGCATTCATATCCCCAAGTTCACGGCGATGACACTGCCCCGTGACGTCACTTTGGCTGTGTCGTATTACTAGAGCAAATACGCATCCAAGAACGGAAAAACGTTCGAAATTGCCTTCCTCACACACTGTTATTCTTGTAAGGTCTAAAACTTTTAGTATTTAAAACAGTTATTGCGCCCACACGACAGACATAATGAACAAGGAGCACTCGTAAACAGTAATCTGCTAATGTTTTGGCCTATTTAAAATGGCGCCCACTCTGGCTTCAAAACAACGTACAGCGTAAGTCTGTAGTGCCACCTCTCGTCCTTTTTTACCTCGATGGACTTAATCTCAGCTGATTGTCGCCGTTGTGCTAACAATCACCGATAATGTTGGAGCCAGATATTCAAGACTATCTGTGAAGCGTTAATTTCTGTTTAGTAACTAACTAGAAATAAAATTTTTCCATAAAATATTTAGCCAGTGTAGTTCAGATGATCTGTGGTATATACTTTTCGCCAGATTAAAATTCGTGATAGTATCTTCTCTGATACATCCACATTATGCCTCAGTTCATTTTAGTCATCGTAATACGTTTCGACCAGTTATGTACCTTTCATTTTTGACAAATTCCAGTTAAATTTACTTCTGGTCAGAATATTGAAGCAAATATTATTTCTCCACAGCAAATAACTTTTTTTCAGTCATGGAAATGAAATGACAGTCACAGACCAGTTGATCAATTTTTAATTAAAATGCGTGCACGCAATTAATTCACTGTTCTTTGTACATATTCCTGGCCCCATAATAAAATGCAGTCAACTGTGAACCAAAGTGTCAAGAGTAGTTTTCACAAAATAAATGTCTGTGCGATACAAGACTCAAAACGAGACTGAACACAATTTTACAGTCATACTTTACGTTCAATAGCATTTGTTTTCTTTTCACATCCTAATGGCCTCTAGAGAATTGGTGCCGTTTTTGCTTTTTCTTGGGGTCGATGGCTGTCAACTGACTATTACACTGATGGAAAAAACCGCAACACCAACATGGAGTTGTACGACGTAAACGAAAGTTTGTTGATGCAATAATTTACCAACAGCCATATGTATTGTAGAAATTTATTTTATGAACTTCTTATATGCTACCAGTTTCGGCATTACATTGATGTCATCTTCAGGCTCCACACGTCGCTATACACGGAAGGAGCCATATAACTGGATCCACGAATCAAATCGCTATGCAACAGCTCTTCGTGGCCAGGCGACACAGTTTGTGTCTGGCCACCAAGAGCTGTTGCAGTTATATGGCTCCTTCAGTGTATAGCGATTTTACGATTATGACGTGTGGGGCCTGAAGATTGCGTCATTGTAATGCCAAAACTGCTAGCATATAAGAAGTCCATAAAATAAATTTCTACAGTACATACGGCTGTTGGTAAATTATTGCATCAAGAAATACTTGCCAGCCGTTGTCCCACAATCCATAATGGATGAACAAAGATTAAAAGAGAATAATGGTTCAAACGGCTCCGAGCACTATGGGACTTAATATCTGAGGTCATCAGTCCCCTACAACTTAGAACTACTTAATCCTAACTAACCTAAGGACATCACACACATCCATGCCCGAGGCGGGATTCGAACCTGCGACCGTAGCAGTCGCGTGGTTCCGGAGTTCGCCCCTAGAACCGCTCGGCCACCGCGCCCGGCGACTAAAAGAAAGTTGGTAGGCGTGTTTCTACATCTGAAACAGGATGTCTATTCAAATTTCGCACCAGTCCCATAAGAGCACCCCTAGCAGCACCGTCATGAGGCTGCAAATCAGGTTTGCTTTCAGTACAAGCTGTAATGGTCGTGAGCGTTAGTTACCTTCGAGATTGGACGTCGGAAGTTGATGTTGGTCAAGAATACCTTTAATGCGACAAAGACGCCATTACCAACACCTTACTCAGTTTGAACGAGGCCGTGTCATAGGGCTACGAGAAGCCGAATGTTCCTTCTACGATACTGCAGAAAGACATAGCAGGAAGGTGGCCACAACACGTAACTGCTGGCAGCGGCGGTCGTGAGAATGTACGGTCGCAAGAAGACCTGGCTCCGTGTGGCAATACTGAGAAGGAAGACCATCTTGCTTGGCTTGTTACATTGGTGCATCGTACTGCATCCGCAGGAGCAATTTGAGCAGCAGTTGATACCACAGTGACACAACGAACTGTTTCGAGTTGGTTACTTCAAGTTAGCTCGGAGCCAGGTACCCTGTAGCGTGCACCCCACTGACTCCAAACCACCGCCAAATATGACTTCAGTGGTGTCAAGCGAGAGATTGGAGGGCGAGGTGCAGGTCTGTTGCCAGCCGCTGTGGCCGAGTGGTTCTAGGCGTTTCAGTCCGAAACCGCGCGACTGCTACGGTCGCAGTTTCGAATCCTGCCTAGGGCACGTGTGGTGTCACCGCCAGACACCACACTTGCTGGGTGGCAGCCTTTAAATCGGCCGCGGTCCGGTAGTATACGTCGGACCCGCGTGTCGCCACTGTTAGTGATTGCAGACCGAGCGCCACCACACGGCAGGTCTAGAGAGACTTCCTAGCACTCGCCCCAGTTGTACAGCCGACATTGCTAGGAATGGTTTACTGACAAATACGCTCTCATTTGCCGAGACGATAGTTAGCATAGCCTTCAGCTACGTCATTTGCTACGACCTAGCAAGGCGCCATTACCAGTTTATATTATAATAATGTCTAAACAAGAGCGATGTTCTCCAATTGTGGATTAAAGTTAAGTATTCCAAGAACTACGTTCTTTTCTTTATAGGATAATTACTTTACCTTGTTCCAGACCTCACGCCAATCTGCGTGAGCTTAAAAGCGTGCATTTCGGCCTCCTCTAGCAACACGGTGTTGGCTCTTCTGCCAACACTTCAGCACGGATGTGTGTGATGTCCTTAGGTTAGTTAGGTTTAAGTAATTCTAAGATCTATGGGACTGATAACCTCAGATGTTAAGTCCCTTAGTGCCCACAGCCATTTGAACACTTTTGCAGGTCTGTTGTTTTTTCTGATGAAAGCTGATACTGCCTCAGTGCTAGTGACGGTCGTGTGTTGGTTAGAAGCACGCCAGTTAAGGGCCTGCAACCAACCTATCTGAGAGCTAGACACACTGGATCTATACCTGGAGCTAAGATCTGGGTGCGATTTCTTATAATAGCAGGTTATCCCACCCACCGCGACTGCAAATTTTGTGCGTCAATCTGGTGATTGGATCTGTTGTGTTGCCATTCGTAAACGGCATTCACGGGGTGTTTTGTAAAGGATAACGCTCGTCCATATACAGCTGTTGTAACCCAACATGCTCTGCAGAGTGTCGACGTAATACCTTGGCCTACCCGACCACCCGATCTGTCTGCAATTGACAAATAGCGTTAATTGTCCTGTATTGATAGACCAAGTGCAACAGGCATGGAACTTCATCACACAAACTGACATCTGGCGCCTCTACAACACAATGCATGCACATTTGCATGCATGCTTGCATTCAACATTCTGGCGGCTACACCGGCTATTAATGTACCAGCATTTCACGTTTTCGGTGGCGTATCTCGCACTTGGATTAAACTGCAATCTTGCAATGTCAGTTAAATATGTTACGTAGACAAATGTATTCCTGAAATGTCATTACTCTACATTATTTTTTCTGTCGGTGTATTTTTATACGACAACGTTTGATCCTCAAGCCATGCAGCGTTTAGCCGCCCGCTCTCCCCAGATCTCGACCAGAATACATGAAACAGATACCACAAACAGTTTGTAATATACAGTAAGACAATAACAGTAGTACAGTCAAAAAGATATAACATTAGTAGCATACTGAAGAATACGCGAGCATCTCTACACTGGTTTTCCCACTCTTAAATGATAGAAAGCTTAAGACAGAAAATAAATCATGTGCAAGAGCCAAATCGAAAGGTGGCAATGCAAACAGAAACAATGGATGCAGTAAAAAATCTCAGTAGCCGAAAGTTTACAGCTGAAAACTGTCGATGAACAGACAACATGACAAAAAAAAGAAAAAAAAAAGAAAAAGAAAACGTTAAAGAAAGCCTGAAATGTTGCCTCGTTAACGAGCACAGTAGTTGTTTGAAGTGTGCCCAAGCGAAGCTTCGCGTACTTTTTTCTTTCGCTCCGGCGGCTGGCTGTCTCCCAGGCGAAGTTAATGTGGCGTATGCAGCACGTAAGCCTCTCCGGGCACCATTAGTGGCGAGTGCTGTAATTTCCCTCGCCCGCCTCTCGAACGCCGTAATCATTGTTGCATCAGCGTTATCCGCGACCGGTTCGCTCCTCGCACCCCGCCGGTCCTTTATTTCGGCCCTCATCCCCGCCTGCGGCTGTAACGCTCGTCCGAGCACGCACGTGCGATCGCGGCGCCTCTCCGCCGCCGCTCACTTCACGCTCCGAGCAGCCGTTACGTGTGCAATTTCCGCACGAGTCTGTTCGCCAGTGGATCCGCACGCCGATACCAAACTCGACGGTGGCAATATGCTGACGGGATGGGGATCTGCATGTTCTCAAGGCCTATTACTTGGTACGCGCTACTGGCGCAAGGTTCTCCGGGAGGGAAGGACCGGGCAAAATAAGGACTGAGCATCGACCGTATCAATATTTTTGTTAACACTCCTCAGGAAAAGCAACTCTACTAATTACCCGAACAGAACCTCGAGATATTAAGAAAAGGCGTCTAAGTAGATGAAACAATTTGAAAAATTACTGATAAAAGCATAAACGATGAAGTACAAAACTCAAGAATTACTAGAATAACAGTGTTTTACACCACGTAAAGCGTGATAGGAAAACACCCTTCAAAACAGGGCGGCGACAAACGTCATTACAATGTGTTCGGCTAAAATGCAACAAATAATGCAGATTTACCTAAAAAGGAGTTGATTAAAGGCCTGCTTGATATTAAACCACTACCCATCGGGGAATATGGTCCGCTTGAACGGCCCTGATATTGCTTAGGACAGACCCGGTACGCTGCTCACAAGACTCCTTCTTTGCTAAGCAACCAGTGGGTACGAACCTCAAAGCGCAACACACAGACAGTGAGAAGTAAATTTCAAGCAAAAATGGCTGTAAGCACTATCGGACTCAACATCGAGTTCATCAGTCCCCTAGACTTAGAACTACTTAAAGCTGACTAACTTAATGACATCACACACATCTATGCCCGAGGCAGGATTCGAACCTGCGACCGTAGCAGCAGCGCGGTTCCAGACTGAAGCGCCTAGAACCGCTCGGCCACAGTGGCCGGCCTTTCAGGTAAAGCGAGTAAAAACTTAGGTTATCACATTACGCGCCGGCAGCGTAAATCACACAGTTGGGATAAGTCACTAAAAGATATTAAGGCAACTGACTAAGGCAACCACTCCCACTTACACGTAATTGTAAAGAGGATCAGCAGCCAGCTGAGATTCAGCTTCACATTTCGCCACGTGGCGAAAACAATAAATACTTAACAGTGGCGCGAGACAGGAAACATAGGTGGGAGGGAGACTCGAACGGTTGGCTGGTGAACCTCACCTACGTTAAACACAAGATGGCTTGGAATTATAGCCTATCAAAATACACACATAAAAAAGGTTTTACATTACATCGGTTCCCAGAACTCCTGAAGTCAGACGTCGACTGTGGATATTTTATGACAGACACATTCCCTTTGACTGTTCAGAGAGCTGCACGGGATAGCCGCGCGTTCTGGGACGTCTTGTCACGGTCCGCGCGGCTCTCCCCGTCGGAGATTTTGAGTCCTCCCTCAGGCATGGGTGTGTGTGTTCTCCCTAACGTAAGTTAGTTTACCTTAGATTAAGTAGTGTGTAAGCTTAGGGACCGATCAGCTAAGCAATTAGGTCCCGTAAGATCTTACCACAAATTTACATATTTACTGTTCAGATATGTCACTAAACCCGCCAAAAGATGTAAATAACCACGCATGAGCAGCGCCTATTAGAAGGAGGGGGTCCGACAGCCGATCAGTTCCAGTCATTTCACCAGGAAGATGGTACACGGCTCGAACTGACTGTAGTTCAACCATGCCTAGATGGTCAATACCGCGGTTCGATCGCGTCCGCATTGTTACTTTGTGCCAGGAAGAGCTCTCAACAAGGGAAGTGTCCAGGCGTCTCGGAGTGAACCAAAGCTATTTTGTTCGGACATGGAGGAGACATAGAGACAAAGGAACTATCAATGAAAGCCTCGCTCAGGCCGCCCAAGGCTACTACTGCAGTGGATGACCGCTACCTACGGATTATAGCTCGGAGGAAACCTGACAGCAACGGCACGACGTTGAATAATGGTTTTCGTGTAGCCACAGGACGACGTGATACGACTCAAACTGTGCGCAGTAGGCTGCATGATGCACAACTTCACTCCCGACGTCCATGGCGAGGTCCATCTTTGCAACCTCGACACCATGCAGCGCCGTACAGATGGGCCCATCAACATGCCGAATGGACCGCTCAGGATTTGCATCACGTTGTGTTCACCGATGAGTGTCGCATATGCCTTCAACCGCACAATCGTCGAAGGCGTGTTTCGAGGCAACCTGGCCAGGCTGAACACCAAGCGAGTTCAGCAAGATGGAGGTTCCCTAATGGTTTGGGGTGGCATTGTGTAGGGCCGACGTACGCCGCTGGTGGTCATGGAAGGCGCTGTAACGGTTATAAGATACGTGAATGACATCCTCCGACCGATAGTGCAAACATATCAGAATCTTATTGGCGAGGCATACGTCTTCATGGACGACAATTCGCGCCCCCCTCAGGCACATCTTGTGAATGACTTCCTTCGGGATAACGACATCTCTCGACTAGAGTGGCCAGCATGTTCTCCAGGCATGAACCCTGTCGAACATGCCTGGTTTGGATTGAAAAGGGCTGTTTATGGACGACCTGACCCACTGACCACTCTGAGAGACCTACGCCGAATCGCCGTTGAGGAGTGGGGCAAGCTGGACCAACAGTGCCTTGATGAACTTGTGTGTAGTATGCCACGATTAATACAAGCATGCACAACGCAAGTTGACGTGCTACTGGGTATTAGAAGTACCGGTGTGTACAGCAATCTGGACCACCACCTCTGAAGTTCTCGCTGTATGGTGGTACAACATTCAAGGTGTGGTTTTCATGGGCAATAAAAAGGGCGAAAATGATGTTTACGTTGATCTCTATTCCAATTTTCTGCACAGGTTCCGTAACGCTCGGAACCGAGATGATGCAAAATTTATTTGATGTGTGTACAAGAAGCAAGATTTGCTCCCGTCAGACACATATGCTTGGGTGCTCTAGATGACTAAAGAAAGCGACTTGGTGATTTAGTGCACAATGTACCAATAAAAGAAATTTAATCGTCACGAATAATGACATATTAAACGCAAAAAAGTTTACATAACCCCAAGCAGTACAAAACCCCAATAATTTAAAATGTTCCACAACAAATCCCGAATTGTTTCATCCGAAACTGGCGGAGGAAAAAATATGTTCCATTACTTACTGAATTCCCCTCGTACTTAGTTATGGAACATACGATCCCTGACGGAAATTTGTGGTACTAGGGACGATTTGCATAGAAGGCAGTTCAGCATCTCAATTATAGCATTGGATCCACAGGAACTGCTCAAATGCGTGAGTACTGCCCGTATGCGCGCAGTACATCGTCAGATCATTGAATATCATGTCCGTTCGAAGGCTCCTGGAATTTCTGCAATGGTACCAGCACCGAGGGAAATTCTAGCAACGAGGTCTCCTTCCGTTTACACAGCGGTTTCGTACACCAGCAGCTTCATTTGCCGCCAGAGGAAGAAATCCATACATGTGAGGCAAGGCGACCTGGGTGCCCAAGGCACAGGGTCACCTGGGTCGATCGATCGATACCCGATGGCGTCTCTAAGATGATTCCTCTCAGCAATGCTGAAATGGGCTGATGCCCCCATCGTGCTCTATTTACATTCTTTGACTAACATTCAGAGGTACATTCTGAAACATTTCTGGCAACGTATGTTCTACGGAGATCCGTTATCTCCTTCTGTTGAGACGCAATGGAAGAATGTATGGACCAATCAACCTGTCACTGAGAATGTGGGCCCAAACTTTAACACTGAATTGCTGTTGATGAGCAAGAGGTCCAATATCTCATGGCTTCACAAGTGCGCAAACCTCCGAACTGTAAATATAAAATGTCAGTACACATTACCAAACAGCGGAACCGACACAATACCTTACCAGCATCGCTAACAAAATGTTCCTTAACATTACAGGTTGACTTCAGAGGGCATATGTTCCTTGTTGTTGTTGTGGTCTTCAGTCCTGAGACTGGTTTGATGCAGCTCTCCATTCTACTCTATCCTGTGCAAGCTTCTTCATCTCCCAGTACCTACTGCAACCTACATCCTTCTGAATCTGCTTAGTGTATTCATCTCTTGGTCTCCCCCTACTATTTTTACCCTCCACGCTGCCCTCCAATACTAAATTGGTGATCCCTTGATGCCTCAGAACATGTCCTACCAACCGATCCCTTCTTCTGGTCAAGTTGTGCCACAAACTTCTCTTCTCCCCAATCCTATTCAATACTTCCTCATTAGTTATGTGATCTACCCATCTAAGCTTCAGCATTCTTCTGTAGCACCACATTTCGAAAGCTTCTATTCTCTTCTTGTCCAAACTATTTACCGTCCATGTTTCACTTCCATACATGGCTACACTCCATACAAATACTTTCATAAATGACTTCCTGACACTTAAATCTATACTCGATGTTAACAAATTTCTCTTCTTCAGAAACGCTTTCCTTGCCATTTCCAGTCTACATTTTATATCCTCTCTACTTCGACCATCATCAGTTATTTTGCTCCCCAAATAGCAAAACTCCTTTACTACTTTAAGTGTCTCATTTCCTAATCTAATACCCTCAACATCACCCGACTTAATTCGACTACATTCCATTATCCTCGTTTTGCTTTTGTTGATGTTCATCTTATATCCTCACTTCAAGACACCATCCATTCCGTTCAACTGCTCTTCCAAGTCATTTGCTGTCTCTGACAGAATTACAATGTCATCGGCGAACCTCAACGTTTTTATTTCTTCTCCATTGATTTTAATACCTACTCCGATTTTTTCTTTTGTTTCCTTTACTGCTTGCTCAATATACAGATTGAATAACATTTGGGAGAGGCTACAACCCTGCCTCACTCCCTTCCCGACCACTGCTTCCCTTTCATGTCCCTCGACTCGTATAACTGCCATCTGGTTTCTGTACAAATTGTAAATAGATTTTCGCTCCCTGTATTTTACCCCTGCCACCTTTAGAATTTGAAAGAGAGTATTCCAGTCAACATTGTCAAAAGCTTTCTCTAAGTCTACAAATGCTAGAAACGTAGGTTTGCCTTTCCTTAACCTTTCTTCTAAGACAAGTCGTAAGGTCAGTATTGCCTCACATGCTCCAGTATTTCTACGGAATCCAAACTGATCTTCCCCGAGGTCGGCTTCTACTAGTTTTTCCATTCGTCTGTAAAGAATTCGTGTTAGTATTTTGCAGCTGTGGCTTATTAAACTGATTATTCGGTAATTTTCACATCTGTCAACACCTACTTTCTTTGGGATTGGAATTATTATATTCTTCTTGAAGTCTGAGGGTATTTCGCCTGTTTCATACATCTTGCTCGCCAGATGGTAGAGTTTTGTCAGGACTGGCTCTCCCAAGGGTGGCCTTGTTTCGACTCAGGTCTTTCAGTACTCTGTCAAACTCTTCACGCAGTATCGTATCTCCCATTTCATCTTCATCTACATCCTCTTCCATTTCCATAATATTGTCCTCAAGTGCATCGCCCTTGTATAGATCCTCTATATACTCCTTCCACCTTTCTGCTTTCCCTTCTTGCTTAGAACTGGGTTTCCATCTGAGCTCTTGATGTTCGTACAAGTGGTTCTCTTATCTCCAAAGGTCTCTTTAATTTTCCTGTAGGCAGTATCTATCTTACCCCTAGTGAGACAAGCCTCTACATCCTTACATTTGTCCTCTAGCCATCCCTGCTTAGCCGTTTTGCACTTCCTGTCGATCTCATTTTTGAGACGTTTGTATTCCTTTTTGCCTGTTTCACTTACTGCATTTTTATATTTTCTCCTTTCATCAATTAAATTCAATATTTCTTCTGTTACCCAAGGATTTCTATTAGCCCTCGTCTTTTTACCTACTTGATCCTCTGCTGCCTTCACTACTTCATCCCTCAAAGCTACCCATTCTTCTTCTACTGTATTTCTTTCCCCCATTCCTGTCAATTGTTCCCTTATGCTCTCCCTGAAACTCTGTACAACCTCTGGTGCTTTCAGTTTATCCAGGTCCCATCTCCTTAAATTCCCACCTTTAATCTACAGGTCATAACCAATAGATTGTGGTCAGAGTCCACATCTGCCCCTGGAAATGTCTTACAATTTAAAACCTGGTTCCTAAATCTCTGTCTTACCATTATATATTCTATCTGATACCTTTTAGTATCTCCAGGGTTCTTCCATGTATACATCCTTCTATCATGATTCTTAAACCAAGTGTTAGCTATGATTAAGTTGTGCTCTGTGCAAAATTCTACCAGGTGGCTTCCTCTTTCATTTCTTAGCCCCAATCCATATTCACCTACTACGTTTCCTTCTCTCCCTTTTCCTAACCTCGAATTCCAGTCACCCATGACTATTAAATTTTCGTATCCCTTCACTATCTGAATAATTTCTTTTATTTCATCATACATTTCTTCAATTTCTTCGTCATCTGCAGAGCTAGTTGGCATATAAACTTGTGCTACTGTAGTGGGTGTGGGCTTCGTATCTATCTTGGCCACAATAATGCGTTCACTATGCTGTTTGTAGTAGCTTACCCGCATTCCTATTTTCCTATTCATTATTAAACCTACTCCTGCATTACCCCTATTTGACTTTGTGTTTATAACCCTGTAGTCACCTGACCAGAAGTCTTGTTCCTCCTGCCACCGAACTGCACTAATTCCCACTATATCTAACTTAAACCTATCCATTTCCCTTTTTAAATTTTCTTACCTACCTGCCCGATTAAGGGATCTGACATTCCACGCTCCGATCCGTAGAACGCCAGTTTTCTTTCTCCTGATAACGACATCCTCTTGAGTAGTCCCCGCCTGGAGATCCGAATGGGGGACTATTTTACCTCCCGAATATTTTACCCAAGAGGACGCCATCATCATTTAATCATACAGTAAAGCTGCATGCCCTCGGGAAAAATTACGGCCGTAGCTTCCCCTTGCTTTCAGCCGTTCGCAGTACCAGCACAGCAAGGCCGTTTTGGTTATTGTTACAAGGCCAGATCAGTCAATCATCCAGACTGTTGCCCTTGCAACTACTGAAAAGGCTCCTGCCCCTCTTCAGGAACCACACGTTTGTCTGGCCTCTCAACAGATACCCCTCCGTTGTGGTTGTACCTACGGTACGGCTATCTGAATCGCTGAGGCACGCAAGCCTCCCCACCAACGGCAAGGTCCATGGTTCATGGGGGGGATATGTTCCTTGTAGACTTATATTTGTTTTCATATTCACTAGCTCCTGTATTTGAACGAACGGTTTCAGAACACTTTGTATATATCTAATAAAGTATGTTACGTGATACACGAAATATTGCGTGCTTACGCTGCGACGAAAATTAGACCTCGAATACTGTTTCACATATACCTTACATAATGCTAACAGATTACTTTTTGTCCTTGTACCTTTACGAGTACCACATAGTTTTACAGGCTGTCATTTCCAAACAAACAAAACTGTTTCTGTTTTTCTGCTTTTCGTCCATTTCAGACCGAAAATAGGTCATACCCTCTCTAAACATTAAATCAGTGTTGTTTTTCTGCTGCCACCAATGGTAGCCCCGTCTATTGGCTCTACAAACGATTACTTTACTCTACGAAAAGTAGATACATTGTGCAGAAGAAATCTGCCGTGGCCGAGCACTCTGTGGACTACGAGAACGTCCAGATCTAAACAAGTGTATCATCCTTCTGGGATTCAGCGTACAAGGAAGCCATTAAAATAAGTTTGACGAATTATTTAAGTAATCGTGATTATGGTTTCAAACTTGATAAAACGTGGAATTCGGTACTGACGATATTTATCTCGTATACACAACACTTGCTTTCCTCTCTCGACTAGAATTTGTGGCTCACCCATCACAGAGGACATCAAGGTAGCATATAATCTCCTCTGCGCAGATGATATTTTCACTGTGGTCATCCATGTACGCCTGTGGAGTCAGCTCGACATGTCGGTATGTAAGGTGACGGGAGCGCTTTACCGTCAGTCGTTACGGTTTGTTCCAGAGATTGCTGCCCAGTGTCGGGATATTCGGAGAAATGCATGTAAACTGTCTCCGTTGTGATAGGGAAGTCAAACTGAACTCTTTGTTTACTCCTTGTAAGAGTTAATAATTCCGTAACGTGGGTACAATCGAGTATCCGCCAAATTATTGTTAACTACAAGTACTTTTTGAACAACTAGGGTTTTCGAGTTTTATTGTTTCATGCGATTTTACAGCGAAGCCACTGGTAATTCAGGGACTATTCATTTCTTGTAGTTCTCCGTAAAAGATTTCTTATAATTACTAATGCAGGATCCAACGAACACATCTCTGTTGCAGTCATTTCGTACTCTAAACAGTGTACATCTTCTAGTTCTCCCTTTCGATGCATATTTAGAGCTTCTCTCGTTTAGCTTGTCGTTACGAATGGTTCAAATGGCTCTGAGCACTATGGGACTCAACTGCCGAGGTCATTAGTCCCCTAGAACTTAGAACTAGTTAAACCTAACTAACCTAAGGACATCACAAACATCCATGCCCGAGGCAGGATTCGAACCTGCGACCGTAGCGGTCTTGCGGTTCCAGACTGCAGCGCCTTTAACCGCACGGCTACTTCGGCCGGCGCTTGTCGTTACGTATGGTATGTAACAGCTGATGTACTTTATTTGTTCTTGATGTTGGCGAACCCATTGATACCTCGAAAAGACCTGCAGCGATAGCTGTTCTTAATTTCTACAAACTAAATCCATCTTCTACGTGGATTTCGCTGAAGATTATATCTGCCTTGACTACAGTCACAGCAAGATAATACATTAGATGGTACCACCATTTTACTTTCTTTCTAACCGTCGGAGGCTACTCACTACTGATAACTTTAAAATTCAGCTGCTACCTGCTGGTGATCAGGTCACCAGCACGTAGATTCCTTGATTCCATGGCTGAGAACAAGAGATGAGGCGACTTCTACTTGCCAAAGGTTACAAATGAAATGTAACATGGTTCTCATCTTTATTACGAAATCTGACTGACTCGTAGTAATGACCTGCAGGACTAAAAACATAATTCTAAGTCCACGTCAGTACTCAGCATCAGTAAAAGCTGAAGTTCTATGGACAGTATACTCACAAGAACAGTTAGCTACAGGAATAGTGTCAAAAGCCAGTGAGGGTGGGGACTGTGTTTCTATTTAACATGGAGCCGCTGCAAGTGGTCAGCAGTAACCAATAAACGTCATGCTTCGGTTACATTAAGGCCATTAGGGAAATAGCAAATGTACAGCTGGAGAAAGAGGAAGATATGAATCGACCGTTTAAAACTGAACAACAATCGCGGTAGGTACTTTAGAGGATGTGCTGTCACAACCAGAAGGTGTGGCGAAATCACGTCTATGTAAAAGAAACAAAAAAAAACAAGCAGAAGAGGTGAGATAAACTAAAACTTAATACCAAAAAATTATTAGTTATTAAGTAGTCAGATTTGAATGTTAATCTTATGTACGTATGTTCCCAAGGCGACCTTGACGTGACATAATCGTAATGAGTCTCCGCGATTCCTGTGGCGCAATACGTACTGGCATTGGCTCAATACGTACTTGTATTAATAATTTACTGGGTGACAGTTACTGAACTGTCTGAAAAAAACGTAAATTAGTTACAAAGTACGGGATGCACACAATTTATTCAACGTGCAAACGTCGGTACAGATATTCTAATTTAGGTTATGGCACGTTAGATATGCCTGCTATCATTGGCGATGATGTGGCGCATACAAACAGCGAAATTTTGCATGACCCGCTGAAGTGTCGGAACATCCATGCTGTCGATGACCTCCTGAATGGCTGTTTTCAGCTCAGGAATGGTTTTGGGGTTATTTCTGTACGCGTTGACTTTCATATTGTCCCACAAAAAGGAGTCTCTGGGTACCCCAGAGCCAGAATGCGGTCCCCAAAGTGCTCCTCCTGCTTCCATGAACCACATTTTGTTGAAATCAGGGTCACTTTGGGTAATGGGGATGAAATCATCCTCCAAAACCTTCACGTACCGTTCGGTAGTCATCGTGCCATAAAGGGATATCGCACCGATTATCCCGTAACTGGACATTACATACCATACAGTCACCTGTTCTACATCTACATCCATACTCCGCAAGTCACCTGACGGTGTGTGGCGGAGGGTACCTTGAGTACCTATATTGGTTCTCCCTTCTATTCCAGTCTCGTATTGTTCGTGGAAAGAAAGATTCTTGGTATGCCTGTATGTGGGCTCTAATCTCTCTGATTTTATCCTCATGGTCTCTTCACGAGATTTACGTAGGAGGGAGCAATATATTGCTTGATTCCTCGGTGAAGGTATGTTCTCGAAACTTCAACAAAAGCCCGTAACGAGCTACTGAGCGTCTCTCTTGCAGAGTATTCCACTGGAGTTTATCTATCATCTCCGGAATGCTTTCGCGATTACTAAATGATCCTGTAACGAAGCGCGCTGCTCTCCGTTGGATCTTCTCTATCTCTTAAATTAAAAGGAAGGTCAGCGTTGGCCGTAATATTGACGGTTTATTGATACCAAAATCGGTTTTCAATAAACCATCAATATTATGGCCAACGCTGAACTTCCTTTTAATTTAATATATATGGTCGTTGTGCACACAGCACTCCATGGAGTCGCCAATCAATTCTCTATCTCTTCTGTCAACCCTATCTGGTACGGATCCCACACCGGTGAGCAGTATTCAAGCAGTGGGTGGACAAGTGTACTGTAACCTACTTCCTTTGTTTTAGGACTGCATTTCCTTAGGATTCTTCCAATTAATCTCATTCTGGCATCTGCTTTACCGACGATTAATTTTATATGGTCATTCCATTTTAAATCACTCCTAATGCCTACTCCCAGATAATTTATGGAATTAACTGCTTCCAGTTGCTGACCTGCTATATTGAAACTAAATGAAAAAGGATCTTTCTTTCTATGTATTCGCAGCGCATTGCACTTGTCTACATTGAGATTCAATTGCCATTCCCTGCACCATGCGTCAATTCGTTGCAGATCCTCCTGCATTTCAGTACAATTTTCCATTGTTTCAATCTCTTGATGTACTACAGCATCATCTGCAAAAAGCGACAGTGAACTTCCGATGTTATTCACAAGGTCATTTGAATATATTGTGAATAGCAACGGTTCTAAGACGCACCCCTGCGGCACACCTGAAATCACTCTTACTTGGGAAGACTGCTCTCCATTGAGAATGACATTCTGCGTTCTGTTACCTAGCAACTCTTCAATCCAATCACACAATTGGTCTGATAGACCATATTCTCTTACTTTGTTCATTAAACGACTGTGGGGAACTGTATCAAACGCCTTGCGGAAGTCAAGAAACACGTCATCTACCTAGGAACCCGTGTCTATGACCCTCTGAGTCTCGTGGACGAATAGCGCGAGCTGGGTTTCACAAGATCGTCTTTTTAGAAACCCGTGCTGATTTCTACAGAGTAGACTTCTAGTCTCCAGAAAAGTCATTATACTCGAACATAATACGTGTTCCAAAATTCCACAACTGATCGACGTTAGAGATATAGGTCTACAGTTCTGCACATCTGTTCGACGTCCCTTCTTGAAAACGGGGATGGCCTGTGCCCTTTTCTTATCCTTTGGAACGCTACACTCTTCTAGAGACCTACGGTACACCGCTGCAAGAAGGGGGCAAGTTCCTTCGCGTACTGTGTGTAAAATAGAACTGGTAACCCATCAGGTCCAGCGGCCATTCCTCTTTTGACCGATTTTAATTGTTTTCTTATCCCTCTGTTATCTATCTCGATATCTACCATTTTGTCATCTGTGCGACAATCTAGAGAAGGAACTACAGTGCAGCCTTCCTCTGTGCAACAGCTTTGGAAAAAGGCATTTAGTATTTCGGCCTTTAGTCTGTCATCCTCTGTTTCAGTACCATTTTGGTCATAGAGTGTCTGGACATTTTGTTTTGATCCACCTACCGCTTTTACATAAGACCAAAATTTCTTAGGATTTTCTGCCAAGTCAGTACATAAAACTTTACTTTCGAATTCGTTGAACGCCTCTCGCATAGCCCTCCTCACACTACAATTCCCCTCATGTAATTTTTGTTTGTCTGCAAGGCTTTGGCTATGTTTATGTTTGCTGTGAAGTTCCGTTTGCTTCCGTAGCAGTTTTCTGACTCCGTTGTTGTACCACGGCGGCTCTTTTCCATCTCTTACGATCTTGCTTGGCACATACTCATCTAATGTATATTGTACGATGGTTTTGAACTTTGTCCACTGATCCTCAACACTATCTGTACTTGAGATAAAACCTTTGTGTTGAGCTGTCAAATACTCTGAAATGTGCTTTTTGTCACTTTTGCTAAACAGAAAAATCTTTCTACCTTTTTCAATATTTCTGCGTACGGCTGAAATCGTCGATGCTGTAATCGCTTTATGATCCCTGATTCCCTGTTCTGCGTTAACTGTTTCAAATAGTTCGGTTCTGTTTGCCACCAGAAGGTCTAATATGTTATCGCCACGTGTCGGCTCTCTGTTTAACTGCTCAAGCTAGTTTTCAGATAATGCACTTAAAAAAATTTCACTGGATTCTTCGTCCCTGCCACCCATTATAAAAGTTTGAGTCTCCCAGTCTATTTCTGGTAAATTAAAATCTCCACCCAGAACTATAACATGGTCGGGAAATCTGCTCCAAATTTTCCAAATTTTCCTTCAGGTGTTTTGCCACAACAGCTGCTGAGCCAGGGGGCCTATAGAGACATCCAGTTACCATGTTTGAGCCTGCTTTAACCGTGACCTTCATCCAGATTACTTCACATTTCGGATCTCCGTCAATTTCCTTCGATACTATTGCACTTTTTATCGCTATAATCACGCCTCCCCCTTCACTGTCCAGCCTGTCTCTGCGGTATACATTCCAATCTGAGTTTAGAATTTCATTACTGTTGACATCTGGTTTCAACCAACTTTCCGTCCCTAGTACTGTGTGGACATTGTGACCGTTTATTAATGAGAGCAGTTCTGGGACTTTTCTATAGACGCTCCTGCAGTTTACTACTACCACATTAATATTGTCATTCCCTGTTGCGTTTTGCCTACTGCTACCTTGTCGCGTCTCAGGAGGCGTCTTGGAACAACACCAACTACAAGACCACCAACAATTTGTTCACTTTTAAATTCCCGTAGCTCCGACGTGTCGACAGCGTTGCACAATTGTGGTTCGTAGTCAAGTACAACATTGCAAACTGCAGGCTCTGTTGTGTTCTAGCATGTTGTTCTCGCGGTATTTCCGTATTTTTGTCCAGCCCTTGTAATAAGCACACCGAATTAAAAATTAGACACCTCCTCCCCTCCCCCATCCAAGCAGACTTCAAGCTAATAGTGTGTATCATCACGATCACCTCTAGCCTTGAAAATGGCCTCAATGCGCAGAGGAAGATTTGACAGGTGTTTTCACGTTTGTCTTCTCCAAACGAAGGCAATCACTGATGATCCGATCTCGCTCTGAGCACTATGGAACTTACCATCTATGGTCATCAGTCCCCTAGAACTTAGAACTACTTAAACCTAACTAACCTAAGGACATCACACAACACCCAGTCATCACGAGGCAGAGAAAATCCCTGACCCCGCCGGGAATCGAACCCGGGAACCCGGGCGTGGGAAGCGAGAATGCTACCGCACGACCACGAGCTGCGGACAATGATCCGATCTCACAGAGCTTCCAAACTGAGGGAATGTTGACTGTTACATTCCACCCGCTGTTGCAAATATTCCCAGACATTTTGTACGGAATTAAGGTCGATAGACTGAGAGTTTGCCAAAACAGGAAGGTATACTCGCAGCCTTGTAAACAACCCTGATGTCATCTTGGAAGAAGGGAGTGTTCACAGAACAGCCCTCATGAAAATCTAGAAGAAAGGGCAACAGGAGACAGCTTAAGTAAACGTCGTGGTTCGTGTTCACGTTAACCTGAAGTGGGCCCTACTCATGGCGCAAAAATACCTCCGCCCTGAGGCCTAAACGCTTCATTGCAATGTCAGGCAACTCGGCGTACTGAATTATTTTAAAAGAAGCAAGTTGGCGACTGTCTGGATCACACCCGACACCAATTATTCATTAGTCATAGTTCCCTTTACCGTGTTCGCTAGGGAACTGGTTGAGATGCGGTTGCGTTTACCTGCAGCAGTAATTACCGTCGAATTTCAAACCGTTGTTACACACAAGGTGTAATATCTCTGATATCTGTCGGTTAGCATCTTTCTACAACAACTTTTTTTCGGCGTGTCATATGGCTCCGAATCGTGCACTATTTCTTGTAAACACGTCGGTCACTCAGCGTTGATATATTAAGTAATGGGGCACCGTTACTAATTCTGTTGTCTTGGATATGTTGAAAGATTATAGCTCCATTCTGCTAATCAGTCACGTCTTTACGTCGATTCATGTTACTGTGCTGATTCTTCGCAGCCAACTGGCACGTAAACAACGTTAGCGAGGGAGGGTCGTATCTGGTACCGGTTCTACACCATCTGCAGCGCTCCGAAGCCATCAGTGCCCTCTTCTTAGAGGAATGGCTAATGTTTCGTTCGGTGAGCTTTTGTGTGCGCTCTATTACTTGTGCTGCTCTGACATCAGTCACTTGCTTATATAATTGCGTAGGCTTACGCGGCCAGAGTGAGTTAACATAAATGTGTCCTGGATGTAGTGCCGAATCACAATGTACAAAAATACTAGAGAAAATAACATTTTACCAGTAGACTCAGAAGAAGCCAGTGCAACAGTGGCTGAGACGCTGGTTTCTCCGGTACAGTTTTTACATTATGACACTGTATCATCGCACATAAGTAGGATGAAATACGAGAGGAAACCTTATCTGGAGACAGTGGGAGCAAGGTAAATACGTGTGAAGTAGATCAGCTAGAAGCAGTACATATTTTAGTAGATAATGCAGCGTGGTTTATCTAGGACAGCATCAAAAATAAAGAAGAAAATCAACAATTGTATTTGACTTTTCCATATCGGAGCGTTAGAAGGAGGCTAGCACAAATGCAGATTTTACAAAAATAGGAGCTGATCTGTGAGCCCAACCCCTAGTCCTGAAGTGTTCTATCAGCACAATGAAAAAAATTAATTACGTTTAATTTTAACTTTTTAAAAGCAACATAAAAAACCAAACTATTATACATACATTTACATTCATTCATGAACATGACGGATTTTAGACTCTCTCTCTCTACATCCGCCCCCCCCCCCCCTCTCTCTCTCTCTCTCTCTCTCTCTCTCTCTCTCTCTCTCTCTCTCTGCTGGCCGGGGTGGCCGAGCCGTTCTAGGCGCGAAGACCAGAACCGCGCGACTGCGAAGGTAGCAGGTTAGCAGGTTAGAATCCTGCCTCGGGCGTGGATGTGTGTGATGTCCTTAGGTTAGTTAGGTTTAGGTAGTTCTAGGGGACTGATGACCTCAAGTGTTAAGTCCCATAGTGCTCAGAGACATTTCTCTCTCTCTCTCTCTCTCTCTCACGTTTAGTTAGATAGTTACTAAGCTTAGCGATGTCAGCGTGAGATCGATAGACTGTATAAACTCTAGGAAGCGACAAGAGATGTAGGAAACAAATAATAGAATAGATGGCATTAATATTTGCTTGTCGAACCCTAACTTGGCCAGCCAGTTCGACTGACCTCCATCACCCCTATCACTGCACCGTGTTGTTGTAACCAAGAAGCAGACCAAACTGCACTATCCGCTCCTTTTGTGCGTACACACGGTGGTTTAAAGATTACCTTGTCACAGTGTGGTTCTGTCGCTCAGAAAACTTAGAAGTCCAATGTTCGAAACACCCAAGTCCAGAGAGAGAATTAAACGAGGAACTTACCGAGCGGGGTGGCGCAGTGGTTAGACACTGGACTCGCATTCGGGAGGACGACGGTTCAATCCCGCGTCCGGCCATCCTGATTTAGGTTTTCCGTGATTTCCCTAAATCACTCCAGGCAAATGCCGGTATGGTTCCTCTGAAAGAGCACGGCCGACTTCCTTCCCAATCCTTCCCTAATCCGATGAGACCGATGACCACGCTGTCTGGTCTCCTTCCTCAAACCAACCAACCAACCAACCAAACTACGAACTTAAAGTTTATGTGTGCGTGAAAGAACTCAAACATGATAGAAATAGATGAAATACGCTCAGTAAAAAGGCAGAACAAAATGAAAATCTCCTAAGTACGATTCAAGAAAGTCGTACAAGGAAAAAGGATTGGTGCGCTGGTTATGTGGGGACCAGTGAAAGGTAGGAATGTTACTGGGTAGCATATTCATTATACTGTTCACTGTAATAGACGGAGTTTTTGAGTATTTCATAGGTCAGAAATAAGTTAAAAACTAACTCATATGAATCGGAATATTGGAAAGGAAACGTTTCTATTTTTACAGTGTACAGGGTGTATTACACACTCTTAAACGTTTTAGAGTATAGTCGGTAGGTAGACGTTCACATAGGCACATATATCCAGATACGATTCATTTTTGTTCCCAAGAATAACAAAAATTAACTCATCGATTTATAATTCGCCGATTAATCCAGATGATGTGTCGCGGGCCGAAGGTGACGTAGAACCAGCTCCCTCAAGTTGAAGGGGCTCCTGAGTACTTTGTCACTGTGGAAGAGAAGCCCGAAACGTGCCCTTGAGGGACTACTCTGTGGGTCCGAAAAACTGAAACCTAATTTTTGAGATGACTCTTACGAAACGTGCCACTATTCTGCGAAATTATTCAAAATAAATGCGATAAAAAGTACATGCCAAAATGAGGTTTATTGGAAGAATCTAAGGAAATGTAATTCAGAGACGGCGGCACACACAGCCATGATATAAAACCCACCCACCTCCCCAGGAGTCGGAACTCCCGCACCCTTCAGTGCATATGTTTAGTGTTATATATTTAAAAAAATCTCACGGGATAGATAAGGATGATTTCTTTATTAAGAATGGTAATACAAATTAATGTCTCCTTGTACAACAATATACACTCCTGGAAATGGAAAAAAGAACACATTGACACCGGTGTGTCAGACCCACCATACTTGCTCCGGACACTGCGAGAGGGCTGTACAAGCAATGATCACACGCACGGCACAGCGGACACACCAGGAACCGCGGTGTTGGCCGTCGAATGGCGCTAGCTGCGCAGCATTTGTGCACCGCCGCCGTCAGTGTCAGCCAGTTTGCCGTGGCATACGGAGCTCCATCGCAGTCTTTAACACTGGTAGCATGCCGCGACAGCGTGGACGTGAACCGTATGTGCAGTTGACGGACTTTGAGCGAGGGCGTATAGTGGGCATGCGGGAGGCCGGGTGGACGTACCGCCGAATTGCTCAACACGTGGGGCGTGAGGTCTCCACAGTACATCGATGTTGTCGCCAGTGGTCGGCGGAAGGTGCACGTGCCCGTCGACCTGGGACCGGACCGCAGCGACGCACGGATGCACGCCAAGACCGTAGGATCCTACGCAGTGCCGTAGGGGACCGCACCGCCACTTCCCAGCAAATTAGGGACACTGTTGCTCCTGGGGTATCGGCGAGGACCATTCGCAACCGTCTCCATGAAGCTGGGCTACGGTCCCGCACACCGTTAGGCCGTCTTCCGCTCACGCCCCAACATCGTGCAGCCCGCCTCCAGTGGTGTCGCGACAGGCGTGAATGGAGGGACGAATGGAGACGTGTCGTCTTCAGCGATGAGAGTCGCTTCTGCCTTGGTTCCAATGATGGTCGTATGCGTGTTTGGCGCCGTGCAGGTGAGCGCCACAATCAGGACTGCATACGACCGAGGCACACAGGGCCAACACCCGGCATCATGGTGTGGGGAGCGATCTCCTACACTGGCCGTACACCACTGGTGATCGTCGAGGGGACACTGAATAGTGCACGGTACATCCAAACCGTCATCGAACCCATCGTTCTACCATTCCTAGACCGGCAAGGGAACTTGCTGTTCCAACAGGACAATGCACGTCCGCATGTATCCCGTGCCACCCAACGTGCTCTAGAAGGTGTAAGTCAACTACCCTGGCCAGCAAGATCTCCGGATCTGTCCCCCATTGAGCATGTTTGGGACTGGATGAAGCGTCGTCTCACGCGGTCTGCACGTTCAGCACGAACGCTGGTCCAACTGAGGCGCCAGGTGGAAATGGCATGGCAAGCCGTTCCACAGGACTACAGCCAGCATCTCTACGATCGTCTCCATGGGAGAATAGCAGCCTGCATTACTGCGAAAGGTGGATATACACTGTACTAGTGCCGACATTGTGCATGCTCTGTTGCCTGTGTCTATGTGCCTGTGGTTCTGTCAGTGTGATCATGTGATGTATCTGACCCCAGGAATGTGTCAATAAAGTTTCCCCTTCCTGGGACAATGAATTCACGGTGTTCTTATTTCAATTTCCAGGAGTGTATTTTGTAAGAACACCACTAATCTTGCACCATACATTTAGTGTCTCATTGGCATTAATCTTCCTCCTGTTCCTTGTGTAGAGTGAAAATGGCTTGTCTGTGGTTACTACACATGTACCATAATTCCTGTTTGGCAATACTCCAATTGCGAACGTGCGAAAAGAAATAATATCTCTCTCGTTGTAGCTTTCAAATCCTCCTAGTGGTGAATCACCTCCTCGTAGTATTGCAACAGTCAACCACGAACTGCCACTAACAACCTCTGTAGTAGTACAAGAAAATTGAATCTTGCAACCTACAAAAGTAATAGGTCCTTGAAGAAGTTCTTGTTGGCCAGTCTCATTAGGAGTAATGGAAAAGCTGTCTACACTCTTGTATACAGGCATCCTAGACCTCCTTACATATCTTCTCCTCCTGTAAGGCATGGCTTGTTCGATCGATTGTTGAGTAAGTTTTTGTTTCGCCACAGGATTGTTTAATCGGCGCTGCAGTGTTAACGCAATACTCAACGGAACGGTTTATTGTTCATGCTTTGGAGTATGCGGTCCTACAAGATTCGGGAAACGTACACTCTAAGACACACGAAAAAGAACCGACACACCACGAAGGAATTATCCAAAAGGGACGGAAATCGGTAGATGTGATGTGCATGTATACTCAAACAAATGATTATAATTTCAGAAAAATTGGATGATTTATTCAAGATAAGAAGCGTCACAAACTGAGCAAGTCAGTACCACGTTGGTCCACTTCTGGCAAGTAGTTATTCGGCTTCGTATTGATTGATAGATTTGTTAGATATCCTTCTGAGGGATATATCGCGCCAATTTCTGTCCATTACGCGCGTTCTCATTTCGGGAGAGATACGGCGACCTCGCTAGACAAGATAGGATTTGGCAAACACGAATATAAGCAGTAGGATGTAACACAATAAACTGGTAGCCAAGATCGCAAGAATTCTTTATATTCCATGATTACCAGTTTCGGCGAAACTAAAGCCACCATCATCGAATCGTAGGACACATACTAAGATCAGATGATGGAGGCTTTAGTTTCGCTAAAAAGAATTCCTGCGATCTTGGCTACCAGTTTATTGTTTTACAAGCATCTACATCGCTCCCACATGAGCACAATGTGCTCCATACAAAATAAGCAGTAGGAACTCTCGCCGAAATGTAAGCCAAGGGTGGCCTGTTACGAAGAGCAACAAAGCGAGGCGTAGAATATCATCGACGTGCCAGTGTGCTGTTGAGGGTGCCGCATATGACAACCGAAAGGGTTCTGCTATGGAAAGAAATTGCAGCTCAAACCATCGCTCCTGGTTGTCGGGCAGTGGGATAGTATCCCAGATCTGTCCGGGGCACCTCCAGACGCGTCTTAACTGGTCATCGGGGCTTAGTTCGAAGCGGGACTCATCACTGAATACATTTCTGCTTCAACCAATGAGATTCCAGGCCGAAGACAGGATTTCGAAGGTCTAACGCGCCAACTGGACAGAATCTGTCACGAGATACTTAAGGAGGACATCCAACAACTCTGAAAATCAGTGCCAAGCCGAATAACTGCTTATATAAGGATCAGAGGTGGACCAACATGTTACTGACTTGCTTAGTTTGTGAAGCTTTTTCTCTCCAATAAATCACCCAGTTTTTCTGAAATTGTAATCATTTGTTCGTCTGTAGATTTATATCATGTCTACCGATTTCCATCCCAGTCTGACAATTCCTTCGTGGTGAGTCCTTTTTTGTCTTAGCGTGTATTAGTTACTTCCGCATAAGTCACGCAAAATGATCTCGATGAGGAGATAAAATCAGAACTCATGTCAAGCTTTACCAACAGTAATTCTTCGCTTACGAGCCATCTGCGAAAGGAAGAGAGGAGAGAGAGGAAGGGGGGGGGGGGGGAGGGGTTGGAAGTTATTGTACCAAAAGTACCCTCCACCACGCACCGTAAGGTGGCTTATGGAGTAGAGACATAGATGTCGAAATATCAGGGCGGAGAGCAATAATTTGTTTGTAAATACAAGCGAGTAATCTTTCGAGTAGTGTACGAGAAAAGAGTTCCTGATAGAGCGAGAGCAAAGTGTGAGCGAGGCTGTTGGCACAGCAGACTGATAGCACCGCTCTGCTCTCGTGGTGTGACTTAGTGCGGGGAGGGCAGAGGCGCGGCTCGGAGATGGCAGATTTATTCAGGCCGAGCCCCCCAGATAAGGTGCTGACGTCACCGCGAGGACCTTGGCTAACCTCGCGGCTGCTGGGAGCGCACGATGAAAAATAATTAGGCCTCTCTGCTCGCGTCGCTATCTGCAGGCGGAGTGGTCGCGGTTCATAGCCAATCCGGCCTCCCTGGCTCACGTCCCAGATTCTTTAGAAACCGAAAAGCGTTCTCTGCAGATAGTAACTAATCTTTCGCGTAATTTATCTTCCGTCTAATTAACACTCGGCTTCAGCGCCAAATGTATAGCTATTCACGCAACGGGGAAGGAAAATTGTAGTATTACAGCTGAATTTTCATAGTTGGTGCACCAGACAACCGTAATTCAAACTGTTACTTGTTATCAAAAAGATCTGAGGATTTGTTCAAAACGTCCACCTGACATCTTCAATATATACCCGTGGTTAACAATTACAGTTACTGTCCTATCAACATACACTGTACCTCTTATCCCCCCTCTACCTGTCTGAACAACATGCCAGAACCACGAGTTCCCAACGGAGGAAAAGCGTCTGTGGAAGCCTGTTCATCTCTGCTTACCTCCTGCAACTTACGTCCGTTAGAGCCTGATTGCTATGGACAAGCCTTGTCCCCCTCTACACATTGATTACTTCGTTTATTCAGGTTGCGCCACAGATTCCATTTCTCCCCAATTCCATCCAATACTTCTTCATTAGTTATCTAATATCCACCAAACTAATCTAAAATATACGTCTGCAGCACCGCATTTCTGAAGCTTACAATCCTTTCTTGTGCGAATTGTTAATCGGCGATAGAAGGCTATCCATCTTTACATTCTCATCTACACTCCGAAAGTCACCCCATGGCTTTTGGCGGAGGGTACTTCGTATGCCACTATCATTTTCCATTTCTTGTTCCAGTGCACTGGAAGAATAATTTGTTTGAAACCTCTCATTTTACCTTCATGGGCCTTTATTGAGACCTACGTTGAAGGAAACTGAATATTGCTTGACTATTCTAAGTAAGTAGGCACTCGGAATTTTAAAAGTAATCCACACCGCAGTGCACACCGCCTCTCTTGTCTATCACTGGAGTTGGATGGTCCTTTCCCGCTTACTAAAGGAAATCTGTGACGAAATGCCCTGTTCTTCTTTGATTATTCTGTATTTTCTCTACCTCTGGCATGGAGCCTGGATTGCCCAGAGCTTAGGTCTCCCTCTGTAATTTTACCTCCACAATTTATCCGACTGACGATTACTTGATGCTTCATAATGTGTCCTATCAACCGATCCCTTCATTTAATCAAATTGTGCCTTAAATTTCTTTTTTTCTTCAATTCGATTTAGTACCTCGTGGTTAGTTACTCGATCTATCCACCTAATCTTCAGCATTCTTCGGTAGTACAACATTTCAAAAGTTTCTCTTCTCTAGTTTCGTTCACGTATAACTTCCGTACAAAGCTAAACTCCATACAAATGCCTTCAGAAAGGTTTCCTAACATTTAAATTGACATTAGATATTAACATAGTCCTCTTTCTCAAAAATACTTTTCGTACTGTAGCACTTTATATCTTCTCCGCTTCGGCCATCGTCAGTTATTTTTCTCCCCAAATACCAGAACTAATCGTATACTTTTAGTGTCTTAGTTCCTATTCTAATTCATTTCAGTCAAGGACATTGAATTCTCCTTGTTTTAATTTTCTTGATGTTGACATTAAAACTTCTTCAGTAGATAGTATATATCCCGTTCAACTGCTCTTCCAAGTCATTTTCCCATCTCTAACGGAAATATAGTCTCATCGATAAATCTTAAACTTGTTATTCCTTCTCTCTAAATTTTAATTCCCTTCCACACTTCTCCTAGATTTCTTTTATTGCTTGCACAGCGTACAGATCGAATAACAGTGTCACGCTCTTTTCACCCACTGCTTTTCTTTCAGGTTCATTGATTCTCACAAATGCAGTTTGATTTCTGTACGAATAGTAAATAACCTTCCGCTCCCTGCATTTTATCCCCACTACCTGGCCAAGAGAAGTCTACTGGTATCAAACATAGGCCTCAAATTGAACAAGAAATTTCTGAGAAAAGACGTAGGGTACACATCGTTGTACGGTAGTGAAACATGAACTGTGAGAAAACCGGAACAGAAATGAAGCGTTTGAGATAAGGTGCTTCAGAAAGAAGAATGTTCAAAATTAAGTGGACTGGTAATGTAAGGAATGAGGAAGTTCTCCGGAAAATCGACGAGGAAAGGAATACATGGAAAACACTGACAAGAAGAAGGGACACTATGGTAGGACACTTGTTAACATACCATGGTATTAGAGGGAGCTGTATAGGACAAAAAATGGAGAGGAAGACAGAGACTGGAAAACATCCAGCAGATAATTGAGGAGTTAGGTTGCAAGTGTTATTCTGAGATGAAGAAGTAGGCACAGGAGAGAAATTCGTTGCGGGACGGATCAAGCCAATCAGAAGATTGATGACTTTAAAAAATCCTACGTATAGTGGCATCAAGTTTGTCAAAAACTTATGTGTTGTAAATCAGAGCTAGACGAATTGCCGTGTAGTTGCCAGGAAATAGGGTTGGGTGTTTTGCCTCATACAAGAGTATGCATGTCGGATCTTTGTCCGATCTATAAAGCAAAAAGTACGGAAACAGGCCAAGCACCTGACAACATGTCTGCAGGGAAAGAAAGCGTAATAGTTTACGAATTCACTATCGATCGTCTATTGGTACAAACTGGGACCCCACCCCTAGTAACCCCAATGTAAGACGTAATCGATACGAGGATGTCGCCAATTGACCACTGCGTAAATTTAAATAAGTTTTCTTATCCGATGAACCTCATTTATTTTCCTATATCGATGTTCGTTTCAAGATCTTGTGCATTTTAAGCGAATGCCCGTCAGACATATACTCTGAGGAGTAGCATGTCACTGGTATGATGTGGAAAACTGAGTATGTTGCAGAAGCCACACCAAAAACTGTGGACTGCACATCACACCACACACAATGTGTTCCGTCACTGTGACTAGCAGAACTGCTGCAGGTAGGAGGCTAGGTTAGTGGTTTTGAAAGCATGTCGACAGGATCCCCTACAACCCCTGGCCTTTAAAACTTGAAACCCAGACAACAAATCGAGAATGTCGTTATACACCGGCTCAGCACTCATAAACTTTGTTTCTGTAGTCCATTGGAAATGAGTTTTTTCGAGAACCAAACGTGAACCAACACATCATTACATTGGTGATAGTCCTAAATCTATCAGCTTGCTATCTGAGTTTGTTGTTCTGCGCTTCATAAGCGAATACAAAACGAGTTTCTTTCCTCTACTGCTACTACTATTTACAGTTTTCGTGAAACGGTTTCTTCTAAACTTTGGATTCTATATTGCTACTACTGTTTCCTGTTTTTGTGAAATAGTTTTTCTAAACTTTGGATTCTATGTTATATGCAACACTTATTATAATGAATGTGATGAGATCATGCTCAATGACTGTTTAGAAGTAAGAGGGCATGACGAACAAAAATAATCAAGCATTAATTGTTTACTATATTCTTAGAGTGGTACTTTCTAGAAATTTTAGCACATAAAATTGCTTAGAGGCTACAGTCGCAATGGCAAGTCATGCGTATGGCAGCTGAAACAAAATATATACATGGAATGTGTGAAATCTATAAACGAAATCTTTATAAAAATTTCTGTGCCTTAACAGTTGATGTGCTTGACAGAACTAGTAGTGCACTAGTTTTAGTCAATCTGAGTATTTCACCAATTCGTCAATAGAAAAAGAAAGAATCGTGTGCCACTGTTGTCAGGATAAGCCGCGGAGTACGTTCAGCAACTTAGTTAGAAAGATTTTTCCTCCTGTGCCAATTGTAAACATTCCTTCGCTAAATCTGACAACTGTCAAGTTTAAGTGTGCCGTGTAGGTAGCTGTAATGAGTATGTGTACAGTGTAGTGACGTGATTGCACTGCGGGAGATAGCAAGAGAGTGCAGATATGAAAGATTGTGGCAGCACGGAGCCTGCTCCCATCAAATAAGGGTTATCGCTGAGCTTGACGTCCCCAGCCGTCACACGTAATACTTTACGATACGCTGCGGAGAGATGTAGAGTATAATCTGGCACGCTGGTGCAACGCCTGGTGACCAGGAGCTCTATGCAACTCCATCATCACCTGTATCTTCACTCAGTGACCCTATGATAATCCACATATCGTCCATGAAAATTTCTTCCGCCAGTAGTAAACTAAAAACATGTTTCTGATTTGAGCAATCGCGAATAGAAGTGCCTTAATGACCTCGGGTATTTGTAAGCTAATTGTCTGGACAGGTGTGGGTTACCTATTAGTTCACCGGACAAATTATCAGTCATTCCCTTCAAGACATACACTGGTCGCTTTGGAACGATGTTGAGAGTGTATAACCGGCAGAGGTGTACAAATTCTCCTTCCAGCGTGCCTGCCCCTATCTCCGCTGCAACCATTAAAGCAGCTCAGCCTGCTACAAAGGAGACACAAGAGTACTTGTGTATTGAAGCACAGCAGTAAAGCAGGCCAAATTGGGTTTCCGCAAGCTTCACGGAACCCGTTCAGCCTGCTACATCTGACAACAGGTAGCGCTATCAATCCAAAGTGACTAGACAGGTAAACGTCTGCGGAGTCTCACTGCAGCTCATTTTTGGTAAATGAACAAACCAATCTAAAGGAGACTGGGGAGAAATGGACCACTGGGAAATATAGAATAGTGAGGCAAGAGAGCCTAAGTACAGCAGAGGAAAGCTATTGTCTGTTTACAAAGCAGCGTCAAATAAATCGGTAGGTGTCTCACAATGCAAGTTGTGTAAAAAGTTACCAAGCACTCGTTCGAGAACCTCGAGTATGCTATGGTATCTTTGTAAATTTGACCGGCATTTCCCTCATTCCATAACTAATTTGAAAGAAAACAAAGAGTTAGTGGCAGAGAAGTGTGTGGAAATGTATGCTAAGGACTTGAGGCCATTTAGTAGTATATAGGCTCTCCAAATTTAGGACAAACATTGACTGAAATAGGAAATAATATGGCTCGTATGGCTCTGAGCACTACGCGACTTAACTTCTGAGGTTATCAGTCGCCTAGAACTGAGAGCTAATTAAATCTAACTAACCTAAGGACATCACACACATCCATGCCCGAGGCAGGATTCGAACCTGCGACCGTAGCGGTCACGCGGTTCCAGACTGAAGCGCCTTTAACCGCACGGCCACACCGGCCGGCTATGGCTCATATGCCTCAATGTATTATAAAAGCCACATTCTGGTGGTGTGTAACGTAGTACGAAGAAAGAGTTGTGTGAATGAAAAGCGTCTTCTTTCGGACATATACTTTCTCTATGAAGATAATATGAAAAACGAACTTCGTATACGCTAGAATGCACTTGGGTAATTTAGGAAGAAGTATTCTGGCCAGTTGCAATGAATTCAGTGAACCTGCAATACACATATTGGAAAAACTAATTACAATTGGTATAATTGCGGTCATAACTGTCTGGAACACACTAAAGTTACAGGAACTAGACTTCTAAAACCTTACTTTAGTTGGTGTTGCAGTGTAACAGACGTCTTTAGGGTCATAGGGGAAAAGGAACTCGACTTTCAGATATAGTTCTCATTACTACGGAAAACATGCATTAGAGGCGACGTGTTGATGGTTCGAACTGCGAATAGTCAGAATTAGTTGAAAAAGGGTGAAGTTGCAGAAAAAAACGGTTCCTGTCTAAATAAGTAAATAGTACTGAAATACACCGAAAAGAAAAAAGGACAAATAAAATACACCATTTTCTGACCCACAATGACTCAGAATGAATTTATATTTGATTGAGCCTCGTCTTGTGATATTGGATTCAAAAAAGACTTTTCATCAACTTCCGAGCCCTACTCATAACACTACAATGTAAGCATACAGAATAAACTGCTACGTCAAGTAAAAGGCGAGCAGGCAAGTAAGACTCCTTTAGCCTACTTGGGTTGGGCAGAGCTTGGCTTGGATGGATGTAAATCAACCTACCCGTTCTGCCTATAACGTACGGCAGCTTGCCTGCCTCGCTAACAGGTAAGCATTGGCAGGTTGAAAGTGGAATTGTACATCTCTGATAATTGATAGCAGGTCGCCATATGATCCTTCTCCGCTTAAAGATATCATAGCATTGAAACAGTGTGTATGTGCCAGTTGGTTGTATGGAATCGGCACTGTAATATAAGTCAGTAGTAGGTGGTACGTTGAGTGAAATTGGCATGTTTTAATGGACAACCTTTCGATGAATTAATTAAATTAATCGTATTATATTTATAAAGATTTTCGGTACGAAGATCTTTTATAATATAAAATAAGAAATTCTTTTTATCTTATAAAAAAAAATCGTACCGAAAATATTTATAAATATAATATGATATAAGTCAGTAGTAAGTGGTACTTTGAGGGAAATTGGCATGTTTTAACGGACAACCTTTCTATGAATTAATTAAATTAATCGTATTATATTTATAAAGATTTTCGGTGCGGAGATCTTTTATAAGATAAAATAAGTAATTCTTTTTATCTTATAAAGAAACCTTCGTACCGAAAATATTTATAAATATAATATGATATGACATAATTAATTAATTCGTCAAAAAGGATTGTGCATTTAAAACAGGCCAAGTGGGCTCAACGTACCCACTTACTACTAGCATCGACGGTGAGATGTGGCAGAATTGCCAAAGGGTCTACCGAGCTTCGGCGTGTTCATCGCCGCACCGTGAATGATGTTGCTAGATTTCCTGTCGGACTGTGTATGAAGAATGGCGTACACCTCGAAGTCACGTAATAGCACGCAATAACCATAGTCGGACGTGACCGGAAACGTGTAGTGTGGTCGGACGAGCCGCAGAATAGTTTCTTTTAGAATCCAATGACCAAATGAGGTGCTTAATCGACAGTGTGTGAGGAGATAGTTTTCTGATATTTTGGTGGTGTTTTTCATATCATGACTTGGACACACTCGTTCAGTATGTTTATTTCAACTTTCTCGGTGACCTTTCTTCTACCAGTCTTCTCGGTAAGTGTTCTGTGGGCCCTTCCGTCTTCCAAAAACGACGAGAGCCGTGTCGCCGTTCTGCACGTCCCCAATTTACCACGATTCATGATTCACCCCCTGGCATTACAAAAAGCGGGACATGGTTCTGAACACGGTCTATGTTCACCATGGAAAGCAGTGGTTGCTCTGTAACGTGTTCACACGCTGGCCAAAAGATTGGTATGGAGTTCTTGTGGCAGAGCGTTCCATTCCTTCACCAGTGCGGTTGACAACACGCTGGATTGGATTTAGGTTGCTTAAACTGCCAGGTCAGTCCATTCGCCCAGTATCCTCTCGTTCAAAGAGCTTCTCTATCTGTGCTTTTCGAAGCAGTCGCGGACTGTCATAAGTGAAGTCAGGGCCGAAAGCATCAATGAAAAGGCTCACTTGGGACGGTGTGCAGTGACGTTGACCGGTGAGTTTATTGTGTTCAAAGATATGGTGGTACGCCTCTGCAACATTCTGGCTCCCACACCATAACACCGATCATGTTCGACAGTGTTTCTGGGTGTATTACATGTTCCTACTTTTCGCCTTATGAGGGATTTACAGAATCACTACTCAGATTGAATCTGTTCTTATCCGAGGAGAACAAGCGACCCCACTCCTAGCAAAAGATATCGCCGATGTCTGGGTGTTAACGGAACACAACGTACTATTCGTCGGGCTGGGTGGAGCGTGTGACTGCATGCCTTACACTCCTGTTAAGTGTGGCTGCAATTGCGTCCGTTTGACAAGGGTCGCTCCTTGTCTGCTGTACAAAGTAGCTACTTTATCTACTGCTCTAGTTAACTGTGTGCGACCACTTCCTCTCCTTCGGAGAACAGTGCCTGTCATTCGGAACGATACCCGTGTACGTGAAACTGCTGTGAGCTATACCAAACTCCTGAGCTACACTCGTCACACTTCGTCCTGCTTCCAGCTTCCCGATGATTTTTCTCCACGTGAATTCATCCAGATATTACCTCCAGACCGTTTTGTACACCACCACAGTGCATCATAACTGGTCGCTGAATGACACACACTGTCTTTTCCCATTCCTTCAGCAGCCTCTATTTGAGGGCCCAGCGCCATTTGGGGCTATAGTCACTTTGAATCCACGCTTTGGGACGTCTGACTTACTTTGAACGACTGGAAGACCCTTGGCAATACGCTACACCACTTTTATTCGTGTACATGGAGTTGTAAAAATGTTATGCTACGTATCGCAGAGTAGCGTGTTTTCTTCGCCTCTTGCTTAAAAATATTGCAATATCAGCATGTGCTTAGATGCAAAAGCTTTGTCTACTAAAGTCATACTCAATTTATAAAGTTATTTAATGAGAGTTGCGAAGATGAAATAGTACTCTTTAAGATGTGACAAAGAAGTAAAGCTTCGCAATCCCTCTCTGTGGCAAAGGACTACAAATATTATTTTCAGTCACTTAATCCCTCTCTGTGGCAAAGGACTACAAATATTATTTTCAGTCACTATCTCAGGTTGAAAGTGTTGTAAATAAACGTTTCTTTCTGTCGAATTCAGCTTCCTATCTCACTGTCATTACTTCAGAATAATGAGAGCAATTTTTAGAGACCAGGGGGAAAGGAAAAAACCGAAAACGAAAGTAAGCTGCGATTATTCCCACAACGGTCCCAAGGTGAAATTTGGTGGACATTTCCCTCTGTAAAGAACAGATATTATTCAGATTTTTCGATTAAATCAAAGGGAAGCTTTCCCTAACTAATTTATCAAAATTTACTTCGACTTTTCAGCTCTATAAATCCAGCGAGATTTACGAACGTCCGTCCGTAATAGAGGTTTTCAGCTTTGTATAGAAAGTTATATAAGACGTAAGTTACATAAGACGATGAGCGGAAGACATTCGTCAGTTTTTATAATCCAAGTACGTCACTGTTCAGAAACTATAATAGATGTGAAAATAAACTGAGGCACTCTCATTTCAAATGGCTGTAAGAGTCAACAAGGAAAACTTCAGGTAAATCAGATAACATCGGCGTGGGGATCTCGTTAATCCGACGTTAAATGACGCAGATGTTTAGTAAAAACAACTCGTAGCTTGAAATTATCCCAGCTGGAATTACCTCAGTTTTTTTCCTGGGCTTTCCCGTCTGTTAACTTCATTACACAGGCCTCCTTCGTTGTTACAGCACTCGACATCCAACGACTCTCACGAATAGCTCGAGCAGAGTGGGAACTCGCCCTCGCTGTACCAAATGTTTATCGCCGGCTGCTGCTCCATTGCAGCTCGTAGCGCGAGTATGCAACAGGGCAGCGATTAGCTTAGAGGCGAGTTTGGAGGCTGAGGTGTTGGGAGAGTGTATGAAACATAGCAATCAGCTTCCGAGCAACTTGGTAGTTCTGAGGGATATATCGTCAGTGAGTGCCTGCACTTTGCTATGACATAACTGGACAAACTTGGGGAGTCTCTTCCTCGCCGAATTGACAACTTTATTCAGGGTTATACGGTATTAGCGTGAAGTCTCCTGGGGCTGACATTAGCGGACAGGGACCACTGCAGTGATAAGAACGTAACGTCGCGATAAACACAGTCGCCGACCTGTTACAGCCTGGCACACGCCGCACACTCAGCGCCTGTGCTTTGCGGGTAGCCACGACGACAGGCGCCAGAGAAGGTCACGAGTCGACGGCGAGAGCAGAATGCAGATGAGCCACAAACCACATCGCGGTGACCACCGATGAATTAAACATGTCCTCCTTTACTTAATATGACGAACGTGGTGTCAGCCACTATTTTTTTGCCTATAGGGAATATCGACGTCGGTGCTCTTAAGGAATACGAAGTTACGCAGAGTCTCCGGCAGTCACGTCGGTGATCACTGAACGTGGGCGAGTCTTGTGGCAGCTGAACATCGCTTATACATTCGGATTACCGTGTCTGTTGATGTAACGCGGTAGTATCTATGTGCTTCTTTTAAACAATTTTCCTCTACCATGTAAATTAACGTCAGAGCCTCTTGTGGATGTCCGCGATGCAGTATACGATCCTCATGGGCAATGAGGTTATTCGAGACAAAATTGCTCGTGCAGAACAGAGCAGCAGTGAGATATAGGACTGTGAATGTTGCAGGCGCGAGGAGTGATTTGGAGAAAAAAGATGTGAGATGTGAAACAAAGTGAAACGCAAGGGAACCGAATCTTTTTCCTTTCCTACCGCATAATATTTACTGGTTTTACTATTTACACGAATACTTATATTAATGGAACTACATCTGCGTACGTATTCCTTAAGACACTTTATGGTGCTTGGATGACGATGATGATCATGATATTTGGTTTGTGGGGCGCTCAACTGCGTGGCTATCAGCGCCCGTACAAATTCCCAGCCTTTGCTCAGCCCAATCTCGCCACTTTCATAAATGATGATGAAACGATGAGGACAACACAAACACCCAGTCATCTCGAGGCAGGTGAAAATCCCTGACCCCGCCGGGATTCGAACCCGGGACCACGTGCTCGGGAAGCGAGAACGCGACAGCGAGACCACGAGCCGCGGACATGGGGCTTGGAGGACGGTACCTTGCAACACTACTACACATTCTCTTTCCTGCTCCACACGCAAACAGAGCGAAGGAGAATCGACTATATGCTTATTACCTTTGTTCGTACGCCTTACACGAAACATACTTTGGCGGCAGCAGAATCGTTCTGAAATCAACTTCCGGTTTTTCTCGTTTCCTCAAGAGCGTTGTCCCTTCAGGGATTACCATTTTAGTTCACGATGGGTCTCCGAAATACTCAACTCTAAACTATTTTAACGTCTTCCTTTACTCCGAGCTGGTGGGAATCTCAAACACTCGAGCAGTATTCAAGAATGGCGAGCACTAGTGTTATAAACACAGCTTCCTTTGCAGATGAGTCACACTTCACTAAAATTCTCGCAATAAATCGAGGTCGACCATTCACCTTCCTTACTACCGCCCTTATGCGCGTTCCATCTCATATCGCCTTGCAACGTTACGTCCAGTTATTTAAGTCACGAGACTGTTAAGCAGTATACTGCTGATGCTCTATTTTAAAATTACGGGATTGTTTTTCGTACTCACCTACATTAACTTACAAACTAGAAATCTTACCGAAATCATCTTGTATCCTCCTACAGTAACTCAGCGGCGACACCTTCGCGTACACCACAACGTAATCATCAAACAACCGAGATTACTGCTCACCCCGTCTACCAGATTATTTCAGTACACAGAAATCGACAGCAGTCCTGACGATACTCTTTTCTCTGATGAATACTCGCTGTCTAGGGCAACGTAATATGTTCTATTACTTAAGATGTCTTCGAGTCACTCCTGTATCTGTGAACTATGATGTATGTTTCTGGTCTGGACGAGTAAGGTGCTAGCGACAGAACATAGAAGAAAGTACCCAGCGCTGAATTTTTTTTTTTAAGTACACTTTATAAACGATCCACTTCAGAGTATCATCGTTTCTATATTCTTACGTACTGGGATCAAACTGTCAAACTTTGTGATAAACAAAGGAATTTTTTAAAGAGAGGAACGATTTCTATAAGGGGATAGGAATTAAAAGGTGAAGTATGCAGGGTCTCGTTGCTGTTGTCACTGAAGGCGAAATCTTCTAGTATGTTAGGCCGCGCCATGTCCATCTTCAAATTTATTGTACACAATTGACGTTTCGACCCGTCTGCTGAGTTATTCCCCAGGATCGTCTCGTTTTCACTTTTAGCAGAACACAAGAACCGCAGAAGGTTCCGATGAAGAGGTCAGCAGAGATGCTGAAACGTCGATCCTGTAGGAGAAACTTGAAGATACACATGATGCATCCTAACACGTTCGAATTAAATGCCTTCGAAATACTTAACAAAGTGCAAAGGTATTACGAACCAAGTCAGTTAGACATTTTATGATTTTATTTTCTTTCTCACCAAACCTCTGATTGGTCTGATGCGGTCCACCACGACTTCATTTCCTGCACCAATCATTTCCTCCCCGAGTAGCACTTGCACCCAACGTCCTCAAGTATTTGCTGTGAAAGGATCCGACTCCTTAGCTGAATGATGAGTGCGGCTGATTGCCACGAAGCAGGCTCAGAGATTTTCTCCGCTCGAGAACTGGGTATTGTATTATCCTCATCATCATTTCGTTATCATCGACACGCAAGTCACTCTGTGTGACGTCATCTAAAAAGATTTGCAACAAGGCGACCGAACTTCCAGTTCAGAATAGGTACGGCAATCAGCAAAATCGCTGTGCCAGGTTGGAGATAATAGTTTGGTAAAACGCCGTGTCTTGCTACTTGAAGAAGTTTGTAAGATTTTTTTAAGGAATTGGAGGCATGACAGTCGCATGGGGAGAGATTGGCACTGTAGACTAGGTGCTCAAGTGGCTTCCACTTAACTTCTGCTGGCCTCCCAGATTGAGGGCCATCTTGTGTCGAGCTAGGACCATCACGGAACTTGGTGCAATATTTCACAACGATCGTTTCGGACAGAAATTCTGCTGTAGTGGAACTAGGCAGTTTCTGGTAAAGCTTGCACTGTTGCAAAATTTATCCAAGATGGCGGATCCAGGATGGCGGCCATAGACATGGCAGCATTGTGCTGATGTCATGGTGGAAAATTCAAATTTTGGACAGAAATAGGGCAATTGAGGTACTTCCACTAATCTAACTCCTCCCATTCCTGCCCCCCCCCCACTCCTGTGATATCACCCTCCCCCCTCCACCCCATGGAAATGGTGGCAATTTCAAAAAATGTTGGAAATTACTGATATTGTGTGTTCACCTTGAGGGTCAGAGACCAATTGTCCTAGTTCACAATGCACCCACCAGAGGGAGCTCTCGGCCCTCCTCACTCCTCCCCTCCCTCACTTCCCCTCTCCTTCTCCACTAGTGAGGAAGCTTCAATCTGTAATGTGCTGCTGGATACGATGGACGTAAGTCTTTACTTTATTGTATGTGCAATGTGTTCAGTGGAGTAGACGTTGGGGTGTCAGACGAAGTGTTCAACAGCTGTGTTACTTGCAATCATGCAGCTGAAGACTACGTCCATAGCTCCCTGCACGAGCTTGGAAAGCGGAGATATTGGATGAGCATAAGAATAAGAAAAAATTTCATTAAATAATGAAGATGCGGCAAAACCGCGACACGTCGGAGCATAATACGTTTCTCCAGTCACCTGTTGTCAAGTTTTTCTGTCCTTTGACTTACGGACTGATGACCTTAGCAGTTAAGCCCCATAAGATTTCACACACATTTGAACATTTTTGTCCTTTGACTCACTGAAGCCGAGCAGCTTTACGTTCCGGTGCAAACCACGGCCTTTTGCGACATATACGACTCCAAATGTCCGTTGCATGTCATATTCATCGCAATCTTCTCTCCAGGAGTGGTTGAGGTGGACCTGGACTCATGGACAGCAACAATGTTTGTTGGGTCAGAAACAGATCGTTACTTACAAGGTGCGGAACTTGTTTCTCATATCTCTCAGTAAGCATACTTTCAAGATCACTGTTTTTCGCCGTCTTAGGGGTATGCCATTCGTTGTGTGACGGCCACGTACAAGTTGTAGACCATCCACAGCGCTCCACTGTGTTCTTCCAAGGGGGTCACTAACATTCTGTCAGCATGAAGAGCAAAAACCAAACAACAGCCGCATTTCATTCAGTTTGCATTCATTTCTCGTCAAGTTACCAGATTCGGCATTTCAGTGGTGCCATCCTCGGACCTCTATGTACACTGTGAAGGTGTGTACCATAAAGCTTGGCTTGGTTCAGTACAAGAGTAAAGTTCTATGTACTGACTTGGCAGAAAATCCTAAGAAATTTTGGTCTTATGTCAAAGCAGTAGGTGGATCAAAACAAAATGTCCAGACACTCTGTGACCAAAATGGTACTGGAACAGAGGATGACAGACTAAAGGCCGAAATACTAAATGTGTTTTTCCAAAGCTGTTTCACAGAGGAAGACTGCACTCTAGTTCCTTCTCTAGATTGTCGTACAGATGACAAAATGGTAGATATAGAAATAGACGACAGAGGGATAGAGAAACAATTAAAATCGCTCAAAAGAGGAAAGGCCGCTGGACCTGATGGGATACCAGTTAGATTTTACACAGAGTACACGAAGGAACTTGACCCCCTTCTTGCAGCGGTGTACCGTAGGTCTCTAGAAGAGCGTAGCGTTCCAAAGGATTGGAAAAGGGTACAGGTCATCCCCGTTTTCAAGAAGGGACGTCGAACAGATGTGCAGAACTATAGACCTATATCTCTAACGTCGATCAGTTGTAGAAATTTGGAACACGTGTTATGTTCAAGTATAACGACTTTTCTGGAGACTAGAAATCTACTCTGTAGAAATCAGCATGGGTTTCTAAAAAGGCGGTCGTGTGAAACCCAGCTCGCGCTATTCGTCCACGAGACTCAGAGGGCCATAGACACGGGTTCACAGGTAGATGCCGTGTTTCTTGACTTCCGCAAGGCGTTCGATACGGTTCCCCACAGTCGTTTAATGAACAAAGTAAGAGCATATGGACTATCAGACCAATTGTGTGATTGGATTGAAGAGTTCCTAGATAACAGAACGCAGCATGTCATTCTCAGTGGAGAGAAGTCTTCCGAAGCGAGAGTGATTTCAGGTGTGCCGCAGGGGAGTGTCATAGGACCGTTGCTATTCACAATATACATAAATGACCTTGTGGATGACATCGGAAGTTCACTGAGGCTTTTTGCAGATGATGCTGTGGTGTATCGAGAGGTTGTAACAATGGAAAATTGTACTGAAATACAGGAGGATCTGCAGCGAATTGACGCGTGGTGCAGGGAATGGCAATTGAATCTCAATGTAGACAAGTGTAATGTGCTGCGAATACATAGAAAGATAGATCCCTTATCATTTAGCTATAAAATAGCAGGTCAGCAACTGGAAGCAGTTAATTCCATAAATTATCTGGGAGTACGCGTTAGGAGTGATTTAAAATGGAATGATCATATGAAGTTGATCGTCGGTAAAGCAGATGCCAGACTGAGATTCACTGGAAGAATCCTAAGGAAATGCAATCCGAAAACAAAGGAAGTAGGTTACAGTACGCGTGTTCGCCCACTGCTTGAATACTGCTCAGCAGTGTGGGATCCGTACCAGATAGGGTTGATAGAAGAAATAGAGAAGATCGAACGGAGAGCCGCGCGCTTCGTTACAGGATCATTTAGTAATCGCGAAAGCGTTACGGAGATGATAGATAAACTCCAGTGGAAGACTCTTCAGGAGAGACGCTCAGTAGCTCGGTACGGGCTTTTGTTAAAGTTTCGAGAACATACCTTCACTGAAGAGTCAAGCAGTATATTGCTCCCTCCTACGTATATCTCGCGAAGAGACCATGAGGATAAAATCAGAGAGATTAAAGCCCACACAGAAGCATACCGACAATCCTTCTTTCCACGAACAATACGAGACTGGAATAGAAGGGAGAACCGATAGAGGTACTCAGGGTACCCTCCGCCACACACCGTCAGGTGGCTTGCGGAGTATGGATGTAGATGTAGATGTAGATGTAGAGGTGCCATCAAATAAGTCTGAAATCCGTGAATAATTTTCTGAAATGACTACCCCTACGGCTCCTATTGTATTGTACCACGCTTTGTAGTACATCCGTTCACATCGTGCATAGCGGCCTGAGTATGGCACCAGTGAAATCTCAAAACTGGTAGCGTAAAGGAAAATATGTAAGAATTGATTGAAAGTCGGCCCATAGGGCTAAATCGCAAGTTTTCTCCAGAAAGGTACGTTTTTAAAATTCTCAGTAAACGTAGGCGGATTCCACTGCGGTGGAACTGGGGTGTCTTAGAGGCATCCTTTCCGTTTTATTCACGCATGTGTCCGTATCTCACCCATCCAAGATCAGGCCACAGGATGGCGCAAAAGAGGTTCACTGAAAACGAGTAAGCACCATTTGCTGCTTCGGATCACGTTCAAATTTCGCCGAATGGTTTTGAACGGTGCCTAGTGGTTCCATCCCGTACAGCCGAGCAAAAATGTTGTCCCACTGTACTCCAATGGGGTCGGATCACGTTCAGCGGAGTTCCAGCCCTGTGATGTCCGTCTAGAAGAATTGAATCTCTTAGGAGGTGTCAAGAGCGTCAAAGGTTGTCAAAAGAGTCAAAGGCTGTCAAGAGAGTCAAAGGCTGTCAAGAGCGTTGTCCTGTTCCTCGTCGTTACGCGAACTGTCGTACTCGGTGCGAAATGCGTCGGAATCAACGTCCCAAGGAAAGGAGTGGTTTTATTGACGCCCTTTATGCCACCCCTGAAGCCTTTTCGTGCCGATTCTGGGCGGCAGTATGTCTGAAATATGTTCCTCGGACGGTCGAAAGAAAAAGTGCTTGATTTCAATTCTGGGCGTTGCATTTCTGACGTACATTGCAGACTCCAAAGAAGGGGTAAAATATGGGTAAGAGGAGCTGTGACGACCTTCTTATCGTGTGTCACGTCCACGCTGGCTTTGAGCAGAAGTGTGTTGAAATGTGATGCTAATATTATATAACTAACCCGCTCTACACGCCTCAGGAATTTCTGAGTCTGGCCTTTTTTCCGCACGTGTCGACGCCTTGCCATCTGAAGCGTAGTCGATCCCGGGACTGACGCAGCAGCTTTTCAGAGGAAGGTTCAAGTCACGTCCGAGACAACTGTCAAACTTTTGCGTCACAGTGGTAGACAGTCTGAGGTTTCGGAAAAGTGATCCTTTAACTCTGTTGCACAGTGTAGTAGCGACTGCATCACTTTGATTAATCGTGTGAATGGCAGCTAGCCCTAAATGTGGAAAAATGTAAGTTACTGCGGATGAGTAGGAAGAACAAGCCTGTAAATGTTTGGATACGTCGTCCAGCTTGACACAATCAAGTTGTTCAAATGTCTGGGCGTAACGTTGCAAAGCGACATGAGCGGAACCAGCACGTGAAAATTGTGGACCGAGCGGTCTAAGGCGCTACTGTCATGGACTATGCGGCTGATCCCGGCGGAGATTCGAGTCCTCCCTCGGGCATGGGTGTGTGTGTTGGTCCTTAGGATAATTTAGGTTAAGTAGTGTGTAAGGTTAGGGACTGATGACCTTAGCAGTTAAGTCCCATAAGATTTTACACACATTTGAACATTTTTTGAAAATTGTGGTAGGGGAGGCAAATGGTCGACTTCGTTTATCGGGAGGATTTTAGGAAAGAGTGGGTCACCTGTAAAGGAGACCGCATATAGGACGCAAGTGCTACTTATTCTCGAGTACTGTTCGAATGTTCGGAATCAGCACCAGGTCGGACTGAAGGAAGACACTGAAAAAAATCAGAGCAGGGCTGAAATTTCGTTACCGGCAAGCTCGAACAAAACGAAAGTGTTACGGAGATGTTTCGGGAATTTATACGGAAATCCCTGCACGGAGGGCTGCGTTCTTTTCGGGAAACACTATTGAGAAAATTTAGATACCGGCTTTTGAATCTGACTGCCGAACAATTCTGCTGTCGCGAACATGCATCGTGTGTAAGGACGACGAAAATAAGATACGAGAAATTAGGGCTCATAGCACGGAGGCGTATACACAATTGTTTTTCCCTCGCTCTATTTGCGAGGGAAACAGATGGGGAAATGACCGGTAGTGGTACAGGGTACCCTCCGCCACGAACCTTACGGTGGCTTGTGGACATAAAAGTAGATATGCTTTGCCAAAAAAAAATTTTCGGTATTTTACTTGCGATTTTCATATCTTTCTTGCACCCTCTATATTCTATCCGGGGCCGATTTAAGGTCCAAGCGGCACAAGCGGCCATTTGAGGCGTCAAGCTGAAGGCGGCGTCAGAGCTGCCACAGGTGTAAGATTTCCATACAGGACGTAAAACAGTAACGGTTGCTTTGGGCGCCAAGTTCTGAGTGGCGGCAGTGGCGCCTAAGTGCAAAATTTGTATACATTCGTATCACAATTACTAGCGAAATCTGACGTGCGTGAAAGGGTATCCCGGAAAAGTGAGGTAGAAGGGTAGCGCTAAATGATAAGTTCGCTTATGTGAGAAAATGTTCTCGGACCTCTCTTATTCTACCCCGAACGTTAATTTTATAGTGTTTATGTACAAACTCCCAAGTCGTCGCTTAACTGCTACCGTCTGACCCGCACTGAGTTGGTATCGCTTCCGTCAGATGCATCCACCTGCAGGACATGCCATAATCACGTCAACAGCGAACATGGACATGTGTCTTCCGCGTGATCGTGAGAGGAACGTAGTGCTCATGCAGCTATAGTAAGGGTAGATGGCGCTGCAGACATGCTATGTACGTTGCTTTAAAGTCGGTGTCGCCATATTAGTTGCCCCAAAATATTAGCAGATTATTCTTTACAATTGCTTCTTCTTAGTTCCTAGCTAATGTCATACTGCTTTTGTGAATAACACAGGGTCAGGAAGGCATTGACACACGTTTTCTGGTGTTAAATTAATATTTGATCCAGTAATCCGACGCATTTTCCATCGTTAATTTACCTTTCCTTTTTTTATACCTTTCGAATAGCCAAGAAGAGAAGTATGTGATCAGAAATGGCTCTTTATATAATCCAGCTTATTCTTTAATAAGGAATGACGAAATTGATGTTCCGTTACATCGTCTTCCCGAAAATGATGAGAACATATTTTGTTATGTATGGATGGATTCTTTCCAATAGCTACTTCTCTGAGTTCAACCAGAGTGTTTACTTCAGTAACAGTAAATAGTGCAACCAAAATTCACGTATATAAAAGAAAATATAGCTTGAACGACACTACTAAGGATGAATTGTGGTTCCTTTTCGCTTTAGACTGTAATCTGAACGATTCATACACCTGTAAATGATGCAAGCTGGCATTTTTATCAAAACTCCTGCACAGGAAGCTGAAACGTCCCCTTAGAAAAATTATGAAATGACTGTGCTAGTAAACTTCTACGTTATTTGATACAAAGACAGCTGAGTAAAACTGAACGTATTCAGACAGTTCTCTCTTTTCTTATTCTGATCATCATTAAACCGACACACAATAACTTTTAGCGCAACGCAATCTGACTTTCAATAATCCCTACAAAAGAGTGGCCCTGACTAACAATAACCTATACGTTTCATGAATCACTTACCTCACAAAAATCTTCGTTTCCGAAGTACTGTAATACAGCGAGCGCCAACACTGCCATCTAAATAAAAGATTCTAACTACTGAAGGCACTAACTACTGATAGGCATATTTACCAATGAAAAATTTTTATAGAGAACAAACTATGTATTTACCTTAATCAATTCAAGACATCCATCTTTACAAGTTTCCTTTTTATGGCGGACACACGTCCAGATCGCCCTCTCAAAACTCTGGCATCTCTGTCTCCACATCCACCACTGCTGGCGGCTCACCTCCAACTGCCCAACACCACACAAGCGAATATTCCAACAATGAGTCCAACCAGCCACAGACTGCACACAGCACAGCAAGTGATTTTCATACAGAGCGCTACGTGGCGTTACCAACATAAAAACCTAAACAGCCTACTGATAAAGCCAGTTTCGGGGCAACCAACATGGCGGACGTCACCTTCAAACGAGGCCTACGAGAAAAATAGGCAGCAATGTACACGTCACAGCACGTGACCCTTCAGGTCTTACGAGTGCAGCATTCGTCTCCAGTAGGGAGCGAGTAACTTTTGCAGACTAGTTTAATAATTCTTAAGTGCGCGTTTAAATACATGCAAGTTCTCGGAAACACGCAACGGAGTTACGACCTTTCGTGTGTTACTTTTCATTGACATATTGATTTCCCATGGGTTCTGCACGGAGTGGGCCCTTTGCAATGTACAGGGTGACAATTATTGAATTATAAGAAATAAAATCGTCATAACTTCTGAACGGTTTCTGTTAGGATGTTCAAACAGCACGATTGCCCGAGGGGCATAACGGGAATTAGTATGCGCATGCATGATCTCCTTCAGCGACGAAGCCCACTTTAATTTGGAGGCGTTCGTCAATAAGCAAAACTGGCACGTTTGGAGGACTGAGAATACGCTTTTCGCGATCGAGAAGTTTCTTCACCCTCAACGGGTGACTGTGTGGTGTGCAATGTCCAATCACAGAATAATCCTTACAATCTTCCTTTATGGCACTGTGACAACACAACGGTACGTGAAGCTTTTGTAAGATGATTTCATCCTCATTACCCATAGTGATCCTGATTTCAACAAGATATGGTTCTTGCAAGACGGAGCTCGACCCCCATCGAAGCATATTCGATGTCCTGGAGAAGCACATTGGGGACCGCATTGTGGCTCTGGGGTACCTAGAGGCCACTGGCATGGGCCACGAGTTACCGACACATTCTCTGGATCTGAACACATCTGACTCCTTTTTGCAGGGCTACACTAAAGACAAGGTGTACAACAATAACCCCAAAACAATTGTTGAGCTGAAAACAGCCGTTCAGGAGATCATCGACAGCATTAGTGTCCCAACACTTGAGAGGATCGTGGAGAACTTCGCTATTCGACTGCGCCACATTATCGCCAATGATTAACACGTCATAACCTAAATGTTTGCAACTAATTTACGTTTTTTTCGTGTAGTTCAATAACTGTCACCATGCATGTCGGGCAAGGCGACTAGTTCGTTGCGGGATCTATATTTCTCGTGGTTCAGATGGCTCTGAGCACTATGGGTCTTAACATCTGAGGTCATCAGTCCCCTAGAACTTAGAACTACTTAAACCTAACTAACCTAAGGAAATGACACACAACCATGCCTGAGGCAGGATTCGAACCTGCGACCGTAGCGATCGCGCGGTTCCGGACTGAAGCGCCTAGAACCGGTCGGCCACTGCGGCCGGCTATATTTCTCGTGAATCCTGCCTTTAAGTTCGTTATCTCATGAAACCTCCTCTTATTACACTCTTCTAGACAGTTTCTTGTGGTGTCACCGCCAGACAGCACACTTGCTAGGTGGTAGCCTTTAAATCGGCCGCGGTCCGGTAGTATACGTCGGACCCGCGTGTCGCCACTGTCAGTGATTGCAGACCGAGCGCCGCCACACGGCAGGTCTAGAGAGACTTCCTAGCACTCGCCCCAGTTGTACAGCCGACTTTGCTAGCGATGGTTCACTGACAAATTACGCTCTCATTTGCCGAGACGATAGTTAGCATAGCCTTCAGCTACGTCATTTGCTACGACCTAGCAAGGCGCCATTATCATTTGCTATTTATCTTGTGATGCATGTACCGTCAGACCGATGTTTACCAATTATAGATTAAAGTTAAGTATTCCAGAAGCTACGTCCTTTTCTTGCTAGTATAATTACTTTACCTGTTCCAGACCTCACGCCAGCCTGCGTGAGCTTAAGCGCGTGCCTTTCGGCTACCTCCTAGTGGCTTGGCTGTCTTGCTAAGTCACAACATTTCTTATCTTTATGTTAGTTTTATAATGAAACAGCTGCATCAAAGGGACTCTGAGAATAGAGGCAAACTTAGATAACCATTTACATATGAAGAATTTTAAACATCTATGTGACATGATGTCGTTAAGTCTCCGAAGAAATCGTCAGCCTTACATCGGTCCTACCGGCCGTTTAATTATAGAATGAAGTGAGACTTTGTATGTAAAGAAAGGAAAGATATTACGATTACTATTCATTTGGTTATGGATGCACTTCCGTGGAACAAACTCAAGCGTGTAATATTTTGCAATGGAAAGAATACTGACGAGTAAGTAAAAAGCGTTAGAAGCTGAACCGCTTGCCAACGAACGTAATACATGCATTATTAACAAAAAGAGCTCCGTTTCTCGGCAACGGACCGTGAAACGCCGGTACATGAATAAGCAGACGTGATGGGGAAGGAGATAAGGCTGCGGTCGGTATCTGGCGGATTCTGCGGGCGCTTATCGACGCTGCCGGGGCACAGACGGATGCAGATGCGGCTGCCGGCCGATCCATTATTCAGCGCCGCGCAGACAAACAACAGACGCGGCGCTTATGCGGCCGTCGGCGCTTCCGCGATGGGAGTGTCTTCTGTCTGCCCGTGCGTGTGTCTGGCGCGACCTTCTGGGCTAACGGCGCGACATCCCTCATGCCCGGCCCGGAGCGAGATCCCGTCTAATAATAGGCCGCGCCACACGGCCGCTGCCACACGGACCGCAGGAGATATTCTCTAACGTTCACGCTACTGTTTTTTGGTGTACATTCCACTCAGCCTGTACATCACCACCGAACGTAAGTAAACGTTGTGGTAAGGAGAAACGATTACAGTTGTTTTGGTTGTTGACGAAAACAAGGAAACAAAACTAAAAAACCGTAATGTGTTGGGTCAACTGAGGAAACGGGATGCAATCCGACGGCTTTGACCAATGACGTCATTGGTTGCTCATAGATACTAATGTCTTTACTTTCGAGCCGTAGATAATAAATCTGTTGTCTGCTGTGGATAAGCGCCGTCATTGTTAATTGAAATACGGTACTCGTAAATGATCGTGTTTCTAAAATACAGCGCTAGGCATTGCGTAAGATTTTTTTCGTTTGCACTGATTTCAATATTTGGTTCTTTGAAATTCTTTCTATACTTAATTTCGTTCTTAGCGTGTTTCAGATACACTATTGGCGATTAAAATTGCTACACCAAGAAGAAATGCAGATGATAAACGGGTATTCATTGAACAAATATACTAGAACTGACATTTTCACGCAATTTGGGTACATAGATCATGAGAAATCATTACCCAGAACAACCACCTCTGGCCGTAATAACGGTCTTGATGCGCCTGGCCATTGAGTCAATGACGTCTACAGGTACAGCTGCCCATGCAGCTTCAACATGATACCACAGTTCGTCAAGAGTAGCGACTGGCGTAATGTGACGAGCCAGTTGCTCGGCCAACATTGACCAGACGTTTTCAGTTGCTGAGAGATCTGGAGAGTGTGTTGGCCAGGGCAGCAGTAAACATTTTCTGTATCCAGAAAGGCCCGTACAAGACCTGCAACATGCGGTCGTGCATTATCCTGCTGAAATGTAGGGTTTTGCAGGGATCGAATGAAGGATGAGCCACGGGTCGTAACACATCTGAAATGTAACGTCCGCTGTTCAAAGTGCCGTCAATGCGAACAAGACGTGACCGAGACGTGAAACCAATGGCACCCCACCGCGATGTCGCCAAACACGGATACGACCATCATGATGCTGTGAACAGAACCTGGATTCATCCGAAAAAATGACGTTTTGCCATTCGTGTACCCAGGTTCGTCGTTGAGTACACCATCGCAGACGCTCCTGTCTGTGATGCAGCGTCGAGGGTAACCGCGGCCATGGTCTCCGAGCTGATACTCGATGCTGCTGCAAACGTCGTCGAACTGTTCGTGCAGATGGCTGTTGTCTTGCAAACGTCCGCATCTGTTGACTCAGGGATCGAGACGTGGCTACACGATCCGTTACAGCCATTCGGATAAGACGCCTGTCATCTCGACTGCTAGTGATAAGAGGCCGTTGGGATCCAGCACGGTGTTCCGTATTACCCTCCTGAACCCACCGATTTCATATTCTCATTGGATCTGACGAACGCGAGCAGCAATGTCGCGATACGATAAACCGCAATCGCGATAGGCTACAATCCGACCTTTATCAAAGTCGGAAACGTGATGGTACGCATTTCTCCTCCTTACACGAGGCATCACAACAACGTTTCACCAGGCAACGCCGGTCAACTGCTGTTTGTGTATGAGAAATCGGTTGGAATCTTTCCTCATGTCAGCACGTTGTCGGTGTTGCCACCGGCGCCAACCTTGCGTGAATGCTCTGAAAAGCAAATCATTTGCATATCACAGGATCTTCTTCCTTTCGGTTAAATTCCGCGTCTGTAGCACGTCATCTTCGTGGTGTAGCAATTTTAGTGGCCAGTAGTGTAATTTGGAAGAATAGCGTATCATTTAGAAGACTTCTTAGTTTTTCATTTTCGTTTGCAGATACGGATTTATCTGTTCCCATGAATATGGAAGACTTAAAGCAGGCTTTGGGCGTAGATAGGATGGCAACCATTCGTTTTTTGCAAATGTCTGCTGGCAACCATTCGATTTTTGCAAATGTCTGCTCTTCTTGCTGATTACGTTCGCTGGCATGAGGGCGGCGAACATATGCGCCTGATAAGTGTGTCTGCTCGTCGTACTCACCATTTAATCATATGGAGGTTTAGCAAGGATCAACTGTGGCGCTCAATTAGACGAGGAGCTTGCTTTGAGAAATCGAAGCTGGCCTTGAAAACTACATACTGTTGGTGTTTGAGGATCCTGTGTGGTTGGGTGTGATGATGTAGTTTTTAAAGTAGTTCCTAATCGAACGAAGGAGGTGTTGGTGAAATTAACTGAAGCTCGTATTTCAGAAGATTCTGTAGTTATTTACGGTGGTTTTTCTTCATATAGGGATCCGGGGATAAGGGGTTTTCAGTATCTTGTCGTGAATCATAATACTGAATTCAGATCTTCATCAATTGAAGGTTGTACCAGTAGTATAGAATGTTATTGGTCAGCCATAAAATCTGTTGTAGGGAGGGGGACATGACGCATTTCAATACTAAAGAGCCATTTGGATGGATATTCATGGAGGCGTAGTGTACCTGATACATGTTGCTGGTTTAAGTGTTTCCTTAAACGTGTTGGGCAAATGTATCGTCCAAAATCTGTTAGTTAATTTCAGGTTGGGATGACGGGTGGGGACTGCAACTGACAAATAACGAGAAGTTCAGCTGCAGAATAGGATACTATGGTATCGAAGACGAAGAAATCGATGAACATAACATTGGTATCCCGTACCTCAGTTTGGTATCCCGTACCTCAGTCTTATGTTAGATAATTTTCTTCTTTGAATTATTTTTGTTTATTATTTTACTTCATTTCGTTGATGTGAATTTTTGGGTTTATATATTTTTGTGTATGTGTGTATGTATGTATGTGTGTATGTCTGTTTTTTTCGTGCTGTTGTGTTTTTTTGTGTATGTGGGTATGTGATTTTTCCGGACGTCTTTCAAGGCGAGCTTTCGTTTCTTGTGAAGGAGTTTGCATATGTCAAGTTTAGATTTTCATTTTCATGTAGCACTGAATTTGCCTATTTTGATTTATTTCTTTGTCGTATTACATTGTTCTGCGTTAAGTATGGGTTCGTCAGCTGCAGTACGGAGTACAAATTTTGCAGTTGTTGCTCTTTTTCCCTTACCTGGTATTAGTGACATTACGACTTTTTTCGGTTCTATACAAGGACTACTGAAGGCAAAAAAACTGACATACGTAAAATTTGTATCCCATACTTTAGTTGACCTATAAAGGTCAACTGAAGTACAAGATACACATGTTATAAATCTCGTTATTTCCCATTCGCTAGTACTAGCATCCTATTCTTCGGTTGACTTATATAGCATAACTGTGGGATACAAAATTTTGCTGTTGTCGGTTTTTTAGAGTCGCTAGCAAGACCTATTATACAGTTCACCTGAAGTATGGGGTACAAATTTTATATGTGCCGTTTCTTTCCGCCTTCGCGTACTTGAGCTGAGGTACGGGATACCAATGTTATGTTCATCGATTTCTTCGTCTTCGATACCATAGTATCCTATTCTGCAGTTGATCTATATTGGTCAACTAAAGTATGGGATACAAATATTTTGTATGTAGGTCTTTTCGCCTTCGCTAGTAATACTACCTACGTAAGAACAGAATGATAGTTGTAGCGGTGGCGAAAGAAACAACACCAACAAAATTTGTATCCCGTAGAATAGGATACTAATGCTAACGAAATCGGAGAAGTCGACGTACATTAAATTTGTATCCCGTTCTGCAGCTAAGCTATACAGATCGACAGAAATTTGACATACAACTCATATATACGTCAACTGAGATATTCCATGCTACCGCTACTTCTACCCCTTTTTTCTTCACTTTTTACAGAAGTACTAGGACGCAAACAAGCGATTTCCTTAACATTATGTTCGAAATATTACTGGACGTGATGTATGTCTACCATCTGTTTTCTCTCCTGTATTCCTTTGTTTATGAACACTCGTCTTTGCTGTTAAATCTGCATATAGATCGTCTTTGGCAAATTCTGACGTCATTGGTCAAAGCCGACGGGTTGTATCTCGTTATTCAGTGCACCTGTGTTTTGAAATTGTGTCGCAACATTATATTCTCTCTGTACGATACGTTGCAAGGTTGAAAGGTTCCTGCAGAGTGAGTCTGTTTTATAACAGCGTATAACGAGACTTGTTAATGATCGTATTGGTATCCATATCTACAACGCTACTAAAATTGGGTCATCAGTTTTCAGAATTCTATGTTTACTAACGAGTTCTATATTTTTCGAACAATGTTGCTGACTGGAAAACTCTTCGAAATTGTGAATGGAATGGGTATAAAATAAAGAATATTTACAACTTGTCCAAGAACCTAGCGGCAATTATAACAGCTGTCATTAAAGAGAAGCAGTGTCTGAGAAGGGAATGTGACGGGGTTGTAGCCTATCCATGATGTTATTCAATCTGTAGATTGACCAAGGGATATAAGCAATCAAAGGGAAAATTTTGATTACAAATAAAAGCTTACAGCTTTGGTGATGACATTTTAATTCTATCATAAGCAGCAAATGACTTGGAAGAGCTGTTGAAAGGAATGGGCAGTGTCGTGAAAGAAGGATACAAGATAAACGCCAGCAAAAACAAAACAAGGATAGTGGAATTTAGTCGAATTAACCCATGTGATGCTGTGGGAATTAGACTAGGAGGCGAGACACTAAAAGTAGTAGACGAGTTTTGCTATTTGAACAGGATAACAACTGATGATGGTCGAAGAAGTCATGTCCGATTGCCCAACCCAGTGGGGACAGATCGGAAACTTTAATTTATTTAAGCTACAGGGAAAGATGGGTAATACATAACATGTACAAGAAGGAAGAGATAATGAAAAGAGCAAAAGACCAAGAATGAAGTGCAGGGATTAAAAAGGTTGTAAAACAGGGGTGTAGTATTTCCCCTGGCTGTTCAATCTTTACATTAAAGAAGCAATGACAGAAATAAAAGAAAGGTTCAAGAATTGGATTAACATTGAAGGTGAAAAATACCTGTCTTAAGACTCACTCATGACAGTGCTATTTTCACTGAAAGTGAAGATGAGTTACAGAACCTGTTGAATGAAATGAACAGTCTAATGCGTATAGAATATGGATTGAGCGTAAATTGAGGAAAGACAAAAGTAACGAGAAGTAGCAGAAATAAGAACAGTGAGTATCTTACCATAATCAGTAATCACAAAGTAAATGAAATTAAGGAATTCTGCTTCTGTGGCAGCAAAATTACCCACGATGGATGGAACAAGGAGAAAACAAAAATCAGACTAGCACATATTCCCGGCCACGAGAAGTCTACTGGTATCAAATACTGGGCTTAACTGGAAAAAGATATTTCTGAAAATGTACGTTTCGAGTACAGAATTGTGTGGTAGTGAAACATCAACTGTGGGACACTAGAACAGAAGAGAAAAGATGCCTGTGAGATGGGATGCTACAGAAGGATATCGATTGTTAGGTGGACTGATAAGGTAAGCGATGAGGAGTTTCTCCACAGAATCGGCGAGGAAAGGAATATATGGAACGTATGGAAGAAAAAGGGGCAGGATGTAGGAGATCTGTAAAGACGTCAGGGGATAATTTCTATCATTCCAGAGGGGGCTGCAGAGGGTAAAACCTATAGAGAAATACAGAGGCTGGAATACATCCAGCAAATAATAGAGGATGTATGTTGCAAGTGCTGCTCTGACATAAAAAAGTTGGCACAGGAGACAAATTTGTGGTGAGCGACATCAAACCTATCAGAAGACTGAGAACAAAAACATCATTCGTTTACAAAGTTCTGTATTTTCCAAAGTATAATTGTACAAATATGACTGATGCATGAACAGAACCGTAACCTCAATAATTTTGTATTCTGCAACCTACAAAATTTTTGTGAGTGCCCTTCTTGTCACATGACACACGTCCAGAGGTAGTAAAGTTTATTCCATACTTTGCGTAGCAGTATCCAGTCAATGCCCATCAAAGCTTCATTGATGCATTCTCTGAGCTGTTCCTGTGTTTTTGGCAATTGAGGTATGTAAACATTGACCTGTGTGTACAGCTAAAGGAAAACGTCACAAGGCCATAGGTAAAGCGACGTGAAGGGGGGGGAGGGTGTGGGCGGTGAGGGAATGGAGCCACACCATCTTCACCACTATGCCCAATCCAGCGACGAACATCGTTGTCCCAATGAAGGGCGCACCATCTCGGAATCAGCAGTCACTTGTAGAAACAGTCACAGTTGCACCACATTTAGATAAGAGATATGTGTCACAATCTTCTCAAAGAAGAAAAATTACCCATACAGTTTCGCCTGGGACACTGCATAGAATCTCGTTCATATGCGACTCTTTCAAGAGGACTATAAGTGCACTACACTGTGGCGTTAACCTTTCTAGATAAACGGAAGTTTGTTTCGTCTCTGCACATCATCTAGGAGGCGAAATGTTTATGGTCAAATGCTTCATGCATTGTGACGGAAAGCTAAAGGAGCCCAAATGAAACTTTCCTTCACCCTTTCCACGGTCGCATGCTTGGCCGACAGGTACTTTTCTGTTTATAGAGACAACCAGTGTCCATAAACAGTTGATACCAAAGCATAATACTCTGTTTATATGGTAGTTCTTTTCCATAATTCTTTCCGAATGAATGCTGCGTTATTGTAACAAATAAGCAGCATCTCGCATATTCCAAAAGACGAACACTCTTTTCTTGCTTTGTGGCCATTTTGACAAGGCACTCCACTCGTATCATCAATCATGTTTTGCAGGTAATACTTTGGAAAATATGTTTTGCTGTGGTGGTCTTCAGTGCGATGACTAGTGTGATGCTGTGCTCCATGCTACTCTATCCTGTGCAAGACCATTCATCTTCAAATAATTACTATAACCCAAATCTTTCTGAATTTGCTAATCGTACTCACCTGGCGGTCTTCCTCTACGGTTCCCTCCCCCCCCTTTTCCAGCCATCCCTCCAGTACTAAACTGGCGATCCCATAAAGTCTTAGAATGTGTTGCATAAACCACCGATGCCTTCTTCCAGTCAGGTTGTGCCATATACTTGTTTCCTCCCCAGTTCTCTTCAGTACTTCTTCATAAGTTATGTGAGCTACCAATTCTGATCTTCATAATTTTTCTCTAACACCACATATCAAAAGCTTCTGTTTTCTTATCTAAAGTGTTTATCGTCGATGTTTTGCTTCCATATATGGCTGCACTCCATACAAGTACTTTGAGGAAGCTCTTCCTGATACTTAGATCTACATTCGATGTTAGAAAATTTCTTTTCTTCAGAAAGGTTTTTCTTGCTATTGCCAGCTTACACCCAAACAAACCCTTCCAATCTATTTTAAAAAATTAGTTTAACTGAATCTCATAAAAATTACAAATTTAATTATATACACAACAATCTGAATTCCATTTAATAATAAATTTTAACTATTTATCAAAATACTGAAAATGAGTTAAATATAAACCATTTTGTTGTAATTTTAAGCATCTATAAAAATGACTAAAAATGAGTTAAATATAAATTTTTAAGTGAATTAAAAAAAGCTCATGCATTAAAAAGTAATAAAGTTTTAAAATGAAGTAGAAAATTTTTATTTTACTTTTTTTAACATTTCATAAGTTTTTAATCTTGTAAATTAGCTGACCCACACATATAATATTCATCTTTCCAAAACTTTTTTCCTTTAAAAAAACTATTATCAGGTTTTTAAATACTGCATTAGCTATCCCACAAATTTACTATTAAAATATTCATAAACTTTTTTAAATTTTTAAAAAAGTCCATTAATTTTTTTATTTAAGTCTGTTATCTTTCTTAATTTTTAGCTTTTAAAATCATTTTCTTCCTTGTAAATGAAAGAACAATTAAAATCCTTCACAGAAATACAAATTTCTCACTTTTGTAAAATAAATAATGCAAGGCGATATTGTAACTTAAGAAAAAATTAATATTATAGTTAAATTAGAGTCATCTTATATTTAAACATGTCATCATCTATCAGAGAAAAAACGAAAGAATAAATTGGGAACAATTACTTTACTGTAATATTTAAACTAGTGATGAACTACAAATGTCAGAAATAAAATAAACTTGCTTGATTCATTATTTTTCTTGTATGTATTAAACACAGGAAGTTTGAAAAATGAAAAATATTGTCTAACAATACATCATGGGTTAAAAATAAATTTTATATGTTGTTGAGAGACAAAATGAAGACAAAAGATAATGTTACAAAATTTGTGCTTCAACCTACCTAGAGAAAATAAAGCAGCTAAAAAATTTAGAAAAGGAATCTCAATGTTTTAATTTAATACCTAATTTCGAAGCTTGTGGTTCTAGTTGGACATTTAATTTAATTATTGGAGTACAGTCATCAATTAGTAGTCATGTTCCATTAAGATGTTGAACTTATAATGAACTACCAGAAAAATAAAAGGAAGACAACCTTGTATTAATGTTAAAAATAATGATTGAATATGTTTTCTGCCTCAAAAGGATCAGTATTAAATCCAGTAGATACACATAAATGAAAAAATGACACAGAATAAGTAATCATTAAAAACTATTAAAGAGTTTTAAGAAGAAAATTCCTAATATTCTGTTTCCTGCTGAACTTGATGATATATCAAAAACTGTAACTGAAATTAATGTACCTATTATTGTTTTTCATTTGGTGAAATATAAGGATACCAATTAAGAAAAGCAAAACTAAAACAGAAAAACATATTAATTTATTATACTTTAAAGAAATATTAATTCACACTTCTGTCACATAGAAGATTTGTCAAATTAATAAAGTGTGGAACAAAAATTTATTTGTGATTTACTTTTAATACATTTTAACAATATTGAAAAATTAGATAATCATACAGAAAATTGTTTTATTAATAATCTGTTAAAAGTAGAACTATCAGAAAAAGGAGAGAATATTAAATTTGGAATTATAAATATACTCATTATTTATACAGATTTTAGATGTTTCTATAAAAATTAAGGAAAATATAGCTAGTATTAATATCTTATGACATTTCTAATGGTTAAATAAAGAAAGGATGTATATAAACATAACAATCAACAAATAAATCAAACTGAATTAAAATTAAATAAATAACCATAAATTATAAATTATCAAAAATATGAATGTAGCGGTTTTTGTTATAAAATATATAAATGAAGACCAATAAGATCCAGTCATACATAGAGAACACAAAGGTTATAAATTATTTATTGAATGTATGAAACATATGTTGAACAAACTGTGGAAATTTATTCTGATTTAGAAGAAATGGAACCTTTAACTTCTGAATTACAATCAAGAGACAATAAACCTAAACTTTGTTCTTTGTCTACAAAAAAATTATACAAAACAAATAAATCTGACATATCGATCATTTAACAGAAAAAAATCAATTATTTAATAATTGCAATTGACAATTAAAACGTCCTGAGATTAGAAATTTTGTGACACATTTTTAAGATATTCATTTAAACAATGTCTACATATTTTTATATAGCCATCTTTTGTATATTTCTTGGAAGTAAAATTATCAAATGATGTCACAACCTCACAATTTTTAAATATCTTAGATTTAATAGCTTCCATCTACTTGAATTGAAAAGAAATATCAACAAAAGTCAGATGAGAGATTTGATTTTAGTATTGAAAATTAAGATGTTTGAAATGAAGAAATAAATAGAATACTATTGTATGTTGTACAACAAAGTGAAGACAATTGCTGAAGACCAACTTTTATCATTTTAGTATTACTTAATAATATCTTCAGATACCAAGATTATATCATTAGAACACAAAGAAAAATATCTCAAATACAAATAAATGACATGAGAAATTGTGAACAAATCTTAAGACATCATTATCAGACAACTCTCAATGAAAACATTTATCTATTTCTACACAAATTCCATCAATAAATTAAAATTTCTGTTTATTAATTGAAAAACATTAATTTTTTGCAAACTGTTAGTAATAGTTTTTTCTTACGTTCTCCAGTATCATCTTTTATATCGATGTATAATTTAATATTCCTCACAACAAAGACTTTATTTCCATTTTTATTTTCTTTAATACATATATAATGTTTTTACAATGACTAAATATTTCTAAACTTTTTGAACTCTTATGCCCTGTATGAATTAACGTAGTTACTCTATCATAACATTATTTATTAGTTTTTAAGTAAAATTTGTAGTCAATGAAGCTATATAAAAACAGCTTACACCAACATTTTTATAGCTGTCTCTTATATGGACAGATCATCTTGTTTTGAGATACTGAGAAATAACTATTTAGTTGAAATAACCAGCTCATTTAGTAATTAAAAAATAATTAACTAAATGAAAACAAATTGGGGTCTGAAAATAAGGATTCCAGAAAATATATAAAAAATAATCATGCAAACACTTGTCTATTTCTTTTTTGATATCCTATAATTACACTAGGAAGTTGTGATAATACATCACTAATGATTGGTAATTATACTTTTTATCTTCAGGATGGTTAACCTGAGATAGATCTCATCATTTATATATAATTATACTTTTTACCTGCAATATGGTTAACCTGAGATAGATCTCATCATTTATATATTTATTCTACAAGATTAAGGTCAACTAAAATTTGAATAATCTTACAAAAGATCCAAAAATTGACATAAATTTCTACTATTGAAACTAATAATGAAATTATGATGTTACATGTATGTGGAAACACTTCAGTTGAAATTCTTGATGGATATATTCTCATAAATCAACATATAAATAGAGAAATTTTACTAGAGATATACATCAGGGAATAGAATGTTTTACTTAGTCAGAACATTATCTAGAATACCAAATCAATTAGTTAATGATTATTTACAGTTTTATAAGTTCTTAGATAAGATGATTCTAATTTAAATTGTATTTAACATGAGTTTGTTCTCAATTAATTAAAATTTGATGAAATTAAAGATAGTGTGATAATTGTTGGAACAACAATAGATTTGGATTTATTACAATAGACATGGTGATAATAATTAATGAAGGAAAATATGGAAATAAAATTAAAGATTTTTAACAAAATGAAAATATAAAGTATAAAAATCTAAAATCCTAAAAATATAAAACATGAAAACTTAAAACATAAAACTTTAAGAAACAGGTTATTAATGTCTTTTATCTTCATAAATGTTTTCATAATATCATCATCAAAACAGACTTAGTATACTTTCAGTGTATGATCCTGAAATTGCTAAAAAAGCTAATTGCAATGGAAGGATAAAAGAAGAATTAAAAGAAGAATTTAAAAATTGACAAATGACCAAGAACAGAATATGAAAAATTTAAAAAAGATCAACATGCCATTGATGCAATAGAAAAACTTAAATAATGAATTGAAAGTTTTGGTGAGAACATACGAAAAGCTATTGAAGAAAATGGAGAAGTAGAAAACAATTGCTCCTGACATTCCTTATCACCATTACTTAGAAGAATTTAACGGCATAACAACGATAGTGATTAAAGAGATTCTGCACTCAGCAAATCAGAAATACAGTATTTATTGAAGAAATATAAGGAGAGGGTAAAAGTAGAAATAAGTCAAAAGATGAGCAAAACAGAGGAAAGTTAAAATATGATGAACAAAAAATTAAAAAATTAACATAAGTTAATCAGTATTAGAGCATATCAGGCACACTGATGATCAAGTTTATGGACGAAGACCTGTTGCCACTGCTAAAGATTTGATAGGCGTAAATTAAGTCATTGATAGGACTTATGAAGGTAAAGAGGGAGTAATGCAACTAATAACTAAAACACAGATTGCTATGGATGATATGGGGTGAAGTTTACCTCTACTGATTTATTAAATTGTGCAATATATTCTCATAAAAATCCAAATAAGATAAAATCAAGTAGAGGCATTAAATACACTGATTTGATTAAAAAAAATTTCGAAGTTTAATTTCCAATATTATCAGAAGATGAATAAGATGAGAAAACAGATGAAGAATTAGTAAAAAAGGTACAGAAAAACTAACTGAATATATTTTGATAAACATTGTTAAAGACTTAATCAACTGATTAGCAGTAACCCATAGGGAAGAATTAGCTAGGATAAAAACTATTATGATGCTGAATTTGGCCGGCCATTGTGGCAAGGGGTTCTGGGTGCTTCAGTCTGGAACAGCGCGACTGCTACAGTTGCAGGTTCGAATCCTGCCTCAGGCATGGATGTGTGTGATGTCCTTAGGTTAGTTAGGTTTAAGTAGTTCTAGTTGTAGGGGACTAATGACCTCAGATGTTAAGTCCCATAGTGCTCAGAGTCATTGGAAGCATTGGATGCTGAATTTGTTATTATAAAGTTAACATACTATATTTGTTTTCATTTCATTTGCTGGCAATATACCAAAAGAATTAATCAGATATTTAGGAAAAATGATTTGTATTATAACATTGAATGCAAAAGTTTGATGAATTTATTTATTGTCATTTGTGGTTATTTGAATCAAATATTTTGTCAGTTAATTATAAGTTAAATGATAATTTGAAACCTAATAAATTGACATTATCTGCAATAAAATAAAAATAAAGAATTAACAATTAGGAAAGTTCTTAGAATCAAAAATTGATGAACAGGATTAGAAAAAATACGATGCAGCCTAACTGCTTCAGTTGACACATACTCAGCCTCATAATTAAAAATTACTAAGGAATTAGAATCAAAAATTAATGAAGACAAATTAGAAAAAATTAAATAAGCTTTTGAATCAAAAATTATTAAAGAATAAAAATAATTATTAGTACAGAATAAAAATCAAATAATAATAAACGATTGGATCACATGATTAGAATATTAGGTCCAACTGGAGTGTTCACAGTAACTCACTCTGTCTCATGGTCACCTCCACCTTTGAAGTTCCCTCCTGGAGATCCGAATGGGGGACCCGTCTGGAGTCATTTTCCAATGGAGAGATCAGCGATACACTTTTTTTCAATTACTGGCCACATGTCATCTGGATACACGTTATGTGTCTTTAATGAAGCTGTTTCCATTGCCATCTGCATCCTTACACCATTGATCATTAGTGATTCTTTCACCATGTAGGGTCAATTTCCCTCCTCAAGAGCAAGAGAGTGCCCTGAACATTTGTAACTCCTCCTCCCTCTTTGACATGACCATTGGCAGAATGAGGATGACTTCTTATGCCAGAAGTCTTCAGCTATCGTTGCTGATGACTTTTATTCAAAATTTAAGCAGTGCTGAGATTCCAACATGGTACCAAGGACATTTTGATTATTAATGAAAGACGTTATCAGTAGATCACGGGTACATCATTTGTAGTAGCCTGTATTCTAATAGCAAATCGCACGTTTACAGGGGATTACAAAAAATTACGGCGAAACGTTCAGGAAACATGGCTCACAGGTGGAGAAAGAAAATATATAATACTGACGTGGGTGTGGGAAAGATTTATTCCCGAGTTAGAGCTCGATTTCTACTATTTTTAAACACGTTAATGATGGTAAACACTCAGGAAAGGAACGTATCACCACACTATGGAACACTTTCGTGAATGAAGTGTTTAACGGTCCTCCTTTAGCGAGTACACAGGCGTCAACGTATCGTGGCATTGATTCCGTGATGCACTGATCTATCCTGTGAGAATTTCGTATTGTTTCACAGCTTTCCAGAACACGAGCATGGAGACTCTGCACATTTTGTACAGGGGTTCTGTCTGGAAGAGTTTTCAAATTTCCTCACAAGTAAAAGTCTGGTGAATTGATGTCCAGAGAGCGTGCAGGCCAAGGAATTCATCTACTTCTACATATCGATCTCTCGTGGAATCTATTATTTAGGATCCTACTAACATTAACACTGAAATGAGAAGAAGGCGCAATCTTGCATGTAGTACATATATTGTCGCACTCGTAAAGGCACGTATTCCAGCAGAAAAGGTGGAGTACTGTCTTAGAAAGCAAGGTAAGTTACTCCGTTGAGCCTGGATGGGAGAACATGCGGCCTTAACAGCCACAAACAAGGCTGATTGTGCTAATTTACGATCTGATCACGTTGAAATGAAGCCTCATATGTGAGCGGCATTTTTGAACTAACTTGAGGTTTGAGACATTGTTGAGCGAACCATTCGCAGAAGTATACCCTTGGACGAAAATCAGCTACTGTACATGATAAGGATTCTGCGGTTTCTCATGTAGAGCTCTCCAGAAAGTCATGTGATCAACATAACTTGTTGCCGCTAATTCTCTTACGCTGACAGTAGGGTAGTCGTCAACTGCACGAACAAATTCCTCGTCCAGTTGAGGTGGCCTAGGCCTCCCCCAGTCGCCAGTTGTAGGCTTGAACGTCCTGTGCTCCTGAAGACGACGAACAATTGCTTCAGACATTCTGGAAAGGTCTCCCGATACAAACGTTGAGCGTCATGGCCATTATCATCTGCTAATCCGCACAGCAACTGGCCGTGTTCCAAGCACACATTCAAGTACTCTTCGGATGCACTGTATTCGAAACTATATCAGTCATGAACACTAAGCAGTTGATACTACGAGCTTGTGCAGTCCGTGATGAACACTAAACAGTTGATATTGCATGCTTGATACTCAGAGAGAAACGAAGTTCGCATCATGTCAACACAAACGATTAACTAAGTCAACTTCACTTTTGTTGAGTTTCAGTAACTAACGCAGGAGGTGAACCTGAGAATTACAACTTACCGTACATTCTAACAAAATGTAATCAAGAGCGTATTTTGAACATTTCATGTAAGAAGATGTTTCATGTTATGCTGGCATGTTCTGTTTCTCTGTGTTCACCATGATAAATGTGATTAAAAAGAGTAGTAGGAAATGATCTCTAATATGGAAATAAACCGTTTCTGGACCCATGTCCATGTAACATATTTTATTCGTATCTGTCTAGGGGAAAGTTTCCTGAAAGTTTGACCATACATTTTTGTTACATCCTGTACTTGGCATGCTGGAACAGTGAGAGAGAGCTTTCCATTTCCTGAAAATAGATTTCCATTCCTCACGCGTATTCTGTGTTTCGTGTTGGACAACAGTCTCGTTTTGATGGTTGGTCAGTAATAGAACTGAAAGTCAAAGTGTTCAGGGCCTGTGATCACAGGACAAGTGCTTCACCATGAGCACTCGTCATGAAGACCTATCGGAAACTCTGTGAAGTTAATAAACACTAAAGACCTTTACTAAGTGAATAAATCAAACAACAAATCAACGATATACTTCTGGTTCACTGGGATTAGCAAATCTAGCCCTCTGGAGCCTCTGAACAGGAATAACAATTAGTCAGGACAACAAATAATGTAGAACTATAGCAGAGAGAATGAAACACCATTAAAAATGAGCGTTTAGAACGTTAAAACACCAGTTTAAACATGTGATAAAATCTGCCTACTGAAACATGGGAGATGCCACTTACGTACTTTGAAACATTTGAGGATTGCAACATGCACAAAACAGTTTTGCTCAGGTGTTTCAGAAACTATGTTCTGCACTGGCACTGCAGAAGTTGCTGTATAACTTCAAAAAGCAAAAAGATCATAAATGGTTCCCAGCTGAGGTAATAATTTATAAGATTTAATACAGTATTCAATCGTTATAATTCGTCCCATAGATAAGGAAAATGTCATCACTCACAATAAACAAAAGTGATAAACACACACACATGAGATATTAACCTTGACAAGTAGCAATAAGTGAACGTTAAATGCCATTTTTCGAGTGATATCTGCAGAGATAATTTTGTCTTAAATTTCTCACCAAATAATCCTTTCCTCTGTGTTCGTCATGGAGTAATGGTTTCACATCCCTCGATGTTGCCTACCAAAACTGATCCACTTAGCCTAACTTCCTTCTTAAAGTGCATCTCGAAGTTAACAGCCAGGCCTAGACTGAAAGAACTGCCCGGAAGTGGTGAGCACCTAGTGGAACTCTCTCATTAGGCTAAAACATGGAATCGCATGGCGCTTCTAGCCCATCACTTGTATAAATGTGCCAACTAACTGCACGCCATTCTGCGAGCTTCGCCGAACCGCTTAAGGACAGACGTAGCCCAAAATGCATACTGCCATTTAAACATCGATATCTGCTACAATACTACAGCTAAAATGTTAAAACTTGATACTATTATGTATAACACATCGGACGATATTATGTGCAGTTTTTGCCTGTTAATGGTTATGGAATTCATTTCATAAGGATTTGAAATTTTAATCACCAGTGTACGTATAATGTGATCAAGCATCAAAACGGAATATTTACAGCTTACTTCCACGTAAAAGACGTGTAAAATGGGTGCAACAGATTTTTGCTTAAGCTCAGAGCTACCTTCAAATAAATTTTTTAGTTTTGCGTTAAGCGAAAGTACTCTATTTTCCTTATACAGTAAAAGAGAACTTTTGTCAGACGCAAGATATGTGGTGTCACCGCCAGACACCGCACTTGCTAGGTGGTAGCCTTTAAATCGGCCGCGGTTCTTTAGTATACGTCGGAGCCGCGTGTCGCCACTATCAGTGATTGCTGACCGAGCGCCGCCACACGGCAGATCTAGTCTAGAGACTCCCTAGCACTCGCCCCAGTTGTACAGCCGACTTTGCTAGCGATGGTTCACTGTCTACATACGCTCTCATTTGCATGAAGACAGTTTAGTATAGCCTTCAGCTACGTCATTTGCTACGACCTAGCAAGGCGCCATATTCAGTTACTATGTCTTCTGAACAGATAATACTATGAATCATGTACCGTCAAGAGCGACGTTCATCATTAATGGATTAAAGTTAAGTATCAAATTAATTAAGTCCGCTTTCTGAATTCTAATTCCTTGTCATGTTCCAGACCTCACGTCAGTATAGTTCTTCCCTCCTCACGCCAGCCTGCGTGAGCTAAAACGCGTGCCCTTCGGCCTCCATTCGTAACACAATGTTGGCACTTCTGCCAACACAACAAGATAAAGAAAATGTGTTGCACAGGATTATTCAGTGATTTTAAAGAAATGTGCAAAATTTCAGGATGTAAGTTTTTACAGTTCATGAGCTAAGGTACATCATATTTTTAAAAAAATCGCTCTGCGCCAGATCTCATTTAAAGTTTTTATTTCAATTTTTAAAAATATTTCCATAGCTCTAGTCACTAAATGCTGTCGACATCCATTATCATCAGTCTCTTCCTTTTCTTCCTGGAGTATTCTGTTCCCTTGCATCCTTTGCCTAGTCAACTTTTGCATATTCTCTTCTACTGCCTGGGTTTCGTCAACTGGTGCTGCATCGTTGCGTTTCTTAATTGTGAGGGCACCTGGATGTAAGCCAACAGGAACTTAGTCCTACCAACATTTCGACTATTATGCACTAGAAAGGCATCACATGCAGCTGCCTTCGCAACATTTGAAGACAACCAGCCTTAAAAAGTGATAATTGCTATCATTCGTATTTTCTGTTTTGGCACGTACAGTATACATTTTTTCAGCATTTGAGGACTGGCTGGCTTGTACCTAGCTTTATAACATTTAAAGTAGCAAGTGGCAACCCATCCTCATACATGTGTGCCCTTCCACTGGCCTTTGCCTGAATATATTTGTGTCATATTATGCCACAGAGGAAGTGATGAGGATTCTCATCTGTGAGAAGTCTCTGGAAAAATACTGCCCTCCCAGTCTTCTGAGTTTTTTCTCAATATGCACATTGTTTCTGATGACTTTTGCATAGCATATTTGTAATGTGTGAATTTATTTGCCTGTCAGTATGTTAACACCCCCAGTGGCTTTCCATCTTCTAACTTTTTACCCTTCATTTCTTTTTCCAGTCTGAGAATGCCTTCCATTCGCTTTTGAACAAGCACTACACATTCCAGTTTTTCAATTTTAATTTGTGAACCTTAATGATTGCTTCCTAAAACAGTCTTAAAAGCACAGTACCCTCCATGACCTAGACACTTCAAATACCTGAATCATTTTGTTTGAAATTTCTGAATAACAATTTTACTTAAAGTTCTGAATGCTTACTCAGTGTTCTTGTGTTGCTGAATGAAACTGAATGTATTGAGCCGACTTTCTCTTTACTTATTCTTATCATTTCGACACTGACCCACTGCTCAAAAAATGATAATTTGACTTCGAATAATTAATTCAAAAGAATGACCCCGAATAAGAAGAAATCCTAACAATAACCCATACATATCATAAGTCACTTACCTCACAGAAGATCTTCATGACACGAACTACAGATGTACAAGCGCCAATACTGCCAGCTAGATAAGATATTCTAACTACTGAAAGCTCTAACTACTAGTAGGCATGTGGTTAGCAAAGGAAAGATTTTGTCGCAGGAATAACAATGTATTTAGTAGATTTTACCTTAATCATGTGACAATCAGTTCAAAAAACAATTAAACAATCATCAGTAATAAATCTCTATGACGGATACACATTCAGACCGTCCGCTCGCGCTAATACTGCAAACCTCCAACACTACTAATTATTAACCTATAACCTCCATCACTTCTGACTACTCACTCCCAACTTCCATCACTGCTGGCTGTTCACCTCCAACTGCTATCACTGCTGACTATTCACCTCTAACAGCGAGTCCGACCAGCCACAGAGTCTCTTACAGAGTACTCACAGCGCTGCCAGAGTTATTAATGCAGAGAGCTACATAGCGCTGCCAACATACAAACACATAAACAGCCTACTTACATGTTCAACTGACCTTTGGAGTATTAGTTTCATCCCAGCCGCTTCCATCCCACCACATGAACCCTGGTAATTCTTACTGCACACTTTCTTGTATTTCTGTTGCTACCTCACTGTTATAATTGTTCTTTCTTGTGTACAATGAGAGCAATATTTGCTCATTACTTGGAAGTCAAAGATTTTCCTTGTGTTCACACTAATAACTGAGAATACACCACGAAGTGACGTATGGCCCACCTTTATCCAAATTTTTCATCACAGGAGATACACTGATCACTGATCTGTCTTCACGACACAATGATCTTCTTCCCGTGCACCGTTAACATAGCTGCTTTCTTGTTTTGTTTACACACAGCCTCAAATCAACTGAGGAGTGTTCTATTGTAAGCAGAGAATCTGGCCAGTGGTGGAGGCATCTTCATCAAGCCACAAAACAAATTGGTGCCTTCTCTCCCTACACCTAAACATCCAATGGCATAATGTAATCTTGTATTCGCCTCACAAATTTTCTCAAATAGCGCGGAAGTCTTGAATCAGGCATAATATTTACAAACTTCACAGAAAAGATGTATATCACTTACAGTGCCTATTCTGGCAGTCAAAGAACACAGAGTTAACTCATGCACATAAAACATTAATCATAAGAGTCATTGTCTTCTTCGATCAACTCCGTGTGTCCATTAAAAATTGTCCTTCAGAGTAAGGAGTAATATTATAATACTCTGATCTAATATTTCTGGACCCTTCACGAGTGAAATTCAACATTTTCTCGTTTTTTTAATATGCGACTATTATTACATCCCATTTTGAGCAGAACGAACCAATAACTGCAAAATTGAAAGCTGAAATCAGTTTGTAACGAGTACTGCTACAAATGTATGTAAACAAAAGAACGGAAGGGCATAATTTCTGTCACATCCTTCAAGATACATCTGCAATTCGTTTCGATTATGTGACCGAAAAATTAACTCACAAACAGTCTAGCGTAGACAAGGTGTGGTTCACAGTGCGCTGCCAGGTACAGGCGGCCGAATTTTAAATCATATTTCTTTGCAAATTTCTGTTATGAAACTTTGAAGTGTCATTCTTCAAGCATCAGTCTAATAAATTAAGCAATAAAAAGGTTTTGAATTTTTTCACTATTTTGCCCTACATCTGCCCTTCAAATCAGCGTAGCACCGGCTGCTCCCCCTCCCCCCCCCCCCCCCCAATAGATGCGGAAGGGAAACAGATTCCCACGAGTTAGGTAGGGCTAGAGAAGAGAAGCTATTGATTCCACCCCTTGTATGACTCAATATGTAATGTCTGCATGCAGTCAGAAACGTTATCCGGTGTTTGCTTTTGGTGGAATAATAGTCAGTTCGAGTCATTCTCTCTAAAAGACCACACTCATTTTAATCAGAATAACGTCCGAGATTACGCATTATGTAAATTGCTGATCATTAAAATTGCAACAACAGGAAGGACATCAGATAAGGAAATTTTACTTATCGTGTGTATGTGGTATAGTAGGAAGTTCAGTACAAAATGTTCCCACCTCTGATGGTATCTTGTCGAATTCAACTTGACTGACAGATACAGGTGCGTCATTACATGCTAATTTAACTCTATACCAAGCGCTGGCAAATATTAGTGCACCAATCTCTCAACGTCCCATACCCAGGTGTTTTCAATCTGGAGGACATACAGGTCAGGGAAGTAGTTGAATACCATTTGTATCGGGGTCGGTCAGGACAGCTCGGGTAAGTGAAGGTCTTGTGTTATCTAGTTGAAAGATAGCGTCACAGAGTTCTCACTTCAAAGTGAGGGCACAGCTACCGGCATTAACACATCCAAAGTGTAATGCTTGCTGTCCGTATTACAGGTTATGCAAACCGGAAGTAATCGTGTTGTGTACCCAATATCACCCTTCACAAACAAGTCAGTTGTTGGGCCACTATGACAATGACGAATCCAATCAGGCGACGCTCGTTTTCCTTGGAACTTCCACACCCGGATACGTCCACTGTGATGCTGTAAGCAGAGCGAGCACACCTCTGAAGGGGCGACGTGGCGCCCTTCCTGTGTCCGGTTTTATGTTTAGGACCACCACGAGTATTTGCGCACTTCTCTCTGCAGCCTAGTCAAGAGAATCGCAATTGTGATTGCCATGCTGATGGTCCATGGTCGTCGTAGCAATTGATGTATATAATTCCCCTCCAGCAGCAAACAACGTATACTCATAGCGTTTTAGTCACCTCGGTTCAGCACACTCGTGTTCCCTAGTATAGGCACAGGGTCCGCCATGGGCCCTGATAATTTGTCCCCTGTGTGATGGCATCGACAGATATAAGCCACGAATGGAGTCCTGTGTTACAGCCATCCATGCTGCATTTACCTGATTCCAAACTTTATCTGTGATGGTTAGCACTAGGTCACAGTGCTGCACCCATCATTTCACCATATCTCTGACATTTTACCATTGGGGACAAGTCTAGCGATCTGTAGGGCCAGGACAAAAGGCTGACATCCTGTGACACCAAGACGGCACGTGTTCGTGCAGAAACATGTGGTCGTCCATTGTGTTGGAGAAAAGGGATCTGGGATGTTGTTCAGAAAGCGTATGTCTACGGGTCACAGGATGCCATTATGTAGGTCATACTGGTCAGAGTACCCTGTGATTTGTGGTTGTGCCCAATAATACCTCACACAATAAGGCCTTGAGTTGGCCTTTTATGTTTCGTGCGAATGCAGTCACTGTGATGCCGCTCCCTGTGTCTGCAGCGAACCAAAATGCGGCCATCATTTTCACCCAAGCAGTACCTGAATTCGTCCGAAAACGCTATCAGATGACATTCTTGTCCCGAGTGACGTCGTTTCATAAACGACTCCCGTCGAGCATGCACATTCGTCGAAGGTAGGCGGAGAAGTGGACGACACGCACGTAACCCATGCCGTAATAAACGACGACGGACTGTCACCCCTGATAATGTACGATGTGTTACACTGTTCCACTGTTGTCCCAGAGCCGAGGAGAACGCAGATATGTCCTGCAATGACATTCGGTTGAGGTGTTGACCAACTCGGGGGGTGGTCTGGGTGGTGAAACCTGACCCATCTCGTGGTGTTCTACGGCCTTCCGTGAACCATTCGGCATATACCGATTGTACTGCCGAAACACTTCGTCCCACACGAGCAGCAATGTCCAGGATAGATGCAACGCATTATCTCATACCAATAATGCCCCCTCGTTCAAAGTCACTGTTTTGACTGTATGGTTCGCGCAAGCGTCTGCGAAGCATCACTGATCCATTCTCTCTCTCTATTCGTTTAGTCGGTTCCGACTCTTCGTGACCCCATGAACCAAATCACGCCACTTTTTCCTGTCTTGCACTTTCTCCCGTAGACCTTCCAGGTTGGAACACATTGCTTCTGTGATGCCATCGATCCATCTCATCCTCTGACGTCCTCTTCTTCTAGTACCTTCAATCTTCCCCAGCATTAATGTTTTTTCCAGCGAGGCATGCCTTCGCATTGTGTGTCCAAAGTAGGTCAGCTTTTGTTTTAACATTAGACCTTCCAGGGAGAAATCTGGTTTTATTTGCTCCAATATTGATCTGCTGGTTCTCTTTGCAGTCCATGAAACTCTAAGAAGTTTCCTCCAACACCACAATTCGAAGGAGTCAATTCTTCGCCGTTCAGCCTTTCTAATGGTCCAGGTCTCACATCCATACATCACAACTGGAAAGACCATAGCCCTCACAATACGGATCTTTGTTGCTAGTGTTATATCTCTGGACCTTATAACCTTGTCAAGGTTTGACATCGCCTGTCTACCGAGCAACAGGCGTCTCCGGATTTCATGGCTGCAGTCGCCATCAGCAGAGATCTGGGAACCGAGATAACTGAATGTGGTCACTACCTCCATGGTTTCTCCTGCTATATCCCACGAATTGGTAGGTATAGTTGCCATAATTTTCGTTTTCTTCACATTCAGCATAAGACCGGCCTTTTCACTTTCGTCTTTCACCTTCAATAAGAGTGTTCTCAATTCTTCTTCACTGATCCATTACCTTCGGCTTATTGCGACAGCGAGAGTCCCAGGCATATCTTACCGGTTGGTGCTGTTGCGCCACGATATCGATGTTGACTCTGAACCCGCGGGGCAACATGGGTCAAATGTTAATCATTTCTGCAGAACATCCTAATGTACATGTCATGTGAATATGAACGTCCTGTCTCTAGTCGTTCAAGGTGTTCTGTTTTTTCCTGAGCATGAGTGTATTTCCTGACTGAAGGTACCTGATGAGGCTGTACGATCCAGCAGAGCGGAACAAGCAACATGTCTGTCCTCAATGGCACTAGACGCATGGAGCAGTTGTGTCCTGCATAGCATTTTACAGGGTCCAGTCTCATTAATGTGACCACCGCCTATGTTTGAGGTCAACGTGCAATATCCACTCCCAGACGGAAGGACTGTAGGTAACAGGAGTGGGCTGGAGTAGAGATGGACGGTATCTTCAATTGTCGCGCATATGAAGGTGACATAGTACTACTAAGTGAATCAAAGCACGAGTTGAAAGAAATATACCAGAAAATGGACAATTATGCACAGAAGGTAGGGCTCAAAGTGAATCGAGACAAAACAGAGTCTATACAGTTAGTAAGAAGACAAGATCACGAAGAGTTTCTTGACGTAGATGGCAAGAGGTTCAAGAGAGTACACCAGTTCAAATACTTGGGACCTTGGTTTACCACGGACAACAGCATAAAAATGGACATCATGGAAAGAACAGCAGTGGGAATGAAATGCATGCATTCCCTTTGGGAGTCGCTCGGCACTAAATTGATCTCAGTGAACACTAAAATGAAAATCTAGAACACAGTAATATTCCCAGCAGTAATGTACGGTTCAGAAACGGGGAACATGACTAAGCGAGAAAGGGAAAAACTATTAGTATTTGAAAGAAGAGTAATGAGGAAGATATGGAGACCAGTTTTAGATAACAGAGAGAGGAGGAGGAGGGAAAACGAGGAAATCTACTTTCTGATGCGAGAACCAACTATCCTACAGAAGCCGGCCGGGGTGGCCTCGGGCATGGATGTGTGTGATGTCCTTAGGTTAGTTAGGTTTAAGTAGTTCTAAGTTCTAGGGGACTGATGACTAAAGAAGTTAAGTCCCATAGCGCTCAGAGCCATTTGAACCATTATCCTACAGAAGATAAAGAGCAAAAGAATACAATTGGTGGGCCATGTAGCTCGTATGCCAGATGGAAGACAGGTGAGGATGGTACTAGCAGGGAAACCAAACACCAAACACCCCATTGGACAGCGCTGGATGGACGACCTGGCAAAGGACCTAGCAGCCCTGGGAACTGAAGACACCTGTAGGAGCCGGGCACAAAACAGGAGGAATGGAGGCAGTTTGTGGAAGCAGCGCGTGGTCTGCAGGGCCTGTGATCGCTGAATATCTGTCAGACTGAAGATGGCAACACTAGCAGCGATGGATATATAAAGCATATCGGTGGGACGCGGCAAACAGTGCTGTCGCTGTCATGAACTTGTTACTATTCGAGTTTTAAATATAGTTATTTAACGAGAATTCGTATGTTACTATTAGAAAGCTTGACTGGTATTTTACCCATTTATTTAAGACATTTTAAGCTTTTTCGGTAGTGTTCGTGGTGCAGAGCTGCGACACGGCGGGACGAGCCGCCGCCGTGGAAGGTTCAAATCTGATAATAAGGGCAATCACACCGCAATAAGCGGTCAGGTAAACAGTGAATTTAAAAGTATTTCTTACAGCAGTTCGAGATTGGAGTACAAAGCAGCAGATTTTACGCTGTGTTTCACTGGCTAATATTGTAAACTTTGACAGTGTCAAAGTTAAAATACTTTCATGTTTCAAAAGGAAATCTTGCTATGAAAAAATTCTGGACTGGTAAAAGTTATGGAAAAATCATTTTCTGTTTAATAATGATAGTCTAATACCCTAGTGTTAGCCGTGGCACTGATTAATAATTAATGTTGACGAAAAATCCACTGCAAGGTTTGAGGTTACTTAAGCTTTGCGTACGGTAACTTCATTATTTTTGACAACAGAAATAATTTCAGAACATTATGACGATAGTTTTAGCAGAGATCGATATCTTGTGCATTCTACTGAGTTACAGTAACAAAACTATTCATTTAATAAGAAGCCAGTTCCAGTATAATAATAATTAATCTCATTTTTTCGCAACATACAATTAAGCAAAGTACACCAGTGTACAGAAAAAATAGTGCAGCGCGAAAGGCCCTACATGCAGGTTGGTTTTTCTCGCCACGATGGCCTCTAGCAGCAGGAGAAATTAACGGGTCATACAACTCGCACTGTACGTGCGTGGTTCGGAAAGCACCGGGATGAGTTAACGTACTCCCACGACCACCAAACTCCTCAAATTAAAACCCAATCGAGAATATATGCGACTACCTCAATAGGGCTTTTTGTGTCATGGATCCTCAACTGAGAAACCTAGTCCAGCTGGCCGCAGCGCCGGATTCGTCATGGCTCCAAATCTCTGTCGGTGCCTTCACTAACACTATTTCTGCACTTCTCGCTGCGGTACGCATTGCAAAAGGTGCTTATACAAGCTTTTGAAAGGTGGTAATATTAAGGTGATTGGAGAGTGTAAATGTATTTCATTAAGTTACAGCCTCAGGGGAAATATGGCTCACTTAAAAACTTCGGAGATTCGCAATCGTATTGTTCTTCTGTCGGAGACGGAAAAAGGACTGGAAAGTGCACTTTAACATGATGGATAAAGTCTTGAAAAGATGTTGTAAGATGAACGTCTACTATAATAAAAGGCAGGTAATGGTATGTACTCGAATTCTGTCAGGTGAGGCAGAGAGAATTAGATTAGTAAATGAGACACAAAAAATAATGAACGAATTTTTGTTATTTGGGGAAGAAAATAAGACCACGGAAGATATATATAATGCAGATTGATAATAGCAACAACAGTAAGAAAAGTATATGTTAGGAAGTTTTTCTGAAGCTATTTGTATGGATTGTAGCATTGTGTGGAAGTGTAACGTGGACGATAAGCAGTTCAGACCTGAAGCGAATAAATGCTTTGCAAATGCGGTGTTTCATGAGAATAGAGAACATCAAATGGTCAGGAGGGATAACTAACAAGGAGGTACTGAATGGAATTCGGTATAAAAGGAATGTACAGAAAAACTTCACAAAACGAAGAGATCGTTTCATAGGACATATCCAGTGGCACGAAGTAACCGTGAATTTTGTAAGTACGGAGAAGTGTGGTGGCAGGAGCAGGGGGTGGATTTGAGCGTGTTTGAGGGAGGTTGAGGGGGGGAGTTGCACATCGAGGGAGGCCTAGGCAAGTCTATAACAGGAAGGCTGAAATTGATATGGGTTGCGGTAGCGATGCAGTAATGAAAGGGCTTGCACGAGATAGAGTAGCATGGAGAAGAGCTACATCACACAAAGCTTCGGACTGACACAACACCAACACCAACAGAACAACAACGATGTAAAACCATGTATTGCGCAATAAATAAAATGAACGGAAAAACCAAAAGGTTGCAACATCAACATAATCAGGGCATACAGAAGCTGTTCCAGTAACAATTTCACTGCGTATACTATGCATTAATTCTTATGAAATTAGGCTTCAGTTGATATGCATGGGTTAAAAATTAACCATAGATTTCCCGCTGAAGCCATTCCAGCATTCGTTTCATTTGATTCACGGAAAATTGTTAATGAATGACCATACAGGGACGTCAGTCTCTTTAGGAGGAAGAACATGCCGTCCTTGGAGACTAAGTGATTGACGAAGAGGTTCTTTCACTTTTTTTAGACACAACTACATTTAGAACACGGCGGGAACGTTGTGTCACACCTTGCAGCACATGTCTTCAGTATGAAGATATCCACTGGCTGGTCGAAACCGATAACAGTGTTGTGAAATGCTTTTGTGATTTCTACAGCCGAACATAAGTCCAGTGTTTGAAAATTTCACCATTCTGCTAGATCGAAAATTTATGTAGGGTAAACAGAGTACTGCTTACGAGATATCAATAAGAAACGGTGAACAACCTTAAATTAGTTGTGAAACAGAAAGTATATCTACACCAGCTATTATTATCTGATAAGAGGTAACCAAATTGTAAAATGTATTGCCACAGAAAGGAACCTTTTCTTCCAACTAATGCTCGTGATAAATATACCGTGGTCATTTCTTATTGCAGCACAGTCACGTAACATCAATAACTTGTTACGCAGCTGGTTGATTTGGGTCACACGCATCCTCGCCATAAGTAGCCTCAGAGCAGCGGGGTCTACGTCTCATAGACGGCTTCTAGGAACCTGCTGGGTGGTCTTGTTCACTGAAATATTTTGGCTAATGGCTCGGTTTGTTAATGAACCCGGATGTAACGTTCCCTTGTCAGAAATAATTAACTGCGCTTCGATGCAGGACATTGGCAATCAGTTGTGGTCTAGCTGAGACATCCCCTTCTTTTTCGAGGAAGAAGTAGATTGACGGTCTAAGGTGAAATTTTGTAACTATGACTTTTTCCTCGCACAAAAATCCCTCCAGCATAAAATTTATTCAAAAAGAGGTGGAGATCAAATGGTTCAAATGGCTCTAAGCACTATGGGATTTAACATCTGCGGTCATCAGTCCCCTAGACTTAGAACTACTTAAACCTAACTAACCTAAGGACATCAAACACATCCATTCCCAAGGCAGGATTCGAACCTGCGACCATAGCAGCACCGCGGTTCCGAAATGAAGCGCCTAGAACCGCTCGGCCACAGGGGCCGGCAGAGGTGGAGCATATCAAGATTTTATTGAACAGTGAATCACAGAAAGCTATGCTGATCATCAAAATCAAATATAAAACTTCAAAACCAAAGGTACCTCAAGACGTTACATGTCATAAGTGACAGAATCTTTCACGGTAACAATAAAATACGAAAATCAATTTATAGGCTGTAAAATACATGTTCGAAATTTGGACGTACTGGGTGTTTAAAGACATTATCACTGAGCTGTGGCCAACGGGGAAGATCATTTTTGTTAGGAAAATGTTGTTTTTAATTCGTCATTTTTCGTGAAGTCCTTGCGTAATTTATAATGGTGCGAGAATGAACAATAATAAATGAAAAGTTCATCATCAGAGGTCGCACTTCATCTTCACCTACTAGTTAAACAACCAGACTTACACATACTTTACGACATCAGCTTTTCACACCCAAGACTGTACTGCTTGTTTTTTTATGTCCTTTCTACATCTTCCATGTCTATCTTCTATGCCTTTTTCTCGTCAGTGATCTGACTAGTTTTCATGTGGTCCGCGACGAATTCCTCTTCTGAGCCAACCTTATCATCTGACAATCGTACTTGTAGCCTGTATCCTCAAAAATTTTCAGATATTTCCTAATCTTTTTCTTCCTCTACAGTTTTTACCCTCTACTGCTCCCTCTAGTACTATGTAAGTCATTCCCTGAAGTCTTAGCAGATTTCTTATCGTCATATCCCTTCTTCTTGTCAGTGTTGCCCACGTATTCCTTTCCTCTCCCATTCTGCGAAGAACCTCATCATTCCTTACTGTTAAGATATTTTCATATCACGATAGTTATACACTCCTGGCCATTAAAATTGCTGTACCACGAAGATGACGTGCTACAGTCGCGAAATTTAACCGACAGGAAGAAGATGCTGTGATATGCAAATGATTAGCTTTTCAGAGCATTCATACAAGGTTGGCGCCGGTGCTGACATGAGGAAAGTTTCCAACCGATTTCACATACACAAACAGTAGTTGATCGGCTTTGCCTGGTGAAACGTTGTTGTGATGCCTCGTGTAAGGAGGAGAAATGCGTACCATCACGTTTCCGACTTTGATAAAGGTCGGATTGTAGCATATCGCGAATGTGGTTTATCGTATCGCGACATTGCTGCTCGCGATGGTCGAGATCCAATGACTGTTAGCAGAGGATGGCATCGGTAGGTTGAGGAGGGTAATACGGAACGCCGTGCTGGATCCCAACGGCCTAGTATCACCAGCAGTCGAGATGACAGGCATCTTATCCGCATGGCTGTAACGGATCGTGCGGCCACGTCTCGATCCCTGAGTCAACAGATGGGGACGTTTGCAAGACAACAACCATCTGTACGAACAGTTCCTCGACGTTTGCAGCAGCATGGACTATCAGCTCGGAGACCGTGGCTGCGGTTACCCTTGACGCTGCATCACAGACAGGAGTGCCTGCAATGGTGTAGTCAACGACGAACCTGGGTGCACGAATGGCAAAACGTCATTTTTTCGGATGAATCCAGGTTCTGTTTACAGCATCATGATGGTCGCCTCCGTGTTTGGCGACATCGCAGTGAACGCACTTAGGAAGCGTGTATTCGTCATCGCCATACTGGCGTATCACCCGACGTGATGGTAAGGGGTGCCATTGGTTACACGTCTCGGTCACCTCTTGTTCGCATTGACGGCACTTTGAACAGTAGACGTTACATTTCAGGTGTGTTACGCCCCGTGGCTCTACCCGTCATTCGATCCGTGCGAACCCTACATTCAGCAGGATAATGAACGACGGCATACTGCTGGTCCTGTTCGACTGCTGCCATGGCCACACATTCTCCAGATCTCTCACCAATTGAAAACGTCTGGTCAATGGTTGCCGAGCAACTGGCTCGTCACAATACGCCAGTCACTACTCTTGATGAACTGTGGTATCGTGTTGAAACTGCATGGGCAGCTGTACCTGTACACGCCATCCAGGCTCTGTTTGACTCAATGCCCAGGCGTATCAAGGCCGTTATTACGGGCAGAGGTGGTTGTTCTGGATACTGATTTCTCAGGATCTATGTACCCAAATTGCGTGAAAATGTAATCACATGTCAGTTTTAGTATAATATATTTGTCCAATGAATACCCGTTTATCACATGCATTTCTTCTTGGTGTAGCAATTTTAATGGCCAGTAGTGTAGCTAAGAATCCACTTAGGCCATCTCCCCTGCAGGTTATTGGGTTCTCGAATGGCTGGACATGGACAGTTCCAGTCATGTTCAGATTCACTTATTTATTTACAATAGTTTATTACAGAAGACTAGTACAGGGGCAACGAGAGTCTAACCCACGATCCTCGGTGTGGATGAATTGTTGTGTAGTCGCATACGGCCGCCGCTCCCAGCATGCCTCGACAGTGGAGAGACCTTGTGTGGTAGTCATTCCACACGGGCTTTGGAGATTCGTCATGTCCCGGCGCTTAGCCTAGGCATTGTTGTGCTGCTAGTTATGCGAACCGAAGGCCTGTCCAGCTGTGGCGAGTTACGGACTTCCAGGGCTTGAACCCCGGCCTCCGGCACCTGGTGATGCCGGACCCCCAGCGTATCGACAGCTGGGGTGGTCTCAGCTCGTTCTTTCGTCCATAGTGCAGTGACTGCACCCTCCCCTCCTCCCCCTCCCCTCCCCACCCACGCAAGGCAGGCAGATGGTCCCGTAGGGTGGCAAACGGAGACAGTTACTCCAGCGGATGGTGGGGCAGCAGCGACAGTCTCACTTCTACAGCAGTCGTCGATTCGATGCTCCTTGCCAGTTGGACAGCAGGTATTTATACGCATGAGGACGGGCTTGTTGACGAGCAGACGCCTCAGGTGTCACGCATTCCATTTGCTTCAATGTGCCACCGAAGCGTCACAGATTTCGGGAATCTCAGTGGTCACTGAACAGTCGTGTACTGAGTCGTGTGTGTGGGCGAAATGCTTTGTTAAATAATTACGGCAAGCAACGCATTTGCAAATGGTTCAAATGGCTCTGAGCACTATGGGACTTAACTTCTAAGGTCATCAGTCCCCTAGAACTTAGAACTACTTAAACCTAACTAACCTAAGGACAGCACACACAACCATGCCCGAGGTAGGATTCGAACCTGCGACCGTAGCGGTCGCGCGGTTCCAGACTGTAGCGCCTAGAACCGCTCGGCCACCACGGCCGGCACGCATTTGCAGCTACAAGCATCTGCACAGGCTCGCACCTCTACAAACTATATGCCCATCCCATCCCTTTTTCAGTCGATAAGAGTCACAATCAGGTCCAAAACTTTTCTCTTGTCCTTTTTGTCATGCCAAACATCACCATTCCATTGTTCATTGGTAAGCCTCAATATCTGAATTTCTTGAGCATTTAACATACTTGCTTCACTTCCGTAAGTATATTCTGGTTATAGTCTTCCCATTTAAAACAAATTGGGAATTTATTTCTGAATACACTAAACAGTTCCCAAGCGGACTTCATGCCATTTACATTTCCCTACTTATTTCCGTTTGTTGTCTTCACTTCTCCTAAGGTTACAAGGTCATAAATTGTTTCACTAACTTCACCGTTTATTTTTTACTACTCTTCTGTCGGCACACTGCTTATAAGTTATTTTGGTCCCGTAATTGCTCTTCAGGCCTACTACTCCATCCTATGCTGAAGACCTTCTTGATCTGCAGCAAACAAAAAAAAGTCGCCTGTAAATCTAAAAAGCTTCAGATAATCATTTTCCATGCCTTTTTCATATGAAGACCCATTCAAAAGCTGCAGAGGATAGTACATGAATTGAATTTTGTTGATTGGTTGATTTAGGGGAGGGAACCAAAGAGCGAGGTCAAAGGTCCCATTAGATTAGGGAAGGATGGGAGAGGAAGTCGGTCGTGCCCTTTCATAGGAACCATATTTCATGAGAGACATGTTGGAATACATTTACGGCAGATGTTCAGTCAGCGTCATTATGTGTATCATACCTTCGCAACAGCAACCGTCGAGCTCAGTTGAGCATGGCAGAACCATCGTTCATGAGATGAAATACATGAACTCTGGCGGTAATCGCAGTAACGTGCACCACGCCTTTGACATGTCCCCAGAGTAAAAAACATATGATGGCGATAAATCAAAGACGTTGGCCGCGTAATAGGTCCTACTCGACATAGACCGAGTCGACAATCAATGTCCTCGAACACAAAGTCTGAAATGGGCTGAGGCTGGTCACGCTGGAAACATCATTTGCAATGCACAGCAGAAGGAATTGCGCCCAGGAGAAACTAATACAAGGAGCTTCACAGTATACTGCTGGCCGAAGCATGAATTCTAGAAGATAATTACGAACGACTCGAACCCAAAAGTTCAGGTCAAAACTTTCTTGGTCACATCTAGTAGCATTTGCATGTGGGTTCTCATGGTCGCAGACGCGACAATTGCCACTGATAAAATCCAAAATCCATTGTTCTCGCATAAGGCCTTCCTCTGTCAACAAGTTCAAAACAAAGCCTCCAAGTTTCTATAATGTAATGGGTAAGGCGAATCAAAAGTATTGCGGTGTGGATATCTCTTATCAGGAACACGATATCAAAGACATGGCAAGCAACTTTTCCATTAGCTCTCGTTAGAGTCGGCGAACTAACACAATTCGTATCCCACGGTGCGAGGAGAAACTCGTATGAAGCAGAATAACACCTAACTGCAACTAACTGCTCTGTTCTGTTTGCCATTATGAATGCGGCTTCTGCTGATAATGATGATACTGCATTTCTTGTGGCGCAAGACGTCTTTAACGAACGTACTAAAATATTTGAAACTAGTGTTCTTAAGAGTGATAAAGCTATAAATTTTAGTGACAATAAAAATATAGTATGATAACTACCACGTGTCCACCCTCCCTCCCCCACACAAACATACATTTTGAGCAATCTCCTCCCTCCTTCCCTCTTCCTCCCCCCTGCCCCCCTCCCTCTCTCTCTCTCTCTCTCTCTCTCTCTCAAACACACACACATACACACACACAGAGTGTGTGTGTGAGAGAAAGACATACAGACGTACAGACAGGCAGAGATAAAGAGAGGGATCTGCAAGTTATGTCGTTTTTAAAACTTCCGAAAAATTCGAAATGTTCAACGGAAGGATTTTAAGAGTTAAGAGTGCAACAGCCTTGTCGAAGATTAAGTAGAGACTCATATGTCTCCAAGAAAATGTAATTCCATCAGATCAGCAGAAAAAAGTGTTCGCCTCATCACCGGACTAAAATTTGTGAGGCAGCCACTCTGTAATACATTAAAACCTCCAGCCCAAAAGCTTAGACCGGATAAAAGGCAACGCAACGCAGGTAAACTTGCAGATTACTAACGCCACACACATAAATGTAGCGAATTCCTCATAAATAGGCGGAGGTTTCATAACTCTTTGATTACACGGTTGGCGAATAATCACTGGAAAAGTAACAACAGCAAAACACCAGGGAGTATGAGGAAAGACCAGACAAAGCTAGTAAGAAAAGCAGGTACCTGGTTGCAGTTTATTGGAAGAATACAGAGGTGTTGCTTGGAAAACAGTAGTTGATCATTTCTTCAATATAGTTCTGGGATAAGTACCAGATAGTAATAACAGATGACGAGGAGAAGATAAAACGAAGAGCATCCCGTTATTTCACTGTTGTGTTAGTAATTTAAAACATGTATGAGAACAAAGGAGGAAAGGTAATAATGGAAGATAAATAACGAAATTCTCACATTAAACCGGCTGTAAATAGGGATACAGCCGTTCTCTCCCACCTTTCAATCCACAAAGAAGAAGCAATGACGGAAATAAAAGATATAATCGCGAGAGAAAATTCATAGTGAAATAATATCTACGGTAAGATTCACTGGTGTCATTGCTGTCCTTTCTGCAAGTGAAAAAAGAATTACAGGATCTGTTCAATGGAATTAACGGTTAATGAGTACATAATATGCACTGAGAGTAAACCGAAGAAAAACTAATGAGGAGTAGCAGAAATGATATTACTGAGAAATGTAGCACCAAAACTGGAGACCAGAAACTGGGCGAAATGCTACCTTGGAAGCAAAGTAACGTGTGATGGACGAAGCAAGGAACACACAAACAGCAGAGCAGCGCGGGTGAAGGTGGCATGCTTGTCCAAGAGAATTCTACTGCTATCAGACATCAGCCTTATGTTGAGAAACGTGCTTCTGGACCACAGGGTTTTATGGAGCCAGTCATAAACTGTGGAAAATGCAGAAAAGAAGATAGTTAGAAGAAAATTAGACGAACTGAGAGAAATGTGGAGATCCTCAGCACATTCGACGAGGGATCATAGGACATGTGTGAAGACATCAATAAATGGCTGCCGTGAAAGAGCTGTAGTGTGAAAAAAATGCAAGAGAAGACAGTTATTTGATTATACCCAAAAAATAACTGGGGGCGCAGTGTGTATCTGCTACTCTGAGATGAAGAGGTTATCACAGGAGAGAAATTCCTGGCGGACTGCATCAAAAGACTCAGAATACTGCTGATCCAAAAAAGTCGTTATGATAACTTATTTCAAATATAATGAATAATTGTGCTTATTACACTGGTGGCCATTAAAATTGCTACACCAAGAAGAAATGCAGATGATAAACGGATATTCATTGGACAAATATAGTATACTAGAACTGACATGTGAATACATTTTCACGCAATTTGGGTACATAAGATCCTGAGAAATCAGTACCCAGGACAACCATCTCTGGCCGTAATAACGGTCTTGATACGCCTGGGTATTGAGTCAAACAGAGCTTGGATGGCGTGTACAGGTACAGCTGCCCATGCAGCTTCAACACGATACCACAGTTCATCAAGAGTAGTGACTGGCGTGTTGTGACGAGCCAGTTGCTCGGCCACCATTGACCAGACGTTTTCAATTGGTGAGAGATCTGGAGAATGTGCTGGCCGTGGCAGTAGTCGAACATTTTCTGTATCCAGAAAGGCCCGTACAGGACCTGCAATATGCGGTCGTGCATTATCCTGCTGAAATGTAGGGTTTCGCAGGGATCGAATGAGGGGTAGAGCCACGGGTCGTAACACATCTGAAATGTAATGTCCACTGTTCAAAGTGCCGTCAATGCGAACAAAAGGTGACCGAGACTTGTAATCAATGGCACCTCATACCATCACGCCGGGTAATACGCCAGTATGGCGATGACGAATACCCGCTTCCAATGTGCGTTCACTGCGATGTCGCCAAACAAGGATGCGAACATCATAATGCTGTTACATATAACTGTTTTCATCCGAAAAAATGACGTTCTGCTATTCGTGCACCCAGGTTCGTCGATGAGTATATCATCGCAGGCGCTCCTGTCTACGATGCAGCGTCAAGGGTAACTACAGCCATGGTCTCCGAGCTGATAGTCCATGCTGCTGCAAACGTCGTCGAACCGTTCGTGCAGATGGTTGTTGTATTGTAAACGTCCCCATCTGTTGACTCAGGGATCGAGACGTGGCTTCACGATCCGTTACAGCCATGCTGATGAGATGCCTGTCATCTCGACTGCTAGTGATACGAGGCCGTTGGTATCCAGCACGGCGTTCCGTATTACCCTCCTGAACCCACCGATTCCATATTCTGCTAACAGTCATTGGGTCAGCAATGCAGCAATGTCGCGACACGATAAACCGCTATCGCGATTGACTACAATCCGACCTTTATCAAAGTCGGAAACGTGATGGTACGCATTTCTCCTCCTTACACGAGGTATCACAACAACGTTTCACCAGACAACGTCGGTCAACTGCTGTTTGTGTTTGAGAAATCGGTTGGAAACTTTCCTCATGTCAGCACTTTGTAAGTGTCGCCACCGGCGCCAGCCTTGTGTGAATGCTCTGAAAAGATAATCATTTGCATATCACAGTATCTTCTTCCTGTCGGTTAAATTTCGCGTCTGTAGAATATCACCTTCGTGATGTAGCAATTTTAATGACCAGTAGTGTATAATCAATGCGCATTTCTTACACCACTCATCAATCTTATGAACTTCTTCCAGATTTCGTGTGAGGTAATAAGACCAGTTAATGTAAGACAACTGAAGTGCGAAACGTGGGTCCTAGTAAAAATATAGCTCCTCCCTCTCTTATGCCATAGGTGGCAATCAAATCCTGGGACGGTTATCTTGGATTCTGTAAACCGAATAAGGCGAATGATTAGAAAGGACAGGGACGATTTCCTACTCCATCCTTGACAATTCAAGCTCATGCTCTCGTCTTTAACGACCTCGTCACAGACAGAAACTCTAATCTTTCTTCCTTCCATTCGCCTCTGTTACATATAACTGTTTTCATCTTTTCAAAGCAAACATTTCCACGCGATTGCGAACAACTATGAACATTCAGCAAAACAAGATTTAAGTGTTCATGTCTTCATGTCTTCCGCCAATCACCTTCTGATTTTTTTTTTTGAGGTCATCCTGAGTGACCTTGCTTCCTATACTGGTCAGTTCGTCAACTCATTTGAGTACTGCATCTTCCCCGGATTTGATCTTAAGCTCCTCGATATTGTCCTTTATACCATTCGTCGCCTTTGTCCTATGCATTCTAGGCATCTCGAATAACATTTTTCCAAGTCTTCCTATTTTCTGGCGGAGCCTCTTTTGTCTGCAAACCGTAGCACTGTTATGCTCTTCTTTTCCATTTTTATTCCTCTTCCGAAACTGTATTTTTACATCTAACAAACTGAAGAGCCAGCAAGGGAGCAAGGATCATTTCATCGGCTGATCAGATTTTAATATAGAGTTCCGTAGTTCCAGCCTTTTGAAAAAAATTCCTTGACTCCCACGAAATTGGCTTTTATTAAAACTTTTGAAGCCATATAAATCATACGTGAATGTGTAATCACGGTGTTAATTGGAGGCATTATGCAAATTTCGGACACAGATATAACATTCAATTTTTCGTGGAAAAACCTTGAAGGAGGCCATGATAGCCGCTATTTATCTTTTACAGGAAGAAATTAATAATCTGCATGATATTAAAGATAATAAAACTTAAGGTCGAGTTCCGTTATCAGTAAATCAACCTAAAAGTAAAGCAGAGGACACGTAATTTCCAGTTCCGTGCTCGTGTGAGCTAAACGCCCGAAGTACATTATGTCGGAGAAACAAGGTAATTGAAATCTTTCCTGTATAGGCATATTGGCACAGGTATACGGTGGTGATGAGGGGAACAGCATCAGATTGAGCGTTTATCTGTTTGTTTGAAAAGATGACATTCCAAAGTGAAACACCCCGGGAAATCGAACCATCTTTCTCGTATTATCTTGCAACAAATTAAAAACTTTCCTGAATAAACCTATGTGTTTGGATTCACTTTTAACACTCTGTATGGACGCTGCAACCAACAACGTCAAAGTAACTTCTTTTCTTTTTCACTTCTGAATTGACACACTCGATTTTATCTGATGTCGAAAATTAAATTCCTTTAACAATGTCTTTTGTCGTTGACTTTCGTGCTGCGGATTAAATTAGTTGTATAAATGCAGCAACAAGCCACTTCTCATACTTCTTTATTTATGCACAGACGTGTTTAGAGTATGCACCCATCTTCAAAGACACAAATACACTGCCTGACAAAAAAAGTGAAGCATCGAAAAGACGTGGTCGGATGTTAGTGTTGCTTCGTACACGTTCACATCATCGACAGGTTCATAAATAGAGTTGCAATTCTGGGAAACAGATAGAAAACGGCCACCAGAGTGCCTTAGAGTTTTTCGTGTTTTGTGCTGTTACCAAGCCTGGTATATCAGGGGCATAAACAGCATCGGATTTTGAGTGATCGCTGTGAAAGACAAGGGAATGCCACACACTCGTGTGAGACAGTGTTATCAGTGTCTCATAGATTTTGAAGTTGGCCTCGTTGTGGTACCTCATTTGGCCAGATGGTCAATTCGTGCAGTATCCAAATTTGTGGGGTATTTGAATGTGACATGGACCGACGCCAGGCTGCATGGGAACGTGACGGCAGACACACTCGTGGTTAAAGTTTCAATCGACCATGTCTGATCACCACAAAGGAGGATCGATCGTCCGGTTGTGTACCAAGCACATCGTAACCCAGTCAGATGTGTGGTTGTCATCCGACAACAGGTGAAGGACTCCCTGCAACATTCTGTGTCATTCCGCTTCACTGACACTGAATAACCGTTCCATCACCAGGTTGCCGTTAACACCAAAACACCAACGGCTGCATTTGGAGTGGTGATTTGACCGGGGAGCATGGTCAGCTGATGAATGGTGTCGAATAGTGTTCACCGATGAATCGCGGCTCTGCTCTACCCTGAATGACTATCATCAGTGAGTATGGTGGCGACATGGGGAGAAGTGTCATTCTTCCAACGCTTTGGAGAGGCTCAGCGATATTAGTCCTCCGTCATGGTGAGGAGGGTGACTTCAGGTCACCGCTAGTGTTGACTAAACGGTACTCTGACGGCACAACTGTATGTCATGGTCAACCTGCGTCCTAATTTGTTGAGAGAGGACAAGTCACTCTCTCACTATTCTCCATATTCAAGGGCACTATTTAATGTTGTCTTTACACCCAAGACATCGTTTTTGTCAGCTGACAGGTAGTTGTCAGCAAAGGCAAGCATTGATAGGAGCTTGTATTTTGTTAATGCATGATGGACCTTTATGGTGGCTGTTCTTCGAATAGTATTTTTCGTGATTTGGGAATAAGCAGGTGGTTAGGTCATTTAATAGTAAATCTTGCAGTGGACGTTTGGGGCTTGAAAGCCATGTCCAGCTGTTAGGGAAGGAACATCTGGAAGCACTTAACAGGAACAGAATACTGGGCCCAATAATGTCTCACATTGGTGTGCAGACAATGTGTTCGGTCGAAGAGGCGAAAAAACTGTCTACCTGGACCTACATTATAGGCGCGCGCCTCTTGCCACAGCAGGGGAAGGGGTTTTGAGAGAAATCTAGGTCACCCAGCCAGCACATTATGGCAGTGTCTTAAAAGCAGTTTGTGAACAGGGATGACGCCCATAAAAATTTGTGAGTTTCCATGTTTATTGTGGACTGGACACTGAAGGGAGCCATCAGGTGGTGTCATCCCTTGCCTGTGGAGTTTTTTGGGAAGCCTCATGTCTTAAAAACTATTTTAGAAGAAACGCAACATCTATGGTGGCTCTGGAATAATCTATGTTGGGTGGGACACAAAAGTACTTCTCTTATTTTAGCTGGGGCCCCTGCCTGTATACGTGCTAACATCCGAGTAGTCCAGGTAATGATCTCCATGACAAATTATTTTAGAACTATATGGAAACTCAAAACACGCTGCCTGAAGCGGCCATGTAAAAAAAAGAGTCAGGAGGACAACGTCTCGTCCTCTCTGTGTGAGAATTCGCAAATCAGGAATTGGCTGCTTCTCCCGAAAAGAGAAGAATAATTTTAACTTTGATTTGGACTGGCCAACGAGTAGAGCAGACGAGTTGGATGGGAGACATGGAGCTCATGGAATCTTTTGAATGACACGAAGCCCCTGTGTTGAGCAGGGGTCGAAGTGCTTTTGTGGAGTTTACTGAGGTTTGATGGAAAGTGAGGAGGGGAGGAACTTGGTCTTCTGACTCAGACTCCAGAAAAGTCTGGTTTTGACTTTTGTTATGAGCTGTTTGCACTTGGGACACTAGTCCTGAGCGTGCCTTCGCTCTAGCACTGGTCTTGACTGGGGAACCTGTGGTGAGGACTTAGCTGTACCGACAGTTTGGATGTCAGTCATCTCGGACAACTCTATGTCCCAAGGGCAATCTTATGCGTGACAGGTCTGCCGATTTGACGTTCGATCTACTTGTTCACACTGCTGTATGAGTGAGTCAAATTGGTCCACTGTATCAACGGCGAACGGAAGTGCCCCGCTGGAATCTGCCAAGATTTCAGGTCTCCATTAAACCCTGAACAGACAGAGGCATTTCCTGTGCCATGACTGGCGTAGTGAGTAAACCGCTTTGTGTGAATAGTTGGCGGCTTGCCATAGCATTGCTAGAAAGTGGCATGCAATCGAATGAAGCTATAATCCATACCATATGGCTGCCATTTGAGTGCGTAGATCTGTTTATTTTTAATCAAAATATCCGCGGGTGTACTGCCGGTCTGCAGTGTCCAACGGGCACAATATTTCGGCCATCATACATGTCGCCATCATCAGGTGAACTGACAGACTGAGCTCCTGTGAACGTGCCGGTACAGAGATCCGTACTCGGCGGCGACCGAAACCAGTTCCCCCCCAGCAGCCATAGCGTACGGATCTCCGTGCCGGCACGTTCACAGGAGCTCAGTCCGTCAGTTCACCTGATGATGGCGACATCTATGATCGCCGAAATATTGTGCCCGTTGGACACTGCAGACCGGCAGTACACCCGTGGATATTTTGATTATCAAATACGTCGGGAGAAACTCAAGAATCACTATTTATTTTTCTTATCAGTAGCGCACTGTATGAGAAAGGAGTGGTCTAAGGGACCTATAGAATTACTTATTGAATTACAGAGACATGAAACATGTTTTTGTGACACAAAATCACCCACATACCATAACAAACACACCAGTAAATACTCACTCCACAAAACAGTTGATTCACTGAAGGAGGTTAGGTTTTCGTCTCATGCCAAAATTGTAGCGAAGATGAAAAGTATACGAAAGACGTTTGTTCTGAAACTTAATAAATTTCTTCGACGAAGAGTGGTATGGGATCTGCGTACGTTTATGAACCCACAGTGTGGTATTTTAAGAAACTTCTGTTCTTGCGAGACCACGTTCAGGCCAGGAAATGGACTTGCAGCGCAGAATTAGCACAAGAAAGCGTAAACGACACTAAAAATACTAACATCAAAGTAAGTAATTTTTTACCCTTCAGTTTCCCCTGTAGTTAGTACAGTAGGTTAAAAAAATCTAAGCTGATAACTGGTTTGCCTTGGTCGTCTGCACAAGACTCGTTATACGATATTTTATGCAGTGTGTGTCAAAATAACTCAATTGTTTGGCTCGTCTCGGTTTTGATTTGAAGAATGTGGGTTCGAACATCACTAGTATCGTTGTTTTTTTCCTTTGTAACTTAAAATACTATGTGCAGGTGAGTTCATGATGCATGAACTTGGTCCGCAGCTCGTGGTCGTGCGGTAGCGTTCTCGCTTCCCACGCGCGGGTTCCCGGGTTCGATTCCCGGCGGGGTCAGGGATTTTCTCTGCCTCGTGATGACTGGGTGTTGTGTGATGTCCTTAGGTTAGTTAGGTTTAAGTAGTTCTAAGTTCTAGTGGACTGATGACCATAGCTGTTAAGTCCCATAGTGCTCAGAGCCATTTGAACCATTTTTTTTTTTGCATGAACTTGCACAGTGTCTCGTATTGGTTATAATTACATCCAGCCACAAAAAGATTAAAGCACGCACTGCAAGCTGTGTACAATTGTTATCATTATCATTTAGGATGACTGTCTTGTAAGTGAGATCCAAACTCTCCCGTTAAAGTTACTGAGGATTTCATAATTACAAAGGAATGTGATGTTGCACAAGAAGGCCAGGGATTTCAAACAGCATCATTGTCTTCATCATAGAACAGTCCAAGAGGGAGTGGTATGACCAAGGAGATAAAAAAGGAAGAGTGCTTACACTGAAGAAGAAAATGCTATGTTGAAAAAGCTGACAATGTACTGACCAGCACAAATAAACTCAAAACTGCTCCCACTAATGTTGAAGCATTTGGGTCGTATGTAACAGCTTTTCTACGGCAAATGTACAAGAGGAAGACTTTGACAATAATGCATAACAAGACTGCTTATTTTTTATATTGAATAATAAGTTTGTTTATTTTCATTAAAATTTAATTTCTTAGTATCTACTGAATACAAGTTGAAAACTGTGCATTAACTTGAATGTGAAAAGTAATTACAAAATTTATTCCTATTACTAATTGAGTTTATTAATGAATATCATACACTCTCCTTCATACCATATTACCTTTTCAATAATAATTTACATTAATTATATTTAAGATTTGGCACTGTATCAGTACTTTTTTTTACAGATCCCCGCTCCACTGTACATATCCTGTAGTGTTGAAACATTCCTGAAGAGAGTTCCTCACTTTCCTACCTTCTTTAACTGACTTTTGTTGACCTAATCTTCCTATGCCTCTCAGATTATTGGGCTGCCATTCTTCTGGAATGATAACACACTGATCTGTGTCCTCTGTTTTTCCAATTGTCCAACGTAATTCATCCACATGTTTCAAGTACAAAATTATGTAGCACACAAGTGGACAGTGTGATTTTCTCCACAGTTTCAACACGTAGCTCCATTTTATTAAGGATAATTCTGAACCTATTGCTCAGTATTCCAAAAGCATTTTCCGAAGTTCTTCTTGGCCTGCTCAAATAGTAATTAAATATTTTTTGTTACTGCATGAGACATCCCCTATGGCTTCATTACATGCTCTTAAAAGGGAAAAGCATCATCAGCTACAACTATAAAGATACTGCAGTTTGAGTTCCTGTTAATATCTCTAGTGGAGGAATATTCATTAAATGTTCAGCACCAGTAAGAATTTCATAGAGTCGATGTTCTAGAACACTCCTCTATCACTAACCACCCCATTAGAACCTACAGACACATCTAAATTTATACTGTGCATCAATGAAAGTGCCAGTAACACAATGCTGCTACCTCCTGTGTAGGATACCATACATCTAGGTAGTCACAGTTCCATGCACTGCCCATCTAAGCACTGAGACAATTTAGAAAGTTCAACATGTCAATGGGACTTTTAGACACATTTTAACTGATAACCAAGTGTGACCTTAAACTCTGGAATCGTTGTGTATCAGACACATTTTCCCCTAACAACTGAAAATGATGAATTATGAAGTGTACTGATTTTGTCTGAAGATTCCTCAAGTAGGAGGAAAACAGTTCTGGCATATTAATTGTAAGGTTCAATTCTTAAAATAAACTTTTACAAAGTAGAGCTACGTTTTGAATATAACTGCCAAACTATAAAAATATGTGATAATACCTGCATACAGGCAAAGCTGAAGGTTGGATCAGAGATACATCTTTCCCCCAAAATATGTTTTTGGAAACTATTAAGAATGTCACTTTAAAGAATCGTTGCTATTTTGAATTAATTTAGCAGAATAAAGGGAATGCTAGGGGTTTGAAAATTAACTAAACATAAAAAATAAAGTTGCTTCAAAACGTTGTTGTAGAAACACCCAGAATTAACCCCCACGCCGAAGTATGTTTCTCGCTGACAGTAACATATTTGAACACTGAAGTTTTTTTAAATGTGTTATTACATTAACATATTGTGGCCATGTTCTGACGAAATATAAGAAAAGTAACGTACCTCCATGTACGAATCCTTCACGCACTGGTAAACTGCGTCACGAGTCTCAGGTACAACTAGGGTCGTCATGCTTGTAGCTAGTCTAAGTGAAGGCTTTGGGCTTCAGTCCGCCTCTCTAGAATATAGAAGTCTTATTGTTGCAACTGACCCCGAAGTAGTTATCAAATTTGTTAAGAGCTCCCCTCAAGAAACAAATTTGGGTGTGACGAATTGATATTGTAGTGGACGGCATATACCGACTGCGAGAATTAAACGTTCGGTGCTACGAACACATCTCTGTGTCTTTACCGAATCAAAGAATTTGTGAAGGAAATGTGCAGATCTGACGAGCGAGAGGAGGGGAAGGATTGTATTGTCGTGAGACGCCATTACGCTATATAGCAAAGGTTCAAATAGTTTTTTGCACAAAATAAAATCCAATAACTAACATCAAGTATTCAACGTATGTATATCTCCATACCGAAATTAGTTAATTATCACGGTACAGATATTACGAGACGTAGACGGAGGCGAAGTTTGGAACGATACTGCGAATCTGCATTTTCCACTGTGATAATTCGTTGAGAGATTATCTCCGAATTAATAAACTTTAACTTGCTAAATTGTTGGACCTATCATGCAGATTCATGAAACAATATAGCACACAGTTGTGCCGAACGATCTGCGTAGCGAATAAAGGTTTCAGAGATTTCACGTGGAGAAGATAACGACGAGGAATTTCAGCGAGATCGCCGCTGCGGAATATATCTAACGACGAGGAATTTCAGCGAGATCGCCGCTGCGGAATATATCTCTTGCCCTCCTGTGGTATTTAAAACGAAGTATTTATATTTTCCAGGTTTTCAGGAGAGTAACGATAACAGGAAATAAGAAATTAAGCTAATCCAACTAAAACCAATAACTAAATCAATGATTAAAATAAAAGTACACATAAGGAATATTTATTTTCAGTAATAAATAAATAAATAATATTTTTAATTAACTAACCAAACACATTAAACTGTCCTCCAACCTCAGTTCATCATGTAATAGACTGTGCAATTCCCGACCGCTATAGTCAGGTCTTAAAATCCAAGGTCTATTCCCTCATCTTCTCCTAGGCCAATGCAAATTTCTTCGTCGACGTCGCCGAGATATTTCTGCATTAGTGACTGCATAAACAGCAGCTGGCACTCTCAGGTCGTCATCAGCCATTTTCTAAAATAACGTTGGGCCATCTGCAGCTACCAGATGGCATGCCAGCTCTTGGAGCAGTAAGTTGTACCATTTGTTGCACCATTTGTGGCGCAAGATCTTAGCTGCACCACCGTAATATAACTTCTGTGTAGACTAGATCCATCTAAGTTTATTCAGTGTTAGACAATTTCAGATTGAATTATCCATACTTGAGCCAGAGTAAATGGTTGAGTCAGACAAACCTTAGACTTGGGCAACCAGCCACCACACAGAGCAGTGTTAACTTTTTTTGCATATTTGTGCTGCCATCAGTTCATTTGGTATTTTGTCATCATGCTTAACATACATTTTTTGTCCTGTTTTTAATAAATACACTTGTGTCATAACTTTCATGAATGATTACTCCCATGTTGATACATTAATTTCCCATCAACAATTGACTAATAATCAAAAGGGTCACCTTTTCATTAATATCATTTCAACATTCAAGTTCATTTATATTCTGATAAATATGATAACCTCTAATTGCAGGCTATCAACAACAAACACAGTCAAAGTGCAAAATCAATTCAGCAGACGCAATGGATCCGTTATCAAGTGGGTGGTTAACTAGTTAAAGTGATTGCTGTCAGGGCGCAAACTCACAGTCGCCTGTCGCCTTTCAAAGCATACCGCAAGCTCAGTGTAGTCTTGCAGTGTTACCTCCCACGCTACAGTAACGCGGTGTCATTTTTCAACAGGATACTGATCTTGCACACATAGGACGTGTCTGCGTGATGTTTAGGCATTCCTCTGGTCAGCAAGATCCCCAGATATGTCCCCGATAGAACATGTATAGGGCAAAAACTCTCCGTTCGAACAGGCGTAGGAAGGCCCAATTGTACGGACCGGCCTCCGTGTCACCATTTCAGCCCACGGGCGTCATGGATGGCATGTGGTCAGCACAGTGGTCTCCCAGCTGTTGTCAGTTTTCGTGACCGGAGCCGCTACTTCTCTCTCAAGTTGCTCCTCAGTTTACCTTACCAGGGCTGAACGCACCCAGCTGGGCAACAGCGCTCGACAGACCGGACGGTCACCCATCCAAGTGCTAGCCCAACCTGACAGCGCTTAACTTCGGTGATCTGACGGGAACCGGTGTCACCACTGCGAAGAGGCCGTTGGCGAGTAGGGCAAGCTCGGACGTTATCTCCATCCAGTGAATTGGTATATCAAGGACTGGTTACAGCAGTGGTGGACCAGCATGCAATATCGTACTAATAACTAGGATCATACTGTCAACTTCTTTGTAAAGTTCGCTCGATTTGTAGCCACTGAAATATTATCACATAGCCTCTGAAAACACAATGTTTCGTTTCGTTTCTGCCTTCCCTTCTGGGTGTTTCACATATTGTGTGAAACAGTGTACATTACTCTAAATCAAGCTCGGTGAAAATCTGAAGCGTATCTCGGTGTATATGAAGTTATGTGTAAATTTGCTTAAAGTAATATTACAATATTGCTTTCACTTTACGACATCATGGGTCCATTCCAGATTTACAGTATTTACATACACCTTTTCCCTCTCGTCACATAGTGTCTGATTCGTTCAACTGTCGTCTCAGACAGCGTAACACTTTTGTTAGATCTTCCAAAGTGCTGTTGCCACATAGTCTGATATCGATAACACAATACTCATGATTGCCCACTATAATTTGCTTATACCACGACGTCAATAATCAGCGACAAACAACATACCGCTACCTCGGACTTGCTCAACACTACACAGTATCGACAGTCAGTTGACAGATAGCCATGATTCATATTAGTTTGTAACATCATTCGTCAATTCATGTGGCAAAAGCATGAGCTGCCTGCTCGGGTATCCACTCTGACAACTATAAAATCTAGGTTTCCTGCCACAGGTGATAGGCCTTTGGTAGCTGTCATACAGATCCGTAGCCTTCATTTATTTCAGTTGAAGTAAATAATATCGCGTATCTTCAAAATAACTTCTCATGTTTCTTCGGGAAACTTTACCAAAACATAAACTACTGGCTGGCCACCAAGTTGTATTTCAAGTGCATAAGCTGTAATGTTACAAGTGCTTTATTTCTGATTAATCTGATAAAATACCGCTTTAAGTGGACTAAAAATTGGTTACAAGTCAATGGATTGAATGCATCAGTGGAGATGATCTGATTGACCGAAGGTGGTAACAAGCAAAGTGCACCAGCAGTAAGGCTCTGGTGACATTGAGTTATTTTGAGCTTTGCATTGGGGTTGTCTACGGGCAGGGACGGTTCAATGAAGTCATCATCCCCAACAGTGATTTCATCACTGATTAGTCGTATCATCTTAATCAGTGGGAAGCCATACCACCTCCTCATCTCCAGACAATCATAGTGCAGCACTGAAAATGAAACAACATGCTCATAGCGGCGCTGCTGGCGACACTCTTAAGCGACTGGCGAGAAATTTGAAGAGGCATCATCCAGATGTAGAAACACGCCTGCCAACTTTCATTTATGTCGCACTTCTTTCTGGTGTTGTGATTTTTCCGTCGGTTTAGCTCAATCGTGTTAATGATAAATTTGAAACTGTCTCCTCCTCCCCTCTTCCTTTACCCCCAGCCAATCATAGCGCAACATTAAACATTCAAGATGATGGTAACAGACCAACAGCGTGCTTCACGAACCCCTCCTTCCCTTCTCTACCCAACAATTCAGAGCATAATATTAGAAAATAGCCCAATTTTACAAATGTCAACTTAAAAACGCCTCTGCACTCTCGTTAGCTCCAGTTAGTCATACAGCAGTATTAAAAGATCCCCAAGGTGATGGGACAATAAACAGTTGTGCTTTATACCCCACCTTTCCTCCCAACCCATCATACTCTTATCTCCAACCAGTCATTTAAATGATTTGTAAAAATGATGTCAAATTACATTATTTCTGAAGTACACTTCCTCCTCCCCTCCCCCCTGTCTCCAACCAATTACAGCACAGTATTCACAAGATATGTGAAAATGGTGCCAGATATGTGATAAAAATTGTGTAACCTCCACTTGAAAGTTGAAGATATATCATTATTTCCAGTATAAAAATGGCGTCGTGTTACGTTCCTTTCGCACACACACATATACAATGCTAAAATGACTCCAAGGTCAAATATGTGCATTATGTGTGTACACACACGTGTTCTATTTCATAGATCAAATGCTTTTATACTCCTTAAACACACGTGTGATCAGTAGCTAATTCTTGTAAATTTTCCCAGAAATAACAACACATTTCCCATGAAATTACCCTCTGAATTGTCATTTACCTTGAAATATTTCCTCACTAAATCTCTTCTCACATATGTGTTTGCACACACTTTTCACCTCTGTGTCGTCAGTTTATATATATAACAGATATATATTACGAGACAATTCAAACTGTAGTCTATTCACTAATAAAATATTACTCACAGTTATTCGTTCGTCCGGCAAAATTCTGAGTTTCTTCTCATCTGGTTGTAGGTTAGAGGGCGCACAACCACTTCACTTATAAAACATCGACATATTTTTAAGTCACTATGTTTTTATTTTGTAGTTTGCCGTAAAGAAATTAAAAAAGCTACACACCTAAACACATGCATCCACATTCATACGCGAACACACACACACTCACACACATACGCACACACAGAGAGCGAGAATAGAAAGCTACAATCGTTAGGATAGCAAAATTTACGTAAACAAATAACAACAGAGACACCGAATGAGCAAACAATTACGACATAAATCGTTCTCAGTTCTTGTAGGAAGCATCTGCAGCTCTTGATAGATCACCAGTGATGATCCACAGCAGTTAAATTATGAGGGCAGAATTGTGGTTAGCCGGAGAGAGGGTTGCAGAGAGTTGAATGTGGCCCTGATAGCTTTCAGGGAAAGAGTGAAGAGTGAAAGGGGCCAATAAGACCCACTTGCACAAAAGTTGAGGGCAACTTGTGCCTTAATTTTTTGACCTCGACTACTTTATGTCCTTTTTTCATTTCTATCGTTTTGTTAGAACATCAAACATACACGCTCTGGTAAAGAACGCTGCATGTGTGATCTTTCTTTATTTAGTTTTTCTTTTTATACAATCCATTTTGCTCCTCACCTTCTCCTTTTGTGTGTGTATGTGTGTGTGTGTGTGTGTGTGTGTGTGTGTGTGTGTGTGTGTGTGTAACTGGGAGGGTGCTTGTTTCGCCCTGATATTATGGACAAAGCATTGTGTTAAATTATATCATTTTGTGTTTTAAATTAAGTTGGTGTGAAAATGCATAGCTTTCGCGAATATGTATTATTCTGTGAGTTGTGGGGTAAATTAATATGTTTTTCGGAGTTACGTATGTCTTCCTTTGTCCTGAAATAATGAAAATTTGGAAATTTGTGGTAAGGTCTTACGGGACCAAACTGCTGAGGTCATCGGTCCCTAAGCCTACACACTACTTAATCTAACTTGAAATAACTTACGCTGTGGACAACTCCAACAATACCACCACTTGCATAGTACGTTAGAAATAAGATTAATAATGTTGTTCACGCAGCATAGGTTCGCTTTATCGGGCAACAACAAAGTTATCGACTGTGGATAGTATCGTCAGAATGGAAATAATGAAGTCACTGTATAAAGTCATTAATTTCGGCACTTATCTAGAACGGATTCCCACGTAGATTTCGTCGAAGTTGTTATGGCTCATCTTGTTGATTCTAGGGTGATTACACTTTGACCGCTAGAAGGTCCAGATCTGTATTTTAGCAATATCTGAACAAATGCGTTTTTCAGGAAATTCTTAATGATCAAACAATCCCAGATCAGAACAATGGTATGGTAGAAATAATTTTTGACTTTGTGTTCACGATCCACATTTTTATTAAACTTCTTGTAAATTCGCATGCACTTCTTCTTAATTGTCACATCATCAAGAAAACAGTTTTGTATCAATCTTCATATATTTAATTTCCACTTAAACCAAACACAAGGCTTGACTGTTCTTTTAAACTTCTGCAAAGCGAAACAAAGAATGCTCTGTGCGCATTCGCGCCAAAACAGTTACAAGTAAGTCAAAGATAATGACAGTCTCACAGAAATGAATACACACAAGAACCATATCACTGTAATATATCGATACATCGGAGTACCTATACATTAATAAAACCAAATGTGACTATTGTCACAAAAATATGTCTGTTACTTCGTAGAGAAGTAGTATGATATTACTGGTAACGAGAACTGGGCTTGGAGCGCCGTAATGGTAACGTAAATAAAGAACCATTACACAACACACACACCTATGCCCGAGGGAGGACTCCAATCACCGACGGAGAAAGCCACACGGACAGCGACTTCGGTCATGTGGTAGTCTTTCTAGTGTAAGGATAAGGAGTGTTACTTGCAAAGATTTTGTGTGTTCGTACTACATGCGAAATGCATTCTACCTACTCGTTTCCTCCAATTTTAATTGTGTTTCTTTAGTGTGATTGATTTTGGCCATCGCTACACCACACGTCTTTTAGTTGCATCCTTGTGGTCATGTTTACTTAATAGTTCTTTTTCCTGTCAACTCAATGAATGCCTGCGTGCCGACATTTTTATGAATTGTTTTGCAGTTTCTGAACTTAGGAAACTGATTGATTTTTGGCCAACAGCCCACTGCATGTCTCTTGACTTACATTATCTCCTTGTGGTGATGTTTAATGAATAGATCCTTCTCCTTTGAGCTCTATGAATACGTGCATACCCCTGTTTTAATGAATTATTTCACAGTGTCTAAATTTACATAAACCGATTAATTTTTGGGCAGCAGCCCATCACGTGTGTCTTAGTTCATACTTATCTTGACATGGTCACGTTTAATGGCCAGATCTTCTTCCCCTGAGCTCAATCAATATCTGCATCCCCGCATTTGGTGAAACATTTCGCGATTTCTGAATTTATGTAAACTGCCCACCACATGCCCACCTGTTCTGGTCCTTTTTAGCGGATAGATCTCTTTCCCTTGAGCACAAAAATACCTAAGTGCATGTGATTATGGATTAATTCTCATTTCTTAAATTTATTAAATTTAATTTATTGATTTTCGGGCACTGGCCACAGTCAGTTTATGAGTAGGTATTCTATTCTTCTGCTACTCAATCAGCAATTTAAACTCGTTCTTGTACTATAAGATGGTTACATATATTAGTGGAAAATTTCCGCAAGTAATGACATTTTATTTTTGTGATCTTGTATGTATTGGTGGTTGATTCTGACAGTCCATCTACGCATAGAGCCTGGCAATCTCCAGTGCTCTCTAGGTCCCGTTCATTGAGTTACCCTAACGAGTGCATTCATCCCATGTGAATGATTCATGTGTGCATCCCCTTCCGGTACGTATTTTGTTCCTCAGGTTCTCATCAAGCAGGCTGAACTGTACCATACACACCTAATTTCAGTTCTCTGTAAGACAGTTCGCTAGTTAAGGGGTCAGTTTTAAAATGAAACATCATATTATTTTCAAATTTCGTTTTATTGGATTGTGTGACACAAAATAGGGCTTCGTTTACAATGTTAACTAATAAATAAAAGTTGTAATCAATAGACTTCGATACGAAAAAACAAACGCAGCATCTGATCTCAGTCTCCTTTTCGCAGTGATTCTGAGGGCCACCAAAAGATATACAGAGGGGTCGAAAAAAATTGACGGAGTTGTCTCATTTTTGGTGAAAGTGCAGCGTACAGTCCAACTTAAAGATATTACTGTAGGTGTTCGAAATGATCACCATTAACATCCACACACAAACGATGCCGCCGAACTGCAGCACGAACTACTAACTGCAACGTGTTCAGCTGGATATTTGCACATGAATGTACGATGGATTCTCGAAGTTCATCCAATGTTCGTGGCTTTTGTCGATAAACGACGTCCTTTAGTGTTCCCCACTGGTAAAAGTCCAGAGGAGTTAGGTCTGGGGAACGTGGTGGATACTCCACAGCACCTCTACGGCCTATCCATCTTCCTGGCAGATTTTCGTCGAGATACGCCCTAACACGATTTTGGTAGTGGGCTGGGGCACCATCTTGTTGAAAGTAAACTTTTCTCTCTTCATACAAGTCTCGGATGGAAGGTAAAATGGATGTCTGAAGCTTCTGAAGGTACACCTCACCGATAACTGTGCCGTCAAAGAAGAATGGCCCAATCAAGCCCCGGTAAGACAACCCACACCACAAATTTACTCCTGGCAAATTCACGGGTTTGTCTACATGGACGTTCGGATTTTCGGCTGCCCAGTAGGTGCGATTGTGGCGATTTACTGTACCATTGAGTTTGAACTGTGCCTCATCAGACCACACAATCATCTCTGCAAACCCTTCATCGTTGCGCACTATGTTTGTAGGCCTAAACCACTCGCAGTACTGCATTCTACAATCTGGGTCGTCCTCGTTCATTGCGTGTACTTGTTACTGTTACAAGTTGTCCAGATCATTGTTTGTGAACATCTTTAACGCAGCCTTCGGCTTCAAATTTGTCTCGAATGCGACGAATCCTTAAATGTGTCGTAGGCTCTGTTTGATACTCATTTCACCATTGCCGTTGAACCTCATTAATGTTTTCGTACTTAAAATACCACTTCAAAGCTTACTTTCTTTCATCGAATGTAAGCCTTGGGCGAGCCATGTTTAGTCGAGTAAGTAGGTGCAACTAAGAACAAAACACTGACTATCTGGCGACTGTCATCTGACAAAACAAAACAACGCAATACAACGCTTGTGTGGCGATTGCTGAAACTACACACTATTACACTACCAAAGATGAGACAACTCCGTCAATTAGTTTGCCAGTTTTGGACTTTTAAACAGTGGATACATTTTTTTGGACCCCTCTGTATTATGAGGTCTGAATATATTGAGTATTAAAAGAGAGCCTAGCCTTCTTAGAATAAAAATCGCCGATTCCGCGGCTCACGGCGTTATTTTCGCCTACAACCCGTGTGCCCATCGAGTACCCAGTGGATTCCTATTGCCATTATCCGTTGCACATCTGTCTACACCATATACCTCGATTAAATTCTTCCGATTGGCACACAAGGTGGCGAATATCGCACGCATGTGCAAGATCTGGCTACGGAGCAGGGCATATAAAGTGTGAATAAAACTCAGAGACAAATGAGATTAGAATCTATCGTGAGACGCAATTCACAGACGCAGCAGAAAAAGGCTTTCAAGAATTCAGGGTGTTCAGGCTATCGTATTATTGACTTAGAGGTTATTTGGAGCGCATTGGGAAAGACCGAGAGGAAACGCACTGTGTGGCATTATTCTGACGATCATTGACTGAAACGTTATTCTAATATTATATCTATAAATGGGAATGGTGAGATATATGTTGTGTACACTGTTCTTTTTTTGTTAACATTTGCACGCTAGCGTTTTCATTGATTTCTTTGGTAACCGAACAGTCAACGTATAACTTGGGAAAAGGAGACTAAGGATGGTATACAGTGAACAGATTCAAGTCGATGAAAGTTGCACTGATTATGCAGAGATGTGGAGATTTGCACAGGATAGACTACTGCGGAGAGATGTGTGAAACAAGTCTACGGACTGAAGACCACAAAAACACTGAACAGCGAGCATAATCAGGAATGTTGTTGATGGAAGATGCCAGCAACGGTGTTTTGACACGTCCTCTATTACTAAGCGAGTGTGTGTTCTCTCATGAAGGCGGCAGCAACAGCTTCAGTACAACAACCACTACGGCAACTTACCGAAAGTGTACAATTACAGCGATTACGGCATAGCCAGATAGTACCACAACCACTCAGTGCTAGCAAACATTTTTTATTTCGATGTAAGTGATTTCAGTCATGGTTCAAATGGCTCTGAGCACTATGGGACTTAACTTCTGAGGTCATCAGTCCCCTAGAACGTAGAACTACTTAAACCTAACTAACCTAAGGACATCACACACATCCATGCCCGAGGCAGGATTCGAACCTGCGACCGTAGCGGCCGCGCTTTTCCAGACTGTAGCTCCTAGAACCGCTCGGTCACTCCGGCCGGCGATTTCAGTCATAATTAACTTCGTAGTTCATCAGAAGTTCCTCTATCCAGAACAACAGTTGAATAATACCGGACTTGAAGTATTCATTGCCGGCCGTTGTGGCCGAGCGGTTCTAAGCGCTTCAGTCCGGAACCGCGCGTCTGCTACTCAGGTTCGAATCCTGCCTCGGGGATGGATGTGTGCGATGTCCTTAGGTTAATGAGGTTTAAGTAGTTCTAAGTTCTAGGGGACTGATGACCTCAGATGTTAACTCCCATAGTGCTCAGAGCCATTGGTGCATTTTTGAAGTATACATTTAAGGAAGCAGTTACAAAAGGCTTGTCCGGATGTGCGTAGGTACCGAATTGTATTGTAAATTAATCACATACAAGGTATTCTAATTGTGCTGAGCCGCTACATAGCGCGTACATAAGCCGTTACGTGATGGAAAATTGATTAGTAGATGTCACGAGAGGCGGATACCTCAGAATAAAGGGAGGCGGGAAATACTGTGTTGTCAGTAGAGAAGCAGTAACAGTACAACAGGTCGGACAGGAAAACTCAATGACTTCAAAAGTGGTTCAAATGGCTCTGAGCACTATGGGACTTAACTGGCTCAAATGGCTCTGAGCACTATGGGACTTAACATCTATGGTCATCAGTCCCCCCTAGAACTTAGAACTACCTAAACCTAACTAACCTGAGGACATCACACACATCCATGCCCGAGGTAGGACTCGAACTTGCGACTGTAGCAGCAGCGCGGTACCGGACTGAAGCGCCTAGAACCGCTCGGCCACAACGGGCGGCCTCAATGACTTCGAACCGAGACTAGTCGTTAAAAGTACTTGAGTATCAAATCGATCACAGATGTTACAACCCCTCTAAAGCCGTCCATGAGGACTATTGCTGGTGTCATTGTGAAGTGGAAACACTAAGAAACAAGAAGAGTTTCATCAAGACCGCTAGACCTCATGTACAGACGGACAGCGAGCGTCAACCATCGAGGAAGGTGGTTGTTAAAAATCGCACGATATCAGCCGAAGGAATCACTCGTGATAAATGAAAAGCACCAGTTTGCTTTTGTTCTACAACATTACTTTTATTGTTAATCGGTTTTCGGCTTACAAGGCCATCTTCAGACATTTACTGAGTATTATCACCAAAGAAGTTAGATGTTAGCAGACAACATTGGAAGAGAAGTAACACATCTAGACTGAAGTAGAAACATACAGTAAGTAACATCTTTACAATGAAAAAGTAAAAACTGAACTGTACATAAATAACAATGGAGTAAATAGGAAAACCTTTAGCACAAAATAGGAATAGCATGCCTAGATAACAGTTTCTATTAATAAACAAAACTAATAAAATAAAATAAATTTAGTACTAGACAAGGCTGCATCAGGAGGTATGAAACATGCAGAGTGAAACACAACAAATTAAAAGAAGAGACAGTTATCAATGTAAATACAGAATACATAAGGAACTTAAGCAATATCAATAAGATAAACAGAAATAAGTAATTGCAGAAAAATGGAGGTGTTTGAGGGAACCTACAGTTTGAGAGTGTGGTGGTACTGCATTTTAACATTAACATTATAATCAAAGCAGTGGATGTGTAACAGTTTTCATTAAATAAATGAGCAAAGTAAAATATGAACAGTATTTGATGAGACAACTACAAGGGGTGTTAAACATGGACATTAATACAAGTAACAGTTAAAAATGGCTCTGAGCACTATGGGACTTAACTTCTGAGGTCATCAGTCCCCTAGAACTTAGAACTCAAGTCACAGTTAAAAGAAGGCCTTAACTATTGAAACTACAGTCTATGTGGAATACAAAGACAACTTCAACAAAACAAAACAACTTAATGAATACAGGAAAATGAGAATATGTAGGAAGAGAGAGTGTGGGAAGTAATGAACAACAGAGATGATTGTATGAAGTTTAGGAGGGGGAAGTGTTGAGCTGTGTCTGGTCATTTCGGATTAGATCTGGACTGTGAGCAATATGTTTGTTAGTTTCCAGGGCTTCCTGCAGGTTGAGTTTATGGCCTTTGTTTGCTAAGTGAAGTACATGGGACACTGGCTGGTAATTGTGACCCTCACTCAGTACATGCTCAGCAAATGCAGAGTCTGAATTCTGCAACCTCCAGCTGCGTTCATGTTCAGCCAGCCTAGTTGATATGTCTCTCCCTGACTGACCAATGTAAAATTTGTCACAATCAGAACAGGTGATTTTGTATATCCCACTGATGGCTAATAACTGGATCTTGTCTTTGCTATTAAAAACACACTGGGCTGTCGTGTTCCTGACATAGTAGGAAATCCTATACTTGCAGGATTTCAGTGCTTTGGCTACAATCTGTGATACCTGACCTAGAAATGGTAGTGTACACCATTTCTTGCAGACAGTGGATGGAGAAGCAGGTGGGGCATAGAGAAGGGGTATAATTTTTCGTTTTTGTTTCCTGTGCAAGATGTGGTCAATAAGAACTGGATTGTAGCCATTGGCTGTGGCAATAAATTTTATTGTATCTGACTCTGCTTTAAAATCATCTCTGCATATGGGGATAGATATGAGACGGTGTACCATTGAGTGGAAAGCTGCATGTTTATGAGCTATGGGGTATTGTGAGCAAGAAGGTATTACTGTGTCTGTAGTTGTTGTTTTTCTGTAAATTTTGAAACGATGTGTGTGTGTGCTGATGTCAATGGTGAGATGTAAGAAGTTTATGGATTTGTTGCCAATATCCCTAGTGAACTGGATATTTTTATGTTGACTGTTTAGGTTTTTCAATAATGTGTTGAGTTGTCTTGTAGTACCAGTCCACATACACAGGACATCATCTACATATCTAAACCAGTATTTGATGTTTGCACTCAAAGGTTCTGTTTTTAGAAAATTTTGTTCAAAATGGTCCATAAATATTTCAGCTAACAGTGGACTAAGAGGGGAACCCATAGCTAAGCCATCTAATTGTTTATATAGAGTCCCTTGGAACTGGAAATAGTTCTGTGCGAGGCATGTCTGTGTGGCCAGTCTCAAGTCATTCAATTCCACAGGATTGACATTAGGCTTGTGCATCAGCTCTGTCAGAATATCAGTGCATTCTACTACTGGTGTGTTAGAAAACAAACTGCTGACATCAAAGAATACTAATTTATCACTGTGTGAGACAGATATACCTTTTAACTTGTACAGTTCAGTTTTTACTTTTTCATTGAAAAGATGTTACTTACTGTATGTTTCTACTTGGGTCTAGATGTGTTACTTCTCTTCCAATGTTGTCTGCTAACATCTAACCTCTTTGGTGATAATACTCAGTAAATGTCTGAAGATGGCCTTGTAAGCCGAAAACCGGTTAACAATAAAAGTAATATTGTAGAACAAAAGTAGACTGGTGCTTTTCATTTATTATAAAGTTGTTCTACCAAGCACCGACGGAAGATTCTGTTAATAATCACTCGTGAGTTGAAAAGTGGTACCAGCAGTCCATCTAGAATAATGACTGTCCGTAGGTGGTTAAAAATGGGCAACAGTGGTCGAGAAGTTCCTAATAAGCAAAAAATTCCTACAGTCAGTGGTAAGTGATGCTTAAGATTGGATAAAGAACGAGCCCACTACATAGTGGACAACTGGAAACGTTCAATTTGGGGTGATAAATCACGCTATACCACCAATAATCAGAGAGGTGAGTTTGGGTTTGGTGAATGTCTGGAAAAGTTGCCTACCATCATTTGCAGAGCAAACTGTGAAGTGCAGAAGATACGGTGTTACAGTATCGGGGTGTGTTTGGTAGTTAGTGGTCGCCGTCTTATTACTCGTAAGAGAGCTCCAAATGCAGAAGGATAGGAACATAGTTTACTGCATTGCTTACTGCATACGTTAGAAGAATAGTTCAGTGATTATCAATGTTTGTGTCAGCACAACAAAGCATCATGCCATGAATCAGGATGTGGTGAGACAACGGTTTGTGAATTGTAACATCCCTGAAATGGACTGGCCCGCCCAGAACCCCGGTGTGAATGCATTGGAACACCTTTTGGATATGTTAGAACGTCGGCTTCGCTCCAAACCCCAGGGTCCGAAAGCTTCTCTGGTTTATGTTCTTGAGGAAGAATGGGGTGCCATTCCTCAAAAGACTGACACTTCATTGAAAGTATCCCCGGTAGAGTTCAACCCATTACACAGGCGAAGGTTGGACACAGCACATATTAACGCCCACTTATAGGCGTCGGCATACTTTTGACCACATAGCGTAGTTAGTGGCCGGCGTCAAACTCAATAACATCTTTCTGGGTGTACGCCGCGTCTTTCTATAAATACTTACACTACTCAACAATCGTTGCCTTGAGGAAGGATACTGGTGAAACGTAGAGGTGTTTTTTTTTAATATTTTAGTGTTTTAAGTACGTTTCAGTGCTTACTTACGGAAGTGAATCATCGATTATAAAAAAAACGTAAAAAATATCGAATACAGGCAATAGGGATGGGTTCCTAAGAGTATTGAAAGTATTGAAAGGATGGCGATATTCACATATATAGATGGCGGTAACATCGCGTAGCCAAGATACAAAAAGGCAATGTATTGGCGGAGCTATCATTTGTACTCTGGTGATTCATGTGAAAAGATTTCCGATGTGATTATGGCTCCAAGATGGGAATTAACCAACTCTGAACGCGAAATGGTAATTGAAGTTAGACGCATGTGACATTCCATTCCGAAATTCAACATTCCGAGATCCACAGTGTCAAGAGGGTGCCGAGAATTCAAAATTCCAGGCATTACCTCTCACCACGGACAACGCAGTGGCCGACGGCCTTCACTTAACATCCGAGAGCCGCGGTGTTTGCGTAGAGTTGTCAGTGCTGACAGAGGAAGAACACTGTGTGAAAGGAACGCAGATATCAGTGTGGGGCGTATGGCTAATTAACGGGATATGGCAGCAGGCGATCGACGCGAGTGCCTCTGCTAACAGCACGTCCCCTGTTCCGCTCCTCCTGGGCTCGTGAGCATGCTGGTTGGACACATGACGACTGAATCACCATGGACGTGTCAGATGAGTCCCGATTTCAGTTCGTAACAGCTGGGGGTTCAAGTGTGGTGCAGACCCCACGAAACCATGGACCTAGGTTGTCAACAAGGCACTGTGCAGGCTGGTGGTGGTTCGGTAATGGTGTGGGCTGTATTTACGAAATACACTGGGTCCTCTCGTCCAACTGAACCTGCCATTGACTGGAAATCTGTATGTTCAGCTATTTGGAGACCATTCGCAGTCACTCATGGACTTCATGTTTCCAAACAACGATGGGATTTTTATGAATGACAATACGCCAAATCACCTAGCCACAGTCGTTCGCGATTGGTCTGAAGAACATTCTGGGCATAATACGCGAATTATTTGGCCCCCGAGATCACCCGACATGAATCCCATCGAACATTTATGGAACCTAACGGACGGGTCAGTTCGTGCACTTCCGCAATTATAGGTTTCTACAGAGGCAGCATGGCTCAATACTTCTGCAGAGGGCTTCCAATGATTTTTTGAGAGCATGCCACTTCGAGTTCCTGCGCTATGCCGGAAAAAGGGAAGTCAGACACGATATTAGGTGGTATCGCATGACTTTTGTCACCTCACTGTAAAGCTAGGAGGTCGTGGTGTGAGTAGTGGTGCTTCGAGAGCTTCGTCGTTGACGGCACGGTAGCTCAGAGTGACCTGACGTGGCACTGGCCACCCTCTGTAATGGAAAACACTGAGCAACTTCCTCGTCGATGCAATACGGGGCATGTTATGCGACATCTGCGCAGAACCACTGACGGAAAACGACGAAGGAATAGATAGGTAGAAAGTCAGGAGAGCACTTGCTGGGAAAGAAGAAGGTCTCAGGAGCGATTCCCAGTGCGTCACACAGTGTGAAAGCTCTTCAACTATTTCGAGTTTTGTGCGACTGCGAAGCGGCACTAGCGTGAACTTTGTGGTGACACGATTGTGTAAATGAGTGTTTCTCTCTTATATCTTGACTCCTGTGTTCCGTGTGATGAAATCGTTCTGCACTGTATTAAGTATGACACTCTGAATCGGCGTTGAAGATACATGTGCTGAGTTAATAATATCTTTATATTCTCTACAAAAGTGTTATACCTATATCCAAAGTTGAAAGATGTTATTAACATTTTCTAATCTATACATGAAAAGCAATTCCGACGTTGTGGTTGATAATGGAAGCAAGACTAAAGAAAAATCAAGACACGGAGTTGTGTTGTTTTGGGGAAGGAGACCAGACAGGGAGGTCATCGGTCTCATCGGATGAGGGAAGGACGGGGAAGGAAGTCGGCCGTACCCTTTCAAAGGAATCATTCCGGCATTTGCCTGGAGCAATTTAGGGAAATCACGGAAAACCTAAGTCAGGATGGCCAGACGCGGGATTGAACCGCCGTCCTCCTAGCAAGACATGTCCATAGGATTTATCGACCTGGAAAAACGTTCGACAGTGTAAAATGGTGCAAAACGTTCCAAATTCTGAGAAAAATAGGGGTAAGCTATAAAGAGAGACGGGTACTACACAATGTATACAATAGCCAAGAGGAAATAATAAGGGTGCACAACCAACGGACGAAGTGCTCCGATTAAAAAGGTGCAAGACAGGTATGTAGCCTTTCGCCCTTACTGTTCAATCTAAACATCGAAGAAGCGATGATAGAAATAGGGAAAGGTTAAGGTATGGCATTAAAATTCAAGGTGAAATGATATCAGTACACCATTCGCTGATGACATTGCTATCCCGAATGGACTGAATAGTCTAATGCGTACAGATAATAGACTGAGAGTAAATCGAAGAAAGACGAAAGAAATGAGAAATAGCAGAAATGAAAACAACGAGAAACTTGACATCAGGATTGATGGGCAAGAAGTAAATGAGGTTGAGGAATTCTGTCGCCTATGCAGAAAAACAACCAATGACGGACGAAGCAAGGAGGACATCAAAAGTAGATTAGCACTGGCAAAAAGAGCATTCCTGGCCAAGAGAAGTCTACTAGCATAAAACGTAGTCCGTAATTTGAGGAAGACGCTCGGAGCACAGCATTGTATGGTAGTGAAACATGGACTGCGGGAAAACAGAAACAGAAGAGAATCGAAGCACGTGAGATGTGGTGCTACAGACAAATTATGAAAATTAGGTGGACTGATAAGATAAGGAATGAGGAAGATCTGCGCGGAATCGGAGAGGAAAGGAATATGTAGAAAACATTGACAAGGACAAGGGACAGGATGATAGGACGTCAGGGAAAGAATTTCATGGTACTATAGGGAGCTGTAGAGGGGAAAAAATGTTAACGAAGACAGAGATAGAAACATATTCAACAAATAATGGAGGACGTAGGTTCAAACGTTACTCTGAGATTGAAAGGTTGGTGCAGGAGAGGAATTCGTGGCGGGCCGCATCAAACCGGTCAGAAGAAAAAGAAGAAGAAAAAAAATGAAACCATCAAATTGGGGACACTCTACAGTCTATAATATTATTTCCTGTGTGATTTCTGGCTCTTGTTATACGATATGAAGTAATTATTTACAGTACAGGTCACAACCAATCCCAATTAAAGCGAATTACGGAATATATTCGAATTATTGAAGGATAATGGAGTTTAATATTTGTAACTACTTTGCAGTATATTGGGATTCCAACAAACAGTTACTGACAACGGCTCTCAGTTTTTCGACGTTACAGCAGTTTTCCGTGACATGAATGAGCTCACTGTTTTTCATTATGCAAATTGCAGATGACAGCCGGCCGGTGTGGCCAAGCGGTTCTAGGCGCTTCAGTCTGGAACCGCGTTACCGCTACGGTCGCAGGTTCGTATCCTGCCTCGGACATGGATGTGTGTAATGCCCTTAGGTTACATAGGTTAAAGTAGTTCTAAGTTCTAGGAGACTGATGACCTCAGATGTTAACTCCCATAGTGCCCAGAGCCATTTGAACCATTTTACTTCTTTTTTTTTTTTTTTTGCCGATGACAACCATACTTTACAAAAGCGTCAGAAAAGTTTTGTTTTGCAGACTAAATCCGGGTAAGAGTAGCTGTTTTTCACTAATCCCCATTGTTAAGTGTATTAATTGCTGTTGGAACGACATGAAAAAGAAAGCTGCTGAAGGAAAAGGGCTGTAGGAAAAATTCCTGGGTTGGATATTCATCACTACTTAAATGTGAAATCACATGTCATATTCTCAAGCAAAATGTACTCTACATGTGATTGGTGATTTCGGTAATGAAAGCGTTGGATGTTGGCTTATCTTTCATACTCATTAACGTCATCATTTTACGGGCAGGTTTCACATTTTGAAAAAACTTATTCATTCCACGCAAACCTGATATGAAGACAACATCTGGTCTGCTTGCTCGAACCCCGTGAAGCATTTATTTAATAAAACAAATAGCCTCTTATGAAGTTTATTGAGAATAACCTGCCACAATTTGAAAACAATACTAGAATTCATAAACACAAAACTAGAAACAAAAATTGTCTCTGCAGTTCACATCCTAACCTTATGTCGCACTGAAAGGTGTAACATCTGCACCCATAATATTAACTGAGTAATTCCCTCGTGAATTAAAGATACTGGCAGACAAGGACAATGAGAACAGTTTTCAAAACAAACGGATATCAGTTCTGTTTGAGAACTCCTGTCCGATATATGACTTTCTGAATAGATAATATCCGCGTGTATTTGGGTCATATTGATGAAATTTAATTTTACAGTAGGATGAAAGTAAGTAATCAGTTAAGTAATAGTCAATATGAAGCCATATTTTTTTTGTGAGAAAATTTAAAAAAACTGTAGACCTATTGACAAGTGAGTTTCCATACATATTATCTATGTAAAGTGCAAAAAATTAAATTAAGCTAAACAAACTAAGGAACATACTGGTCTTTAGATATGGCGTTATAACGATATGATCTTTCTTAAGAAGATGACATAAGTTTCTATTTCTGAGCACCAATACGAAAGCATTACGCTCAATCTGCGTGGCACTAGAATACTACACGAGACACAACTACTCGCTCAATATTTATAGACTTACGTAAGGCTTACGACACACTTGTATGCAGCATGGGTTGTGGACGTTCATGTGAATGCATTAGTTATGTAAAACAGACACAGGTGTCACTAACACTTTCTACTCCAATTACGAAGGAATAGTGAAAGTCGAAACCGTAAGAATAGTATATCATAACGGAACACCTTCTCACGATCAGAGATCGTAATCACCGCTAAGAAGAGAACTCTTCATCTGTACATAGCCCTCGCCCCAATGAGGACCGAAATGGTAAAGGTCACTCTCTTCTGATTTGCTAGAAAAACAACGACATGACTTGCGTTGATGGAGTTGTACCGACATCAAGAACGTTTCTACATTTTTGCTAACAGTCCATTTTCCGGAGGAAGTTCAAAAGATGAATGCTGTATATGATGAAAGTAAGCTTCCTTTTGTTCATCTGCCTTACTAATATATCATTAAATGAAAATTTTATTCCCTGGCGCTTGTGCCCATAATTTTATGAAAACTATAATATCCTCTGTACATAAAAAAGTGCGTAAACTGGAGCATGGATGAACCAAAGAAGGAATACTCATTTTCATACAACGCCCTGCAGGAGTTGGTTCATTGTTTTAAACAACAGTGTGTTGAAATATAGTTATTATTTTCTATGTGCGGACAGAATAAATCCTGACCAAGGTTAGTAACTCCTTGACTATTTCAAAGGTTCAGATTTCTTAAAAATAAATAGGCCGAAACAGCTGAGAATAATATTTACAGCGACTGATACAATAAAGAAGTAACTAAGCCAAAGGAAGGTCTGTTGTAGGAGTTAGGTACAAGACGTCGTCGGTAATGGCGCAGAAACTCGTTGTGCCGATGTAAAAAGAGCAGCAAGTCAACTATCTCTTTTGTCAGCAAAACTAAAAAGACTATCGAAACTGCTTAACAATAAGTGGAGTTTTCTATAGATTACGTATCAAGCAATGAAGCAGCGTAATCTAACCAGTCACTATTGTTAACAGAAGACAGAAGGGTTATACGAGTAAGGTGTGAGCTTGCCTGGCGAATGAAATTGTTGGGAAAAAGAAATTAAAAAATATGGACCAGGAAAACGTACAGGTCAAAAATTACAGGAAGCAGTCATTAAGAGTTAGTACACCTTACAGTTACGAGTTCTCTGAAAAAACTTACATTGGCAAAGTATTTTATATTTATATATTTGAAATAAACGTAGATGATCACCAAATAGGCGGAAACAAATCATCTAACTAGCATTTCAAAACGTAAGATACCGTTCTTACTAAACTTTGTATCTCTTCGTGAACACAGATCATATTGTACGAGGAGCATTTTGTCATCCGTGGAGAGGATCTGCCTGGAAACTTCCCATAGTTATCGGAAACTAAACTTGAACTTTGTAAGGAAACGATGGACAACGCCCAGCAGAATGTACGCAGTAGTCGTTGCTATTAAAACTCTTTTACCGACACTCTTCCTTGTTCAGTTTCATTGTGTTTATTGACAGCTGATATGAATGTGGCATCACATTGGGAAACCCAAAGTTGAGATATATTCATTTGCACGTATTACCATAGCTACAGTTTCTCTTAGAATCACTGATACGGAAATAAGTCTGAGAACATTAATACTCACAGAATTAATCTCAAATGCTTGCACGCTGAAGAAAGCAGCTGATCTAGAGCCAATATAAATAACTTGTTTGCTTCGTCAGTTCATTGATAGTTTACGTAGATACATCGACAAACGTTGCTCAGTTCAAGTAAAAATTACTTCCACTTTGTTGAAAATTATATATATCGCGTTTCATAAGTATTCTACGTAAATATTACAATACAGTTAATTTGTTACACAAGTGTTACTGTGTTTCTATCACACAGCTGAAGGCGAGTTTTGCCCAACATGTTGAAGAATGTGTTCAATTCAGCCACATCTGCAAATGAAAAATAAACGATGATTGTGCACAGTGACTCGGGTCGTTATTATACTACAGTGGACATTAGTTCCCTTAATCTGTTTCACACTAGTTTAGTGTCTTACTAGTTATTTCTCGACTTTTTGAACTCATTCACCTATCTCTCTTTTTCATTACTAGTCATTTCAAGAATTCGAATTTTATATCGCGTCTTACATTACAAAATGTTTCAAAATGTTATAAAAATATGAATTATCTTTTTCCTTCCTCCAATTGATAACTACATTGTCCACAATTGCTTCTCCAGCACTTTTTCATTTCTAAAATGAAATCAGTCTCCGTTCAATGTCTCTTCTATTTTCCTGGCTACCCTTTATGTAAGCTTTTGAATATGGCTCCGCTTCAGCGACTGTGCTTCCAAGATCTTCAATGGATTGGAGAAACAGCCAAGCAGTTGCAAAATACGAGTTCATTAACCATTGACCATGGTTTCCACAGTTTTAAAACTGTCTTCCTCAGAAGTTATTGTACGTAGAATCACATTATCCAAACCCAACGCGGGAGTCTTTGACTTTTCCTATACCTTCTGAAGAAGACAGTTTTAAAACTGTCGAAACCATGGTGAAGGTTTAAGAAACCTATATTTTGCAACTGGTTGGACGTTATTTCCAATCCATTGAAACTCCTTATGCATTATTCTAAACAGTACTAAACAGTACTTTATAAGCATGATATTTCAGACTATCTATTTCTTTTCGTATGTTCATACACACCTTACGTCTTTGGTAGTGTGATGTTGATAGGATTTCATATAGAAGTACGCAGGCAAGTTTCCCATTTGAAGTATTCTGTACAGGACCTAAGAAGTTTTTAGTTAGTATGCAATATGCTGGGTTTCCATCCCGATTTGCGATAGAAATTTTGAGGACCTAGTCGATACCAATGTTCGTGAACAATGTTTTGACCAGTGGCCTACTCGATACCAGTTCCAACCCACAATAAAATTGAACAACCGTGTTGGATAGGCATCTGAGTGTAAGTGTTCCATCTTTTTTTTTCATTATGATGACCTCAGTCATAACACAGTTTCAAAGCAGCTTTCCTCCATAGTTTATACCATTCAAGCCTCTCTTCCTCTGAATAAGTACGAACACCTACATCCACTTTAATATGTACCTGCAGTCAACGCTTGGTTTCTCTCTGCAGTTTCATTATTGACACTTTTCTAATGAACTCCATCAGGAAGTTTTAATGGTTCAAATGGCTCTGAGCACTATGGGACTCAACTGCTGTGGTCATAAGTCCCCTAGAACTTAGAACTGCTTAAACCTAACTAACCTAAAGACATCACACACATTCATGCCCGAGGCAGGATTCGAACCTGCGACCGTAGCGGTCGTGCGGTTCCAGACTGTAGCGCCTTTAACCGCTCGGCCACCCCGGCCGGCGAAGTTTTAATGCCTCAGTTTCCGTACTGTGAAGCTATTCGTTCTTGTAGTGTGCCCAAATAGAAAAACTTCCTCTACCACTTCTCATTTCCTCGTCTAATACCTTTAGCATCGCCTGATTTAATTGGTCTATATTACGTTACCCTCCGTAAATTACGACTGGGAAAACACCAGATAGAAAGTGCTTCTAGTCTCCCCATACCACTGTAAAATCAGATGACAAAAATCTTCTAGTCCTTCCATGTTTCCTGCACATTGGCAACTTCGAATATATGTCGTCGGCTTTCGATAAGATGTAATCAACATGCAATAGATATACAGAGAATATGCAATGATTGGAAGTGGGTCAGGCTGAAAAATTCGAAGAAATATTTTGAATAAATAGAATGCTGGAAGGAAAAAAAGACGAGAAAAAGTTACGATGGCAAAATAACACGTCTTCATTTCCTCGGGGAGCTTCAACAATAGCTCTGGTGCATTGAACTCAATCCCCCCACAACGTATGCTGGCTGGCGTGGGGACCAGTGCGCGGCACTGCAAGTGTGACGGCCGGGGGCAGTGGCCTGGCCTCACGGGACTCCGATGAAGGTAGTTCGTTGACCCGGGGCCGCTCCGGCCGGGACAGCTGTCTAGACGCGATCATCCGTCTGCAGGCCGCCGGCCGCCGGCGGAGATGTATGCCTGGCGGGGCGGCGCCCGTATAATCCTGACAAATCGCCGGGAAACCTTACTATTATTCGCGCCTGCATGAAACATGCATGGTCCGGGGGCAGTTTTTTTTCCGCGGCTGCAGGGGGAGGCCGCTTAGTCATTGGGGCCGTCTGCTTGTCGGCGGCTGCTGTATGAGATAAGGCAGCGCCGGCATAATGCGGTGCGGCGGCGTGGTCGGCCGATCGCTGACCCCGCCGGCGGCAGCCCAGCGACCAGGAAACGGGAGCCCGGCCGGCGGCGCCAGCGTTATGCAAGGGCGGACCGGACCCGGGCCCACCTGCCAATTAGCACGTGCTCACCGCTACACGGGCCGCACTGCTCCACTTCGGAAATCTCGCCCAGTATCTCGTTGTTGCGGCGGGCACGTCATCACGTAGATTGATCCCTGTAAGTCAAGCACAGCATGCCACACATATTCGAAAACAGGAGAGTAAAGAAATTGGGTAAAATTAAGAAGTTTTCCAAAAATTCAAGCTGCGAAAACTCGACTTCGTAGACATTATACATCTACATCTACATTTATACTCCGCAAGCCACCCAACGGTGTGTGGCGGAGGGCACTTTACGTGCCACTGTCATTACCTCCCTTTCCTGTTCCAGTCGCGTATGGTTCGCGGGAAGAACGACTGTCTGAAAGCCTCCGTGCGCGCTCTAATCTCTCTAATTTTACATTCGTGATCTCCTCGGGAGGTATAAGTAGGGGGAAGCAATGTATTCGATACCTCATCCAGAAACGCACCCTCTCGAAACCTGGCGAGCAAGCTACACCGCGATGCAGAGCGCCTCTCTTGCAGAGTCTGCCACTTGAGTTTGTTAAACATCTCCGTAACGCTACCACGGTTACCAAATAACCCTGTGACGAAACGCGCCGCTCTTCTTTGGATCTTCTCTATCTCCTCCGTCAACACGATCTGGTACGGATCCCACACTGATGAGCAATAATCAAGTACAGGTCGAACGAGTGTTTTGTAAGCCACCTCCTTTGTTGATGGACTACATTTTCTAAGGACTCTCCCAATGAATCTCAACCTGATACCCGTCTTACCAACAATTAATTTTATATGATCATTCCACTTCAAATCGTTCCTCACGCATACTCCCAGATATTTTACAGAAGTAACTGCTGCCAGTGTTTGTTCCGCTATCATACAATCATACAAGAAAGGATCCTTCTTTCTTTGTATTCGCAATACATTACATTTGTCTATGTTAAGCGTCAGTTGCCACTCCCTGCACCAAGTGCCTATCCGCTGCAGATCTTCCTGCATTTCGCTGCAATTTTCTAATGCTGCAACTTCTCTGTATACTACAGCATCATCCGCGAAAAGCCGCATGGGACTTCCGACACTATCTACTAGGTCATTTATATATATTGTGAAAAGCAATGGTCCCATAACACTCCCCTGTGGCACGCCAGAGCTTACTTTAACGTCTGTAGACGTCTCTTCATTGATAACAACATGCTGTGTTCTGTTTGCTAAAAGCTCTTCAATCCAGCCACACAGCTGGTCTGATATTCCGTACGCTCTTACTTTGTTTATCAGGCGACAGTGCGGAACTGTATCGAACGCCTTCCGGAAGTCAAGACTGCTATTGTTACGTCCATAAGTTCTTTACCACATGCCCCACAGGTTCGAAAATAGAACCGCTAGTAAATTGGAACCAAATACGAATTTCCTCACAAATTAAAGCTTACTGACACTCACAATTGCACACTTGCATCTATAGACCTTCACAGTCTAGAACCTTAGTACCATGTGCCCCACATACTTGAAAACGGGAGTACCGATTGAGCCACTTAAGTCTTTGAATTTAAGATGAGACTTCAAAGTCTCGAAGAAAATTTAATTTAAGAGAAAGTGTATGTACATGGGCATGTGGTACTGAACTCATAGACACAGAATTATGTATATGGACAATGACTCAATTTTGAGCCTTGATGAGCCTTAACTTGTCAGCAACTTCCATCTTGGTACCATTTGATTACAGTCCAGTTTTCCAACATGTGGGGCATGTTGTACTGAACTCATCGGCATAAATGTAATGCCAATAGTGATATATATGGACAGGTTTCTATTTCGAGTCTTCACAGCTTTAATTCGTCAGGAACTTCCAAATTGGGCGGCATTTCTTGACAGTCCAATGTTTGAAAATGTGTGGCAACATGCCATACATGTTATAAAACTGGACTATCAAGAAACTGTTTTCAAAGTGAGGGTTCTCGATAAATTAAAGCTGAGTGAGAATTTAAATGGGACCCTTCCATTGGAGACATTACTATTAACGTTGATCTTACGTCTGTGAGCTCGGTACCACATGGCACACATGTTCATAAACTGGGCTGTCAAGAAATGGCGCTCAAATTGAAAGTTTCTGACGAATTAAAACCGATCAAGGCTCAAAATTGAAACCTTGTCCAAATACATTACTCTTAGCATTATTTTTACGTCTATGAGTTCAGTTTCACATGTCCAATAAGTTGGAAAACTAAACTGTAAAGAAATAGTGCCCAAATTGGAAGTTTCTGACGACTTAAATCTGATCAAGGCTCGAAACTGAAACCTTATCCATATACATCACTCTTAGCATTACTTTTCGGTAATGGGTTCGGTATCACATGCCCATGTGTTGAAAACTGGACTGAAAGTTCGTGACAAAGTGAAGCTGACATAGATTCTTGATTAGAATCTTTTGTTTGTAGAGACTACTCTTACCATTACTCTTATGTCTATGACCTCAGCATTAAACGCCACAACATCGTTGGGAAGTGGACTGTCTAGAAACTAGGTCCAGATTGAAATTTATTGGTAAATTAAAGCTGACTGAGAATCTAAATCGATCACTTCCGTTTGGAATCATTACTCTAACCAGTGCTCTTACGTCTGTGAGCTGTACCACATTGCCACACATTTTCAAACACTGGTCTGTCAAGCAATGGCGCCTAGATTGGAAGTTCCTGACGAACTAAAGCTGTCAAGACTCAAAATAGAAACCTTGTCCATATACATTACTATTAGCAGTACTTTTATGTCGTTGAGTTCAGTGCCATATGACCATATACATATATTTTCTCATAAATTAAATTTTCCTCGAGACATTTAAGCCCCATCTTTATCTATGATAGTGATGGAAGCTGAAGAAATGAATTAATTAAAAAAAAATTGTACTGCGGCTAGGACTCGAGGTGTGACAGTTTAGCAAGAAAATAAACTGGAGATGTGAATTGAAGATATGAAGATATGAATTGAAGAAATGAGAAAGATAATGGTGTTTCTCATGAAGTTCATCCTTCAGTTAGCGGTTTTCAACAAAGTATGACTTTTCCAGAAATATACAGTCCAGTAGCAATTAGCAATACTAACTTCAGTGAATTTTTTTCTCCTTTTTTGTAATGAGAATTGCTTTCCAATCTATCAACTGACTATTTGTAGTACTAAGTTTGAAACTTTTGTGTTAAATTACCTATCGAATGTTGCAATAAAATGAACAGTAATATTTGTAAGCTTAGAAAGGCCCTGTACAGTTAAAAGGGCTCACTAGAAAATTGGAACGTTAAATTGCACACAGTAACACCTTGCTTAGGGTTTGTAAAAAGTGATTTTGAGTACTGCTTGTATATAAGACAGGAAACACCAATAAAATTTATGTACTTGCTCATACTGATGATCTGCTGATGGCTACAACTACTCAGAGTGAAACTGACAATTTAAAGCTCTTATTAAGTGATACCTTTAAAATGAAGACTGTAGGTCTGATTAGGAGCAATTTGCAAATAAATACTAATCAAAATTTAAGGGAGGGGGTTACTACTATTTGTGAAACTACCTGTCTTCAAAAACTATTAAAGGTTTTTCATATGTTTCAATATAATTAATTCTACTCGTATTTCAACTCCCAAGGAGAACAATTTTGATCACGGTGTATTAAAAAGAGAAAAATCTGAAAATGAAGACATTTACAGAAGGTGTACAAAATTAATGTGGTTACTGATGTATGTTATCTTAGGTTCTAGACCAGATATTTACATAGCACTATGTATTCTAAGCAGGTACCAATCTTGTGCAAGTCTGGATTGATGGAATGCTTTAAAATGTATATTGCCTTATATTAAGGCAAGGGACAAAACTTGTACCAGTAGTAGAATTGGTAATGTTGAATCTGATTGGGCTGTTCATAGAGAAGATAGAAAGTCCACCGTTAGTAATATTTTTAAAGTTTTGGGTTGTAGTGTTTCATGGGCAACTAACAAGCAACCCACAGTGATTCTGTAATCAATAAAATCAACTAGGGAAGCTTCCTGGCTCAGTAATTTGTATTATGGTTTTTCTTCCAGTAAAAGACCTATTGTATTTTATGAAAATAATACGGCAGTATTACTCCTTTACAAGAACCGCCAGTTCCACCATAAACATAAGTGCAGAGATGGCAAAATTTTATGTTTTCACGAGAAAGTTTTTGCTAAGAAAGTTATGTTAAAGCACATTAGCACAAAGAAACAGCTATTTGATGTTCTGTCGAAGGCACTAGGTAAAATAAAACACTAAAATCTTAAAGCCATGCTAGGACTTATTTAAATCTTGTAGTTTCTGTAACACCAACAATTAACATTGAGGAAGGGTGTTAGTGGTACAGGGGTAATATTGTTTTAATGTGACTTCTTTTGGTTTATGTTAACTTCCGCTCTCCGACATTTTCTGTTTTTATTTGGTCCCTGTGTGTGTCATTTCAACCACTGTTGAGTTGTAAGCTGCTAGATATTTAAATAAACACTGTAGAAACAGACTTATTATTATCAAGCTTCGTCTACCGCTTTTGATTACAGCGAATCACCAATTTTTTGCATTGCGTTCATCTACTGAGTAGTGCAGTACCTCACTGATGTAGTTCACTACTAAGGAAATTATTATTCAGTTTATGTAAATTTTATTAAAAGCTGAAAAGCTTGCAAACAGTTTATTTAAAAGAAACTAACTGCAGGAAAGTTGTTGGTTGAATCACAATACCCAACGCTATTTGAGATTGAAGAGGTCATTCACAAAACCATTACTTGGATATTAAGAACAGTGGTGAAGAGTAGCCTCTCTGGAGCGTGAATCAAAACTTATTCCGCATTAGACGTATCTCTGAAGGTGGTTAAAAGATGAGAAATCTAAAGAATGACTGGAATTATTTGATACAAAGTGATTGTAATAGATTTATCAGGTCATAGCTTCAAGAAACCTTTATACCGAAATAATTCCGAGGCATATAGTTCAATAGTATCTATTAATTACTGATCTTAGCGGCAATGCATTGTTGTTGTTCACAAATCAGCATTCTGGAACTTAACCAATAACAGAAAGTGATCTGAATGATTTACAAACTCTTCTCCCTCAATAAAAAGACCTGCATTGTATTTAGAAGATTTAAAACACGAATTTACAATTTATGGAGGAAAAGAAAGATTATTGTGTGATGAGACACACAGCCAGAGACCAGCACAATAATAGGAATTCATACCGATTCTCATCTAGATAAAGTGGAGACACTTTTTAGCCACAGGAGTGTTACTAGACAGTGCAGCGTGGTGTCGAATATTCTCAAAAGACATGGTGTCGAACATGAAAAACTTTTTTTCCCAGCTTTACTGAAACAATGCAGTCGGGTTACCACAAGCTGTGTGTCTCAGCCATTGGCGATAGCGATGGGGAACACAATAAACCTAACTTCAATATTCTTACTATTTTACCTTATTCCTTGTACTCTCTGAATGTGTTCCATATAAACATTTCTTTACGCACATATTCGTCACTTACACAAAAAATAAAACTAAATTCATACATGTTCATGTGTGGGGTTGACTATTGTACAAAGTACACTCCTATATTACACAAAATAGATATATAAATACAAACAACAAGTTTCAAACTATTAATGATGTTCTGCATCATAATTAAGAAAACAGATGAACATAATGGGGATAGTAAATACATTGCAAAAAAGCTATATGATGCAGGAAAATCATGAAATTCCAGTCAGTTTAATCTTGGGTCCATTGTTGTTTTGTTATATAGTCCATTTACTACAATGAAAATACCCTCAATTCTTCAGTAAGTTTTAAACAAAGTATAAGACAAGTAATAGCACAATCTGAATTTATCATATTTCCCAGTTTTCCCTAAATGTACTGTTGTGAAAACTGATATCTCTCTACTAAGGTTTTCGTATTCGCTACCCTATTTTTTCAATATCACATTGATACATAAAAAAATTACGATTATTTTTCATGTAGTCATTGGCGGAAACTTCATTCCTATGTTCTAAAGTGCTTGTGAAGGATTTGTGGCGTCTACAATAGGTGAGTCACATGCACCAAGCACATACTTCCTTCTCATCATGGAATTAAATCTATGAGACAGATATTAATAGAAGAAACTGTCAATAGTTTCAGTTAATTTTCTTGTGATTCTCTGCCTATGTATTTCTCTTAACACTGAAGAAAAGGAAAAACTGAAATGCAAAAACTACAAATAAAATGTGAAAAGGAACCAGTAAAAAAGGTATGATGATCTGAATTTTTTGGAAGGTTACTCATGAGAATTTTAAGTGGAAGAAATTTATCGTTCAGGTTACCCAACAACTAATTTAAACAATTGGTAGTCTTGGAATGAAACAGCAACTTCAAAATGCAATTTCTCTATCACTATTTCTCACAAACAATGCCAAAAATTTTTCATAAAAGTGATGCCAACAAGCAATACAACAATTGAAACAATGGCCTGCAACACTGCTTAATATAGTTCTAAAATGGGTGCATATTGTGGTCATAAATATATTTTATCATATGGCCAATTATGTATCTAACAGAAAAGAAGAGGAAACTTTTAAACTAATCCAATTGAGTTTTTCTGTACATTATTTCATCTTTACTAAGTGTTTCTTTTGGTATCACTAGTAGCATGTGTAGTTTAGTAGACTGCGTACTGTATATGTAGTGAATGGTCCATAGGATTCACAAAGTAACTTAATTGGTGGATATAGAATTTAATTGCATGGTACCAGAAGCAAATATTTACTGAAGAGCTCGAATAATAAATTTCATCAGATAAAGTATTATTTCCAGGTGAATTAATAACAAATACAAAATACATTCCATGAAGAAGATTCGAATCAGCTAATAACGGGTGGAGCATTCCAGATTTCAGTTATAGATGGTGGCGCATAGCGCTGCTGATATGTTGCAATTACCACTGGTTTCAGAAATGAGGATATTGCTTTTTTTTGCTGTCTGGCAGTTGTCCTCTTTTCTCTATGCCATTTTCGTTTTCAAACAAAAGTGTAAAGATATACTACTTCAAACACACAGAAGACGATAAAATACACATGAAATAAACTATTGTGTGAAGAAGCACGTAAATAACTGAGCATGGGGTATGGGCAATTTTCAAGTCTGAAATACCACTATTTCATACTTGTCGTTGATATAATAGGCCTACAGGAGCAATGTATAACGACTGCAGACATAGAACGATTTTTTTTTTAAGCGTTGAAGGGCACAAACAAATATTTCCCTCGGCTTTCAATTAAAGAACAGCGAATATGTAAATGGTACAGCTGTGTGCCTTGTGTTTAGAAAATGCAGATTCACACCTCCCTCTAATTTGTTACTTCATTGGATCGTTCTGTGCGAACTGCATTGCTCAATCCTTAATCAGTAAATGTGCCTGTAGCTCACTGTCTAACTTCGACTAGGCGATATAGACAGCTTACTGATTCGCCTACCACACTATCTAATACCATCACCTAGAAAGATAAGGTATGAGATTATTAACACACTTGGTTACTTTACACATCGTTACGTTATCTTTGAGCTCTTCAGTCCGAAAACAGGTCTGAAGCAGCTCTCCACGTTAATCTGCCCTGTGCAAGCCTCTTCGTCTCTGCATAACTAGTGGAACAATCCACTGAACCTGCTTCCCTCCATTACCAAACTCACAATTTCGTAATGCCTCAGAACATGTCCTGTCCACAGATCTCTTGTTTTAGTTCATTTGTGTCATAATTTACTTATCTACCCAATTCAACTTAGTATCTTATTTTAGTTATTCCATCTACCTATCTAATCTTCACTAATCTTATGTAGCGCCACATTTCAGAATCTTCTATTCTCCTTCTTTCTGAACTGTTTATTCTCCATGTTTCACTTCCGCACAAAACTACACACCACATAAATACTTTCAGAAAAGAGTTCCTAACACTCATAACATGTTTATATTAGATTTATCAAATGTCTCTTTCCCAGAAACACATTTCTTGCTATAGCCAGTTTGCATTTTATATCCTCTCTACTTCACTCCTCATCAGTTATTTTGCTTCGCGTACAGCAACGCCTATCTACCGTTTTTACTCTTAATCTAATTCCTTCAGATTCGCCTGATATAATTCGCCAACATTCAGCTATCCTACTGTCGTTAATTTTTAACATTATTGCATTTATGTAGTTACTACGAAATAATGTTTTCATTTAAGCTGCCAAATTGTGTTCACGAGTAATGCAGCAGCACAGGAGGCAATACCCTAAAACCAATCTTAGGAAATAGATTGAAAAAAAGAGGCAAACCTACATATACAGAATTTAGGGCAAAAGTCATTTGACGTTATTGACTGGAAAACACTCTAACGAACTAACAGAGAACCAGATGCAGGTAACGAAAGGTTATATACACTCAGGTGCCAAAGAAACTGGTACAAGCATGTGAATTCAAATGCATAGATATGTAAAAGGGAGAATACGACGTTGCTGTCGGCAACGCCTATATGACAAAACAAGCGTCTGGCGCAGTTCTTCGATCGGTTACTGCTGCTACAATGACAGGTTATCAAAATCTATGTAAGTTTGAACATGATGTTATAATCGCCGCATGAGCATTGGGACACAGCATATCCGAGGTAGCGATGAAGTGAGGATTTTCCCATACGACCATTTCACTAGTGTACATTGAATATCAAGAATCCGGTGAAACATCAAATCGTAGACATCGCTGCGGTCAGAAAAAGATTCTGCAAGAACGGGAGCAATGGCGACTGAAGACAATCAATCAACGTGACAGAAATGCAACCCTTTCGCAAAATGCTTCAGATTTCAGTCCTGGGCCATCAGCAAGTGTCAGCGTGAGGACCATTCAACGAAACATCACCGATATGGGCTTTCGGAGCCGAAAGCCCATTCGTATACTCTTGATGACTGCGCGACACAAAGCTTTACGCCTCGCCTAGGCCCGTCTACACCGACATTGGTCTGTTATGACTGGAAACACGTTCCCTGGTTGGATGTATGGAGCAGATGGACGTGTACGGGTATGGAGACAACCTCATGAATCCATGGACGCTAGACGTCAGCAGGGGACTGTTCAAGTTGGCAGAGGCTCTGTAATGGTGTGGAGCGTGTGCAGTTGTAGTGATACGGGACCCCTGATACGTCTAGATATGACTCTGACAGGTGGCACGTACGTAAGCATCGTGTATGATAACCTGTATCCATTCGTGTCCATTGTGCATTCCAACGGATATGGGCAATTCCAGCAGGACAATGCGACACCTCACATGTCCACAATTACTACAGCATGGTTCCAGGGACACTCTTCTGAGTTTAAACACTTTCTTTGGCCACCAAACTCCACAGACATGAACACTGGGCGTATGTGGGATGCCTTTCAACGTGCTGTTCACAAGAGATCTCTAACCGCTCGTACTCTTACAGATTTATGGACCGTCCTGCAGTATTCATGGTGTCAGTCCCCTCCAGCACTACTTTAGACATTAGCCGAATCCATGCCACGTCGTGTTGCGGCTCTTCTGCGTGATCGCTGGTGCCCTACACGATATTAGGCATGTGTACCAGTTTCTTTGGCTCTTCAGAGTATAACCTGCACAGTAATCACACTGCAGTGGACAAGAGAAGGAGACAGTAGTTGAAAAGGACTGAGACAAGATTATAGCCTATCAACTGCGTACTTCAATTTTTAGACTGAGCAGGCAACCAAAGAAACCCTAGAGAAATTTGTAAAACGAATTAAAGTTCAGACGGAAAAAACAAAACCCAGCAGATGGCTCTGGCTCTGAGCACTATGGGACTCAACTGCTGTGGTCATAAGTCCCCTAGAACTTAGAACTACTTAAACCTAACTAACCTAAGGACAGCACACAACACCCAGCCATCACGAGGCAGAGAAAATCCCTGACCCCGCCGGGAATCGAACCCGGGAACCCGGGCGTGGGAAGCGAGAACGCTACCGCACGACCACGAGATGCGGGCCCAGCAGATGTGTCGATGAAACTGTAATTGTGTTAGAGACAACAAATAACTTATAAGAACTATTCATCGTAATGGAGAGTGTCTTACAAGACATGCTATAAGCTGAATAACAATAAATATTAAACAAGGGTCTGGAATGTAGTTGAATCGAATCACGCGACACTAAAAGTGGAAGATGAGTTTTTCTGTTTGAGTAACCAAAGAACTGCCGATATACGATGTAAAGGGCATGTAAAACCTAGATTTGCAATAGCAAAAAAGCGCTTCTGATGAATAAAAATTTGTTAGCTTCTAATATAAATTGAAGTGTTAGAAAGTCTTTCGTAAGCCTTGTTCGGAAGGGAGGCGTCAACGATAAACAGTTTGGATCAGAAGAGAACAGATGCTTCCGAAATGTCATGCTGGAGGAGAATGCCGAATATTAGGTTAGCCGATCGCATAACGAATGAAGGAGTAATGAATGGAACTGAGGAGAAAAGAAAAGTTGTGGCACATATTGACTGAAAGAAGTGGTAGGGTAATTTGGATACATCTTGAGACATAAAAAAATGGTTAATACGGAAACGAAGAGAAATGTGAGGGGATGTACAATTTGTTGAGAGGGAAACAGGGTACATGACAGTAAGCAGGTTCAAGCGGATCCAGGTTGCAGTAGGTATGGAGAAATTACGAAATTGTGCAGGATGTACTACCATGGAGGGTTTAGACAGAATTCGGACTGAAGACAGGAACAAGAAAATAAGTTGGTCGTACGTTAAATGCGTCACATGAGGAGACCTTTCAACGTCTTTTTTGACGGCCTTATAAAATACATACAGTTCGTTAAAATTTGCGGCAACAGTCAAAGAGCATATATGCTGTTCTCCTCTGAAGAATTGTCTTTTTTTTTAATTGGGCCAACCGACTGAAATTTTCGAGTCGTTTGCACAAATGGTGGTGTGTAACTCATCCGCTGGTATCAGCGACAGCGTGCTTCTGCAAGCCCCCCCCCCCCCCCCCCCCCCCCCTCCGCTGTTCAAAATGCACCTCATGCGTCATGTCGACGGGATCATTGGTCGCCGGCCAGATGCAGAGAAAAATACAGGTGAGTGAACGCCCTCCGAGGTGACACTTACGTGATGCATGTAACCTGTCACCGCTTACAGATGGCCGTACGTACGAAAAAATATATGCAGCTCAACCGTGCCGGGCGCACTGCTCCAGACACTTGGCACAATGGGCACTGGACCAGTAGCAGATTTCCGGAGCAACTGCCTACATCTGAAGTGCACCCTGAATACAACAGTGAGCGATGGATTTTCCCTTAGTTGAGTCCTTCCTCCAAAAGGCAATGAAAATCAATTTGCATGTAAAGACAGACTTTCGCAATCGATCTGTATTTGCTTCAAATTCTTCCGCAGCTCTTGACTTGCCTCATACACTATACTGGCTAAACCGAATCTCGCGCATGCAAATAGTGCAAAACTGTATCCAACACATTTCGTCCAGAGCATGTTCCCGTTAGAAAATGGTACTCAGAAAAGGCAATTTGGGAACACACTGTTCGCATTTACAACTATTTTCATTCAATGGTGTGCGGCTCTCTTGTTCAGTTAGGGCAGTGGACAGAGGTTTGTATAGAGCACTCTAATTCGATTCCATGCCTAGGTGCTTTTTTCTTCTTGTTTCTTAATTTTAGACTCTGTGATATTGTATCTGGCATCTTTATCAGTATGCAGAAAATACAGTACGTCTTCTACAAAAGACTTCCAGGATTTAAGGTTCACTACGTCAATGGGAGAAAACGGAATTACTTTATTGTCATGCTCACGAATGGGTGGGTGTGTTAAGCTGAAATCTGTATCAAATAATAAGTTCTCTGTTCCCTTGTTGGTGTAAAAAAATATTCATTACGCAATGCCACTCATGAAAACCCATGCATGAACTATCTACAGACTTCAAGTTTGTACAGAACCCGCAGAGCGCGAATTCTATCCGCACTTGTCCCGTTTTCTAATACTAATACAGAAATTTTAATACAATAGACCTTACTGTCTCATTTTTAAAGGTGTATTTTGCTTTTAAACGCTTACTCTTTCCTTTTTTTTCCAGCGCTGCATCCATCCATGCATTCCGCGGTATAACTGAAGAAAAGGTAAGCAATGTTGCCAATGGACTGGAGACCTTGGAGAGGAGTGTTGTGAGTGCTAGAGAAAAGAATAAACGACGAAATGCGAAATAAGTCTTCAAAAGTAGAGTCATAAAAACAATTGCAGTTTCATTTCTGTGTTATTTTAAATAATTACAAGTGTTTTGTAGAAGAGCAGCTGTAACTGATGTAGACCGATTAAGAAACCAGATACTACATTACGTAGTCTAAACTTAGAAGGCATAAACAAGCTACATCTAGACCCAGGATGGAACTCTCGCAGGGCAGTAATTAATGCAAATCTCTACCCACTGCCTTAAGTTCCTCGGCTAACTTCATCGCTGTAATCATCATTGAACATCTTCTTCTTCCGAATGTTTTCATTGGCACTGAACAGTGTTAGGTCTTGTTAAGTCAGACATTTTCTTGATAATAGAATTCTGTCCCCTTCATAATTATTAATTGATAGGTAGAAGAAATAATACAATGGTTTTAAGTAAAATCTACCTAGTCGATGAAACAAAAATATTCTTCCAGCTATAATTTTGTTTACAATGAGACGTAAAAAACTTTAATAATCAGTCTTTCTTTTGTTCAAGTATAGAACTTTTCCATATTATTTATTTTATTTTTACTACCTTCAAAACAACACTGATTTGATAAAATAAAAATTGAGCAATTCACGTTAACAATACTTGTCGTTCAAGCAATTACAATATTTCCAACATGTCTTTATTTTACTCCGTTTTCTCCCGACGATATAACGGGTCAAAACATTGTTAAAGGCATTTTTGTAGTCTTAGTTTGAAAGGAATGCGAGAAAAAATGTAATGAAACTTAAAAAAGCACGAAAATGAATACATTTTAACATTCTAAGTCAAATGTAGCAACAAATTATTAGCACAGAACCTAAAATTCTTGGAATACAATCTCTTTGCGGTCACCATCCAGAATTCGTCTGTGCCCACATTGAAAGTACAAACAAAAAAGTGAATTCCTTTGAGAGAGTTTCCTAACTCATTGCGTGAATCAAAATAACGCACAGTGCTATTTACATCTGTGTTATTTAGCGAATTGTTAGGCACGGTGTGGTGTTTGAAGAAGGCACAAATTTCATAAGGTAACTATTTTTTGGCTTCTTGTAGATCCATAATTTATACAGGAGCGATAATGGATTGTAGTATAACTGTTTATAATGCAATGGCCAAAAAGATTGCAACAGCAAGCAGGAGTTGTGCAACATAGATGGAAGTTGGTAGGTGTGTTTGTACGTCTGAAAAATGATTTCTATTCAAAATTCGCGCCAGTTACATGAGAGAGGATTCAGTAGCGCCATTATAACGATGCAAACCAGGTTCACTTTAAATACACACCGTAACGTTCGTGTGCGTTAATGACCTTTGAGATTGGGCGCAGTGAATTGATGTTAGTCAAGAATGCCTTTAATGCGGAAAGGCACTATTATCAACAGCGCACTGAGTTTGAATGAGGTCGTATAGCAGGTTACGAGAAGCTGAGTGTTTCTTCTGCGGCACTGCAGAAAGACTTGGCAGGAGTGTAGCCACTGTACATGATTGCGGGCAGCGGTGATCGCGAGAATGTAGGTCGCAAGAAGACCGGGCTCCGGATGGACACGTGGTGTTATCAAAAGGGAAGACCATCGTGTTGGGCGTATGGCTCTGGCGCATCGTACTGCGTCCGCAGCAGTACTAGGAGCAGCAGTTGCCACTCCAGTGACACGACGAACCGTTACAAACCGGCTACTCCAAGGACAGCTCCGAGCCAGGAGCCCCATAGCGTGCATTTCACTGACTCCAAACCACTGCCATTTGCGATTGCATTAATGCCAAGCAAGAGCTCAGTGGAGGGCAGGGTGGAGGTCTGTTGCATTCTCTGATGAAAGAAGGTTCTGCCTCGCGTGCCAATAATGGCAGTGTGTTGTAGAAGGACTGTGGAGGGCCTGCAACCAAACCATCTGCGTGCTAGAAACACTGGACCTACACCTGGAGTTAAGGTCTGGGGTGCGATTTCGTATAATTGTAGGAGCACTCTCGTGATTATCCCACGCACCGTAACTGCAAATTTGTACGTCAGGCCGCTGATTCCACCCGTTATGCTGCCATTCATGAACAGCTTTTGAATTTTCCAACAGGATAACGCTCGCCCACACACCGTTGTTGTAAGCAAACATGGTCTGCAGAATGCTGACATGTTGCCTTGGCCTGAGCTGTCACCAGATCTCTTTCCAGTCGAGCACATATGGGGCACCATTGAGTGACAACTCCAGCGCCATCCGCAATAAACAGCATTAACGTTCCTGTACTGATCGACGAAGTGCAACAGGCTTAGAATTCGAGCCCACAAACTGACATCCGGCATCTCTACAACACAATGCATGCACGTTTGTATGCTTGCATTCAACATTCTGGCGATTATTGACGTAATCATCATTTCACATTTGCAATGGCTCATCTCAAGCTTACATTAGCCTGTGACCTTGGAATGTTAATTACTTAAATGTTACCAAGACAAATGTACTCCCGAAATTTCATTACTACACACAAATTATTTTTTGGTTTTCCGACTATTTGTTCCGTCAGTGAACTTCCAGTTAAAACCCTTATCTTCATAAACTAATACACATCCTGTGACGAGCCGAAACCAACTATCTAACAGCGTGTTTGTCCACCTTTGGAACGTAGTACAGCAGCGCGTGGATTCAAGTCCTTGGTAGGTTTACGGAGGTATGTGACATCAGATGTCTAAGCACAGGTAATGCAATTCACATCAATTAATGGCCGGTAGTTTGTGGATGTCGATCCGGCTATACAGAGTAAGCAAGCTTTCGATCTCCAAATTCTGTGATGAGGAATGTACGACCACCACACTGCCACCTACTTAATGATCACCCATTTGTCTCTGCTCTGCTTATGCAACTCCCTTACCGTGTCACGTGCCCACATCGCCACCAGGCTGTATTCAGTCACGTGGTGGGAAGATCCCATAATCTTTTAGCTCATCAGTATACTTACTCTGTAAATTGTTATGCTTTAAGCAATGCGTATTATTTGCTAAAATTCATAATAATAGCAATCTCTTTCAAGGAATTTATTGCTTTTATTAATGATAGTTGTTGAAATGGAAGACGTTTCACTAAAACACGTTCCCAAAACAGACTAAAAAGAACAAATTAATTTCTCTTTGCCCCATATACATTCCTACCCATGTAGATAGTCTTAAAAATTTGTGGTGGTGAATTTTTAATAACTATGAAAAACATGGGGCGCATGCAACAGACGATAGTAAGAAGGAACACCATTCATGCATCGATTATGTAATGCATGTGTCCCATGTTTTCGTTTTAAATTCCGCAAGTACTGTCATAGCTACTAAAAATTCACAAGCATAAATTTTCAGGACTGTCCATATGGACTTAAAATGTGTATAGGGTTAGCAGAAATTATTTTATACCTTTTCATCCGTTTTAAAAACGTGTCAGCCGGCCGCTGTAGCCGAGCGGTTCTAGGCGCTTCAGTCCGGAGCCGCGCTGCCGCTACGGTCGCAGGTTCGAGTCCTGCCTCGAGCATAGATGTGTGTGATGTCGTTAGGTTTAAGTAGTTCTAAGTCTAGGGGACTGAGGACCTCAGATGTTGGGTCCCATAGTGCTCAGAGCCATTGAAAACGTGTCATTAAAAAAAAATATTTCAACAATTACTTTCTGCTTTTAAGTCTTGTGTGAGTTAAAGTTTTCAATCGATTTGTGTCTCGTGAAGGGAAGTTGGACAGGAGCAGAAACGATTAGTGAACATATAAATGCAGTAAACAGAAGTTTTACTTAACTTCCAGCTTTCTCCAAGCATTGTGAAGAAACTTTACAAAAGATCAAACAACAATAAAATACAGTTATTACAAGATGCAAACTAAAGAGCGTCGAGCACTGTGAGGTTCTCGCTACTAATGTATGAGAAAATTGTCGACGGCTGACTAGGACTGAAGACTGTCAGAGACTGCGGCTCAGACTGGGCCGTGTAGCAGTCGACGGCGATCCTGTAACACAGCGGCAGAGGGCGCTCGTAGTCGCAGCCGCTGAAGGTGCAGGTGCAGCTCAGCGAGCGCGCATCATTGGTTTCACGGGATCCCCTTGTGACCTCTGTCGGCACCTGTCGCCGACGCGCGTTTCCACAGTCAACTGTGAGATGCAGGTGGGAGAGGCAGCAATTTACGATTCCAAAATTTTACATTTTGATAACATTACATGTGGTAAATTTCAGGATTATTTCAGTTTCTCTTCACCTCATTGAATCATTATACTGCTTCCTTCAATGATTAGCTCACGAAAAGACGTCGGAGGTAAAAATTAGAGAGAACTGAGCTCACATGTTGACTTATCGTGAAACATTCACTAGTGGAATGGGAAAATCGGGAAACAGAAATGGTACACGAAGTATCCTCCGCCACAAGCCATTCTTACCCCGAAACACTTGCAAGTGGAGTGGGAAAAGGGGGCAATAGATGTGGTACACAAAGTGCACTCCGCCGCGCACCATACAAGAAAGAGAGTTAACATTTCTTTGTCATCCAGTTCTGAGCTATGTTGAAAGTTCGAAGTCTCTAGCTCTTACGGAAGTAAGTCTGATATAAATTACAAAATTTTTACCGAACAAAAGACAAGTGAGTGATCCAATGAAAAGTCTTATACTACAAGTGCCCGGAATTAGTTCGTCACTCAGCAGTTGAGTGTGCACTAACATGAAACTTCCTGGTAGTAAATCAGTGTGCTGGTCTGGGATTTGAACTACGGAACATTGGATTTCGCCCGGAAAGGCCACAGGCTCGACGACAACACACATACACACACACACACACACACACACACACACACACACACACACACACGCACACGCACACGCACAGACATACAGCAGCAGCACTATGTTCATACACTGACGGAAAAAAATCACAACACCAAGAAGCAGTTGTGCGACATAAACGAAAGTCGGCTTACGCCAGTTGAATAAGAGTAGCGCTAATACCGCCACTATGAGGTTGTAAATCGGGTTTGTCTTGAATACACGCTGTAATGGTTACCTTTGAGATTGTACGTGGTTAGACAAGAATGCCGTTAATGCGACAATGACGCCTTTATCAATACTCACTGAGTTTGAAAGAGGTCGTGTAATAGAGCTACAAGAAACTGGATGTTCCTTCTGCAATATTGCGGAAAGACTTGTCAGGAATGTAGACACTGTACGTGGTTGCTGGCAGCGGTGGTCACGAAAATGAACAGTCGGAAGAAGACCGGGCTCCAGACGGCCACGTGGCACTAGCGAGAGGGAAGACCATCGCGTTCGGTGTATGGCTCTTGCTCATTTTACTGCATCTGGAGCAGCAATTTGAGCAGCAGTTGGCGCCACTGTGACACAACAGAATGTTACAAATCGGTTACTTCAAGGACAGCTCCGAGCCAGACGTCCTATACCGTGCTCCACTGACCCCAAACGACAACCATTTGAGACTTCAGTGGTGTCAAGCGAGAGCATATTGGAGAGCAGGGTGGGCATCTGTTGTGTTTTCTGATGAAAGCTGATCCTGCTTCCGTGTCAGTGATGGCCGTATGTTGGTTAGAAAGGACCAACCTGTCTGTGTGCTAGAAAACTGGACCTACACCTGGTGTTTTCCGGGCGGGTAGGAACGCCTGGTCCCCGGCACGAACGCGCCCGGCGGATCTGTGTCGAGGTCCGGTGAACTGGCCAGTCTGTGGATGGCTTTTAGGCGGTTTTCCATCTGCCTCGGCAAATGCGGGCTGGTTCCCCTTATTCCGCCTCAGTTACTCTATGTCGGCGATTGCTGCGCCAACAAGTTCTCCACGTACGCGTACACGACCATTACTCTACCACGCAAACATAGGAGTTACACTCGTCTGGTGTGAGACGTTCCCTGGTGCGGGGGGGGGGGGGGGGGTTCCACCTGGGGCCGAACCACACAATAACCCTGGGTTCGGTGTGGGGCGGCGGAGGGGTGAAGTCAACTGCGGTAGTCGTCGTGGGGTTGCGGATCACTGCGGCTGCAGCGGGGACGGAGCCTCTCCGTCGTTTCTAGGTCCCCGGTTAACATACAATACAATACAATACACCTGGTGTTATGGTCTGGAGTGCGATTTCGTACGACAGGAGAAGCACTCTCGTGGTTATCCCACGCATCCTAACTGCAAATTTGTATTTCAGTCTCGTGATTAGACCTACTGTGCTGCCATTCACAAACAGAATTCCAGGGTGTGTTTCCCAATAGGATAACGCTCGCCCACATACCGCTGTTGTAACCCAGTATGCTCTACGGAGTGTTGACATGTTGCCTTGCCCTGCTCGATCGCCAGATCTGCTACCAGTCGTGCACGTATGGGGCATCATCGGACGTCTATTCCAGCGTCATTGACAATAAACAGCATTAACCGTACTTGTATTTACCGAGCCGATGCAAAATACATGGAACGCTCTCCAACAAATTGACATCCCACACATGTACAACACAGTGCATTCACGTTTGCATGCTTTCATTCAACATTCTCACGGCTACATCGGTTATTAACGTTCCAGTATTGCACATGTGCAATAGCTTATCTTGCGCTTACATTAACGCGTGCTCTTGTAGTGTTCATCACTTAAATATATTACCCAGACAAATGTATTCCCGAAATTTTGTTACTCTACGTTAACTGATTTTTGATTCGCGATTTTTTTCTTTAAGTGCATTACTGCTTACTCAGGATCGTAAAATACTCAGATTAAGCATGTAACTGAAAACTCCCTGAATATAAACGCACTACATTAGCCTGAAATTTATATGTGAGCTTCCATATTTAACAGACATACACAGAAGAATTTTTGTAACATAGTTTAGTTCCATTTATTTGTCCAGTGTTCACCAATGAATTCAAGTTTAATAGCGTGGAGCCAAGTGGATTCAAAATATAAAATGTAATTATACCTGTTGTGAACCTGACAAGTAGTGTTCTAGTAACACGTTATAATTATTTTTTTAATTTGAATTTGAATTTATGGTAAGGTTCTATGCCACCAAACGTCTGAGCTCATCGGTCCCTAGACTTACACACTACTTAATCTAACTTAAACTTACTTATTCTAAGGAGCCCGCATCTCGTGGTCGTGCGGTAGCGTTCTCGCTTCCCACGCCCGGGTTCCCGGGTTCGCTTCCCGGCGGGGTCAGGGATTTTCTCTGCCTCGTGATGGCTGGGTGTTGTGTGCTTTCCTTAGGTTAGTTAGATTTAAGTAGTTCTAAGTTCTAGGGGACTGATGACCATAGATGTTAAGTCCCATAGTGCTCAGAGCCATTTTACTTACTCTAAGGACACCACACACCCATGCCGGAGGGAGGACTGGAACCTCCGACGGGAAATATAATGATACCGCTATACAATATCGCTAAAGTAAGCAGCATAGATCACGTACATGGCCGAGAGAAATCAAATCGAATCATGAACTTCTTAAGCAATACTGCTTGCGGAAATCGGATTTGAATTTTACATGTTGAATAGGCATGTCGAGTAAAGAGGGCTTTTAGTCAAGGTCGCTTTGCAGTTGTCTTGAAAGTGATCTCAGAACTAGTGAACTGCTGAAATACATCGAAGTAGCATGGTGGGTACTATCTCGGAGCATGAATAGTATTCATGAATTCTTGGAGTACTGTTTTTAACTCTAACAGTCTAATAATATTAGGCAACGGCCATGGCGCAGTGGATACATCGGTTCTCGTCAAATCAACGAAGTTAAGCGCTTTCGGGCGTGGCCGGCACTTGGGTGGGTGACCATCCGGGCCGCCATGCACTGTTGCCATTCTTTCGGGTTGCACTCAGCCTTGTGATGCCAATTGAGGAAATAGTCGACTGCGTAGTAGCGGCTCCGGTCAGAGAAAACCATCATAACGACTGGGAGACCGGTGCGATGACCACACGCCCCTCCTTCCTTTATCCTCAGTTGATGACGACGTGGCGGTCGAATGGTCCCGATGGGCCACTTGTTGCCTGAAGACGGAGTGTAATAATATTATCATTCGTTTTGACATACAAGGTGGTTATTATGAAACATTCGCTACCTGTGTGGGCTCCCAATTAAAACGAGTTACCATAGGACAACAATGAAACTTCGTGGAAAAGTTGTGAAGGGCGTGCGGAAGAGAAATAACGAATAAACCACTGAAAGAAATACATTTTAATTTCCACGTGAAAAAATAATATTTGTTAGGTGCGTATCATGTTTATGTTCCGTTTTACAAAGGTTGCTAGGGACTCGCTTCCCTCTCCCGGGTTCCCGGGTTCGATTCCCGGCGGGGTCAGGGATTTTCTCTGCCTTGTGATGACTGGCTGTTGTGTGCTGTCCTTAGGTTAGTTTCGTTTAAGCAGTTCTAAGTTCTAGGGGACTGATGACCATAGATGTTAAATCCCATAGTGCTCAGAGCCATTTGAACCATTTGCTAGAGACTCATGACCTTAGCAATTAAGTCCCGTAAGATTTCACACACAAAGGTTGCGCAGTGTAACGGTCATCTTCATCCACGACAGGCTGTAAGTGCACTAGAGATACCATTTCACAACTCTTCGCAGCACTGTTCGAACGGTGGACCGTGGAATGTTCAGCTGTCATGACACACCTCCTGCAATGCCTGAAGCATTCTCGGCCACGGCAAGTTCTTGAACAATTTGTGGCGATTGGGCATCAGCCTCACCCGGAAGCAGTCCCCAAATCGCCAGTTAATTCGAAGTTCCGAATCATGTTGTTATCCCCTGATGCGGAAAGAGGACTTCTCCGTATCGCTTTAAGGCTTCGATATTCACAAAACAGCAGCACCAGTACTATTGTTGTTTTGATAAAGTTGCTTTACGAGTAAAGCCCTGCTCTCCTTGTCCACATCCATGTTGGCTGTCCACATCCATGTTGGCTGTCTGCAACCGTAATTCCCACAGATTTTTGTATTCAACCCCTACGTCGCCGTACCAGTACCGTCGCCTAACGGCCAGTCGCGACACTAACATTATTAAGAACACAGATTATGCGGTGCACAGTCTGCACATCATTACTATAAAGGAATAATTTCTCGTCTACACTGGCTTAAACACCGAAAGTTTATTTATAATCACCGACGAATCATGTGTAGCCTGCGTCTGATGCTTGTTGTCCTGTGAGGCAAGTGTCGTTAGAGACGGACGTAGAGCCGGCCGGTGTGACCGAGCGGTTCTAGGCGCTTCAGTCCGGAACAGCGCTGCTGCTGCGGTCGCAGGTTCGAGTCCTACCTCGGGCATGGATGTGTGTGATGTCCTTAGGTTAGTTAGGTTTAAGTAGTTCTAAGTTCTAGGGGACTGATGACCTCAGATGTTAAGTCCGGTAGTGCTTAGAGCCATCTGAACCACGGACGTACAGTGTGAAGTTGTCTCTTGTCCTGGTAGTGACAACTTTTAAAATGATACAAGCGGACATCGAGATCGAACAGTACTTTTCGATCTAGCCACCCTGTTCTATCATCGTTTAGAGTGTAGCGCGGCACGTTACAGGACATGCTTAACTCATTCTGTTAGTGTTCGCCTCTTATCCCAATTATGGTTGGAGTGGAGGAAATCGGAATGACGTTTTACGTTAGTATCGTGGCAGTGTGTCCTGCACTTGGTGCCTTCAAAGACGGTTCCAGAGACACGTCAACATGGCGCGGCCACAGAGCCGCTTTGGGCCGGGCAGGTCCACGGCGTGCCCCGATAGCCCGCTCAAACACCGCCTGTCGCCTCTATCACGACACAAACACGATAAGCCCGGCACCGTTTACTCAGACTGGCCCCGTTTTCCCCCACGGACGGTACTTCTTTTTTTAAAGCAAATGTTAGAGCCACCCCAGTAACGGAAATGTTGGAAGCAGTTTCTTTCTATCGCAAACCTGAATAACAGTTCTTGTCCAAAATACTCCACCCGATGGGGTTCGTGGTCTTAATGTAGAATGGAAGTCTAGAAAAAAGAAGGACTACATTTCGAGGATCGCACTGACAAGCGGTGTAAATATGCCATAATTGTGTCTGAACTAAAAAGTTGCCTAAAATCTACGATTAACATGTATATAAATATACAAACATAAATATAAGATAAACGTGTAAAGAACACATACATAACGTCCTAGCAACATAAAATCCGGCATGATGAGGATCTGTCCAAAATTGCCTAAAGTCAATTTCTCAACTAAAATTAAAAAAAAAAACTAAACAAGCTCCTCCACCGTAGTTTCATTAGTCATCAGTTCTACGGATTATCAATTTATTTTTTAAAGAGAAAAATATCATTGCATAGAATTTACTAGTGTTTTCACTTTTTGTACAACACGCGATTACTAAGTCGCTGTACATATTATAGTTTTTGTCACTCTCGTGCTAGCGTTGTAGTTTAATTGTCTCCATCCGACACCGTTAATGCGAGCTGCGAATCGTGGGTACCCAGTTCGAATCCTAACATCGTTCGAATTAGCCACTAGTAGTACGCTACTGGCCATTAAAATTGCTACACCAAGAAGAAACGCAGATGATAAACGGGTATTCATTGGACAAATATATTATATTAGAACAGACATGTGAGTACATTTTCATACAATTTGGGTGCATAGATCCTGAGAAATCAGTACCCAGAACATCCACCTCTGGCCGTAATAACGACCTTGATACGCCTGGGCATTGGGTCAAACAGACATTGGATGGCATGTACAGGTACACCTGCCCATGCAGCTTCTACACGATACCACAGTCCATCAAGAGTAGTGATTGGCGTATTGTGACGAGCCAATTGCTCGGCCACCATTGACCAGACGTTTTCAATTGGTGAGAGATCTGGAGAATGTGCTGGCCAGGGCAGCAGTCGAACATTTTCTTTATCCAGGAAGGCCCGTACAGGACCTGCAACATGCGGTCGTGCATTATCCTGATGAAATATTGGGTTTCACAGGGATCGAATGAAGGCTAGAGCCACGGGTCGTAATACATCTGAAATGTAACGTCCACTGTTCAAAGTGCCGTCAATGCGAACAAGAGGTGACCGAGGCGTGTAACCAATGACACCCCATACCATCACGACGGGTGATAGGCCAGTATGGCGATGACGAATACACGCTTCCAATGTGCGTTCACCGCGATGTCGCCAAACACGGATGCGAACATCATGATGCTGTGAACAGAACCTGGATTCATCCGAAAAAGTGACGTTTTGCCATTCGTGCACCCAGGTTCGTCGTTGAGTACACCATCACAGGCGCTCCTGTCTGTGGTGCAACGTCAAGGGTAACCGCAGCCATGGTCTGCGAGCTGATAGTCCATGCTGCTGCAAACGTCATCGAACTGTTCGTGCAGATGGTTGTTGTCTTGCAAACGTCCCCATCTGTTGACTCAGGGATCGAGACGTGGCTGCACGATCCGTTACAGCCGTGTGGCTAAGATGCCTGTCATCTCGACTGCTAGTGAAAGAGGCCGTTGGGATCCAGCACGGCTTTCCATATTACCCTCCTGAAGTCACCGATTCCATATTCTGCTAACAGTCATCGGATCTCGACCAACGCGAGCAGCAATGTCGCGATACGATAAACCGCAATCGCGATAGACTACAATCCGACCATTATCAAAGTCGGAAACGTGATGGTACGGATTTCTCCTCCTTACACGAGGCATCACAACAACGTGTCACCAGGCAACGCCGGTCAAGTGCTGTTTGTGTATGAGAAATCGGTTGGAAACTTTCCTCATGTCAGAACGTTTTGGGTTTCCCCACCGGCGCCAACCTCGTGTGAATGCTCTGAAAAACTAATCATTTGCATATCACAGCATCTTCTTCCTGTAGGTTAAATTTCGCGTCTGTAGCACGTCATCTTCGTGGTGTAGCAATTTTAATGGCCAGTAGTGTATATACAACAACGAGCACTGTGATCATCCGACAAAGAAACAAAGATCCACTGGAAGACACTTGGCAGCAAATAGGAGTAGACTCATGCGAGCGGCAACGCGAATACTTAGCGGGCTGACACTAACATGCAATGTGCGATCAATTTGACCATAGTACGTATGTATTTCTATTTTTTGTGCTACCACGACAGGCGCATCAGTAGACGTAACAAGTCTGGATACGGCCTTGCCTTTCCAGTACACGAAGAATTTTCTCATTTAATTACTTCTAACGTTATGGCTCTGCGTTTGCGCCCCTGATATTTCCAGCTCAGATGTAACAACCAATCAGAAATTCTTTTTTTCTTTGAAAGGGGCGTTTGGTTTGATTTCATTTTGACGTTTAATTATCGCGCCTGTGTGGCAGTTTCATTTTCAGCCAGAGTTGTGATGGCTTATTTGTTACGTTAAATAACGTAGGTACTGCATTCGATACGAGTTTTCTAGTTTCGCATTCATAAACTAGTTGGGCTCGAAGTGCAGCAAACAAAACTTCACATTGTTGTATATACAGGGTGAACCAAAATTCCATCAAGAAAGTTTCAGGGGTCGTACTATGGATCAAAACAAGAAAACATGTCTAGGAAACGTTAGTTCTAAAATACATACCTTAAGAGGTGTGAGCACTTATTCATCTTCAGTACTGTGATACACATCTCTTCTACTGCAAGCACTTTGTATTTCAAATTTTTTCAGGAAGTACTGTGAACCAAAACAGAAAAGATGTCCAGTAAACATGGTCCCTAAAATGCATACCTTACGAGCTATGAGCGCTTGTTCAGCACAATGAGGTGGGTTACACAGTAACGAAGATGAAGAAGTGCTCATAGCCCTTAAGGTACGCACTTTATAGCCCATGTTTTTCTGGAAATTTCCTCTTGTTTTTGCCGTTACTATTACCTTTGAAAATATGTCTGTGGAGTTCTGGCTCAGCTTGTATATACGATGTCTTCCTGGAAAGAACCATACCCTCCGCTTTTTCGAGCCATTACTTGTTCTTAACAAGAAACGCCAATCATCAATAAATGTGCGTAGGTTACAAAAGAATCGTAGGTAATCAGTCATCTGATGTGCTGTTCCACATCTCTCACGCTTCAGAGAAAACTTCAGAATGATAAAAGTCTCCTCTTTGTTATTGCTGCTATACATTGCGCTACATACGACGCATTTGGTAAAAGCCACGTTGCAATTCGATACAAACGATATGCGCTTTCCCCGGAAATCGTTTTCGACATTGTAGTATCTTAGCCACACAGAGGGAAAATAAACAAGAGTGGCCGGACCATATGTGATAAGACTGTGCTACGAACTGTGTACGCCAGCCGTCCAAGAAATATTTGTATTGTTTTGGCGTATACACAAAGCTGAGAACTGGACGCCTACACTAGCTGACCAAAAGTGTCCGGGTATTCCTAGGTAATACACTAAATGTATTCGCTATTGCGAATATAGACAACCTTCAGATGTAGAGTGGAATGACGACAGTGAAAATTTGTGCCGGACCGAGACTTGAACTCGGATTTCCCACTTACCCGAGTGGTCACCCGACCATTTTTTTCATTGTCAATCTCATTTTTGTTGTTGTTGTTCGTAGCATTTGTATAGGGCGGACGTCCGATGACAACCGCTCAAGTTCATCGTTGATCCGTTCGCTCAGTATTTTATTATTATTATTATTATTATTACGGAAGGCAGCTAGCCCTCTGAGCGAACACGCTGAGCCACAGTGCAGGCCTCATTTGGCTATCCGTGCACGATTCACGGCGAAACCTGAACTTTAATATGTCGTCAACCATGCGTCTACAGCCTGTACTCTTACATCCATTACATATACACCCATACAGGTGCGACACTTTGCTTGAAACGCACTTGGCCGGTGTCGGCGGGTAAATTTGATAGTGGAGTGCCTGTGTTATTCAGACTTACGTGGCAAAGTTCTTTTGGACATGCATGCATGCCCAAAGGAACAGGCACTGCGGCGACTACAGCTGTTACGAAATACATTAAATGTATTCGCAATTGCGAATAAGGACAACCATCAACTGTAGAACGGAATACTGACAGTGAAAATTCGTGGCGGACCGAGATCCGAACGCGGATTTCCCGCTTATCGCGAGCGTTCGCCTTAACCGCTTCGGCTATCCGTGCACGACTCACGGCAAGACCCAAACTTGTATATGTCGTCAACCATGTTTCTACAACCCGTACTCGCACATCCATTATGTACATTACGGTACAGGTGAGACATTTTTACTTCAAAGTCGCTTCCCCACTGCTGCTGGATGAATACGATTGTGCAGTGCCTGTGTGATTCCAAATTACGGTGTATTGTTCCTTTGTACATGCATGCATCGTGCTCTCAGTGACTACTCATTCGGTGTCACCTGAGTAAGAAATCCATCAGGGACACTTGAATCCTTCTGAATCTGCTCATATTGACGATTGTGATAGTGAAGTGGAAACACTAAGGAACAACCAGAGCTAAATCAAGACAAGGCACATTTCATATGTTGACCGACAGGGACCTTTGAGCATTGTGGATGGTGGTTGTAAAAATTAATAACAAATCAGGGGAAAGCACCACTCGTGAGTTCCAAAGTGCTACAAGCAATCCAACTTCGACTGTGCGTTGGTAGCCAAACTGAACAGGGAATGAGGGGCGAGGAGATCCCCCTCATAAGCCACATATTTTTCTAAATTCCAAAAGAAATGGTGTAAAGAGTGACGCCACTGGTCAGTGGATGGCTGGAAGCACGTGATTTGGAGTGACGGATCGCGCTATACGCTACGGGAGTCCAATGGAGGGGTTAGGGTTCAAATGCTCTGAGCACTATGGGACTTCACTTCTGAGGTCATTAGTCCCCTGGAACTTAGAACTGCTTAAACCTAACTAACCTAAGGACATCACATACATCCATGCCCGAGGCAGGATTCGAACCTGCGACCGTAGCAGCAGCGCGGTTCCGGACTGAAGCGCCTAGAACCGCTCGGCCACAGCGGCCGGCGAAGATGACAAGAATAGATAAGTGTGGGAACCATCGCACAATCAGCCTAGCAGCTCATGCATCCAAGCTGCAAACACGAACAATGCATAAAAAAATGAAAATTGTGGAACTGTTAGATCGCTTTGGCTTTGAGAAAGGTAAAGGCACCAGAAAGACAGTTCTGACGTTGCGCTTGAAAAAGGAAAAAAATAAAATAAAAAAGACATCTGGAAAGAGCGATCGTCAGCGTAAAATATTACAAGATTTTCGAAATTGTGAGAAAAATAGTAGTAAGCTGCAGGGAAAGACGGGTAATACATGACCGGTGGAAGAACCAAAAGGGAACAATAATACTGGAAGATCAAGCACGAAGTGCTCGGCTTCAAAAAGGGCATAACACAGGGATGCAGTGTTCAGCCCCTACTGTTCAATCAGTACATCGAAGAAGCAATGACGGAAATAAAAGAAAGGTTCAAGAGCGAGATTAAAATTCAGGATGAAAAGATATCAATGATTAGATATGAATAGTGACGGAGTAGGAGATTTACACGATCTGCTGAATTTAATAGACAGTCTAACAAGTACAGAGTTTGTATTGAGATCAGACCGAAGAAAGGCGACAGTAATAAGAAGCAGAGATGAGAACAGCAAGAAACTTAACATCAAAATTGGTGATCACGAAGCAGACGAAGTTAAGGAATCTACTACCTTAGAAGCAAAAATCCTGTCACACAGGAAGCAAGAAGGACATAAAAAGCAGACTAGCACAGTCAAAGAAGTTTACTAATCTGAAATGAATGCCTTAAATTGGGAAATATGGGTCATTCCAAGGATCTGTAAAAGAAGTGTCAAATATACCCTGTTTCCACAAAATTCATCATATTTTCCACGAATTTATAACCTTTTTTTTACCTTTTAAAAGAGTAAATTGCCATTTAACTGTGCATTACTATATTTATCTTCTGTACTATCTAGATTTCGGTTTTTATGCCATTCTCAGATACAATGCTAAAAGTTGTTAGATCTTTATTATAGTCCAAAGTAGATAAATAAGACTAATATATGTCTTTAAGATGAACTGTCCTCCTGCTTTGAACTTCTTAACAGATATGACATAATAATCGTCAATAAACCTTTAGCACTGTTGAAATTTAGATCGTACAGAAGATAAATATTGTAATTCACAGTCAAATGACGGTTCACTCTTTTAAAAGGAAATATTGCATGACTACGGCTCAATACCATCTAAAACTGTTTAATTTGTTGATTACTGGGCCGCGCGCAGTGGCCGCGGTGTTTGAGGCGCCATGTCACGGATTGCAAGGCCCCTCCCGCCGGGGGTTCGAGTCCTCCCCCGGGCATGCGAGTGCGTGTTGTCCTTAGCATAAGTTAGAGTAACTTAGTGTAAGTAGTGACCTCAGCTGTATGGTCCCTTAGGAATTCACACACATTTGAACATTTGATTACTGGAAAACAATAAGTGAATTAAATTTCGTATGCTACATCCTTGTGCAACCGATCTATTGCGTATTAAACTTTATGTTGACCATGCATTTAGATAGGAGATATAAGAATCCGAGAATCCGAAGTTTATATTTTCTTCGTGTTTCGATTTTCGCCCCCAAATTTTATTAATTGTCTAGCATCGTTAGCCCAAGTTGGGTAATCCCATACTCCTGTTTTGCGTTTCAAACAATGGTCTTTTAATGAGTCAAAATATTTTCTTGTGTAATTAGGTCTAAAATACTCTATTTTTACCTTTTCATAAAATTTTCAATTTTGCACGTAATTAATTCAGTATTGGAAAGTGATAGTTAAATAAAACTTTATATTTGGGAACTTTGTATTGTTAGGTTGCTATATATCAAATTCCACGTTCGTCAGACCTTTAGCCCCTGAGGTATAAACCGGTAAATTTTGACATTTTTTCGTGCGGAGACTTTTTCAGGCGATTTTGCCTAAATGTTTCGGATGAATGTCGCTTGTAGTATTCTTGTCGTTATTACTCTTAAGAGAACGCATAAAGTTGTACACGATGGCCAAATTTAATTTCTTTCAACAAAATATTGCCAGAGACATAACAGTACAAAGTGACAGAAATTCAACTTTGGTCTGCACAAAGGCGCGCCTGGGGTCAAACAAATGAATATTTCTCGGCCAGTGCTCCTTGTTTGTGACAGAAAGTACTAGAACTCGTAATTAGGGAATTAATTACTATTTAGAACGTGCAATTAGGGAATTAATTACAATGAATCTGATTTGAGATTTTATACGAACATAGTCTCTTGAGATGAAGGTAACTTTCAGTGGATCAGTTAGCCATAAATCTACACAAAATATCAATTTGAAATATCGAATTCTGACCAATAATTTCCCATTTAATGACTTAACTCATTTTAACAATAACATTTCTACGTAGTTACTGTCTCACAGTTACACGAATGAAATATTTAGTTTTTCTGTAAATTTCGTAACATTGATGATTACAATAAAATACTTTTCCACTAATTAAATATGCCTGTTAATCATATTTACACGACTAGATGAGTGAGTTACATTTTATATATCTCGTGTACAATGCTACTTATGCAATACAGAGCACCAAAAGCTGTATTTTAATATTTGCTACACTGGGAAATGAGTATCGCGCAATACGTAAAAGCTTGGTACCGAATAGTTCATATAAGGCCCCATGGTATTTCCTATCGCACAGTGTTACTTTGTTATGAAGAAATTGGCACAGGAGAGGAATTCGTGGAGAGCTACGTCGAACCAGCAATAAGACTGATGACTAAAAAAAGAAAACAACGAAGAGGGAAAAGGAGATGACTGAGTTGTTTCCTCAGTTTGCAGCTACCTGTCGCAGCAGGTTTCTCTCTCTCTGTAGGCGGCTGACGGCCGCTGTGCCCGGCAGGGCGCCTTCAATGCGGCCGTTGTGAGCCGCGGCGCACACAGCCGTCTCTGTTCCCGCTGCCAAGGCCTCGCCCACTTATCGTGCGATAGTGGGCAGCGAGGGGCCCTTCTCGGAAATCGCCGCCCGCTTCCAGCGACTCGGAGCCGACCCGACGCCCCATGCTGTCTGCCGACAACTCTCTGCCTGCTCTCTTACTCACCCACTACTCCGCAAGCACGCAGGGCGACGTTGCCTAGCAACGCATCGTTTCTCTTTTTTACGGGAAACCCGCAAGCTGCGCGAAGTGGTGCTCTGTGAGTACCATGTAAGCACATCGGGCAAAACAAGTTACTCGTCCCAAGGACAGATCACGCTAACATCGCGTAACACATCGCCTAGTCTTGATAGCGAACACAATTCGGTGTGGAAGATGAAACACCGCAAGTGTCTGCTCTTCCCGTCCCCTCCCCTCCCCCCTTCCCCCTTATGCATCTTTGCATGTAATGTACTACAATACGTGTTTTGTGTGGTTTTGTAATATCTTTGTAGTCGCTAAATTTCGAGGCTGTCTTTGGCTTCGCGCTCTCTCAGTGGATGAGTATTGGTTGTTTGTCGGTATGTGCCACCAGTTGTTCTACATAGCAACAGACATTATGTGTAGAACCAATATCGAGTGGCTTAACAGACCTGCCGGAGTACGGAAGGATACTTGAGTCAAACTCAGCCAAACCAGTGACTTGTTCATGATGCCCTGTGAAAATGGCTGTTATCACCATGGAAGATGGGAGTGTCCAATCGTACGCATAAAAGACGCGTAGAAGAAAGGGTCACACTAGCTCACTGAGAATGTTGAAATAAACATCTGAGTTCATTTTTACGGTAATCTGAATGAGAGGCGACAAATACAGGCACGTAAAACACTCCCAAACAACACGGAACAACTTCCAGCCTGAGCTACAGCTTCAGTACATTGCAGGATAAACGCTCGACTGAGCCGCCAACGCAACCGACACCTCTCACCGTATGTAAAGAGGCAACTCGTCGGACTATATCACACTCCTCTACTCAGCTAGAGCGTAACATCACATAAATTGCATTTCAGAGATAGACATAATTTGAAAAGTACTCGGCTCTAAATATACGTGTCATATTATGTATGTAGGAAACTTAAGAGCAATATACAATCACATCTTCTACATTTACATCTACATCCACATGGATACTCTGCAAATCACATTTAAGTACCTGGCAGAGGGTTCATCGAACCACCTTCACAATTCTCTGTTATTCCAATCTCATATAGCGCGCGGAAAGAATGAACACCTATATCTTTCCGCACGAGCTCTGATTTCCCTTACTTTATCTTGGTGATCGTTCCTCCCTATGTAGGTCAGTGTCAACAAAATATTTTCTCATTCGGAGGAGAAAGTTGGTGATTGGAATTTCGTGAGAAGATTTCGTCGCAACGAGAAACGCCTTTCTTTTAATGATGTCCAGCCCAAATCCTGTATCATTTCTATGACACTCTCTCCCATAGTTCGCGATAATACAAAACGTGCTGCCTTTCTCTGAAATTTTTCGATGTACTCCGTCAGTCCTATCTGGTAAGATTCCCACACCGTGCAGCAGTATTCTAAAAGAGGACGGAAAAGCGTAGTGTAGGCAGTCTCCTTAGTAGGTCTGTTACATTTTCTAAGTGCCCTGCCAATAAAACGCAGTCTTTGGTGAGCCTTCCCACAACATTTTCTATGTGTTCCTTCCAGTTTAAGTTGTTCGTAATTGTAATACCTAGGTTGATCTTCTGATGACTTTATTAGTCGATAAAAGACAGCATCATCAGCAAACAACCGGAGACGGCTCCTCAAATTGTCTCCAAAATCATTCGTATAGATAAGGAACAGCAAAGGGCCTATGATACTACCTTAGGGAACGCCAGAAATTACTTCTGTTTTTCTCGATCACTTTCCGTCAATTACTACGAACTGTGACCTGTCTGATAGGAAATCACAAATCCACTCCATAAGCACGCAATTTCACTACGAGCCGCTTGTGTGGTACAGTGTCAAAAGCCTTCCGGAAATCCAGAAATACGGAATCGATCTGAAATCTCTTATCAATAGCACTCAACACTTCATGTGAATGGAGAGATAGTTGTGTTTCACACGAACAATGTTTTCTAAACCCATGTTGACTGTGTGTCAATAATGTTCGAACACAATATATGTTCTAAAATCGTGCTACATATCGATGTTAACGATATGGGCCTGTAATTTAGTGGATTACTCCTAGTACCTTTCTTGAATATTCGTGTGATCTGTGCAATTTTCCAGTCTTTGGGTACGGATCTTTCGTCGAGCGAACGGTTGTATATGATTGTTAAGTATGGAGCTAATGCATCAGCATACTCCAAAAGTAACCTAATTGGTACACAGTCTGGACCAGAAGACTTGCTTTTATTAAGTGATTTAAGTTGTTCACTACTCCGAGGATATTTATTTCTACGTTACTCATGTTGGCAGCTGTCCTCGATTCGAATTCTGGAATATTTACTTCGTCTTCTTTTGTGAAGGCATTTCGGAAGGCTGTGTTTAGTAACTCTGCTTTGGCAGCGCTGTCTTCGTTAGTATCTCCATTGCTATCGTGCAGAGAATGCATTGATTGTTTCTTGCCGCTAACATACTTCACATACGACCATTTTATAATTAACACGACACAAAATCTAAGTATGCACATATCGTTACTAGTATTTCATGTAGAAGAAATCTGCAGGCTATGACTATGCAATGACCACATGAAGCAAACCCTAAGAAAACCAGATGTCGGGCTGTTATTCATTGGAAGAATAACTCCAAAACGCAATTTGTTCACGAAAGAGGTAGTTTTTAAAACACTGTCTGTACCTTTTTTTTCTTTTGACTCATCAGTCTTCACTCTGCTTTGATTCTGCCCACCATGAATTTCTCTCCTGTCTCAATCTTTTCACCTCAGAGTAGTGCTTACAACCTCCATCTTCACTTATTTGCAGGATTTATTCCAATCTCTGCAGCATCCTCTAGTACCATGGAAGTTATACCCTGATATCTCAGCACATATTCCATCATGATTTCCCTTCTTCTTGTCAGTGTTTCCCATATACTTCTTTTGCTCGTCTACTCCGCGTATAGCGTGCTCATTTCTTACCTTATCAGTCCAACTAATTTTCTACACTATTGTGTAGCACCACTTCTCACATGCTTCGATTCTCTTCTGTTCCGGTATTCCCATACTCCATATTTCACTACTGTACAATTCTGTGCTCCAAACGTACATTCTCAGAAATTCGTTACTCAAACGGAGCCTATGTTTGGTACTAGTAGACTTCTCTTGGCCAGAACGCCCCTTTTGACAGAGCTAGTTTCCGTTCGTCATTTTGTTGCCTAGGTAGCAGAAATCCTTATTTTCGTTACTTCGTGATCACCAACTATGATGTTAAGTTTCTCGCTGTTCTGATTTCTGCTACTCCTCTTTACTTTTTTCTTCTTTCGGTTTACACTTAGTCCATATTCTACACTCATTAAACTGTTCATTCTATTCAACAGATCCTTTAATTCTTCTTCACTCGATTAGCATTTCCCTTTCGCATTGATACTATCAAGTTCATACTCACTTGTAGCCCTTTTTTCTACCGCTTGCCCTACAACCACTTTCCAATCCTTTTCATCTCCCTTTACGTACTGGATTACCCGGTCATATACTTTCTTTATCTCTTCATATTCTGCATGCAGCGTCGGAATTTATACTTGAACTATTGCTGTAGGCGTTGATCTGCTGTTGATTTTGATGAGAACAACCCTCTCGCGGAGCTGTTCACATTGACTCACTCTCTGCCCCTACCTTCCTATTCATAACGAATCCTATTCCTGCTCTTCCATTTTCTGCTGCTGCTGATATTGCATTATACGAGTCTGACAGGATATTCTTGTCTTCTCTCCATTTCAATCACTGATCACCACTATATTTAGATTGAGCATTAGCGTTTCCTTTTCAGATTTTCTAGCTTCCCCACCTCATCTTTCCGTGTCCCGCGAGTTTACCATGGCCAGAAAATCAGGGAATTTGGAGGTCATATGGAAGTTTATAGACAGTCGTTCTTCCCACGCTCTGCCCTGTGTTCGTAATTGGAGAGGGGGAGGATAATGATAGTAGTAGTAGAGGTACCCTCCGCCACACACACTGTAAGATGGCTTGCGCAGTGCACATGTACATGTACTTGTGGAAGAGGGGAGGGGAAATGTTGTTTGTTCCGGTCGTTTCCACCCACGTTTGGGAAAGGCCAATCTTTCGATAATCGGCTGTCGTACTGAATCGGTATATTGCTGAAGTTTTTATTGCTATATTTGACCGCATTACCTTTATTTGTACATGGCGCTACACGAAATAGAACGCGTAAGGTGCATCTTTATGTTCACTGATGTCCAATCAGAGACCGACACATTTTATATGAGCCATTCATCTTTCGGTAGGTTTCAAATGTGGTGCACGATGTACTGAAATTTGCGCCCACTGAAATTTTCGTCCTGTGAAATTTGTGCCCAGAAAGGGTCGAGGAAGGATACATTAATCCCCTTGCCTGGCAAGTAGAAGAGCTGAGAGACACTACCTACAGGTTTCCGAACTCGCATTCTCTAGCCTTTGTATACAGAACGCTGCGAACGGAGAAGACCAATGTTAACAGAGCATCGACAACTTTGTACGAGAAATCGATGCATGTTACAAACAATTGAACGTGTATCAGATGCTGTTTCAGATCCTAATCATTTGATTAAAACTTCAGAAATGAAACTTCCCATGATTACACAAAAGTCAGTTGACATTTATCACGAGACGCTATGTGTGCACAAATTTCACGACTAAGATTATTTTCTCAGAAACTGTTCCCAACTTCAATTTGGTGCTACAATTTTTCTTAACTTTGTGTGTTTCGATAGCTTATTCCAAGAGAATTCTTTCCTTCAAAAATCAGATTAATTAAGTATTACCTTGGGTCTGCTATGAGTCAAGGACGACTGTCTAATATAGCAGTTACTCAATGAAAAATGAGGTAGCTAAAGACATCGATATTGGTGAGGCAGTTTCAAAATTTGCAGTCGTAAACGGAGGAAGGAATTCTAAGCTGCGTGCTCGTCATTTGTCACTAATGAGATCTTCGGTTACTTGTTCTGCTGCCTTAATAAGCAGTTAAATGGTTATTTTTAATGAAAATGCGTTTTACTCATTTCTTTTCACCGAAGTGTATTTTATGCCTTTGTGTTATTGGTAATTCGGGAGGAGGGAGGGGGAGAGAAAATAAAACTTCTGCACCTGATACCAAACTACTTAGTTACGCCACTGCGCAAACGTCGATCTGACCCAGAGTAAAATAATGAATGTGCAAGTAATCAGACAGAGAATTCTTTTTCTACAGTTCTGTACAAGTAGGAAACTGATCACAGCAGCTATAACATTTAAATAGCTCATGAGTCTTATCTTCGCGTCATTAAAGTATGTGAAGGATATCACACACATGCATGCTCGAGGCAGGATTCGAACCTGCGACCGTAGCAGCAGCGCGGTTCCGGACGGAAGCGCCTAGAGCCGCTCGGCCACAACGGCCGGCTGTATGTTTGTCAGAAGCTTTGTAAAGTGAATGACAATTTCACTCACAGAAACTATGTTTACATACCATTGATATGTATAATATTAGCGCATTCATCATCATAACAACCTACCGCAAATAAATTTTGTGTTTGGCTTTTTACTTCGTGTCGACTGTTATTATCGTTAAGACATTTAGCTTTCGCTTGGATTCGTGGTTATGGAAGGGATGAAACCACGACCTCACTAAGGAACCATTCCTGAATTTGCCTAGAATGATCTGAGAAACGATGGGAAACCAAATTCGGTACGGCTGGCCAGAGAATTGAGCCCAGGTATTTCAAAATAATCAGATTTCCATCATACATTAATTTTTTATTTATAAGTTTCTATTTATAGTTCGTACGTTTTTCTGTCCATCTACATCGTTTGATAAGTTTAGTCAAGCTCTTTTTAGGTAGGAGGTAACTACCAAGCAAGCCCTGATCTCACCATCCTCTTCGTTCTTTTTTTTTATTTTTTCCAGCTTTTCACCTCGATTCGTGTAGAATTTTTCTTTCGTTTACCTTCCATACTCACCCCTGCCTTCATTAACGCATAATTTTCTGCTTCTCTTTTCATACACCTAATTCTGTCATTGATTTTAGGATTTGGTTTAGCAAGCATGTTATTAATTTTGTGGTGCCAACCTTCTACAGTGCTGGTCATTCGATGGCGCTGTTTCTATCAACTCCAGTTGACACAGGATTTTCTTCATTTTCCAACCATCTATCTACAAAGTATTCAAAAAATTCAGGAAGCCCGGGGATATCCGGCTTGTGAATGTATCTCGGGCCAGTCATCACATGCATCTTCAGGCCCTAGAAACGTCCGCCAGAACACATGCGAATTCGTTGTCTCACTTCTTCACTTTTTTGTACTTATGAGTAAGTCTTTGATGTTGCACTTTTTTCCAGAGAGACATTTTCATGGGGAACTAATATCCATGCACTTTTGCTATCAGAGGTAGAACTTCAATCGCAGAAACCTCTATCGATTCCAAAACTAAGGTAACGTTTTCAGGTTTCCATTCTGGAATATTTTCCACCAAATTTCGGAAAAGAGGGATGTATCTCTTTTCTTTTGTTTGGCAGTAATGCAAAGGTAACTGAATAGATGTTTGTCTCATTATTTGTACTCCCAAAGTCGGGGCGAAAACTATTTGTTACAGTACTTGAAAGTACTATCCATAAAGAGTCTTGTTTACTTCTTAGAGCCTCTATCGCTGCTCTTCCGCTAAAAACTATTATCCTTTCTCCTAATTTGTGGTCGCTTAACAGAAAACTGCTGTCGTCATTCATTCCTAGTAACTCTGCTTTGAGGTCACTTTGTTCTCGTGTCTGCGGGTCGCGCTTATTTCACGGTGATTTTGCCCATTGGCAATGTAAAGTTCTGCTCTGGCGTTTCAGTGACAAAAACATAGCTTCGATTATGCAGGCAACTTAGCTCCTCTGAATATATTTTGGAGATAGAAGTCTCTTCCTGTCGTGCCCTTTTCTTTGCTTGGTTCAAAGTATTTCTTACTTTCAACAGAACTTCATCCGGAGCTCCGCGTTGATCCTCGAGTAAAAAAATCACCTTCCAATCCTTGGTTTTAAGCATTAATCTGCAGTGGTCATCTTTCTGTCTTGAACAGCGCCACGTCAGTCCCGTCGTCTCTCGTTCTCTTCACTATGTAAGAATAACCTTCACAGTGGCCACATGGCTTCCCGCGAATTGTCGTTGACACTTCCACATCGGAACTGTTGTGACAAAAATACACAAGTCACATCATGTCAACTCTGCGACAGCTAGAGTGGTACTAAGGCAGACCGTCAGCTACTCTTGTAGAGGAGGTCTATCGGGGCGCAGTTCGGCCGTGTCTGGGTAGCAGGTAGTTTAGAATAATTACAACAGTCCCGGGGCAGATAAGTCGTCACACGAAGGGAACAGGTGTTGGGCGCAGATTTCACGTATTTCTGGTTGGACGCAAATTTCACTGGGCACAGTTTTCAAGGATTCATGGCGCAGACCTCAGAAAGCAATGGACGCAAGCTGTCAACAAGGCACTCTGTGAGCTGGTGGTAGCTCCATAACAATGAGGCCTGTGTGTACTTGGAATGGACTGTATCTTCTAGTCCATTTAAACCAATCACAGGCGCTGAAAACTGTTACGTTCGTCTACCTGGAGACCATTTGCAGCCATTCACAGATGGAATTTTTATGGACGACGGTGCGCTATGTCACCTGGCCACAACTGTTCGCGACCGGTTTGGGAAACATTCTGAAAAATTAGAGCGAATGATCTGGCCATCCAGGTCACCCATCGAACATTCATGGGACATAATTCCTGCAGAAAATCCTGCACCGGCAACACTTTCGCAACTTTGGACGTTTACAGAGACAGCATGGCTCGGTATATCTGCAGGGGACTTCCAACGACTTGTATAGTCCATATCACATTGCTGCATTACGCTGGACAAGGATGTCCGACACCAAATTAGGGGCTGTCCCATGTATTTTGTTACCTCCGTGTACATTTGATAACGGTTAAGCAGACTTTGTGGCCAGAAATAATTCTGGATTGTTCGTTATTGTGAAGTAAGTGCAGAATATTTTTGCGACATAGTACAGTCGGCAAAAAGGTTTACACACAAGAACTACAATTCAGATTATTAATATTACTGATGTTTCTTAGTGATACAGTTACATATACGGGTATACTGATAATAACTGATGTTCGTGCTTACATAAACACTATGTTAGCGAAAGTAGTACATAAAAGTATGCACATCAAAAAAGTCTTACATCACCTCGGTTTCGAGAGTTCTGGAACCTGAACAGAAAATTGGAATAGACATCAACATAAACATCATGTCTACCCATTTTATTGCTCATGAAAACCACACATTGCATGTTGTACCACCATACAGCAAGGCCTTCAGAGTTGGTGGTCCAGATTGATGTACACACCGGTACCGCTAATACCCAGTAGCACGTCCTCTTGCATTGATGCATGCCTGTATTCGTCGTGGCATACTATCCAGAAGTTCATCGTGGCATTGTTGGTCCAGATTGTCCCGCTTCTCAACGGCGTTTCGGCGTAGATCCGTCAGAGTGGTTGGTTAGTCACGTCGTCCATAAACAGCCCTTTCCAATCTTTCCCAGGCATGATCGATAGGGTTCATGTCTGAAGAACATGCTCGTCGCTCTAGTCGAGCGATGTCGTGATCCTGAAGGAAGTCATTCACAAGATGTCCACGACGGGGGCGCTAATTGTCGTCCATGAAGACGAATGCCTCTCCAATATGCTGACTATATGGTTGCACTACCGGTAGGAGGATGGTATTCACGTATCGTACAGACGTTACGGCGCCTTCCATGACCACCAACGGCGAACATCGACCCCACACAATGCCACCCCAAACCAGCAGGGAACCTCCACCTTGTTGCACTCGCTGGACAGTGAGTCGAAGGCGTCCAGCCTGACCAGGTTGCCTCCAAACACGTATCCTTCGATTGTCTAGTTGAAGGCATATACGACACTCATCGGTGAAGAACACGTGATGCAAATCCAAAGCGGTCTCTTCGGCATGTTGTTGGTCTCATCTGTAACGCGCTGCATGGTGTCGTGGTTGCAAAGAGGAACCTCGCCATGGACGTCGAGAGTGAAGTTGCACATCAGGCAGCCTATTTCGCACAGTATGATTATCAAGGTGACTGTTCAAAAAATGGACTTTCAGGCTCATTAAAAATCCTAAAGTTTTAAACCTCATTAGCATTGTAGGTATAATAGAATCATATTCTGGGTCTTTTTCATGTCCTAAGAATTTTGCAACGACTTGCTTGGATGATACCCATGCTTCTTTCTCATTTAAGGTCATTGTGCATTTAAAGTTAACATCAAACATTAATTTTCTAATGTCAGGTCTGACAAAGACGCCTTCTTTTAGTTTATCTTCTGAAAGATGTAGAAATTTTTGGCAGAGGTACTTAAAACATGGTCCATCTTTAGGCAAAGCCTTTACAAACTGTTTCATTAGACCTAACTTTATATGTAGAGGTGGTAAGAGTACGTTTTTTAGATCTAGAAGGTTTTTGCGTAGAATGTTGTTATCACCAGGTTTTAAAGACACCCTCACAGGCCAGTTCTTTCTGCACCAGTGTTGATATCTAGCCTTATTATCCCATTCACACAAGAAACAAGGAAATTTGGTAAAGCCACCTTGCTGACCAAGGGGCATGCATATTACTTTTAGATCGCCACATATCATCCAACTATGAGCAGAATAGCCTACCTTATTTAGCACAATTTCTAGGTTTTCATAGCTTTCTTTCATATGTACAGAATGTGCAACAGGTATAGATGCATACATGTTACCATTGTGAAATAAAACAGCCTTTAAAATAGCTTTGGATGAATCAGTAAACAGCCTCCAGTTTTCCTTTTTGTATTCAATACCAAAGTCATTCATCAGACTGGGAATGTCTGAGCAGTACACTAAATCACCTTCTTGTTGAAAAAACTTGGAAAATTGGTGCTCTCTTTTTCAATAAAAGTATATGCTGGTTCCAACTAAGTTCTTTTCTTTTAATCTAGAGCCAGCTTTTTCTTTCGTTACACCCAGATCCCTAACCATATCGCTAAGCTCGGTCTGAGTAAACAATTTGGGCGCTAGACTTTCTGTATTACAATGGAATTCATCATCTGCCTCATTTAAATCAGATTGTACATTAGAAAATACTTCTGTTGGAATAGAATTTAAAGTATCCAGTGGTTCAGGAACTGGCAAATCTACACCATGCCCTACTGGTCGGATGGTGGACGGAAGGTTAGGGTAGCTTACTGCCCTCTTGTTTTTCGAATTATGAACAGTAACATCAACACTGCAAAAGCAGCATTCATCAGAATGATTTCTTGGCTTCCTCCATATCATAGGAACAGCAAATCTAAAGGCTTTTTTTCTCCTTTGTGGACCATTGTCTCAGATCTTCAACACACACATAACATACCTTATGCGGCGCCTAGGATCACCAAGTTTAGATCCAAAGTATGACAGATAAACCTTTTTCACAAAGTCTGTAATGTTTCTTTGGTGTTTTTAATCATAAATTCACCACAAATATAGCAAAAACTGTCAGCAGGATTTTACAACCACGATGTACAGGAAACGGGAAAGTGAGGTTAGGGTGACAGTAAACCATCTGTTAACACAAAAATAGAATCGATCTTTTTTTGCCAGCTATTGTTTTTCAGCAGTGCGACCAATGTCATCTACATTCATTACACCTCCTTTTAAATTATTTTAACTACATAATAACTGTTAAATTCTTCAAAAAATCGCTTAATTTAATAAATTTAACTATAAAATGTGAAAAGATGGGTGATACAGAAGTATCATATTTGGGTATCCTGCCCTAAAAAACATAATAATAAGGTGTTCTCAGCAAAATCGTTGGCCTGTGTTACTATAATAGTGTTCGCCTGCCTCTTGCATGACTTTATTTTACATTTATATTAATGAAACTGAAACATTATCGAAGATCTCGGACTCTCTGGGACCAATATCTTGTCAGTGTCATTGTCTATATCAGGCAAAAATGGTCGAGATTATCGACTCCGGGGATGGATGAAATGTCTGCACACGAAATTAAGTTTCTACTGAACCCTCAGTGCGCGAGTCCTACTAGTACTTGGTCAATTTTTTCTTAGTAGAAAGTCGTTCCGTGTCTTCTTTCCCTTCTTCAACTTCCTTCAGCCAATGAACATGACTGGTCTGTTATTGGCAACAGGTACGGACAACGTGTAGTGGGGCCATTTTAGCTCTCCAGAATGTTTTGCAGAGCTAGTCAGTCCACCAGCCCATCTGTCAGGGGACCAATTAAAAAGTGGAATTTATTGCGATTTTCGAAAACTTTAGTTTTCATGCTACATCATTCAGCAAAGTGTTGGCTAAAAAGTTTCAAAACGGACGTATAAAATAATTTAAAGGTTTTTAGTGCATTGTTCTTTAGGTGGAATCAGGACGGCAATAAAATTCATCCTGGTTCCGCGCCTGAATGAAACTCGGAGTAGTGGGATAAGGTTAAATAGTGGCAAAAGCACCTAACATTGTCTGCAGGAACGCAAGAAGGAGTATCAGAATCTGGGTTTTGGGTGCAGATGGAGGAATCACATATTCTCGTCTGGCCCAAGGTTCTTGAGGAGGCAGCTTGCCTTTTCCTTCTTCCCATATGGTACGATGTGTGAAGTGTACATCTGTGTCGTGGGATGACCGCGATGAGTGCTTGTGCGGTATAATGATGAGGCTGGGTTGTTACGGATGAAGGAAAGGGGAAGGAGAGATACGGTGCCTGTACATAGTCCACTCCCCTCGAATAGAACCAAGGGTCCTCTGAGAACGTCCACATCCGCCAGACAGATCCCCATCAACAGTGTCACCAGCCGTCACTTCGCGGGACCCTGCGGAGGGATTTTCAATATAATTCAGGCCAATGACAAAGAGTATGGTGATCAGGAAGATTATATCTCCCCTACAGAATACTGGTGGTGGAACCTTCTTATATCACTAGGGTTCGAACCGGCTACCTCTTTGGTCAAGCGCCATTGCACAGATGTGTGCATTAGCTACCTGGTTGCGAAGGCTGGTCTGAAGTGGTGTAGTTCAACAGAACCAATTTTTACTGAAAACTGTAAAACTGCGAAAAGAGACAGGCGTCGTCAGATGTCAAAACTAAAAGAGTAGGAAGGCAGAGGGACGCATCAGTCTCTTTAACGTCGTATGAAAGTCATATGTGATTTACCTTGTCAAAAGTATAAAATATGACTATAAATTAAATGTGAATAAAAATATTATCCTTGTATACAGTGTATAGAACACAAACAACATTGATATAACAATGTAAATATAAAACAATATAAATTATCTGTTGCTATTGTTGTGGTCTTCAGTCTGAAGACGGATTTGATGCAGCTCTTCATGCTACTCTATCCTGGGCGAACCTCTTCATCTCCAAATAATTACTGCAATCTACATCCATTTTGAATCTGCTTACCGTATTCATCTCATGGACTCCCTTTGCAATTTTTAATCCCCCCACACTTCCTTCGAGTACTAAACTGGTGATCCCTTCACGTGTCAGAGTGTGACCAATCAGCCGCTCTCTCCTTCTAATCAGGGTGTGCCACACACTTCCTCTCGACTTGTGTTCAGTACCTCCTCATTAGTTACGTAATCTATCCATCCAATCTTCAGCGTTCTTCTGTAGCGCCACATTCCAAAAGATTCTATTCTCTTCTTGTATAACCTGTTTATGGACCTTGTCTCACTTCTATGTAAGGCCACACTCCACACAAATAGATTCAAAAAAAGTTCCTGACACTTAATTCTATATTCGATGTTTACAAATTTCTTTTCTTCGTAAACGCCTTTCGAACCATTACCAGTCAACATTTTATGTCTACCCAACTTCGGCCATTACCAGTTATTCTTCTACCCAAATAACAAAACGTATCTACTACTTTAAGCGTCTCGTTTGCTAATCTACACTGCTGGCCATTAAAATAGCTACACCACGAAGATGACGTGCTACAGACGCGAAATTTAACCGACAGGAAGAAGATGCTGTGATGTGCAAATGATTAGCTTTTCAGGGCATTCACACAAGGTTGGCGCCGGTGGCGACACCTACAACTTGTTGACATGAGGAAAGTTCCCGACCGATTTCTCATACACAAACAGCAGTTTACCGGCGTTGCCTGGTGAAACGTTGTTGTGATGCCTCGTGTAAGGAGGAGAACTGCGTACCATCACGTTTCCGACTTTGATAAATGTCGGATTGTAGCCTATCACGATTGCGGTTTATCGTATCGCGACATTGCTGCTCGCGTTGGTCGAGATCCAATGATTGTTAGCAGAATATGGAATCGGTGGCTTCAGGAGGGTAATACGGAACGCCCTGCTGGATCCCAACTGCCTCGTATCACTACCAGTCGAGATGACAGGCATGTTATCCGCATGGCTGTAACGGATCGTGCAGCCACGTCTCGATCCCTGAGTCAACAGATGGGGACGTTTGCAAGACAACAACCATCTGTTCGACGACGTTTGCAGCAGCATGGACTATCAGCTCGGAGACCACGGCTGCGGTTATCCTTGACGCTGCATCACACACAGGGGCGCCTGCGATGGTGTACGCAACGACGAACCTAGATGCACGAATGGCAAAACTTCATTTTTTGGGATGAATCTAGGTTCTGTTTACAGCATCATGATGGTCGCATTCGTGTTTGGCGACATCGAGGTGAACGCACATTGGTAGTGTGTATTCGTCATCGCCATACTGGCGTATAACCCGGCGTGATGGTATGGGGTGCCATTCGTTACACGTCTCGGTCACCTCTTGTTCTCATTGACTGCACTTTGAACAGTGGACGTTGCATTTCAGATGTCTTACGACCCGTGGCTCTACCCTTCATTCGATCCTGCGAAACACTACATTTCAGCAGGATAATGCACGACCGCATTTTGCAGGTCCTGTACGGCCCTTTCTGGATACAGAAAATGTTCGACTGCTGCCCTGGCCACCACATTCTCCAGACCTCTCACCAACTGAAAACGCCTGGTCAATGGTGGCCGAGCAACTGGCTCGTCACAATATGCCAGTCACCACTCTTGATGAACTGTGGTATCGTGTTGAAGCTGCATGGGCAGCTGTACCTGTACACGCCATCCAAGCTCTGTTTGAGTCAATGCCCAGGCGTGTCAAGGCCGTTATTACGGCCAGAGGTGGTTGTTCCGGGTACAGATTTCTCAGGATCTATGCACCCAAATTGCGTGAAAATGTAATCACATGTCAGTTCTAATATAATATATTTGTCCCATGAATACCCGTTCATCACCTGCATTTCTTCTTGGTGTAGCAATTTTGATGGCCAGTAGTGTAATTCCTTCAGCATCACTTGATTTAATGCGACTACATTCCCTTATTATTGTTTTGAGTTTTTTGATGTTCATCTTGTATCCTCATTTCGAGACACTGTCCATTCTTTTCAACTGCTCTTCCAAGTCAGAATTACAATTTCATATGCAAACCTCGAAGATTTTTAAACTGATAGCTCGGTAATATTCACACGTGTTTTCTTTGGAATTGGCCTTATTTTATTCCTCTGGAACTCTGAGAGTATTTCGCCTGTCGTAAACATCTTGCACGCCAGACAGAAGAGTTTTATGACGGCTGGGTCTCCCCAGTAGTTTTGACGGAATGTCGTCTACCTGTGGGTCCTCGTTTCGACTTTTGTCTTTCAGTGCCGTCTTTCAGTGCCCTGTCAAATTCTGCTAGCAGTATCATATCTCCCAGCTCATCCTCATCTACGTCATTTTCCATTTCTATGAAATTGCATGCGAGTCCATCATCCATATATATAACCTCTGTTTACTTCTTCCATCTTTCAGCTTTCCCTTCTTAGCGTGTTACTGGGTTTCCAACTGAGCTGTTGATATTCATCCATCTGCTCCTCTTTTCCCAAAGGCCTCTCTAATGTTCCCTTAGGCAATATCTATTTTCCCCCGGTAAAATATGCTTATAAATCCTTACATTTTTCCTCTAGCCATTATCACTTATCCATTTTGCACTTCCTGACTCTCTCATTTCGTAAATCCGTGTTAATTAAAGCAACATATAGTTTATCCTCCTCCTTTCCGTTTGACACCTAACTGTGCCTATTACTTTTCACAACTAGGTATATTACCTTAAAGATTGAGAAAAAAGAATTATATAACACTTCAGATTGTAGTCACATTTGATGCTTTAAATTCTGCTATATGAAAATGTGATTTACTACCTTTATAAATGTATAAAAGTTTTTTACACTGTTTTATTGTGTGACTATAAATGTTTACTGTTCTGCTGTCCCATCGCGGCGCCTTGCATCCACTTTTCGTTTGTACCTCAGTCAGCTATCTTAGAGCTCATTATTGAACTTCTATTATATTTTCTGTATTGTTTTTGACGAGATACATTGTATCTAACTTCTTTTAATGTGATAGGACTAAACTATTGCAATACTGCTCTAGTACTGATGACATGTGTGCACAGTAGCACAGTAGCTTTTATAGATTCCCCCCTTATGTATTCTTTTTGCTTATAGACCTGATGGTAGTTGATGCGATGCCGAAATCTGTCATCATGATTGATGCAATCTAGAGAATACGTTTGAATCTTATTCATTTTTGACAAACTTCTTCGTCCTCTGAATATCTCATGTCGACCACTCAGATACTCCGCAGTTAATTTCCTGTCACTCCTACTAAGAAAATATATTTTCGTACCCTCCATAAGACTCCTTGTAACCTGTAGTCTTTGATTCTGCAACTGCCTAGTGATTACTGATGTTCTCCTCTGCGTTAGCTTCCAAAATATCTGGTCTGTTACTTACTAGAAGATCTAAGACATGGCCCACACGAGTAGGTTTTCCATTCAAATTCGTCTAGCACCGTTAACGACCATGTTTATTTAAAGAGCAGTAAGGATTGAATCTTTTCATGTTTATCTGCAGGGTCACTGCAAGGCTATCAACGCACTTCCTTCTATGTCCCAAGAATGTTTGGAAACATCTGATTGCTCTCTGCTTTGGCCCAGTGCCTTGAAGGCGTGACTACGAAAGTCAAGGCTACTCGATAACCTGATAGGACGCCGCCCGTAGCGTCGAGCTACAAATATTTATACACTTCACTGTAGCGCACACAGAAACTTTCTGTGTGTTCGGCTATCTCTGGCTCCGAAAACATATTGTTTAACCTTTAACGACCTAGAGATAACAATGCTCCGGCGAAGTCGTCACACTTCTCCCACTTTCTTTCATTATCTTGTCTCAGTATCATGCAATACGCATGACAGGTTGCCTCATCTTGCCACAGAATTTATTATATCTACATAATTGAATGAGATCTAGATTACTCTGTGTCTTTTGCCTCTTGCGTCAGTCATTATTATGTCATACAGAGGCCTAAACTTGTTCAACTGCGACTCACTCAGATGGACTGCTAAGGTAGAAGGAATGTAAGAAAGCCTAATTCTTGACGAGAATATGTATTTTCTAGAATAAGGTAGACACATAAAAGTATATTTAAGGATGACTCACGTAAAACGAACATAGCGCACTATTACTGTTTTCTCGGTATAGACGCCGCTAAATTACTTTTAATGTCCCAGTGTGCTATAATTTTAAATTTTCTTTCGTATTACATTTCCCATCACAGGCTCTTCTTACACAACCTCAGGACACAAAAAAAGGAACAGTTCCAAATTTTACAAGGTATACAATCAGGTGACAAAAGCCATGCCATAGAGATAGGCACATAAACAGATGGCGCTAGTATGACGTACAGGAGTACACGAGGTGCAAAAGGGCAGTCCATTGGCGGAGCTCTCGTTTATATTCAGGTGGTTCATGTGAAAAGGGTTCCGGCGTGATAATGACCGCACGACGTGAATTAACAGTCTCTGAAGGCGAAACGGTAGTTGGGGCTAGACGCTATGGGAGGCTCCATTTTGGAAATAGTTAGATGAGTCAGTATTCCGAGGTTCACAGCATCAACAGTGTAGTGAGAATACCAAATTTTTAGTCATTGCCTCTCAACAATGACAACGCAGTGACCGACTGCCTTCACCTAACGACTGAGAGCTGCGGCGTTTGCAAACATTTGTCAGTGCTAACAGACAAGCAACACTAAGGGAAATAATGGCATAAATCAACGCGGTACGGACGTAGAACGTTGGGCCAATCTGTACCGCGCTGCATGGTGTCGTGGTTGCAAAGGTGGACCTCGCCATGGAAGTTGCACATCATCATGTGCACGACATCATGTGGCTGTACGAAAACAATTATTCAACTTGGTGGCGTTACTGTCAGGGTTCCTCCGAGCCATAATCCGTAGATAGCGATTATCCACTGCAGTAGTGGTCCCTGGGCGGCCTGAGCGAGGTATGTCATCGACAGTTCCTGTTTCTCTGTCTCTCTTCCATGTCCGAACAATATAGCTTTGGTTCACTCCGAGGCGCCTGGACACTTCCCTTGTTGAGAGCCCTTCCTGACACAATTTAACAATGCAGACGCAGTCGAACAGCGGTATTGACCGTTCAAATGGTTCAAATGGCTCTGAGAACTATGGGACTTAACTTCTGAGGTCATCAGTCCCCTAGAACTTAGAAATACTTAAACCTAACTAACCTAAGGACATCACATACGTCCATGCCCGAGGCAGGATTCGAACCTGCGACCGTATCGGTCGCACGGTTCCAGACTGTAGCGCCTAGAACCGCTCGGCCACCGCGGCTTGCTATTGACCGTCTAGGTATGGTTGAACTACAGACAAGACGAGCCTTCCATGTGGATGACTGGAACTGATCGGCTGTGGGACCTCCTCCATCTAATAGGTGCTACTCATGCATGGTTGTTTACATCTTTGGGGGGGTTCATTGACACTTCTGAACACTCACAGTCCCTGAGACAACATCCGCAGTCAACGTCTATCTTCAGGAGTTTTCGGAACCGGGGTGATACAAAACTTTTTCTGATGTGTGTAATTACTTTGAGTCTATGTTCGCTAATGGCCCTTAATGTGCGCATCTCTACGTTTCTCAACAAGGAGCGAGATTGACTATGGTCGTTGTGTCAAAATGCAACGTATTTTCCACGACACCTGGAATAGCGGCTGCGGAAAACAGTAGGCCCCAGAAAGCTGTTTCTAAATGTCAGCAGAACAAGTCGAACCACCAGACTGGCCTACAAATTTGCAGCCAGGGTGTGTTCGATAACCGCGAGAGTGCTTCTGCTGTCAGACGAAATCGCACCCCGGACCATAATTCCAGGTGTAGGTCCAGTGTGTCCAGCACGCAGACAGGTTGGTTGCAGTCCTTCAACTGGCCTTCTCCGAACCAACAACGCCATCACTGGCACCGAGCCGGAGTCAGATACCATCATAAAACACAACAGACGTCCAGCCTGCCCTTAAGTGGGCTCTCACTTGACACCACTGAAGTCGCAAATGGTAATAGTTTGGGTTCAGCAAAATGTACGCTGCAGGCCTTCTGTCTCGGAGGTGTCCATGAAGTAACAGTTCGTTGTGTCAGTGTGGTGTCCACTGCTGTTCAAATTGCTGCGGAAGATGCAGTACGATGATTCAGAGCGATACGGCGAACACGATGGTCTTCCATTTTGGTAGTGCCACGAGGACGTCCGGAGCCCAATCATCTTGCGACCGAACATTCTCGTGACCACCGCTGCCAGTAGTCATGTACAGTGACTGCATTCCTGCAAAAGTCTTTCTGCAGTATCGCAGAAGGAATTTCCAGCATCTCGTAGCCCTATTACACGACCCAATCCAAACTTTCTGAGGTGCTGATAGTGGCACCTTCGTCGCCTTAAAGGCATTCTTGAATAACATCAGCTGGCCACAACCATTTTCTGCAAAGAAATATCGCCACCACTCTCCGATATGTCTACTTGACCGTATAAATCAATTTTTAGCGCAATACACTTATGTACTGGGGGATTTTACTACATTGGCAAAAGCTTCCCATTTACAGTTATCCATTCTGTTCGACACCAGATGGCTTTTCTCTACATTTCATGAAGCGTTCTCCAATAAGATCACCTTGCCTAGTATTTCCGTTTCGTATTTTTATTCTAGGTTTATACAGGCGGCTATGGTAGCTTGGAATATGAAGGAAGAGAAACTCTTTACGACCAAGATTTAAGTGCTTGCCCAGCCGCACTTTCGGACCTTCACAACGGAAAATGAAAAATAAGAAGTTCCCGTCAAATGAAGCGAAAGCAGGAATACGAAATGATGATACAGGTGTCACCATAGTGTGGTAGTTTGTTTGGTAATCTTTTCTGAGAAGTTTTGAGAGATCGTTTTAAGGGGATTCACTCAGATTGAGAGAAGCAAACAAGCGGTTAAGTTACATCCCTGATCTTTGAAGCATTCACTATTGAAAAATTTTTGAGACTGAAAAATTGTTGGAATTTTTTTTTTCATAGTTGATAGGAATATGTCAAAGTCACACAGCAGACTGCACGATGTAGATAATCCACCTGCCAAACGTCCTCTTGTAAGGATATAGGTATCGGTCCTGCCCCTGGCGGATCGACTCTACCCTTGCTCATCTAGCGAGGTAGCGTCGCTTACGGGGAAGCCCCGTTGTACGGACAGGGGCGATTCTGGGGCTTGTAGATCTTCAGGCAGGAGAGTGACCCAGTCCGAACCGAGCAGCCATGCTGAATCAGGGATTTTTAACAGCTTCGGATAATTTCATAACTTGCAGCTGAGTGTATTTCATTACTCAGGAAATAACATTTAATTCAGTTCCGACAGCAAAGCACCGAACAGCAGTGGTAACCGCAAACCAAGCGGTATTTAGTGAAAGGCTGTGGCTGTAGAACGAATGAGTATAGGTAGCTAGGGACTCATTACTTTTGAAAAAAATATAATATATCGAGTGTTTGCTAAATTAGTGTGAGCATCATTTAACCATTTTAATGCTATTATTAGGGGATGGATTATGAACAGAGTAATAAAAGACGCAGATAGGACACGCATCAGCAGGCTTATCATCGGGAGCTTCCATTATCTATCAGACGTACCTTGAGTGTAAGTTCGCCCTCAAATACCTTCAGAACCAACGAGTACGATGTCTATGAATTTCAGACAGCTTTCGTACACTTTAAACCTCTAAGACCCTGAACTTCATGTCCCTTGTTGGCACGTCATTTGCTGTTCATTATTTCAAGCATTATTCGAGGAATGTGTCAAATGTTTCGCTAATCTGTTTCACATTTTACTTTTATACAAATAGTTTCATATATCATTTGGCAGTTTCTCTTTAATTCTTTCTCTTCAATTATTTTTCAAGTTTTGTTCAGAAGTCTTGGTCTTTGAAACAACTTATTTACTTTCCTGTCGTCTTCTGTCATTTAAATGTACTGAATATAGTATTTGATCTGAAGGAAGCTACTTTAACGGTTAAATATCACACTAATACAACGTCTTATGCGCAAAATAGCTAGGCCTTGAAGAATGACTTTTTTGACACTCCGTTTTCATTGCTAGTGGCGGCTAATCGTGGAATATTTCAATTTTCTCTCAAATCAGTAATGAAGTTTTTCTTAATTTCTGTTATTATTTTCAAGCAATTAAACGGCTTTTAGCAGCTCTAAACCTCCGCTCCATTGGTCACTCTTCACTTGCCCCCTCCCCCCACTCATACATTTGACCGAAAATTGGGGGTATCATTACAAAACTCTAATGCCTTCCGGACAAGCATCGAACATGAGACTAAAATCTACGTGTTGCTACGGCGTGGTATCGTGAGAAGTACAAGAAAACATTTTCCCGCGAGGTAACACAATTGCTTGTGTACAAGATGTTCTTGAACCGGTTATCCCGACTGTGTCACTTGGTTGTTAACTCGAGTCAGCTTCACGCACGCTAACGCCGCCTGTAATATCAACAGGAGCCATCATGCTATGTTACGTATTTAATGCCAGCCGTGGATGTCCAGGTTGTCCTTCACGTATAGCGCGCAACAACGGCAAGCTTTTTGTTGTTTCTTCCGACAAGAAGATTGCATCACTTCTGACTTACCGGGAAAAGTGGAATATCGTTCCGTCACATCTAATGCTCCGACCTTGGCACGCGGAGGAGCTACTTAACAAGTGCTGCTGCCTTGTTATCTGCACTCACTACGAATCGTAGAATAATAATATCTGTGGAGTGAGTCTTCAGATGCACAGAACAGAATTTTGTCGCGAACACACATTGACTGCACAAGTCACGTTACTATGATGTGGCGTAAGATTCGTCCGTAAGCGCTTTGCAGATTTTGAATGCCACTTCATCGCCAGTACAGACACACATGGTTTTGTAGTCGCATTTCATACACCTTAAAAATTTTCGTTCGATATCTGAAATGATTTTTCTGCAACGAGGCAAAGGGTCCCTCATACCAACACACTCAGAATATATTCTTGAACAACCAACAAAATTTTGATGGTCTAGTTTGGGTTCAAAATGAATAGTGTTGTTGTAATACGCGCGGACGATATCGACACGTCTAATGAATGAAAATAGTTCAACATGCGCTTTGTCGTTTTATAAACTCACATTAGCTGGCTGGCGTTAGCGTCTGTAACTTGTAGCGTGGTTCTGAGACATTTACAGACGTGCGTTATTTGAAGTAACTGATACATTTCACTCGAATCACGAGATCAAAATACCTCACCTCTCATAACGAGATTTGTCAAAAGACGATTTTCAATTACTACGCGTATTAACCAGCTGAAACATCGATAACGGCACTCTGATAATTTTCGTAATATTTTGTCAAGACAAAATCCAATTTCGGATTTGTACTCATCTAATCAAAATGATTCGCTTCACGTACTTCACGATAGCATTCCGTCTGATTTTTATTTTGTCGTTTTTCTACTGATGTTAGTTTTGGTATGTTTGAAATCTCTGCACCCAGTTCAGTCAATGTACAGAGTGGTTATAATTAAGCTTTCTATTCCTGAGCCAATGTGGACGAAAAAAGTATTCACGGTATGGGTACCCGACTTCTTAGGAATTATGTGCAAACTGTGCGCTGCGGGATTTGCGTTGACAATAGTGTTAGTGCCAAAAAAGTACGTTAGGCGCAGGTACGGATTCGGTGGCGTAGGGGTGAAACACAAGCATCAGTATGCATTGCAGTCAGTCAACATGGCTGTGGACAAAGCGAGCAGGACTTTACTCGCAAAGCTATTTTACCAAAACAGCGTGATAGTGATGCTACTCTTCCCTAGTATTGACACATTAGAGTAATACGGAGATGTCCTCTTTCAGCACCGGGGTTGAAGAACTTGAGTCGGATGTTCGAATTAAATGGCGATTTGGGAATCGCTCCTGGGAGAAGCTCACGGCCCATTGCTTCACAAATTGTTCAAGAAGTTACTACTGCCATGGCTGAGAATGCCGGACGCAGTGTGCCATCTTCACGCAGTGGACGAGCTATGTCAGGACAGCAGAACATTGCATGGTCCACTGTTCGAAAAGTGCTACGAAGAGTTGTAAACAAAGTAAGAGCCTACGGAATATCAGACCAGCTGTGTCGCTGGATTGAAGAGTTTTTAGCAAACAGAACACAGCATGTTGTTATCAATGGAGAGACGTCTACAGACGTTAAAGTAACCTCTGGCGTGCCACAGCGGAGTGTTATGGGACCATTGCTTTTCGCAATATGTATAAATGACCTAGTAGATAGTGTCGGAAGTTCCATGCGGCTTTTCGCGGATGATGCTGTAGTATACAGAGAAGTTGCAGCATTAGAAAATTGTAGCGAAATGCAGGAAGATCTGCTGCGGATAGGCACTTGGTGCAGGTAGTGGCAACTGACCCTTAACATAGACAAATGTAATGTATTGCGAATACATAGAAAGAAGGATCCTTTATTGTATGACTATATGATAGCGGAACAAACACTGGTAGCAGTTACTTCTGTAAAATATCTGGGAGTATGCGTGCGGAATGATTTGAAGTGGAATGATCATATAAAATTAATTGTTGGTAAGGCGAGTACCAGGTTGAGATTCATTGGGAGAGTGCTTAGAAAATGTAGTCCATCAACAAAGGAGGTGGCTTACAAAACACTCGTTCGACCTATACTTGAGTATTGCTCATCAGTATGGGATCCGTACCAGATCGGGTTGACGGAGGAGATAGAGAAGATCCAAAGAAGAGCGGCGCGTTTCGTCACAGGGTTATTTGGTAACCGTGATAGCGTTACGGAGATGTTTAGCAAACTCAAGTGGCAGACTCTGCAAGAGAGGCGCTCTGCATCGCGGTGTAGCTTGCTCGCCAGGTTTCGAGAGGGCGCATTTCTGGATGAGATATCGAATATATTGCTTCCCCCTGCTTATACCTCCCGAGGAGATCGCGAATGTAAAATTAGAGAGATTCGAGCGCGCACGGAGGCTTTCAGACAGTCGTTCTTCCCGCGAACCATACGCGACTGGAACAGAAAAGGGAGGTAATGACAGTGGCACGTAAAGTGCCCTCCGCCACACACCGTTGGGTGGCTTGCGGAGTATAAATGTAGATGTAGATGTAGATCTCCAGTGCAGTTCCAGGCTGTCGTGGATGTACATGTTTGTCACATTTAGCAACGTTTGTAACATGGAACGTAAACATGTTACGCGATTAACAAACGTTACCCTCTTATGTGCAAATTAAAGTGTCTACATGGGGGTCCTCTCAATTCACGCAAGCTTAATTATAACCGCCCTGCAGCACTATTTGCGTGTGAATGAAACCGGCAATTTTTAAGAGACTCACAACGTCATTTGAATGCACTGAAATAATTCCACAATTGACCACCATTATCTACTAGACAGTGCCACAGGTTGCTCCGAAGTCATAATACAACACTTAATGCCCTGTTAATGTACATAAATCCATCTGACGACATCGGTTTAAACCTTTGAAATGCGTTGTGGAAACAAAAAAACAGACACAGGGGTAACAGTGAAGTTGTTGTTTCATCCGCTATCAGACAGCTTAAAATTACATTAAACTGACTTTGATTCGTAAAACAAGTCGCATTTTGAGGTAAAGCTTGTTTCACACCATGGTAATGACGTCACAAGCCACTGTAATATAGTATGCAGCCTCAACTGAAGACGGGCAGGTGGTCTGTCTTCACATGGTATCGACTGATGTAGAAAGCAGACGCTCTAACAACTACCTGTGATGATGATCTTTGGTTTCTGGTGTGCTCAACTGCGCGGTCATCAACGCCCGTACAAAGTCCCAATTAATACACAGTCCAATTTTTTCACAGTCCATTCTAGCCACTGTCTCGATTGATGATGATGATGAAATGATGAGGACAACACAAACATCCAGTCGCCGGGCAGAGAAAATCCCAAACCCAGCCGGGAATCTAACCCGGGACCCCGTGATTCAGAGGCAGCAGTGCTAGCCATTAGAGCACGAGCTGTGGACAACTACCGGTGAGCATTTCTTCAAGATGACATCGGTCCTGCCCCTGGCAGATCGACTCTACCCTTGCGCACCTAGCGAGGTAGCGTCGCTGTGTTGCTTTTTAGTGTGAGAGTTGCAGGACTGATGCTGCATTGCATTCATTTTATTGTATTGTACCGAACAAATATACGCAAAGTTATTTATTAAGTCAAAAATAAAAACAAGTGAACCAAAATACGGAGCCGTGGGTCTGCAAACATGGGCGACCAACGACCGCAAAGTAAGTATATCCGCAGGAGGAGTGCATTTTAGAATTAGCTGATTGGAGCTTGCTTTTTGTAAAGAAAGCTAAACAACAGACCACATGGGACCCGAAATGTGTGTCAAAAGTTTAATCCGTATTGGACATAGAATCTGGTCCGTGTTATTCTCGGACAATGCGCTACCAAGGAAAGTGTCACGGAGCGAGATGCAGCTTCATTGTCTGAAGGGCTCCGCGTGCTTCCGTATTTTGTAAACTGTGCCCTGGTGCCGAGATGAGAAACAAACGCGTCATTTGCTTAGAAGAGCGTGGGAAACCACCTAATTACCACACGCTGGTTGGCCGCTCTAACAGAACAGCCGTCGTTAATCCGGAGCACGGATTCCATCCGCGTCCGACTGGTGTACGTGTTTCGCGAGCTCATGTTACGCTGCATGAACAGGTCAAGGCGGCGACGCGAGTAGTGCAGATAAGTCCGCATGCCTCAGGTCGCAGTGTCATCTGGACGTTCGTGTGAGGCGTGCAAATACAAGAGGTACATAAATAGCGCATCGTGAGCAGTTGCCCGTGAGGCGAACGACTCGTCTCGGTATATTTTCTTGGCCGGCGTAGAAAGAGAGGCGGAACAGGAAAAATTCATTACTTTCTTATGTAAGATGTAACGCAGTTGTAGAGACAAAATCTTGGTGTCAACTGTGTTTCTACCCCTCGTCATATTATTAAACTTCACTTATCCAAAGTTACATTTTTCCATTACATATCCGTGTTCAGTACGGTGCTTTGATTCGTCCTCGAAATCAGAAACACAACATAACCGTCACTGTCATTTTGTTTACGGTCAGTCATAACGGGCCTGGTGGACTAGTGGTGCAGTGCGAAACGAAATTCTTGTGTGTCCGAATACCAGTCGGACGATGAGATTTTGTGTTACTCTGCCTTTAAGCTAGCCTTCACCTCTGAACAATGTGAAGATGCGCCAGCAACGACATGTGACTCCGATTCCGCGTTAAACAGTATGTTGCCTATCCCCGGTAGGTCTGCGGGGTATGTTAAGGGCACGCTACCAGCCGAAGTGCAATCCAATTAAAACAACTTGCAAATAGACGGCTAATCATCCCTGTTACGAGACTTCCAGCAGATCACGCCAGACGATTTTGTTTTACTAATGTCAGTCATAATCGCTGCTTTTCTTTGTTGAGTTAGAGATTAGTGACTGCATGTTCTTGGTGTGGGGAAGAATCAAGAAATATATGCCTTTACCCCACGGTTTCGCTTCCATACGTACTTCACAGATACATTACACACATGTCCTCCACTTCTTTCTCTGGGTATGCCTTGTTGTGGACTGGCAAGACAGCCAATCCACAGTGACGGGTAACCGAAAGGCACGCGCTTAAACTCACGCAGGCTGGCGTGAGGTCTGAAACAGGATACGTAATTAATGCTATAAAGAAAAGTACGTAGCTGCTGGAATACTTAACTTTAATCCACCATTGGTGAACATTGGTCTTGTTGATACAGTATATGCGTCATTAGATACATAGCAAAGGATAAATGGCGCCTCGCTAGGTCGTAGCAATTGACTTAGCTGAAGGCTATGCTAACTATCGTCTCGGCAACTGAGAGCGTAATTCTCAGTGAACCTTTCCTAGCAAAGTCGGCTGTACAACTGGGCGAGTACTAGTACGTCCCTCTAGACCTGCCGTGTGGCGGCGCTCGGTCTGCAATCACTGACAGTGGCGACACGCGGGTCCGACGTATACTAGCGGACCGCTGCCGATTTAAAGGCTACCACCTAGCAAGTGTGGTGTCTGGCGGTGACACCACATACCTCTTCCTTCCTCCATCTCTCTGTCAACATCATCCTCACACTTGTATTTGTCCACCTTTTCCATCAAATTTATCCTTCCCCCTCCCTTCGTCCATCTTTAACCTTTCCAAATCTATCTTCCTCCCCCACTCCTCTGTCCTTACCGTCCACTCCTCTGGATCTTTATCTCACCCTGCAACTCTTCCTTTACCACCTGCCTACTACACCTGCCTCCTTCCTCTTCCCATCCTCCCCCTCTTTCTATCTTCTCCTCTCCCTCTCTGTCCACCTACTCCACCATCACTTTGACCATCTCATTCTCTCTTTCTCTCTCTCGCTCTCTCTCTCTCTCTCTCTCTCTCTCTCTCTCTCTCTGGCTGCCCACTCCCACTTCCACGCTATGCTCACATCCTCCGCACTTCTGCCATCTCCTCCTCACAGTCCCATATCTAACATCAACAAACACTATAGAAAATGGGGGAAACTCCTTATGGCGGCTTCTAGTGCGCGTTCATTCATGTGGTTCTAAACTCAGTCACTACACTAGAAACGCCGGCCGCGGTGGTCTAGCGGTTCTGGCGCTGCAGTCCGGAACCGCGGGACTGCTACGGTCGCAGGTTCGAATCCTGCCTCGGGCATGGGTGTGTGTGATGTCCTTAGGTTAGTTAGGTTTAAGTAGTTCTAAGTTCTAGGGGACTTATGACCTAAGATGTTGAGTCCCATAGTGCTCAGAGCCATTTGAACCATTTTGAACTACACTAGAGTACCGACCAAAAACCATTGTGTGGTTCTATGTACACTACTAGTGACAACACTCCCCCTAATTTGGCATCACTCTTCTCAACGCACGTAATTGAAATAATGAGATATTTCAAAGAAAGGTTATCAACAGGAGCACTGATAAACCACGCAATTTTATAAAGCCGTTACGATAGAGCTGTCCGTCACAGCCACTGCCCCCTCTCTTCTCTTCCAACGCACGTTTTTAAAGTCATCTAGTGAACCTTAGCACAGCGGCAGATAGAGTCTGGTCCTCGGGAATTTTTCTCGCAGTCTTAATCTTGTTAATGCTTACGTAAGCAGTTCAGAAATAATCTCATATTCAAAACGACATATCGTATTGATATAAACTGACGCATCATTGTTATTTTTAACACTTTTTCTTAAGAGATATTGATTATTTGGGAAAATAAGGTTTCGCAAAAACGCATTAGCAATTGGCGCTTGTGACTTTGGAATCACCATCCATTTGTTACAGAGCAAACCACGTGGCCTTCATACAATAAATTCTCAGCTTCGTCGTCTTTACTGCTAGTAATAAGAGTATATTGCAGGGAAGTTTATAGCACTGTTCCTACCATAGATATTAGGACAACCGTTGCGGGTAATTGGTTTACATTATCAGTTTATCTCAATTTTTAACTACAGGGTGCTTCCAAAAGATTCACCCAATTTCACAAGGCTGTATATTCTCTGCGAATGAAAATAGAAACTTGGCTGGAATATTAACTTATTCATATGACTACAAACTTGTTTGTTTCTTTCCAAGACTAGGAATTACACGAACAGAAAAAATAGCTGAACTTAATTTGTTTTAGCAGCGAAGTAATTTGTTCCTTCCAGTTCAAGTTTACTTTGATTGTACCCCGATTGCTGACTTCTGTTTATGTTCTGTATCAGTCACTGGTTTGGCTTGATTTATTATACGGAATTATATATAGGTTATTTTCTCAAGAATTATGACGAGTCAAATTGTCAAATTTAATAACTCTTTAAAAACATCATTAACAATTTTCTGTTGCTTTCTCTCTCACACTAGTATCGTTTGCAAAAAGAACCAATTCTGCTTGCTGAATGTTCAGTGGATCGCCATTCACATATAAATGAAATAGGAGTGGACCCCAAATTGAACTTTATATGGAGTTCCTTTGTGATTTCTACCCAGCCACTAAAATTATCTACCTTCCCAGCATTGCTTGAATTATTCACCACAGCGTTTTGCATTCTATTTGTTAAATATGATACAAACGAGTTGTGTGTAAAGCCGTCAGTTTAAAACGTAGGTTATCCTAAGAGTGTAACATGATCTACACCATCAAACTCGTTGGAAGGATTGCAATAAACGCCAACTGACGATATTTTATTATTTAAGGCTTCTACTGTTTGGTGAGTGAATGTGTAAACAGTATTATCAGCTAAATGCTCCTCCTGGAATCTAAATTGTGATATGCTAAGCAAATTGTTTCTACTTAAATGTTAGACTGCCCCTCACTATTCTGTTTTTTCTATTATTTTGGAAAAAGATGTCAATAAGAAAGGTGGACGATAATTATTCAAATCTTTCTTGTCAGCTCATTATTAGCTGTTTAATCCACCATACTGGGATCAGGCAGAATGTAGAAAGAATATTTTTAATGTAGCATGTAGCAGTTAATCTCATCATTGGCTAATCGTTGCATTCCATGTGCACGCTCTTCAGCATCAGTTAATGCTAAGGTTAGTGCGCAATGTGCTTCGTTATTAATAAAAACCCCGGATGGCGCAAAATACACCGGATGGTGCCACTTACGTCAACCTCTTAAAATGTAGTAATTTTATTTGTTGCAATGTCTGGGATGTTTTCCCATAGTGATCATAAGCCTAATTAACGGCTAAATGCACTAAAAATCACATCATGCTCCCCATATGACTACCGCCAGCTCAGCGAGGGATATTGTACGCGTTCCATCCAGACACCACTCATTTATATCAGGGCATTAACAAGTTCCTACTACATATTTCATTTTTCTGACGAAAAATGTTTTAATTCCTAGATTTAAACATATGGAATCTTGGTGTGGAAAAAGTATCTTTACAATGCTTTTCCCTCCGTACTTTATTTGCTAATGACTATGCTGACGGCTCTAGTTTTTGCCCTCTAACAGCTCTCTGTAGCACCATGGAAGTCATTCGCTGTTGTCTTAACAGATGTCCTGTCATCCTGTCCCTTCTCATTGCCAGTGTTTTCAACACATTCCTTTCCTCTCCGATTCTGCGCAGAGCCTCCTCATTCCTTACCTTATCAGCCCACATAATTTTCAACAATCGTCTGTAGCACCACATCTCAAATGCTTCAATTATCCTCTGTTCCTGTTTTCCCACAGTTCATCTTTCGCTACCATAATAGGCTGTGCTCCAAACGTACATTCTCAGAAATTTCTTCCTCAAATTAAGGACTATGTTTCTACTATCAGACTTCTATTGGCCTGGAATACCCTTTTTGCCAGGGGTAGACTGCTTTGGATATCCTCCTTGGCCATCCAACATGGGTTATTTTGCTCCCTACGTAGTAGAATTCCTTAATTTCATCTACTTCGTGACAAGCAATCGTGACGTTAACTTTCTCGCTGTTCTCGTTTCTGCTACTTCTCGTTACTTTCGTCTTTTTTCGGTTTAACCTCAGTCCACATTCTGTACTCATTAGACTGTTCATTTCATTTGGCAGATAATGTAATTCTTCTTCACTTTTACCCAAGATAGCAATGTCATCAGCGTATTGTATCAATGATAACCTTTCACCTTGAATTTAAATCCCACTCCTGAAGCATTCTTTTATTTCCATCATTGTTTCTTCGATGAACAGATTGAATAGTAGGGGCGAAAGACTACACCCCTGTCTTATACGCGTTTTAATCAGAGCACTTTGTTCTTGCTTGCCCATTCTTATTATTCCTTCTTGGCTCTTGTACATATTTTGTGTTACCCTTCTCTCCCTATAGCTTAACAATATTTTTCTCAGAATACCGAAGCACCATTTTACTTTCTCTAACGCTTTTTCCAGATCGACAAATCCTCTGAACGTGTCTAAACCGATAGCAACTAAAAATAAAAACTTACAACACTACAGAGTGGAGACAAGCTAGCAAGAGAGTAGCCATTATTTTCAATAATATGATGTTTAACAGCTGATATCTAAATTTCTAGCGGTATGGAAGCAATACGATACTTAAAAAAACGAAACAAATATCAGATGCGAGTAAAAGCTCGTCAGTAAACAGACATAGTTACGAGACTATTATGTACAGTGTGGGCCAAATGCGATAGTTGCCGCAGGGCGCCACACCGACTAGACGTGTAGTGACCTCTCCTATCACAGTGTTTGCTGTCTCAAATGCAGCTTATCGTCGCTACTGGGTCGTCAGCACACTTAAACTGACTACGAATGTTCATAGAATCTCGACAGAGACTTTTAAAAAACATTGTTGCGCCTTCTAACAGTTAAGTGAAACAATTTACCGGTACCTTCTTAAGATGTTTGCTTGAGTTAGTAGCAGTCGTCTTCAAAAATTACTGCTCTGTTTCTTCCTGACGTATTTCTATCGTAGATAATAAAAAGAATAGTACATGTCTGCACCATTTTTGAAGTCAAGGAACATCTTTTATGTTACAACAACATCTTTAGGATGTATTTTTAACCGTACACAGTAGCAGTTGTTCCACACTATTTTTAAGTTAACCAAGTGAATAAAACATGTTAGTTATATGTAAAATACACATGAATATACACTGAAGCGCTAAAGAAACTGGTATAGCCATGTGTATTCAGATACGTAGATACGTAAACAGGCAGAATACGGCGCTGCGGTCGGCAACTCCTATATAAGACAACAAGTGTCTCGCGCAGTTGTCAGATCGGTTACTGCTCGTAGAATTGCAGGTTGTTAAGATTTAAGTGACTTTGAACTTGGCGTGATAGTCGGCACACGAGCAATGGGACACGGCATCTCCGAGGTAGCGATGAAGTTCGGATTTTCCCGTACGACCATTTTACGAGTGTACCGTGAGGATCAGGAATCCGGTAAAACATCAAATCTCAGACATCGCTGCGACTGGAAAAAGATCCTGCAAGAACGGGACCAATGACGACTGATAAGAATCATTCAACGCAACAGAAGTGCAACTCTTCTGCAAATTTCTGGAAATTTCGATTTTGGGCCATCAACAAGCGTCAGGATGTGAACCATTCCACGAAACATTATCGATATGGGCTTCTGGAGCCGAAGACCCACTCATCTACCCTTTGCACGACACAAAGCTGTACACCTCACCGTCAACGCTGACATTGAACTGTTGATGACTGGAGACATGTTGCCAGGTCGGAAGAGTCTCGTTTCAAATTGTATCGAGCGAATGGACTTGTACGGGTATGGAGACAATCTCATGAATCCATGGACCATGCTGTCCAGCAGGAGACTATTCAAGCTGGTGGAGGCTCTGTAATGGTATGGGGTTCGTGTGCAGTTGGAGTGATATGGCACACTTGATGCATCTATATACGACTTTGATATACGTAATCATCATGTGTGGTAACCTGCACTCCTTGACGCCCACTGTGCATTCCAACAGACGTGGGCAATTCCAGCAGGACAATACGACACCCCACACGTCCAGAATCGCTGCAGAGTGGCTCCAGTAACACTCATTTGAGTTTAAACACTTGCGCTGGCCACCAACCTCCCCAGATACGAACATTATTGTGCATATCTGGGATCCCTTGCAACGTGCTGTTCGGAAGACATCTCCACCACCTCGTACTCTCATTGATTTACAGACGGGCTTACGGGATTCATGGCGTCAGTTCTCTGCAGCAGTACTTCAGACATTAGTCGCGTCCATGCCACGTCATGTTACAGCACGTCTGCGTGCACTCGGGGGCCCTATACGATATTGCATGTGTACCAGTTTAATTTAGCTCTAAACTCAAGGAAATCTCAAGAATAAACGAAGACTGAAGGAAAAGCACATAGCCGTGGACACGTCAATCTATCCTCCTAATTAAGAGGCGTATTCCGAACGAAATCGAAACCACAGTGAAAAACAAAAGTGTTTTACGTGCAATAGTTAGCCACACCTCCCAGCAAAGTCTCTACATAGTCGCCGCTCCGTCTGAGACATCGGTCGTAGCGTTGTACCAACTTTCCAGTACCCTCATCCTAGAAGGCAGATGCCTGCACTTTTCGCCGATTCTCTACGCTGATCTGCACTTCGTTGTCTGTGCCAAAACGTCGACTTCACAGACAGTAGTTCAGGTCAGCAGAGATGAAACTCAGAGGGAGCAAAGTCCGGTCTGTATGGAGGGCGATCAAACACTTCCCACCGAAAACGCTCCAGGGGTGTCCTCATTGACCCTGCAGAGTGCGGAAATGCATGACAGTTACGTTGTGTGGGCTACATCAGATCTACATCTACGTGGTTACTCTGAAATTCACACTTAAGTGTCTGGCAGTGGGTTCATCGAACCATACTACTTCTCTACCATTCCACTCTCGAACGGCGCGTGGGAAAAAGAAACACCTAATTTTTTCCGTTCGAGCTCTGATTTCTCTTACTTTATTATGATGAGCATTTCTCTCTACGTAGGTGGGTGTCAACAAAATATTTTCGCATTCGGAAGAAGAAAGTTGGTGATTGAAATTAAGTAAGTAGATCTCTCCGCAAAGAAAACCGCCTTTGTTTCAGTAACTGCCACCCCAACTCGCATACCATATCAGTGACACTCTCACCCCTATTGCGCGATAACACGAAACGAGTTTCACTTCTTTGCACTTTTTCGACGTCCTCCGTCAATCCTACCTGGTAAAGATCCCATACCGCGCAGCAATATTTCAGCAGAGGACTCTTTAGTGGGTTTGTCGCATCTTCTAAGTGTTCTGCCAACAAAGTGCAGCCTTTGTTTCGCATTCCCCACAATATTATCTATGTGGTATTTCCAATTTGAGTTGCTCGAATTGTAATTTCCAGGTATTTAGTCGAATTGACAGCCCTTAGATTTGTGCGATTTATCGTATACCCAAAATTTATCGAATTTCCTTTAGTACCCATGTGGATGACCCCGCAATTTTCTTTGTTTAGTGCCAACTGCCACTTTTCGCACCATACAGAAATTCTCTTTAGATCATTTTGTAATTGGAACTGATCGTCTGATGATTTTACCAGACGGTAAATTACAGCGTAATTTGCAAACAATCTAAGGGGGCTGCTCAGATTATCACCTAGATGATTTATCTAAATCACGAACAGCAGAGAGCCTATGACGCTACCTTGTAGAACGCCAGATATCACTTCTGTTCTACTCGATGATTTACCGTCTGTCACTACGAGCTGTGACCTCTCTGAGAGGAAATCACGAATCCAGTCACACAAGTAAGACGATACTCCATATGCATGCAATTTGATTAATAATTGCTTGTGAGGAACGGTATCAAAAGGCTTCTAGAAATCTAGGAATATGGAATCGATCTGAGATCCCTTGCCGACAGCACTCATTACTTCACGGGATAAAGAACGATATCTTCTGAATCCGTGTTGGTTATGCATCAATAAGTTATTTTCTTCAAGGTGATTCATAATGTTAGAGTACAGTATATGGTCCAGAATCATACTGCAAATTGAGGTCAGTGATATGGGTCTTTAATTCAATGAGTTACTCCTATTTCCTTTCTTGAATATTGGTGTGACCTGTGCTTCTTTCCAGTCTTTAGGAACAGACCTTTCGTCAAGTGAGCGGCTGTATACAGGGTATTACAAAAAGGTACGGCCAAACTTTCAGGAAACATTCCTCACACGCCGGCCGGTGTGGCCGTGCTGTTAAAGGCGCTTCAGTCTGGAACCGCGTGACCGCTACGGTCGTAGGTTCGAATCCTGCCTCGGGCATGGATATGTGTGATGTCCTTAGGTTAGTTAGGTTTAATTAGTTCTACGTTCTAGGCGACTGATGACCTCAGAAGTTAAGTCGCATAGTGCTCAGAGCCATTTGAACCATTTTTCCTCACACACAAAGAAAGAAAATATGTTATGTGGACATGTGTCCGGAAACGCTTAATTTCCATGTTAGAGCTCATTTCATTACTTCTCTTCAAATCACATTAATCATGGAATGGAGACACACAACAACATAACGTACCAGCTTGACTTCAAACACTTAGCTACAGGAAATGTTCAAAATGTCCTCCGCTGGCGAGGATACATGCATCCACCCTCCGTCGCATGGAATCCCTGATGCGCTGATGCAGCCCTGGAGAATGGCGTATTGTATCACAGCCGTCCACAATACAAGCACGAAGAGTCTCTACATTTGGTACCGGGGTTGCGTAGACAAGAGCTTTCAAATGCCCCCATAAATGAAAGTCAAGAGGGTTGAGGTCAGGAGAGCGTGGAGGCCACGGAATTGATCCGCCTCTACCAATCCATCGGTCACCGAATCTGTTGTTGAGAAGCGAGCGCACACTTCGAGTGAAATGTGCAGGAGCTCCATCGTGCATGAACCACATGTTGTGTCGTACTTGTAAAACCACATGTTCTAGCAGCACAGGTAGAGTATCCCGTATGAAATCATGATAACGTGCTCCATTGAGCGTAGGTGGAAGAACATGGGGCCCAAACAAGACATCACCAACAATGCCTGCCCAAACGTTCACAGAAAATCTGTGTTGATGACGAGATTGCACAATTGCGTGCGGATTCTCGTCAACCCACACATGTTGATTGTGAAAATTTACAATTTGATCACGTTGAAATGAAGCCTCATCCATAAAGAGAACATTTGCACTGAAATGAGGATTGACACCTTGTTGGATTAACCATTCGCAGAAGTGTACCCGTGGAGGCCAATCAGCTGCTGATAGTGCCCGCGCCGGCCGGTGTGGCCGTGCGGTTAAAGGCGCTTCAGTCTGGAACCGCGTGACCGCTACTGTCGCAGGTTCGAATCCTGCCTCGGGCATGGATGTGTGTGATGTCCTTAGATTAGTTAGGTTTAATTAGTTCTAAGTTCTATGCGACTGATGACCTCAGAAGTTAAGTCGCATAGTGCTCAGAGCCATTTTTGATAGTGCCTGCACACGCTGTACATGGTACGGAAACAACTGGTTCTCCCGTAGCACTCTCCACACAGTGACGTGGACAATGTTACCTTGTACAGCAGCAACTTCTCTGACGCTGACAGTAGGGTTATCGTCAACTGCACGAAGAATTGCCTCGTCCATTGCAGGTGTCCTCGTCGTTCTAGGTCTTCGCCAGTCGCGAGTCATGGGCTAGAATGTTCCGTGCTCCCTAAGACGCCGATCAATTGCTTCGAACGTCTTTCTGTCGGGACACCTTCGCTCTGGAAACCTGTCTCGATACAAACGTACCGCGCCACGTCTATTGCCCCGTGCTAATCCATACATCAAATGGGCATCTGCCAACTGCGCATTTGTAAACATTGCACTGACTGCAAAACCACGTTCGTGATAAACACTAACCTGTTGATGCTACGTACTGATGTGCTTGATGCTAGTACTGTTGAGCAATGAGTCGCATGTCAACACAAGCACCGAAGTCAACATTACCTTCCTTCAATTGGGCCAACTGGTGGTGAATCGAGGAAGTACAGTACATACTGACGAAACTAAAATGAGCTCTAACATGGAAATTAAGCGTTTCCGGACACATGTCCACATAACAACTTTTCTTTATTTGTGTGTGAGGAATTTTTCCTGAAAGTTTGGCCGTACCTTTTTGTAACAACCTGTATGATTTCTAAGAAAGGCACTAGTGTGTCTACATACTCTGAAAGAACACCTAAGATATCAACTTTTATGCCACTCATGCTAACAGCTGTTCTGTTTTCGAATTCTGGAATATTTACTTCGACTTCTTTCGTGAAGGAATTACGGAAAACTGTATTTAGTAACTCCGCTTTAGTGGCACCGTCATCGGTAACATTTCAATCGCTATCGCGTAGTGACGGTATTGACTGTTTTTTGCCACTGGTGTACTTTACATACGACCAGAATCTCTTTGGGTTTTCTAACATATTTTGAGACAATGTTTCATTGTGGAAACTATTAAAAGCATCTCGCATTGACGTCCGCACTAAATTTCGAGCTTCCGTGAAACCTAGCCAGTCTTGGGGATTTTTCGTTCTTCTGAATTTGGCGTGCTTTATTCGTTGCTTCCGCAACAGGGTTCTGACGTGTTTCGTGTACCACGGTGGATCAGTATCGTCTCTTATTGACTTATGCGGTATGAATCTATGTATTGCTGTCGATACTGTATCTCTGCATTTGAGCCATATATGGCCTACACTTACATTAGCTTGGAAGGAATGGAGACTCTCTCTTAGGAAGGCATCAAGCGAATTTTTATCTGCTGGTTTAAATAGATATATTTTGCGTTTATTTCTAGTGGTTTTGGTTGATATGGTTTTGAGCCTCGCTACAATGGCCTTGTGTTCACTAATCCCTGTATCCGTCATGACGCTCTCTATTAGATTAGGATTATTTGTGGCTAAGAGGCCAAGTGTGTTTTCGCAACCATTTACAATTCGTGTGGGCTCATGAACTAATTGTTCAAAATAATTCTCAGATAAAGCATGTAGTACAATTTCGGAAGGTTTTCTGTGTACCACCTGCTTTGTACATGTATTTTCACCAACAAATCGAGGGTAGTTTGAAGTCTCCACCAATTATAACTGTATGAGTGAGGTACTTATTTGTAATGATAAAGAACACTCACCGGTCAACTAGATAATGATGCTGTACTCCTTCACCATGTGAGTCTTTCCATGGCTGCATTCGACCCCTGACGTCATTTTTTATGCATGACAATACACTGTGTCATCGAACAGCGGAGGTAGAGGAGCTGTTGCAACGAGAGGATGTTCGGTGCATGTACTGGGCTTCGCATTCCCCCGTCTTAAATTCCACCGAACAATTCTGAGGCGCGTTTGGGAAATGTATTGCGGCACGTCCACATGCACCAACGAGCATCCAACGGGTCAGTTGTCAACAGCGCTTGCCGGCCGGTGTGGCCGTGCGATTCTAGGCGCTTCAGTCTGGAACCGCGTGACCGCTACGGTCGCAGGTTCGAATCCTGCCTCGGGCATGGATGTGTGTGATGTCCTTAGGTTAGTTAAGTTTAATTAGTTCTAAGTTCTAGGGGACTGATGAGCACAGATGTTAAGTCCCATAGTACTCAGAGCCATTTGAACCATTTTTTGTCAACAGCGATTGCGCAGTAATGGAACGCCCTACCACAAGAACTCCCAACCGACCTAGTGGCCAGCATGGGATGATGATGATGTTTGGTTGTGGGGCGCTCAACTGCGCAGTCATCAGCGCCTGTACAAAGTCCCAATTTTTACAAAGTTCAATCTAGCCACTGTCACGAATGACGATAATAATGATGAAATGATGTGGACAACACCAACTCCCAGTCCCCGGGCACCGAAAATTCCCAACCTGGCCGGGAATCGAACCCGGAACCCCTTGATCCAGAGGTAGCAACGCTAGCCACTTTTTTTTTCTTCGTTTTGTTCGTAGTTGAGCGTTGTGTTTGGTCGTTGCGGACGTCACACGATATCCGTTACAGTTCGTTTGTTGATCCTTCCACTCAGTTTTTTTATTACAGAGGACAACCAGCTCTCTGGTCGAACACGCTGAGCTACCGTGCTGGCATCAAATGGTTCAAATGGCTCTGAGCACTATGGGACTTAACATCTATGCTCACCAGTCCCATAGAACTTAGAACTACTTAAATCTAAGGACATCACACAACACCCAGTCATCACGAGGCAGAGAAAATCGCTGACCCCGCCGGGAATCGAACCCGGGCGCGGGAAGCGAGAACGCTACCGCACGACCACGAGCTGCGGACTGTGCTGGCATCACTATACCACGAGCTGTGGACGCCAGCATGGGAGCACGATGCAGAGCAAGCACTGTGGTCTACGGTGACACACACCCTATTAAGAACCACATGCCATCAGCTGCATTGTCCAGCGGATCATCATAATTCGCGGTGGCTTCACATTAAGGACAGATCTAGGACAAAATGCATTCTTGTACTTAAACGTACACTTGTCCAAAAATATTACAGCTAAACAGCAAAACCTGAGACTATTACGTACAACATAATGTTTGATATTCTGTGCATTTTTTCTTTGGAAATGCTCTCGACATTGATTTTATAAGGATTTCATTTTTTAATTACCGTTGTTTCTATAATGTATCTTCTCTCGTAAACTAATCAAGCAATAAAACTGGAATTTCACAGTTTACATCTGAATAAGAGGCTAATAAAACGTGTGGAAAAGATTTTTGTTTAAGATGATAGTTACTTTGAAATTAATTTTTCAGATTTATGTTACACTGCACTGCTCTACTTTTCTCAAATTTTGAAGGAGATCTTTTCTCAGAGGAAAGATACCGGAAAAGTGCTACGCAGGATTGCTAAGTAAGTAATTCTTAAGTACTATGCCAAATTTCAGAACGTTAGCTTTTGCAGTGCCGGAGAAAATGTACATTATATCTCAAAAATGTCAGTTTGCAACAATTCGCATTTAAAGTTTTTATTTCAATTTTTGACAATATTGCTATTGCTCTAGTGAGTAATGTTGTCCGCATCCATAATATTTAGTCTCTTACTCGTCTTTCTGGAGTAATTCTTCCCCTGCTTCGTTTGCTTGGCCAAATTATGTATTGTTTCTTCTGCTGACTGAGCTCTGTCCAGTGGCACTTCATCGATATTTATGAGTAGCTTCAGTGTGAATGCACCTAGATGGAACTCTAGAACCTGCAGGAACTTAATCCCACCTACATTTTCACTATTTAACACTGACAGGCATCACATGCAGCTATCTTCACAGCAACCGTGGACACAAATACTGTATTTGAACAACGCATCCATATGAGATGATTGTACCTCTCATTTGCGTTCTGTGTTTTCCTACGTACACATTTTTCTCAGCAGTTCAGAATTGGCTAGGTACCTGAAAGTTGGATTTATAACATCTAAAACAGGAAGTGGCAAACAATGTTTGTGGGTGTATGGCTTTACACTGGCTCCTGCCTGAAGATATTTGCATATGTCGGAACCTGTTGCTAAAATCTTTGTCCCATTAACGCTAAATCAATACGCAAATTTCCAAACTCTTCTCTCATACAGAACTATTTCAATTCATTTATAGTAAGTAGTATGAGTCATTTACAAGAGCATTAGAATGAGTTCTGGAATTCAGGTTTCTGGGGGGAGACTGAGCAGCGTGTTTCATCATAGACTAGTGTGATATTTCGTAGAGTACGCTGTACTGTGGCGTCTCCTGTTTTCCAGTTATACCTACAGATTTTGCTTTTCGATTACATTTTTCTATTGGTTTGCCAAAGTACTTCAGTGACAAATAGGTTCGAGTTCAGTTTCAGTAATTACAGCCACAAGGAAACGTCCTGATCCACTACTTTTGTTCTAAGCTGATCAGAAATAGTCTGGAAAGCATGTTTGGTGTTCCAGGGTAAGCTGTGTTGAGAAATAATTGTCAAGAAAACATTAGACACATTGCGCCGTTTCAGAGCAATTTAGCACTGAAGTTAGCTAATCAGATCGTTGTGCGCAAATCACGCAGATGCACGCGATAAAATGCGGTAATGCACAGACATCTACGGGTCCTTGAATTGCCAGTTAAATGTGCCTTTTTCGGAAGCGATAATTTTAAACCAAGTGAGCAAAAGTTACATTTGTTTAGTTGGAAGGCAAACGAAAATCACCTTTGGTGACATTACCTGTGGCAGGCTGAATTTGAGCACACAACGACGTGGTTGCATAACTTCAGTGCTAAATAACTCGTAAGGGCGCAACATACCGAACTTTTTTTAACTATTATTTCTCATCAAAATCCACACTGCAACACCCTCACAAACTTCTGCACTGTTTCGACCAGTCCATATAATTCTTGGGTAGGACTTTTTGAGATCTTACCTGCTAATTATGTTGAAATATACAACTATGCCGTTTGATTCATAGTTCCACATATGAGGCGTGGCTATGAAATAACGGGTCTATTGCTCTAAAACATTTTATTCCAAAAACAATACATCTTTAGTTATTGTCCCCCTCAATATAGTCCCATTCTCTATCCCTACAAAGCTCCATGCGAATTTTCCGCTGACGGGCACGATGTTGGAAGTCCTCCTCTGTGAGCTCCTTGATGACCATGACGCTCTTCGTTTCACTGCTTCAGAAGACTGAAATCTTGTTCCTTTTAATGAAGATTTGACGTTAGGGAATAGATAAAAGTCTCATGGTGCTAGACCAGCCGAATAAGTTGGGGCTGCTGTACTTTTCTATAAATCTCTTAACATGCAATGCGGAATGAGCCAGTGAGTTGTCTTGATGCAGAACCCATGACTTGTTCTTCCACAAATCGGGTCAGAGATGAAGCGGTGCAGGAAAAAATGAGTTTGCAGCTCCATCAACAAACTAAAGCTGTGTGGTGTCTTCCAGAAATCGTAGAGCACACCAAAGTCGGCAATACATATCGATACCACAGACGTTAGCGCGGTCTTGCTGCAGTCGACAACAAACAACAGTAGGCGCTCCAGAAGATCACGCCCCCCCCCCCCCTCTCAGCGTAGCAGAATCCTCACACTGTCGTCAATATAGCGCAAAGCGTGCAAGCAGGAGCACAGCCCCGGTTCGTGACTTCTGAAGAAGTCGGCATCGTAGTGCAGGACCAAAGACTTGTTAAAGTTACACATGAACTTGTACTGTTGCAAAAGTCGAACATTGTACGTCAAGAGAACGTTTGATTAATTAGTGCATCAAGTGAAGCTTTTATAGGCGATGATAGCTGTAAATTATCCAGTACTCATTTGGCTTCGGAGAGTGTCAAAGTTAAGTAGACCTTTTATTCAGCCGGCCGCTGTGGCCGAGCGGTCCAAGGCGCTTCAGTCCGGAACCGCGCTGCTGCTACGGTCGCAGGTTCGAATCCTGCCTCGAGCATGGATATGGGTGATGACCTTAGGTTAGTTAGGTTTAAGAAGTTCTAAGTCTAGGGAACTGATGACCTCAGATGTTAAGTCCTATAGTGCTCAGAGCCATTTGAACCTTTTATTCATTTATGTAATAAAGTGAACTAATATTTCATGTGCTCTAGCCTGCTGAGGCTTCTCCCACAGCAGACAAAAAACCCACAATTATGGCTAGACGAAAGTCGTTTAGTCTGGTCACAATAAACTTCCTACACGGACGGTATGAACAAACTGGTTTCTTGAAACATCCTGGAAGATTAAAACTGTGTGTCGGACTGACACTCGAACTTGAGAACTTTGCCTTTCGCGGTAAGTGCTGTGAGGACGTGGCGTGACTCGTGCTTGGGTAACTCAGATGGTAGAGCACTTGCCCGCGAAAGGCAAAGTTCCCGAGTTCGAGTCTTGGTCCCTCACACAGTTTTAATCTGCCAGGAAGTTTCATGTCAGCGCACGCTCCGTTGCATAGTGAAAATTTCATTCTGGAAACTGGTTTCTTGTTGGGAGAAATACGTTTGTTGTGAAACGTCCCCTTTGAACAATTATACATGACTGTGCTTAAACTGACACACAATATTTTTTTAGCGCAACGCAATCTGACTTTCAATAATCCCTACAAAAGAATGGCCCTGACTAACATTACCTATACCTTTCGCAAATCACTTACCTCCCAAAAATCTTCGTTACTCGAACTATTGCAATACAGCGAGCGCCACTACTGCCAGCTAAATAAAATATTCAAACTACGGAAGGCACTAACTACTGATAGGTATAGTTAGCAAATGAAAGATTTTAATAGAGAACAAACAATGTATTTACCTTAATAGTCATAATATATATAGCAGTTCATGATATCCAGTCTTACAAATTTCAAAACTCCGCCATCTCTCTCCCCACATCCACCACTGCTGGCGGCTGACCTCCAACTGCGCAACGCTACGCGCTGTTCGCATCCACCTGCCCAACACTACAATGGCAGACAACAATGCAAACTAGCCACAGACTGCACACAGTACAGCCAGTGATTTTCATACAGAGCGCTACGTAACGTTGCCAATAAGAAAACATAAACAACCTACTTACAGGGTCTTTCTGGCATAAACAGCCTACTTACAGTTGCCAGGGTGACTATGTTGAGAAACTAATTTTTACACGGGAAGATTAACGATGTAGAATGTCAATAACGTCCGTTTCATTCAAAAAGCTATAAGAATTTTCACATAATAAAATTCGGAGGCATGACATTTCAGCATGCGCTAGTGCACAAGCGTGCACATTTCCGAAATAAATATTCAGTCTACACTATTTAGAAATGACATGCAGAAAACAAGCCCTTTGCGCTTGCGAAGGTTCTATCAACACATTATTAAAATTTTAAAATTTAGAATGTGTAGTCCAGGGTGCCATATTTGAAAATTTGGTACAAAATTCTAAGTGAAACTTGTTCAAATTTTGTTTAAAGTTTTACAAGGCGTGGTAGGATTCCACAGGAATCGCCAGCCATTCTGTGGAAGTCACTGGCTTATGAAAACAGCAGGATTGCACCAGGCCACGATACACTTTGCTTGATTAAAGGAAGACAGGCGCATTATGTCTGCTGTGGAGAACAGTCCCCGAAAATGGAAAAACCTACTCTGGTGCTCAAAATAGCGAAGCTAGAAGCCCTAGCCGACAGACGCCGCTAGGAGCTCATAGCAGGTGGTTATAACGAAAGTGTAGCTACCAACGGAAGCCCAGTGTGGGTGATGATAATCGTATGGCAGCAAAACTTGGCACATGTTAATGCGGAACCGATTCACGCTGAAAAAAAAGTTCTAAATTTGACCATTAGGGGAAAATCTGGCGCTGTGAATACAGGAGAACGTATAGAAATGATTCCATACGTAGTGGATTAGAAACTGGACGTGGTCAGAAAAGGTCAGACAAGTGAAAAAGGCGTACTTTTTATTTTATTATTAACCCCTGCTCACACAATTTGTTGAACATGAACACCGGAGCTATCGGCAAAATGCTTTACAGTGCCAGATTTGCACCTGGTAGGCAAAATTCGCATTAATTATTTTTACGGTGCACATCAGTTCCGCATTGACACATTAGCATATCTACCAAGTTTCGCTGTCATAAGATAATTGCAGCCCACAGTGGGCCTCCATAAGCAGCTGTACTTTTTTTTCCTTTGTTATTTTAACACCTTATACAAAGGTAGGCCGGCAACGGCAATATTACACCGCTCTTCGGCCACAGATAATACAAATAGGAACAGGAAGACATAGAAAAACAAAACATAATGGTGGACAAAAAACAGTAGGGACATGAGTAAAAAAACACGGAGCCGTTCACAGGCGTGGGAAATTAAAAAACGTTCAGCACTGGTACAGGAACACAGATGACTGAAATGTCACACATGAACGATGGAGTGTGGGCGGTGAACCACTAAAGCACTGACACGGTGGCACACACAATAAACTGATGGCGATGATCTCCACTGCACGTGTACAAGTCCGGGGACCTGCAAAAGGGGAAAAGGTGGAGTGAGAGGAGAGGGTGTAGATGCCAGTGACAGAGGAGATGGGAGGGGAAGGGAAGAAGGTAGGGGTGGTAGGGGAAGCCTGGGGGAGAGGAGGGGGGAGGAAGGGAGGAAGGGAGAGAGGGTGCCCTTGGGAAAGGACACAGGGGGTGGATTGAGAGGATCAAAGTTGGTAGGAGGGGTAGATGGAACGGATGAGGGCATCTTCAGGGAGTGGGAGTTGGTGGAAGCCACCTTGGGCGAGGGTATGGAGAGTGGAGAGGTGGAGAGCAGGTGGGATGTGGGAATACAGGCACGGCAGCAGACGGGAGTGGGAGAGGATGGGAGAGACAATGGGGTGAGGGGGGTCAAGTTTACAGGAGGTGTAGGGGATCCATATCCGTTCAAGGAAAAGGAGGAGGTGCGGTAACGGAATAAGGTCATACAGGATCCGCGTGGGGGAGGGGAGACGGATACGGTAGGCAAGGTGGAGAGCATGGCGTTCTAGGATTTGAAGGGATTTGTAAAAGGTAGGAGGGGCGAAGATCCAGGCAGGGTGGGCGTAGCAGAGGATAGGGCGGATGAGGGATTTATAGGTGTGGAGAATGGTGGAGGCGTCCAGATCCCATGTGCGGCCGGAAAGGAGCTTGAGGAGACAGTCGGGAGCGTGCCTTGGCTTGGATTGTCCGGAGATGGGGGGTCAAGGGTGACGCCAAGGTACTTGAGGGTGGGGGTGACTATGATAGGATGGCCATAAATGGTGATACAGAAGTCGAGGGGATGGAAGGAAAGGGTGGTTTTGCCTACAATGATCGCCTGGGTCTTGGAAGGATTGTAGCTGTACCTTAATTATATTATTACAGAACATCAGTGGCGGAGGGTGATATGAGCCGCCTGGTACCTATGCTGGACCATCTGAAGCAATCGAAATACACTATTGTGCTCATTTAAGGGAGACGAGTAATACTTGGCTGGCGACCTTTGTTAAGTACAAACTGTATTGGGCTGCGGTATACAGGCTTGAATAAAGCCGGTATTACAAGACGCACCTGATGTATACAAGTCAGGTGAAGAAAGCCCGCCATCTAGCGGAAGAAGGGGTGAAGCTGCAATTTTTGCAGAAGGTTTATCTGCCGGAGAGGAAACAAAACCATTCCATTCTGCGATGGATCCGTGCATATTCAGTAGAAGTGGTGTATGCGAGCATGCACAGAACGTAGCATTTTGAGTGAGCTCTCTGTTTGTTACTGGTTTCACTTACGTGAGCTCTTGAGAAATCTTGCGCGAGATATTTCACATACTTTTTAGTGAGTTATTTTTTTATAGGTACAGTGATAAAGCAAATGAAAATGCTCTTGTCTGTATTGCCGTTAAGAAAAGCTGTGTATCTACTGATAGCTTCTTACTGTAGAAATAGACTGAAACAGAGAAAGTATAAGTTTGCTTATTTAGGCATGCAGCAAATAAATGTGTTTATACAATCCCTGAGATATGCTGTAGCGTGTGAGTACGCCTACAAATGTTTAATTGCCGGCCGAAGTGGCCGTGCTGTTAAAGGCGCTGCCGTCTGGAACCGCAAGACCGCCACGGTCGCAGGTTCGAATCCTGCCTCGGGCATGGATGTTTGTGATGTCCTTAGGTTAGTTAGGTTCAACTAGTTCTAAGTTCTAGGGGACTAATGACCTCAGCAGTTGAGTCCCATAGTGCTCAGAGCCATTTGAACCATTTTTTGAAATGTTTAATTCTGTGTTTACATGTTTTTAGATATGTGTACGTATCTCCTTAACTGGTAAAAGTACAGCACGTGTTTGATTTGACCGCATCTTTCGTATTATTTCAGCATTCCACGAAGGATAGTGGTGAGAGAATAGCCACAAGAGGCCGAACAGTTGTGCCGGCTATGACCAACGGGGGCTGTAAAAGACTTTTGCTATTACCGCCATGTACGATGGACAGCACTTTTTCAAAACAAGGCACTTCCATTCTGCCGAAGTTCCTGAATTCTTGTGTATATTCGGGCCTGAACTACTTCATTAACAGGGAGTACACTTGTGTGTCTCTGCCTTCACCTCATCTTCCGTGCAAGTGTCGAACCCAGTTCCTACCGCTGCCATTACGTCGTCGTCCTGAACTTATTATAACGACTCAGGCGCACACGGTCACGGCAAATGCTGTATAGATACCTGCGTCCTCCGTGTCTAAAATGCTGTGATACATAACATACTTTCTTTTACCAGCATGACATAAAACGGACACTTTAGAGGTTAAAGTTTAGTCCAGAAATCTGTGTAATCAAAATGTAATTACGATTCTAGGTGTCCAATATAACAATAACTGCTTAATGAATACGAACCTAGACCTCTCAGAAGTTTGAAAAGGCGTAAACGCCAGTTTTACAAAGATATTAACATTTACCCTCAATAATGCCAACAAGTCTGCAGTTCCTCATATGTATCTTTGGGGTAAATGGAAGTGCCGTATGGCTAGGGCCTCCCGTCGCGTAGACCGTTCGCAAGTTGTTCGAGTTGACGCCACTTCCGCGAGTTGCGTGTCGATGGGGATGAAATGAGGATTATTAGGACAGCACAACACCGAGTCTCTGAGTGGAGAAAAATCTCCGACCCGATCGGGAATCGAACCCAGGCCGTTAGGCATGACAATCCGTTGCGTTGACCACACAATTACCAGGGGCGGGCATCTTTGGTTTGTTGGTGCAGTTTTACATGTTAGGTGTATCGTGCAATAGGGATAAAGCATTTGGCACACCGGACGAGGCAGCTAACATTCATGTGTACGCAGATGAAATACTGCACACACCACAAGTTGGTGAGCGTGATTTTCTCCTCTCCAGCGACATTTGTCGGCTTTATTTGACTCGTAAATCATACAGTTTGTTCACGGAAATCGACGCATGTAAAATTTCTACATTACCTTTATTACAATAAACATTTCCCTACTTGACCTTATGGTGTCATGTTGTTCTGTATGTGGTACACATAAATAAAAACTTCAGTATCCCTGAACATCTAATAAGAAAAAAATGAAAGGTACATGTCCACTCAGAAAGGACTTATAAAACTTCATCAAATCGAACAAACTCACTCCTGACAGAAATTATTTCATTTGATAGAAATCTTCCACAACTCTTTAGACACTCCGCCGAACAGGCGACGAAGGCCCAACGCAACCGACCGGCCGCCGTGTCATCCTCCGCACACAGGTGTCAATGCATGCGGACATCTAGCGCCGTAGTTCACCTCACAAGGCCTGAGAACACCGCGCTTGGTAACAGCACTCGGCAGATTGCATGGTCATCCATCCAAGTACTAGCCCAGCCCGACAGCGCTTAACTTCGGTGATCTGAGGAGAACCGGTGTTAGCACTGCGACAAGGCCGTTGGCTTAGAAACGCGAAGGCGTAAAACAACTTAGATACAGCGGTACACAAACCGTCACTCAGTCCACCCTCGAATCCGGAGCGCAGCACCTCAAGCAACTTCGCTATGCTGAAACTCAGATTCTGCTGGCCTCCTGTTTTATATTACAAACTTCTGAAGACTTTAATCGTCGAAATATGACTGACATTTAATTATAACAAATGCTAACAAGAACGACACGTTTTCAAGAGTCCTGAATGGATCGTTACTTTAAAACGGCTTGCTCTTATAGCACGCGAATTAGAACGCGAAAATAGCTCGTCTCTTTATGACATCAAATCGTACCAATAGCGATTCCGTTCTCGAGACATTCCATGTGCTGGTGATTAGAAACAGTACATATTCGTGGGAAGTAAAGTACAACATAAAACCCATCGAATATAGGCTTCTACTGAACACGATAAACGCAGTATTGCATCTTGCTTTCTGCTTGTGACGTTCTTGCTTCCTATTGATTCTACTTTGCGTGGCACATTGCCGAAAGATCGCAACACTTACTTTGTGTTCCACATAACGAAATTGCTCCTCAACAAGAAACAAAAGGAAGTGACGTCACAGAACTCACAAGCGCCACGTCAGGGTTAACTAACACACCCCGTGCGCTGACGGCTTAACGGAAAGGTTGGCAGTTGGCGGTTCCAGACTTGTATAGGAGCGGTGCGTCGTGTAATACCGGCTTAATGTTCCATCTGCAGTTTACGACTGCAGATGTTCGCGATCATGCAAGTGTTATGACGAAATCCGGTATCCAGTGGCTGTTTACGGGTTGTGGGCGACGGGTACTCACAGGTGTCGGCGAGGCGCGCCCGGGCTGACCTTGGGCAGCGGCAGCCAGGCTATCGGCAGCCGACTGGCGGCGAGCCCGTGGTATTCCGGCGGCCCCTCCCGTGCACACGACGCCTACAGATGGCCGCCGCGCCGCCTTGATGCACGCTGCACGACCGCCGCCTTTGATATTCACTGAACGCCCTGCCGTTACGTGGACGCCTTCCCGATGGTCCAGCACATCCGCGAGGCCCCGAGCCTGAGAAACTCACACACCAAAACACCTCGCCTCCGTCGCCAGGAGCCCAAAAGAACGTTTCACACTGAAGAGCCAAATAAACTGGTACACCTGCCTAATATCGTGTATGGTCCCCACAAGCACAAAAAAAGTGCGGTGGTATGGACTCGGCTAATGTCTGAAGTAGTACTGGAGGGAACTGACACCATGAATCCTGCAAGGTTGTTCATAAATCCGTAAGAGTACGACAGGGTGGAGATATCTTCTGAACAACACTTTGCAAATCATCCCAGATATGCTCAATAATGCTCATTTCTGAGGAGTTTGGTGACCAGCGGAAATGTATAAACTCAGAAGATTGTTCCTGGAGCCACTCTGTAGCGATTATGGACTTTTGGGGTGTCGCATTGTCGTGCAGGAATAGACCAAGCTATCGGAATGCACAATGGACATGAATGGAGCAGGTGATCAGACAGGATGGTGATCACCTGTCAGAGTCGTATTTAGACGTACCAGGCATCCCGTATCACTCCTACTACACACGCCCCACACCGTTACAGAGCCTCCACTAACTTTAAGAGACCCCTGCTGACACGCAGGGTGCAAGGATTCATGAAGTTGTTTGTCTCCATCCTTACAAACGTCCATTCATACTATTTGAAACGAGACTGGTCCTACCAAGAAACGTGTTTCCAGTCATCAACAGTCCATTGTCGATGTTGACAGGCCCAGGTCAGGCGTAAAACTTTCTTTTTTTATTTTTATTAAAATGAAATTCCTCCTGCTGTACTTAAAATTTTTTATTTACTTCGCTACTAGTTTCCCACCTTCATCCAGTTTAAATACACTCCTGGAAATTGAAATAAGAACACCGTGAATTCATTGTCCCAGGAAGGGGAAACTTTATTGACACATTCCTGGGGTCAGATACATCACATGATCACACTGACAGAACCACAGGCACATAGACACAGGCAACAGAGCATGCACAATGTCGGCACTAGTACAGTGTATATCCACCTTTCGCAGCAATGCAGGCTGCTATTCTCCCATGGAGACGATCGTAGAGATGCTGGATGTAGTCCTGTGGAACGGCATGCCATGCCATTTCCACCTGGCGCCTCAGTTGGACCAGCGTTCGTGCTGGACGTGCAGACCGAGTGAGACGACGCTTCATCCAGTCCCAAACATGCTCAATGGGGGACAGATCCGGAGATCTTGCTGGCCAGGGTAGTTGACTTACACCTTCTAGAGCACGTTGGGTGGCACGGGATACATGCGGACGTGCATTGTCCTGTTGGAACAGCAAGTTCCCTTGCCGGTCTAGAAATGGTAGAACGATGGGTTCGATGACGGTTTGGATGTACCGTGCACTATTCAGTGTCCCCTCGACGATCACCAGTGGTGTACGGCCAGTGTAGGAGATCGCTCCCCACACCATGATGCCGGGTGTTGGCCCTGTGTGCCTCGGTCGTATGCAGTCCTGATTGTGGCGCTCACCTGCACGGCGCCAAACACGCATACGACCATCATTGGCACCAAGGCAGAAGCGACTCTCATCGCTGAAGACGACACGTCTCCATTCGTCCCTCCATTCACGCCTGTCGCGACACCACTGGAGGCGGGCTGCACGATGTTGGGGCGTGAGCGGAAGACGGCCTAACGGTGTGCGGGACCGTTGCCCAGCTTCATGGAGACGGTTGCGAATGGTCCTCGCCGATACCCCAGGAGCAACAGTGTCCCTAATTTGCTGGGAAGTGGCGGTGCGGTCCCCTACGGCACTGCGTAGGATCCTACGGTCTTGGCGTGCATCCGTGCGTCGCTGCGGTCCGGTCCCAGGTCGACGGGCACGTGCACCTTCCGCCGACCACTGGCGACAACATCGATGTACTGTGGAGACCTCACGCCCCACGTGTTGAGCAATTCGGCGGTACGTCCACCCGGCCTCCCTCATGCCCACTATACGCCCTCGCTCAAAGTCCGTCAACTGCACATACGGTTCACGACCACACTGTTGCTGCATGCTACCAGTGTTAAAGACTGCGATGGTGCTCCGTATGCCACGGCAAACTGGCTGACACTGACGGCAGCGCAGCTAGCGCCATTCGACGGCCAACACCGCGGTTCCTGGTGTGTCCGCTGTGCCGTGCGTGTGATCATTGCTTGTACAGCCCTCTCGCAGTGTCCGGAGCAAGTATGGTGGGTCTGACACACCGGTGTCAATGCGTTCTTTTTTCCATTTCCAGGAGTGTATGTATCTACGAAGAGTAAAGCTTTCAGTCGTGCAGTAACTAGTGTGTAGACACACTAATTACTGCCCTCCATCCATGTTGAGCACGTGTTGATATCACCACGGACTTCTAGACTGAGCCACACACACAACTGATTTCATCAAAGTGTACGGGTCTCAAGATGGCGTTGACGCAACGCCCAAAGTAGTAGCGAAGTAAATAAAAAAGTAAATAAAAAATCTGAAGTACAGCTGGAGGAACTTCATTTTAATAAAAATTATACCAGCTGTGTCTCACCTTCATCCAGTTTAAATATGGATGTACCAAGAGTAAAGCTTTCTGTCATGCAGTCATCAAGGGTACACGAATGGGCCTTCGGCTCCGAAAGCCCATATCGATGATGTTTCGTTGAATGGTTCGCACGCTGACACTTGTTGATGGCCCGACATTGAAATACGCTGCAATTTGAGGATTGGTTGCAGTTCTGTCACGTTGAACGATTCGCGTCAGTCGTCGTTGGTCCCGTTTTTGCAGGATCTTTTTCCGGCCGCAGCGATGTCGGAGAATCGATGTTTTACCGGATTCCTGATATTCTCGGTTGTTTGTTGTTGTTGTGGTCTTCAGTCCTGAGACTGGTTTGATGCAGCTCTCCATGCTACTCTTTCCTGTGCAAGCTTCTTCATATCCCAGTACCTACTGCAGCCTACATCTTTCTGAATCTGCTTAGTGTATTCATCTCTTGGTCTCCCTCTACGATTTTTATCCTCCACGCTGCCCTCCAATACTAAATTGGTGATCCCTCGATGTCTCAGAACATGTCCTACCAACCGATCCCTTCTTCTACTCAAGTTGTGCCACAAGCTCCTCTTCTCCCCAATTCTATTCAATACCTCCTCATTAGTTATGTGATCAACCCATCTAATCTTCAGCATTCTTCTGTAGCACCACATTTCGAAAGCTTCCATTCTCTTCTTGTCTAAGCTATTTATCGTCCACGTTTCACTTCCATACATGGCTACACTCCATACAAATACTTTCAGACACGACTTCCCGAGACTTAAATCTATACTCGATGTTAACAAATTTTTCTTCTTCAGAAACGCTTTCCTTGCCATTGGCAGTCTACATTTTATATCTTCTCTACTTCAACCATCATCAGTTATTTTGCTCCCCAAATAGTAAAACTCCTTTACTACTTTAAGTGTCTCATTTCCTAATTTAATTCCCTCAGCATCACCCGACTTAATTCGACTACATTCCATTATCCTCGTTTTGCTTTTGTTGATGTTCAGCTTATACCCTACTTTCAAGACACTGTCCATTCCGTTCAACTGCTCTTCCAAGTCCTTTGCTGTCTCTGACAGAATTACAATGTCATCGGCGAACCTCAAAGTTTTTATTTCTTCTCCGTGGATTTTAATACCTACTCCGAACTTTTTTTTTGTTTCCTTTATTGCTTGCTCAATATACAGATTGAATAACACTGGGGATAGGCTACAACCCTGTCTCACTCCCTTCCCAACCACTGCTTCCCTTTCATACCCCTCGACTCTTATAACTGCCATCTGCTTTCTGTACAAATTGTAAATAGCCTTTCGCTCCCTGTATTTTACCCCTGCCACCTTCAGAATTTGAAAGAGAGTATTCCAATCAACATTGTCAAAAGCTTTCTCTAAGTCTACAAATGCTAGAAACGTAGGTTTGCCTTTTCCTAATCTTTCTTCTAAGATAAGTCGTAGGGTTAGTAGTGCCTCACGTGTTGCAACATTTCTACGGAATCCAAAGTGATCTTCCCCGAGGTCAGCTTCTATCAGTTTTCCATTCGTCTGTAAAGAATTCGCGTTAGTATTTTGCATCCGTGACTTATTAAACTGATAGTTCGGTAATTTTGACATCTGTCAAACCTGCTTTCTTTGGGAATGGGATTATTATATTCTTCTTGAAGTCTGAGGGTATTTCGCCTGTCTCATACATCTTGCTCACCAGATGGTAGAATTTTGTCAGGACTGGCTCTCCCAAGGTTGTCAGTAGTTCTAATGGAATGTTGTCTACTCCGGGGGCCTTGTTTCGACTCAGGTCTTTCAGTGCTCTGTCAAACTCTTCACGCAATATCATATCTCCCATTTCATCTTCATCTACATCCTCTTCCATTTCTATAATATTGTCCTAAAGTACATCGCTCTTGTATAGGCCCTCTATATACTCCTTCCACCTTTCTGCTTTCCCTTCTTTGCTTAGAACTGGGTTTCCATCTGAGCTCTTGATATTAATACAAGTGGTTCTCCTTTTTCCAAAGGTCTCTTTAATTTTCCTGTAGGCAGTATCTATCTTACCCCAAGTGAGATAAGCCTCTGCATCGTTACATTTGTCCTCTAGCCACCCCTGCTTAGCAATTTTGCTCTTCCTGTCGATATCATTTTTGAGACGTTTGTATTCATTTTTGCCTGCTTCATTTACTGCGGTTTTATATTTTCTCCTTTCATCAGTTAAATTCAACATTTCTTCTGTTACCCAAGGGTTTCTACTAGCCCTCGTCTTTATACCTATTTGATCCTCTGCTGCCTTCATTATTTCATCCCTCAAAGCTACCCATTCTTCTTCTACTGTATTTCTTTCCCAGATTCCTGTCAATTGTTCCCTTATGCTCTCCCTGAAACTCTGTACAATCTCTGGTTCTTTCAGTTTATCCAGGTCCCATCTCCTTAAATTCCCACCTTTTTGCAGTTTCTTCAGTTTTAATCTACAGTTCATAACCAATTGATTGTGGTCAGAGTCCACATCTGCCCCTGGAAATGTCTTACAATTTAAAACCTGGTTCCCAAATCTCTGTCTTACCATTATATAATCTATCTGATACCTTTTAGGTACACTCGTGAAATGGTCGCACTTCATCCCTACCTCGGAGATGCTGTGTCCCATCGCTCGTGCGCCAATTAGAACTCCACGTTCAAACTCACTTAAATCTTGACAACGTGCCATTGCAGCAGCAGTGACCGATATAATAAGTGCGTCCGACCCTTGTTGTCTTTTCTAGGCGTCGCCGATCGCAACGCCGTATTCTGCCTGTTTACTTATCTCTGTATTTGAATACGCATGCCTATACCAGTTTCCTTGGCACTTCAGTATATTTTAGCACTGAAAATGGATAGTTATTGCCGAAATCTAGATGTACAGACAGCTGAAGACTAATGAGATTGCGACTGACTCTCCGTCCAAACAACCCATTGACCTCGAAACTTGTAGCACGCCTCTGTCAAACCAGAATTCTCAACTTATACCACACACTACTGATGTAGTGCCCCTTGCCCATTACCCTCATTACTGGCGGCATTTAGCCGATTCCTCTAAGAGTTCGAGCCTGGGTTGCATCTGTACTGAAGAGATCACCAGCCGTCTTCTACGTAATTATACACTCCTGGAAATGGAAAAAAGAACACATTGACACCGGTGTGTCAGACCCACCATACTTGCTCCGGACACTGCGAGAGGGCTGTACAAGCAATGATCACACGCACGGCACAGCGGACACACCAGGAACCGCGGTGTTGGCCGTCGAATGGCGCTAGCTGCGCAGCATTTGTGCACCGCCGCCGTCAGTGTCAGCCAGTTTGCCGTGGCATACGGAGCTCCATCGCAGTCTTTAACACTGGTAGCATGCCGCGACAGCGTGGACGTGAACCGTATGTGCAGTTGACGGACTTTGAGCGAGGGCGTATAGTGGGCATGCGGGAGGCCGGGTGGACGTACCGCCGAATTGCTCAACACGTGGGGCATGAGGTCTCCACAGTACATCGATGTTGTCGCCAGTGGTCGGCGGAAGGTGCACGTGCCCGTCGACCTGGGACCGGACCGCAGCGACGCACGGATGCACGCCAAGACCGTAGGATCCTACGCAGTGCCGTAGGGGACCGCACCGCCACTTCCCAGCAAATTAGGGACACTGTTGCTCCTGGGGTATCGGCGAGGACCATTCGCAACCGTCTCCATGAAGCTGGGCTACGGTCCCGCACACCGTTAGGCCGTCTTCCGCTCACGTCCCAACATAGTGCAGCCCGCCTCCAGTGGTGTCGCGACAGGCGTGAATGGAGGGACGAATGGAGACGTGTCGTCTTCAGCGATGAGAGTCGCTTCTGCCTTGGTGCCAATGATGGTCGTATGCGTGCAGGTGAGCGCCACAATCAGGACTGCATACGACCGAGGCACACAGGGCCAACACCCGGCATCATGGTGTGGGGAGCGATCTCCTACACTGGCCGTACACCACTGGTGATCGTCGAGGGGACACTGAATAGTGCACGGTACATCCAAACCGTCATCGAACCCATCGTTCTACCATTCCTAGACCGGCAAGGGAACTTGCTGTTCCAACAGGACAATGCACGTCCGCATGTATCCCGTGCCACCCAACGTGCTCTAGAAGGTGTAAGTCAACTACCCTGGCCAGCAAGATCTCCGGATCTGTCCCCCATTGAGCATGTTTGGGACTGGATGAAGCGTCGTCTCACTCGGTCTGCACGTCCAGCACGAACGCTGGTCCAACTGAGGCGCCAGGTGGAAATGGCATGGCATGCCGTTCCACAGGACTACATCCAGCATCTCTACGATCGTCTCCATGGGAGAATAGCAGCCTGCATTGCTGCGAAAGGTGGATATACACTGTACTAGTGCCGACATTGTGCATGCTCTGTTGCCTGTGTCTATGTGCCTGTGGTTCTGTCAGTGTGATCATGTGATGTATCTGACCCCAGGAATGTGTCAATAAAGTTTCCCCTTCCTGGGACAATGAATTCACGGTGTTCTTATTTCAATTTCCAGGAGTGTATGTATGTTGTGTCTCTTCTTTCGGACATGGTCATTCATTTCTGTTATTTTTCAGGCATAAAGTTCTTTCGGACGTGGCCGAAAGAACAGACACTGCATACATATAATTAAGGAGAAGACGGCTGGTGATCTCGTCATTGCAGATGCACGCCAGGCTCGAAACTTATGGGAATTGGCGAAACGCCGCTAGTAATTAGGATAATCGGCAAGGAGCACTACATTTGTGGCGTGTGGTGTAAGTTGAGACTTTGAGTCGGACGGGAGGCGTGCTAGGGTAGTCCGTGCAGTTGCAATGACTACTGTGTCCGGATGGTGCTGTGGTCAGCGCATCTGCCTAGTAAGCAGGAACCTGGGTTCGAATCCCGTTGAGGCACAAACTTTCAATTTTCCCATTGATTTAAATCAATACCCACTCGCATCCAATGTCTCTAATACTTTTGTGCCTTGATTCATAGTGGATTCTGGATCAAAATGGTCTCAGTTCTTCAGGACATGTCTGGAAGAACAGACAGCACATACAAACATAGAGAAATTAGATATGTTACTCTTTTACGGCGAATGCTCGTTTGTGTCCATTCTAAGAGTTGGCTCTTTTTAATGTTCAGAATTTATTGTCACCCGATTTTTATTAATGCATTTTCATGTTGCTCTAATAGCAATGCATGGTGCAATATTCAATAGTAGATATGAAGTCAGAACATGTTCAGGTTTACCGATTACATTTTGCGCCAATGCTTAAGGAATGTTTGCTCTTTGGCTCTTTCACGTATGTCACTGAACAGTGGTGTTGTGTCTCGCAGTATGACATAGTGACTTATTCAGCTCTCTGTTACAGATCAAGATAGTTCCACTTTCCCTGCTTGTTGGTCCTTCAGCAGGTGATGGAGCACGTGACACTGTTGCCGCCCATACCGCATCGGTACTGTCGGTTAGGTCCTCATATCCAGCGCCTAGGTCAAGGAAGGGACATGGAGCGTCTGGATGTGTGCTGCATCTAGCCGACTGTTGAGGCGCTTTAGAAAAAAAAAGAACTGAAATGGAATAAGTAAATTTTACAATAAAAATTTGTATCAGCCTTGAAAATCCCCAGTCGTAAAATCCCAGCTCACCACTCCTACTTTCCCACGCTCTCTATACGTGTCCCAAGCGTCACACTGCGTTTCTTACGGCAGGTGTGTCGTAGCCTAGTAAAGAACTAGTTAAAGGGACATCAGGGGAGTTACACGCCAATGAAGGTCAGTATTTCTATTTTTCTTTCAAATTTATTTAACTTCAGTACAGTAGTCAATTTCTTGTTATTAAGGCTGGACAACTGCACTGAAGTCAAACAAATCCGGAAAAAACTTACTTTTAGTCGCACTTCTTAAGTCAATCACGTCTAATTACAAAAGTCTGTATCGTCTGGCAGCCCATCTATTTAGAAATTGACACATAAATGAGAGCCTCATCACAAGTTCCCTGACGTATAACTCACAGTAAAGCAGCCGCTAAACGAGCAAAGAACTCGCTGCCGGACAAGTGAAAAGAACAAAAGCACTCACAACCAATAATATCTTCAATATAAAGACCAGTGTGTAGAATATATGAGTCTGGCTATATACCATCTGACTTTCGGAAAAGTATCATCCACACAATTCCGAAGACGGCAAGAGCTGACAAGTGCGAGAATTATCGCACAACCAGCTTAACAGCTCATGCATCGAAGCTGCTTACAAGACTAATATACAGAAGAATGGAAAAGAAAATTGAGAATGCGCTAGGTGACGATCAGTTTGGATTTAGGAAAAATAAAGGGACGAGAGAGGCAATTCTGACGTTACGGCTAATAATGGAAGCAAGGCTAAAGAAAAATCAAGACACTTTCATAGGATTTGTAGACCTGGAAAAAGCGTTCGACAGTATTAAATGGTGCAAGCTGTTCGAGATTCTGAAAAAAAGTAGGGGTAAGCTATAGGCAGAGACGGGTCATATACAATATGTACAACAACCAAGAGGGAATAATAAGAGTGGACGATCAAGAACGAAGTGCTCGTATCAAGAAGGGTGCAAGACAAAAATCTGTACATCGAGGAAGCAATGATGGAAATAAAAGAAAGGTTCAGCAGTGGAATTAAAATACAAGGTGAAAGGATATCAATGATACGATTCGCTGATGACATTGCTATCCTGAGTGAAAGTGAGGAAGAATTAAATGATCTGCTGAACGGAATGAACAGCCTAATGAGTACACAGTATGGTGTGAGAGTAAATCGGAGAAAGACGAAGGTAATGAGAAGTAGTAGAAATGAGAACAGCGAGAAACTTAACATCAGGATTGATGGTCACGAAGTCAATGAAGTTAAGGAATTCTGCTACCTAGGCAGTAAAATAACCAATGACGGACGGAGCAAGGAGGACATCAAAAGCAGACTCGCTATGGCAATAAAGGCATTTCTGGCCATGAGAAGTCTACTGATATCAAATACCGGCCTTAATTTGAGGAAGAAATTTCTGAGGATGTACGTCTGGAGTACAGCATTGTATGGTAGTGAAACATGGACTGTGGGAAAACCGGAACAGAAGAGAATCGAAGCATTTGAGATGTGTTGCTATAGACGAATGTTGAAAATTAGGTGGACTGATAAGGTAAGAAATGAGGAGGTTCTACGCAGAATCGGAGAGGAAAGGAATATGTGGAAAACACTGATAAGGAGAAGGGACAGGATGATCGGTCATCTGCTAAGACATGAGGGAATGACTTCCATGGTACTAGAGGGAGCTGTAGAGGGCAAAAACTGTAGAGGAAGACAGAGATTGGAATACGGCAAGCAAATAATTGAGGACGTAGGTTGCAAGTGCTACTCTGAACTAGTCAGTAGACTGATGACCAAAAAAAAAAAAAAAAAAAGGGCAGTCCCTAGAGAGAACCCAAAATTAATATGATACGCCTGCCGAAGTGGCCGTGCGGTTAAAGGCGCTGCAGTCTGGAACCGCAAGACCGCTACGGTCGCAGGTTCGAATCCTGCCTCGGGCATGGATGTTTGTGATGTCCTTAGGTTAGTTAGGTTTAACTAGTTCTAAGTTCTATGGGACTAATGACCTCAGCAGTTGAGTCCCATAGTGCTCAGAGCTATTTGAAATTAATATGATACACTACAATAAAGATGAAGAATGTGGTCAAGGTAAAAGGGGTCGGATAATAGAGCTTTCCACGCTACATACAGGTTCGCAGCGCCGGTATCTCACAGTGCAAATATAGCGACAGCACACACGCGACCATCGTAGCTGCAGGGTGCTTTGTAATTGTAAACATCACGAGCAACTCGCGGGTGTTTAACACACGCCTGCTCCCAAGGTAGTGAAAGTCAACACTTGCCACAAGATGGCGGTGACTGCTACACGATGAACCTCGCCATCTCGACACCTTCAGTAACCACAACGGAATAGCGTAGACGACGAACCGCAGTACACATCTGAGGTATACGGAAAGGTCCTTGTAGCCAAAGTGTCAGGAGTCGAGGGAGCAACTGTTCAGCTGTTCTGGACAACTGGCGGGGCCGAGTTCTTGCTTTCAGGTTGGGTGGTCCAAACTGCCGCGGTTACCCAGAAAGAGGAAGACTTTGTATGTCTCCGCCACCGAAGTGGCTTCAACAACTAATCGAAACAACGGCCAAGAAACGAAGTTAAATTTCACTATCTTGAGCGTTTTCTGTTTCAAACAAATGGGGAATGCAAAAATTTTCCTGCTCCCTCCAGTCGATGATCCTCTATGTAGGCAATACCTCGATAGTGTCTACGGATCAGGGATAATTAGTTTAGTGGTATTAATTGAGTAATTAAGTTCGACGACTCGTTATTTAATTGTCCGACCGGTCTCTGTTTGGTATCAATTCACTCGGAATGTTATTGGCAGTTCGAATCTCTCCTTCACGTCCATTAGGTGCTCGACAACGTCACTGCCTTACAGACTCATCAAGACAAATTTATCGTCTACCAGTTTTATTTCTCATCGCGGTATTTAAATTTGTTGTTGTTCTTCTTCTGCCAATTCAGGATTAGGCCTCATGGCCTGTTACAGTATCACCATCTTTTCCTCGTCTTTCCCAAACTCCTTCCTCCAACACGACCGTAATTCCAATGCTTTTCGAGCGATTCGCTGAAGTGACATGCAATTCGCGCTATTTACACTCTTGCTTTAGTTGGTTTACTTCTTCAGTTAGTGGCTGTATCCTCAAGGTTTCTTATTTTGTCTCCTCTTGTGCTGCCTTTGACTGATCTAGGAATTTCATTTCTGGTCTTTTAAGTCGTCTCAAGCTTCGTGATCTCAACGTCCAATTTTCCGCCCCTTATAATACTGTCCGTGTTGCCACGGCTTGTTGGATTTATCCTTTCGTTTTACCCGTTAATGTTGTTCTTCTCGTGCCACATATAAGTTTATAGGTGTTAATTTTCTTACTCATGTCGTTGTCTTCTTCAAAAATTACGTTACATTCTAGCTATTGGAAATGGGAATCGTTTTCTATTATCATTTTACTGATGATTATCTTAGTCATTACGTGTTTTTTCCTAAAAAGGTCATTTTTGTTGATATTTTCGGGTTATAGTTCATGCTTATATTATTTAAGCTACGTACCGCTGATTGTAATTTGTCTCCACTGTCGTGTATGATTATCTGGTTGTTTAGAAATTTGAGTGTCCTAATTCTTATACCTTGAGATATTTTGTCCTTCGCCCATTCCTGGCCAGGTCATCGATGTAGTTGCTGAACAATTTGTTGACGTACAATAGCCTTCCTTAGTCCCTGTTTATATCCTGTTTCAGCGCATTGCCAGCAATTAATCTTATTTTGGTGTTTTTTATAAACTTTGCATACTTTTATCAGCTGTCTGGAGAAACAACTTTTCTACATTACTGGCCAGTGTTCTGCATACAGTCAAGTGCTTTTTCATAGTCGATAATTGCTAGGGGTGTTTCCAAATCGAATTATCACATTTTTTGTATAATTTATTTCAGAGTGAAAACATTGTCAACGTAGGATCTTCTCCCATGTGAGCCTGCTTGCTCTACTAATAAAACAATCAGAGATGTTTCAAGCCTTTACATTAATTAATTTCCTGTAGATTTTGTAAGAAGTAAATAGTTGCGTTACTTTGTCTCGTTTTTCTGAACAGTGAAATAGTTTTAGCACATCGAGCAGGCAACCTCTTCGACACCCCTTAGGTAGGGTTGCCTGCCCCCAGACGCTAAAGGCATAACGTGCTGAACAAAACTGCGTTGGTAGCGCCGAGGATGTTGCCCAACTGGGGGGTGGGTCCAAGATGGACCGCTTGCCATTTTATGCATGCACAATTTATTCCATAGGAGGACGCGAAAAATTATGAACACTCTTTGCTGCATCGGATCAAATTCAAATTTCGTCGAGCGGATTTGAACGGTCCCCAGTGGTTCTACTCTTTATGACAGAGCAAAAGTTGCGATCGCACTACACACCAAAGGGGTGAGATCATTTTCAGTAGTTTCGCAAACCCAAAACGTCCGTATAGTATGGTTGAATCGTCGAGGGGGAGTAAGCAGTGTCGACATTGTGAAGAACGTCTCCTGTTTCTGGTCGTTTTCGGCTGCGAAATGTGTGGACTGTCACGAAGTTTCACATCAGCAAACACTCCGCTACGTTGGAGAGTGAAACCTCGTTGTGGAAATACTTTGAGTTAGATTTTCCTCTAAATATTACTATTTCCTGGTTGATACATGTCATTTTTACGAAATTTTTAGTTTTTTTCCACATCATGTCTTGGTTGCTACGAAACAGAAATGACGCATGTCTAGCGGCGTGCAAAGGGCAGTGGTGACTGTTGCAGTAGTGTAATACGGTAGAATGAGCTCAAATTAATTTCAGAAATCGCTTAAATACAGTGTATGTAACGGAAAGATAAATTTTTAAATTTAGAAAAATGGCTGTTCTGGAATGATAGGGTTATTGAGCGATATTGTAACTAGGGATTCGGTTAACTGTTGCGAGGGGCACTAATATTTAGCAATAATCACTGTACGATAGGCCTCGAGATAATTAGACATCGACCAAGTGAAACTGTAAAGAACACCACGCTGTTGTTACAGCGTTTAATCGTAACATGCCATAGTCATATGTGTTTGAAAACAGCATGTTTGCACATCTAAAACCCATCTCAAGGCCAGAGCTGCGGGATGAATGAACTAAAAGGCACGCTGCTTCATACAATGATGGCTCCGAAATAAGCTCAATCGGCCCATTACGTCAGCACGCAATCTTGGGTAACGCAGTCTGCGTGGTCCAGACAACCACATTCATTTAGTGCGTGCGTCATAGAGAAGGTGCTGACGCAAACACCGACCGTTTAAATGGAGTGATGGAGTGAAGGAGTGGCAGGAATGGCTAATCTGACGGGTGATTCGTTGACTGCCATAAATAGAGCAACAAAAACGCCAGCTGCAGCTAACGTATGCGACCTGTGCCAAGTAGTGGGTAACCTCTTTGGATCATACGTGAAAGGTACCATATTAGATCGCTACTAGACTTTGAATACATCTTTAGTTGCTAGTTGTGATTATGAACCAGGCCAATAAAATGTGTAACGCCGCGGATATATCGGAGCGGAACGCAGCATAAAGGCCTTCAAGTCAGCAAAGTACCCAGTAATAGCAAATTTATTTGCGAATGGAGGTAGTATGGCAGGAGCTATTTTTCAACACAGTCACTGTAAATAACAGTCGGAAAGTTCTACCAGTCGTTCAATATGTCGATAATAGAAATCTTCCCATAGGGCATTGAGCCATGCTGGAAGATGTCTTATCGTCCTCACCGCTGAAAAAGCTGCGGTCGCTGCAAATCTGTCCCTCGATCGCCTTCACGCTGTCTTTTGTGGTCTAGGTCGATGGCCATCCTCCCCACTCGACGTCACTCAAATAAAACTTCCTGCAAGATGAAAACTGTGTGCTGGACCGAGACTCGAACCCAGGACCTTTGCCGTTCACGGGCAAGTGCTCTACCGACTGAGCTACCCAAGCACGACTCACGACCCGTTTTCACAGCTTCAATTCTGCCAGTACCTCGTCTCCTATCTTGAAAACTTCACGGAAGCTCATCTGCAAAGATTGCAAAACTAGCGCTCCTGGAAGAAAGGATATTGCGGAGACATGGCTTAGCCACAGCCTAGGGGATGTTTCCAGAATGAGATTTTCACTCTGCAGGCGAGTGTGCGCTAATATGAAACTTCATGGCAGATGAAACTGTGCGCCGAACCGAGATTCGAACTCGCTAGAGCACTTGCCTGCGAAAGACACCATGTCTCCGCAGTATCCTTTCTTCCAGAGAGTGCCAGTTCTGTAAGGTTCGCAGAGGAGCTTCTGTGAAATCTGGAGGGTAGGAGACGAGGTACTGGCACAATTGAAGCTGTGAGAAGGGGTCGTGCATGGGAAACTCAGTAGGTGGAGCACTTTCCAGTGAAAGGCAAAGTTCCCCAGTTCGAGTCACGGTCCAGCATACAGTTTTAATCTGCCAGGAAGTTTCCGCTGCATAGTGAAAATCTCTTTCTGGAAACATCACTCATTTATGAGCGGCCTCGGCGCAACATTGCATTTGGTATTATATACTCCAGAATTTCGCTGTAAATATGTGTGCAATTTAGACGGTTTGCCATAAGAATAGTACTCTCACGAGTACCTCATCTTCGGAGTATTTATACAGCTGCCGCGCCATTTCAGTCCTACACTGCGATGAACTGTATCGGTACTGCAGCGGAACTATACGTTTAAGGATTCAGAACATGGACTGACAATGCTCCACTCTTATTGCATGATCGTCAAAGCTTTGGAATACACGTGCAACTGACTTTTTGAAGTCCCCTGGTAGACATGATCGCAACTTCGTATCGCTGTCTCCAGTTGAGCTATACAAGGTGATTCTGTCATGATTTTACAAACGTTAGGGATGGCGGAGAAGGGTAAATGTACCACTTTGAGAAGAGGGACGCTTGTCCGGAAACGACCGAGTTGAACGTTATAAGCAAAAACTGTTCTGATGCCTCTGAGAGTGGACCTCTTCTTCTAAGCTCTCTGCTCTCCATACGTCTACGTCTACATCTACATGGATAATCTGCAAATCACACTTAAGTGCCTGCAGAAAGTTCATCGAACAACCTTCCCAATAATTCTCTATTTTTCCAATCCCGAACAGCGAACAGAAAAAACGAATACGTATATCTTCCCGTGCGAGCTCCAATTTCCCTTATTTTGTTATGATGATCGTTTCTCCCTATGTAGGTCGGTGGCAATAAAATATTTTCGCATTCGGAGGAGAAAGTTGGTGATTGAAATTTAGTGAGAAAGTTCACCCGCAACGAGAAACGCATTTGTTTTAATGACGTGCACCGCAAATCCTGTATCATGCCAGTGACAATCTCTCCCCTATTTGATAGTACAAAACATGCTGCCCTTCTTTGAACTTTCTCGATGTACTCCGTCAATTATATCTGGTAAAGATCCCAGACCACCCAGCAGTACCCCAAAAGAGGACGGACAAGTGTAGTGTAGGCGGTCTCCTTAGTAGACCTACTACATTTTCTAAGTGTTCCGCCAATAAATCGCAGTCTTTGGTTCGCCTTTCCTACAACATTTTCTGTGTGTTCTTCTCAGTTTAACTAGTTCGTAATTGTATTTCATAGTTATTTAGTTGAATTTGCAGCCTTTGGACTTGACTGGTTTGTCGTATAACCGAAGTTCAACGGATTCCTTTTAGCACTGATGTGGATGACGTCACACTTTTCATTATATAGGGTCGACTGCCAATTTGCGCACCATACATATATCTTTACTAAATCATTTTTCAATTTGTTTTTATATTCTAATTACTTTCTAGACGATAAATGACAGCACATCTAGGAAAATCTGACGGCTGGTCAGATTGTCTCCTAAATCGTTTATATAGATAAGGAACAGCAGAAGGCGTATAACACTGCCTTTTGGAATGCCAGAAATCACTTCTGTGTTGATCGATGACTCTCCGGCAGTTTCTACGAACTGTGCCCTCTCTGACACGAAATCAGGAATCCAGTTGCATAACTGAGACGACATTCCATAAGCACGCAATTTAACTACAAGCTGCTTGTGTGAAACAGTGTCAAAAGCCTTCTGGATATCTAAAAATACGGTCAATGTGGGAGGAGGTAGTATGGACAGGACACGAAAAGCTGTTCAAACAAAAAAAATGTTCAAATGTAAGTGAAATCTTATGGGACTTAACTGCTAAGGTCATCAGTCCCTAAGCTTACACACTACTTAACCTAAATGATCCTAAGGACGAACACACACATACCCATGCACGAGGGAGGACTCGAACCTCCGCCGGGACCAGCCACACAGTCCATGACTGCAACGCCTCAGACCGCTAAGCTAATCCCGCGCGGCAAAAGCTATCCAGAAGTTGCACACCTTAAGAGCTATGAGGACTTGCTCGTCTTTGCTGCTGTTCTTCTGCTGAACAAATGCTCACAGCTCTTAAGGTATGTCCGTCAAGAGCCCATGTTTATTGGACAGCTTTTGGTGTTTTGGTCATATAACCACCTCCCATAACATGGAAAGCGAAGAGCTTGCAGCGGAAGAGATCCACTTTCAAACGTATCAGAACGACTTTCGCTTGTAGCACCCGACTCGTTCGCTTCCCGACCAGGGTCCCTTACCTCAAATTGTTATATTTCCCGGTTTTAATTAACCCTGAATGTTTTTACACTACTGGCCATGAAAATTGCTAAACCAACAAGAAATGCAGATGATAAACGGATATTCATTGGACAAATGTATTATACTAGAAATGACATGTGATTACATTTTCACACAATTTGTGTGCATAGATCCTGAGAAATCAGTACCCAGAACAACCACCTCGGGCCGTAATAGCGGCCTTGATACGCCTGGGCATTGAGTCAAACTCAGCTTGGATAGCGTGTACAGGTACAGGTGCCCATGAAGCTTCAACACGATACCACAGTTCATCAAGAGTAGTGACTGGCGTATTGTGACGAGCCAGTTGCTCGGCCACCAATGACCAGCCGTTTTCAATTGGTGACAGATCTGGAGAATGTGCTGGCCAGGGCAGCAGCCGAACATTTTCTGTATCCAGGAAGGCCCGTACATGACCTGCAACATGCGGTCGTGCATTATCCTGCTGAAATGTAGAGTTTCACAGGGATCGAATGAAGGGTAGAGCCACGGGTCGTAACACATCTGAAATGTAACGTCCACTGTTCAAAGTGCCGTCAAAGCGAACAAGAGGTGACCGAGACGTGTAACAATGGCATCCCATGCCATCACGCCGGGTGATACGCCAGCATGGCGATGACGAATACACGTTTCCAATGTGCGTTCACCGCGATGTCGCCAAACACGGATGCGACCATAATGATGCTGTAAACAGAACCTGGATTTATCCTAAAACATGACGTTTTGCCATTCGTGCACCCACTTCAGTAGTTGAGTACACCATCGCAGGCGCTCCTGTCTGTGATGCAGCGTCAAGGGTAACTGCAGCAATGGTGTCCGAGCTGATAGTCCATGCTGCTGCAAACGTCGTCGAACTGTTCGTGGTTGCTGTCTTGCAAACGTCCCCATCTGCTGAGCCGGCCGGGTTGACCAAGCGGTTCTAGGCGCTACAGTCTGGAAACGCGCGACCGATACGGTCGCAGGTTCGAATCCTGCCTCGGGCGTGGATGTGTGTGATGTCCTTAAGTTAGTTAGGTTTAAGTAGTTCTAAGTTCTAGGGGACTGATGACCTCAGCAGTTAAGTCCCATAGTGCTCAGAGCCATTTGAACCATTTGAACCCATCTGTTGACTCAGGGCTGCACGATACGTTACAGCAATGCGGATAAGATGCCTTTCCTCTCGACTGCTAGTGATACGAGGCCGTTGGGATCCGGCAAGGCGTTCCGTATTACCCTCCTGAACCCACCGATTCGATATTATGCTAGCAGTCATTGGATCTCAAACCGACGCGAGCAGCAATGTCGCGATACGATGAACCGCAATCGCAATAGGCTACCATCCGACCTTTATCAAAGTCTGAAACGTGATAGTACGTATTTCTCCTCCTTATACGGCGCATTACAACAACGTTTCACCAGGCAACGCCGGTCAACTGTTGTTTGTCTATGAGAAATCGGTTGGAAACTTTCCTCATGTCAGCACGTTGTAGTTGTCGCCACCGGCGCCAACCTTGTGTGAATGCTCTGAAAAGCTAATCATTTGCATATCACAGCATCTTCTTCATGTCGGTTAAATTTCGCGTCTGTAGCGCGTCATCTTCGTGGTGTAGCAATATTAATGACCAGTGGTGTAACATCATCACGGAACTACCCTTCATATCTAAAGCGTATTTTCCCGTACTAGCTTCACTATATTTACAATTTAAATTTTTGCAGTTCGTTTTGGGTATCAAAGTGTTCTCTACACTGTGGAGCTGTTTTTAAAATACTCTATTCGATTTCTTTCCAACAAACCCTGATACGAATAGCTACTGGAAAGCTCGTGTCTACGAAACCGTGTATTGCAATCTCCACTTGAGCTGCATAGCTAAGGTGTATTATCCGATAATAACAAAAATTTATTCACGACAAATAATTTTGTAAGTTGTACCGTGTGTCGCGATCCTGAAAATGGTTCAAATGGCTCTGAGCATTATGGGACTTAACATCTATGGTAATCAGTCCCCTAGAACTTAGAACTACTTAAACCTAACTAACCTAAGGACAGCACACAACACCCAGTCATCACGAGGCAGAGAAAATCCCTGACCACGCCGGGAATCGAACCCGGGACCCCGGGCGCGGGAAGCGAGAACGCTACCGCACGACCACGAGCTCGCGATCCTGAGAACAGCTTCCAAGATGCTACTACAGGTGGGTGTAAAATTAGCTAAAAACGATGATTTGGCCCTGTCTGACTATCCCCCTGAAGCAGATCTTAGGATCTCTCAATGCTCTTTAACATATAAATTACAACCTAAACATAAATGACTGATTAAGACAACTAATACTAATAAATGATAAACGTTTGATTCTTATTACACATTTATCGTAGATTAAAATCAACCCTTTATTACAAATGTCTTTATTTCCTAAATAAAATTTCTGATCAATTGCCCAACTCTACCCCTTTTTATTGTCACGCAATCTAACATTAATAACGGAAATGACTGACATCATGTACATACCAAACACTGGAAGACACTACTTTCAAAGATGATCTACGGTGATGTGAAACCTCAGTGGAAATAAACTAACGTGATCACAGCTGTTTACCTTTTATAGCCCTAATAAGCCGAAGCAATTTGCGATATTACCGTATGTACTGCGTCCGGTGCGTTTAAGTGATGGTTTTCATACTCGTGTGCGACGATGGAAGAACTCAAGCCACAAATGAACTCTTTCAAACACTAGGACGGCAGAAGGCGGTCCTCTGATTAATACACTCTAATACTGTCTTCTCCTCTCGGTGTTCTACAGACAAGGTATGCGAACTCCCAGCCACAAGTACGAAGTTCAGATAATGCCCCGACGAACGTATAGGCAGAGGAAGTGCTCTCAATTACTGAACGCTGCGTACTCCACGACGACTTCCAACCTGGAGGCGAAGACCAGAATCGTATAAGTTCCCAGCAGTACAGCGCCTAACCGTTCCAACTACAAACTCTCCTGAGAGTAAAGACCGGAAGTCTGCCCGTACCAACAAAGCTGATACTGAGCGACCATCACATACGGGCACTCAGGAATGGAAGGACTCTTCCTCACCACCGCTGGCTTCCCAGCAAGACTCGGCTCCCCTCATTCGTAACTGCAGAAGGCGAATCACATTCTCGAAACCCCGGAATATTCTCCCTCTCTACAGATTCTTCCAAAAGCCAACCAACCATATTTTAGTCTTTTGTCGTCCAGCGCTGAAAGTTTGCGAGGGAATACCTATACTTGTACAACGCTACGCTTCTGAGTAAAAATCCTTGGAAATAACCCTGTCTGCGTGATTTCCGAGGTGACGCTTCCTCGTTCCTCTCAGCTGCGTCCAAGATTTGCAAAGATCCCGGTTTTCCTTCTGGCCTGGCTAGAACCACCGGCGAGCCGCCGCTGTATTGTGTTTCCGTGCCCAGATGTCCAGACTGTCCGTCTTGGCACTTTCTGTGTCAAGCCGGACCAACACACCTGTGCGGGCTTTTTTCCACCCAGGGCTTGAGTTCCACGTGCCTTTTCATCTCCACTGGCGTTCTAACCTCTACTAGTATAAATGATTCATTACCCCGTTTTGATAATAAAGACGCTCCGTCACCTTTCATGCAAAAGCGTTAACAATTATTTACAAGGCTTACGTGACAATGTCAGTCTTCTTTAAATATTCGTATATACGATGTACAACCTATCAAATGTCCGCCCCGATAGCTGAGTAGTCAGCGCGGCAGACTGTCAATCCAAAGGGTCCGGGTTCGATTCCCGGCTGGGTCGGAGATTTTCTCCACTCAGGGACTGGGTGTTGTGTTGTCCTAATCATCATCATTTCATCCCCATCGACGCGCAAGTCGCCGAAGTGGCGTCAAATCGAAAGACTTGCACCAGGCGAACGGTCAACCCGACCTTTCATTTCAACCTATCAAATGATACCTAATTGTGGTTGTAGATCGCGGCAAAGTATGTAGATGAGTACTTGTAAGGTGCGAAATTATAGCCACCTTACAAGCTGTAGAACTTGCTTCTGTTGTACCCAGTTTATTTCTTTTGCAAGAAATGTTTCTCTTATTTATATATGATTTGGTAGTACTTGTATTTCGAATTATTTTTTCATGATGAAGTAAACTCTCGTAAGCAAAACTGTCTTTCAAAATATCGCCAGTGGTGTGACCTTACAGCCGCTCCACGTTGTCCATATCGCTTGTCGTATGTTCATGCCACTGAGCAAAGCCGACCGCCCGCTGGTATCGCAATTTTCTCTTCACTCCCCCCCTCCCCCCCTTCCACACACACACCAATCATACCAAACCACTTGCGCACGGAACCACCACGACAAGTCAGCAGATGACAGTAGCATTCCGCCACTCCTCAGCACGAAAGATACACACACTCCAGAGAAACTCGGTTTATTGATTCTAAAATTCGAATGCTACGAGTGGTTCGTGTTGCGTAACATGTTTGTTTTCGTCAGTGGAAAGACATACACCTAAACACTTCGTACAGCGGAGCGAGAACAATGACGCCTGTGAACTGTCACTCTTGATAAGATATAGGGAAGCTGTTTAAAGACGCGTTGTCAGTCTACACGTTAGAAGTCGGACGACCACAGCTGCGTCCATTGTTCCAGAATCGAATCACGCGTTGCGTTTGTCGCCACCCAAATCGCTCTGGTAGGCAGTGGCGGTGTACACTCCGAATGAAAAGGACCTTTGTTCGTGGAACGTTCGCCTCCCTGTGACTTGAATTCAAAGGCAGATAAACATGAAATCTTTCAGACTGCAGTGCACACGCTCAGAAGCGCGTGCAGAAAGATACGCTCGAGTGCGTGTATGCCCTTCCTCTACACACACACACACACACACACACACACACACACACACACACGTTTTCGTTCGTGAATGTTAATTCACTACTTTTTAAGAGAAAACTTTGTAACTTTATAGCGGTTCCCACCGACACGCATCAGATCCGTTCCGGTAAGACTGGTTTTATAAGTTTTGCGTCACTTTACTGTTATTTTATCCGTCCTAATTTTATTCTATGGCCCCTTTTTTGGTGCCTTTCACTACGCCCTATCTTTTAGTCGTCACTATTATGTAACATAGCTGTTCATCTTTAAGTACCTTTTCCTAGTTTTACAACTGTATTGCCCTCCAGCACTGACCTTCTTTTATGGCCGTGTTCTTTATTCCGCTGTTGTAAATTTTGACTTTCGTCACTGTTTCGGCGTATTTATTATAACCCGACTGGGAATGATCGGACGCCCAACGCGGTCACCTTCTTCATGTAAATTATCTGAGAATGTGTAAGCTGATTACAATGTTTAAATGTGCTTTTGTCAGTCTGTAATTTCTAAGTCTTTCTTGTGCTTTTCTTTTCCTTAGATGTACTTGTAAACGCGACTCTAACGTTGTAAAACCAGCAGTAGTATTAAAAATCACACAGGAGTTCTCTGCGGGTCATTTTTCAATAATATTTTTTTAGGAACTGACGTACTGTCAAATTCAAGTATGCGATCTTGTAAGTGTCTATATAACAATTTATTACGTCAACATCGCTTCATAACTACAATTACACATTACATGTTTTGGTAATTTATTGCCATTGTCAGAAGTGATAAAGCCACTAAAAGCTACGTCATGATATATAAAAAAAAGTCCATTTAGGCGCTCTGAACATCATGCAGTGGTATAAAATATGTTAGACTGTAAGATTCTCTCTTCTGTTATGTGACGACATAATGTATAATTGACTTATATACTTCATACCACGTCGTGACATTCAGAGTTACTATAATTATTCATTATCTTAATATAGATTACCTATGGCTTTTTGCCTATTGGAAAAGCAGTAAAGGAAACAAAAGAAAAATTTGGAGTAGGAATTAAAGTCCGGGGAGAAAACACAAAAATTTTGAGGTTTGCAAATGACACTAATTCTGTCAGATGCAGCAAAAGACTTGGAAGAGCAGTTGAATGGAATGTACATTATCTTGAAAGGAGGATATAAGATGAACATCTACAAAAGCAAAACGAGGATAATGGTATGTTGTCGAATTAAATTAGGTGATGCTGAGGGATTTAGATTAGGAAATGAGACACTTAAAGTAGTAGACGAGTTTTGCCGTTTGCGCACCAAAATAGCTGATAACGTTCGAACTAGAGAGGATATAAAAGATAGACTGGCAATGGAAAGATAAGCCTTTCTGAAGAAGACATGTTTGCTAACATCGAATGTACATTTAAGTGTCAGGAAATCTTTTCTGAAAGTACACTATGTGATCAAAAGTATCCGGACACCCGGCTGAAAATGACTTACAATTTCGTGGCGCTCTCCATCGGTAATGCAGGAATTCGCTGTGGTGTTGGCCCATCCTTAGCGATGATGACAGCTTTCACTCCCGCAGGCGTGCATTCAGTCAGGTGCTGGAAGGTTTCTTGGGGAATGGCAGCCCATTCTTCACGGAGTGCTGCACTGAGTAGAGGTAGTGATGTCGGTCGGTCAGAACTGGCACAAAGTCGGCTTTCCAAAGCATTCCAAAGGTCTTCTATAGGATTCAGGTCAGGACTTTGTGCAACCCAGTTCATTATAGCGATGTTATTGTTTAACCACTCCGCCACAGGCCGTGCATTATGAACAGGTGCTCGACGTGTTGAAAGATGCAATCGCCATCCCCGAATTGCTCTTCAACAGTGGGAAGCAAGAAGGTGCTTATAACATCAATGTAGGCCTGTGCTGTGATAGTGCCAAGCAAAACGCCTCCGAATTTTACTATTGGCACTACACACGCTGGCAGTTGGCGTTTACCGGCCATTCGCCATACCCACACCCTGTCATCGGATCGCCACATTGTGTACCGTGATTCGTCTCTCCACACAACGTTTTTCCACTGTTCAATCGTCCAATGTTTAGGCTCCTTACACCAAGCGAGACGTCATTTGTCATTTACCTGCATGATGTGTGGCTTATGAGCAGCCGCTCGACCATGAAATCCAAGTTTTCTCTGCTCCCGCCTTGCAGTGAATTCCTGTGTGATGGTCTGACTAGATGTCTGCCTATTACACATTCCCACCCTCTTCAACTGCCAGCGGTCTCTGTCGGTCAACAGGCGAGGTCTGCCTGTACGCTTTCGTGCTGTACGTGTCCCTTCACGTTTCCACTTGAGTATCCACGTCGAAAACAGTGGGCTTAGGGATGTTTCGGAGTGTGGAAATGTCGCATACAGACGTATGACACAGTGACACCCAATCACCTGACCACGTTCGAAGTCCGTAGAGTTCCGTGGAACGCCCCATTCTGCTCTCTCACGATGTCCAATTATTGCTGAGGTCGCTGATATGGAGTACCTGCCACTAGGTGGCAGCACAATGTACCTAATATGAAAAACGTATGTTTCTGGGGGTGTCCGGATCCTTTTGATCACATAGTGTACATTGTTTTGACGTCGACCTGTTATGAATGCTGAAATAATGCAGATATTTGACACAGAGCACACAAAACTACGGAATAAAGACATGAAATTACTAGTTTTAAAGAATTACCTCTTTCAGCAGTTAATTCATTACACGTACAATTACAGACTTGACAGGGCTACGTAAGCTGTTATCACATCTACGAGAACACGAGAGACAACGAACAAGAGAAAGGGAGCGTACATTATCTCTTCTTTATTCAGAAAGGTCACAGATAATAATTCTCGATAATAGAAATACCATAATATATACGACGCATATCTTCCGTGATTCAGTACATTAATAAGTTTACAAAATTAATTATTTTGACAACAGCTTTGGTCATAAGTCCACTTGACGTGTTCTGCTAATTTCATACAATCTCATATATGTTTCGTCGAATTGCATTTTATGGGAACATATGGATACGCCATACACTGACAAACCCATTCCGCTGCTCCTACTTTTCTACTAACAACACAAAGCTTCCCGCCTCCTTTCATACTGCCAGATCCCCCTTTCTTGGCATCTACTGATCAATTCCACATTACCTAGAAATGTCCGGATATTCTTGTTCAGGTAGAATACTTTTTAACTTTTCTTCATTCGCCTTCGGTCACTGTGACACTTATCAGAACTGCTTCTCTGGTACATTTTCCCCTCCTGAAACCAAATTGATTTTCGTGCAGTAGACGTAAGGTTCATGCAATCAGGTCATCTGTGAGCATTGCTTGCGTTTACTTGCGTGATACTCGAACGAAGGCTATAATCTACGATTTACCTGCTGTTTAGATACATCATACGTCTTACAGATTTATAATGATTCTCTTGGTCAGTTATTTCCAATACACACAACGAAGCAGCGTGCGCACGAAAACGTTATATATTATAACTGTTCCATCATTATTTATATTATTTATATCTGCGACAGCACGACCTCAAAGCGCCTCGAACGATATATGTATAGTGGCTGTTGTTTTGGAGCCGTTCCAAAGCACGTCGCTGTTGACAATACATTATTCTCCTCACCTTGCGTCAGAGATGATTACGCAATCGCTACCCGTTATTCACGCAGATGGCGATATTACGAATGGAGCCGAGTATAATGTTGAGAGAACGTACGTCTCTAAATATTTACTCGGCGCGATAGTTTGAAGATGAAAAATTAGCCATATCTTCTCAATTTAAATTGAAATATCATCAAATTTCTTTTGTGGGTTGGCACGTTACTTGGCATTATAATAAAAATTACTTCGATTAGTTTAGAGACAATTTAATTATAGAAAATATTTCCCATGCAATCGTTAACGTCACTAATATATGATTTCATGAGTTTTCTAGGCGTTTTGTGGAAGATCGAATTAAGTTCTTTATCATCAATACTTCTGACTGATTTAATTTGGAAGTGGTAATGTAAGATTATGTTAATTTGTTTCGTAAATGAGGAAACAGGTTCGTGGTCTGATGAAGTGATGACGTGCTCGTTGAAAACACACGTTCAAATGTTGGGAAATGAAAATGACGAATGATTCACTGAAAGACTAATATCTCACCGAACAAAGATACATTCGATGATTTATGTCAGAAATTAGGAAGTATAATTTGGAGAAAAGGAATACCAATTGTTGGACTTCTTGAGACCAAAAGACGAAAGTTTTCTAGGCGTTTTGTGAAAGATCGAATTAAGTTCTTCATCATCATAACTTCTGGCCGAAGTGTTAGGCATCCGGCAGACAAAAGCGCAGTAAGAAATTGGTAGCTGTCATGATGCGACTAAAAACTTGACAACGCTTAATTTAAAAAGTGTGTTTTTAGGACCTGCTTTATCTGTTCTCCGTTATGCGATCGCATGGTTCTAGGATGCAGTGTGAAAGCTAAAGAGACATTCGGTTTCCTGCATTTATTAGTCCCACTTAACTCCGAATGAGCGAAGTGCTTCGTCTTACATGTACGTAAAGCCAAAGGTCAAATACAGTAGAATAGCAAATTTGTTACTCACAGACAAGCAACTGCTTAATTTGACTGCTATACACAGCTGAATCTTCTAGCATTTCAGTCGCATTCACCTATTCGGGGATATACATTAACACGATATGTCAGTTGGCTGATGGGTCTTCGTCACCTTGGAACTTGTAAACAAAACTATGAAACATCATCTTTCAGGAAAAGAAGAACACGTTACGAACATTTTAGTTTAACACATCGATCTGTACACGATTTACACACGTTAACATAGATAAGGAAATAAGCAATTAGTTGCATAAAATATATTAATTTCTTATATGCAACTGGTTGCCTCTCATTTCATTATATATAGGGTACGGCTACAGTGCTGAACATGGACAGACTACAAAATGTTAGCGTAGCTTCATCGTGTTATTTATATGACAGAGTGATAGGGGCGAACTTAATTTGTTCCCCAAAAAATTGAAACATACCTGTAACTACGAAGCGTGATATAGACATGTGTCACAGAAAAATGCGGATGCAAGGTAAAAAGTGCTTCGAGCCGTAAGTCTGATAAAATACTTTATTCCTTCCACTGCCGTTTCGTGTTCCATCAGTACGACACAGTGACTCATAATCATCGAAGCGAGGACGAGCACAGAACTAGACCTACCTTTCGTGTGGATCTTGATTTTTGTAACCGCAACTGAAGCTCCACTTGATCTGATGAAGTACGGTGGCGTAAAATTCCGTTTTACTGCTTTTGTTGAGACGAATCTACGTCTACATGTACATATATACTCCGCAACCCACCGTAGGGTGCGTGCCATTGCTTGTCATTTCCCTTCCTGTTCCTGCTACGGATCCCGAACACTCGAGCAGAACACAAGAACAGGTCGCACCAGCGTCCTATATGCGGTCTCCTTTACAGGTGAACCACTCTTTCCTAAAATTCTCCCAATAAACCGAAGTCGACCATTAGCCTTCCCTACCACAGTTCTCACGTGCTCGTTCCACTTCATATCGTTTTGCAACCATACGCCCAGGTATTTAAACGACTCGACTGTATCTAGCAGGACACTAGTAATACTAAGATAGTATCTGTTCCTTCTGACATGTCCGAAAGAACAGATACTTCACCGTGTTCGGTCAGGGGGTTAGTTGCCCTCTGTACTAAAAAAAAAACTGAGTGAATTCATCAAACCAACTGCAAATTTTGTTTCTTCCTGTAGTCACTGAACCTTGACATCATCAGCAAACAACCGCAGATTACTGCCCACCCTGTGCGCCAAATCATTTACATATATAGCTAACAACAAGGTCCTATCACACTTCCCTGGGGTACTCCTAACGAGATCTTTGTCTCTGATGATCATTCGTCGTCGAGGACAATATAATGGGTTCTACTACTTAAGAAGCCGCTCAGATACCTGTGAACTTATTCCATGTGCACGTACCTTCGTTAACAGTCTGCAGGACAACATAATGGGTTCTATTACTTAAGAAGCCGCTCACATACCTGTGAACTTTTATTCCATATGCTCGTACCTTCGTTAACAGTCTGCAGCCGGCCGAAGTGGCCTTTGCGGTTCTAGGCGCTGCAGTCTGGAACCGCGAGACCGCTGCGGTCGCAGGTTCGAATCTTGCCTCGGGCATGGATGTGTGTGATGTCCTTAGGTTAGTTATGTTTAACTAGTTCTAAGTTCTAGGGGACTAATGACCTCAGAAGTTGAGTCCCATAGTGCTCAGAGCCATTTGAACCATTTTTTAACAGTCTGCAGTGGGACACTGTGTCAAATGCTTTCTGGAAAACTAGATGGATGGAGTCTGCCTATTTTGTGTTCTACTGTCGAACAGCAGTTTATTTCAGTTGAAAAGATAGATAAAATTTATTAGAAGAAGATGGAGTTGCGAAAATTTTGTTTGTCGAGGGAAAATAATGAATTTCGGTGTAACCCAAATGCTGTTCTCCAAGAGCAGTTTACGTCCATATTACTGCGTTGATCGATCCGCTCAGTTCTCAGCTGGAATAAATTTCTCACTTCTATTGCAATGGAATTGTCCTTTCAACAGTTCTTTCTCGTGTCTTCATTTCTGTCCGCTTCTCCATCCACTTCAGCTGAAGCATTTTTAATAACCGACCATCCGTAATGACACCTATCGTGAACAGAACAGAGATAGTCCACACATGTTGCATTTACAGTTTGACGGAATTACAGATATTCACATTTTGAACTGCTAGAATAGTGAGACCGAAATCAATCCATACCGTTTCTTTGGCAATATACACCGAGATCACAAAAATCATGGGATAGCGATAAGCCCATGTGAAAAGACGTGATTTTGGCCGAACGACCGGAATGTTACTTGGAGCTAGACGCATGGGACATTCCATTTCGAAAACTGTTAGAGACTTCAATATTCCGCGATTCACAGGGTAAAGAGTGTGCTGAGAATGTCACATTTAAGGCATTATCTTCCATGATGCTGCTCCAGGCGGGTGTAAAATGAATGTGCGCGAAGGAAAGGAATAAACGCTAGAATGAAATTTGGCCCTGTCTCACTACCCACTGAAGCAGATCTTAGGATCTCTTAATTCTATAAATTACAATCTAAACATAAATAAATGATGAAAGCATCTAATGCTACTAAATGATAAACACTATTTCTGCTTATATATTTATTGTAGATGATATTGCAAAGTTTACGTTTACTAAGTAAAATTACTCATCAGTTGCCCAACTCTGCCCCTTATTATGACTGCGTGGTCTAATATCAATAACGCGAAATGACTGACATCATCTACATACCAAAGACACTACTTTCAAAGATGATCTATGGTGGTGTGGAACCTCAGTGGAAATAAACTAATGTGATCACAGCTGTTTAGTTTTTGTAGCCCTAATACACCGAAGCAATTTGCGATATCACCGTATGTACTGCGTCCGGTGCGCCGAAGTGTTGGTTTTCGTACTCGTCTGCGACGATGAAAGAACTCCAGCCACATATAAACTCTTTCAAACACTAGGACGCCAGAAGGCGGTCCTCTGATTAATATACTCTAATACTGTCTTCTCCTCTCTGTGTTCTACAGACAAGATACGCGAACTCCCAGCCACAAGTACGCAGTTCAGATACTGCCCCGACGAACGTATAGGCAGAGGAAGTGCTCTCAATTACTGAACGCTGCGCACTCCACGACGACTTCCAACCCGGAGATGAAGCCCAGAATCGTGTAAGTTCACAACAGTACAGTGCTTAACTGTTCTAGCTATAAACTCTCCTGAGAGCAAAGACAGAAAGTTCGTCCGTATCAACAAAGCTGATATCGAGCGGCCGTCACACACGAGCGCTCACAACGGAAGACCTCGTCTTTCCACCGCTGGCTTCCCAGCAAGGTTCGGCTCCCCATCATCGCGATTCTGAAAACAAATCATATTACCGAAACCTCCGAATATTCTCCCTCTCTACTGATTCTTCCGAACGCTGACCGAACATATTTTAATCTTCGTACAACCATAGTTGAAATGGAAGACAGAGGGACGTCAGCTGGTATAAATTTATATTAAAAATGAAGAAATTCCTCCAGCTGTGTTTAAGGTGTCGATTTCATTTTGGCAACTACACTACTGGCCATTAAAATTGCCACACCACGAAGATGACGTACTACAGACGCGAAATTTAACTGACAGGAAGAAGATGCTGTGATATGGAAATGATTAGCTTCTCATAGCATTCACACAAGGTTGGCGCCGGTGGCGACACCTACAACGTGCTGACATAAGGAAAGTTTCCAACCGATTTCTCATACACAAACAGCAGTTGACCGGCGTTGCCTGGTGAAACGTTGTTGTGATGCCTCGTGTAAGGAGGAGAAATGCGTTTGCAGCAGCATGGACTATCAGCTCGGAGACCATGGCTGCGGTTGCCCTTGACGCTGCATCACAGACAGGAGCGCCTGCGATGGTGTACGCAACGACGAACCTAGATGCATGAATGGCAAAACGTCATTTTTTGGGATGAATCTAGGTTCTGTTTACAGCATCATGATGGTCGCATCCGTGTTTGGCGACATCGCGGTGAACGCACATTGGAAGCGTGTATTCGTCATCGCCATACTGGCGTATCACCCAGCGTGATGGTATAGGGTGCCATTGGTTACACATCTCGGTCACCTCCTGTTCGCTTTGACGGCACTTTGAACAGTGGACGTTACATTTCAGACGTGTTACGACCCGTGGCTCTACCCTTCATTCGATCCCTGCAAAACCCTACATTTCAGCAGGATAATGCACGACCGCATGTTGCAGGTCCTGTACGGGCCTTTCTGGATACAGAAAATGTTCGACTACTGCTCTGGCCAGTACATTCTCCAGATGTCTCACCAATTGAAGACGTCTCGTCAATGGTGGCCGAGCAACTGGCTCGTCACAATACGCCAGTCACTACGGTTGATGAACTGTGGTATCGTGTTGAAACTGCATGGGCAGCTGTACCTGTACACGCCATCCAAGCTCTGTTTGACTCAATGCCCAGGCGTATCAAGGCCGTTATTACGGCCAGAGGTGGTTCTGGGTACTGATTTCTCAGGATCTATGCACCCAAATTGCGTGAAAATATAATTACATGTCAGTTCTAGTATAATATATTTGTCCAATGAATACCCGTTTATCATCTGCATTTCTTCTTGGTGTAGCAATTTTAATGGCAGTAGTGTAGTTTCAACATTGTAACAACGTTATCTTCAGGCCCTATAAAATATACCATACATACAACAACCAATGTGACATCAGTAATCTATGAGTTATTAAGTAAACAAATATATTATAGACATATTACATAGTGGACGAATTCAACAAATGTAATTACATTCCGGTAGTTTTCATTAAATGCATTATTAAAGAATAGTAAATGGCGGGAAAGGTAGAAACAGAGTTATGTTTGCATAACACTGCATCATATTAAAGTGACAGTAAAGCAAGTTACTGAAACCACGTCAATCATAATGTCGCAAAACGAATAATAAGGAACCAGGACTTTAGTATGATGAAGTGTTATTCAAACATAGCTCTATTTCTACCTTTCCCGCCCCTTACTATTCTTTAATAATGGATCTTACCCTACATATGTCTGATTAGCAATGCATATTCTTTCTAGCACTGTTTATTATCCGTAAGCGTAACGGCTTGTCAGCTAGGTTATTTTTATATATATACTCCCATTTCATTTAATGCTTGGCATTGATCTGTAATAAAACTATTATGTATATATAATTTCATTTGTACTTATTGGTACCTCATAAATTGTTAATTTCCAGAACGATTGCATTTAATGAAAACAGTCAAAATGTAATTAAATTTATTGAATTCGTCCATTACGTAAAATGTCTGTAATATATTTGTTTAGGTAATAACTCATAGATTACTGATGTCACATTGGTTGATGTATGTATGGTATATTTTATAGGGCCTGAAGATTACGATGTTACAACGTTGAAACTAGTTGGCAAAATAAAATCGACTCCTTAAATACAAGTGGAGGAATTTCTTCATTTTTAATATAAACTATATTTTAGTCTTTTGTCGTCCAGCGCGGAAAGTTTGCGAGGAAAAACCTATACTCGTCTAATGGTACGCTTCTGAGTAAAAACCGTTGGAAATATCCCAGCCTGCGTGATTTCCGAGGTGCCGCTTCTTCTTTCCTCCCACCTGCGTCTAAAATTTGCAGAGCTCGGAAGTATTCTCCGGTTATTCTTCCGGCCCTACTACAATAACGGCCGCCCGTCACCCTATTGTGCTCCAGATCTCAGGTGCCACCAAGTCCGTCTAGCGACTTCCTGTGTATAAGCTGGACCAACACCTGTGCGGGCCATCCACCCAGAGCTTGAGTTCTGCCCTCCGTTTCATCTCCACTGGCGTTCCAACCTCTACTAGTATAGGCAATCATTCATTACGCCGGTTTTATAATAAAGACACTCCATCGCCTTTCATGCAATAAGCGTTAACAATTATTTACAAGGTGTACATGACAATGTAAGTCTCCTTTAAATATTCATATATACGATGCACAATCTATCAAATGATATCTGACTGTGTTTGTAGATCACGGCAAACTACGTGGATGGGTGCTTGTAAGGCGCGAAATTATAGCCACCTTACAACCTCTAACGACGTACAACGCAGTGGTTGTCACAGCTAACAGACAAGCAACTCTGCGTGAAATAACCATCGAAATTAATGTGGGATGCACGAAGAACTTAACCTTTAGGATGGTACTGCGAAACTTGGCTTTAATGGGTTGTGGCAGCAGAGGACCTACGCGGGTGCCTTTGCCAATAGAACGTCACCCCCAGAGCCTCTCCTGGGTTCGTATGAACACATTGGCATTGGCTGGACCCTATACGACTGGAAAACAGTGACTTGGTCAGATGAGTCCCGATTTCAATTAGTAAGAGCTGATGGTACGGTTCGAGTGTGGTGCAGGCCCTAAGAAGCCATGGGTCCAAGCTGTTAGTGGCTCCATAATGGTGTGGGCTGGAAGTGGTTATATTCGTTAACTTGGGGGCCATCTGCAGCCACATGGACTCCAAGTTCGCAAACGACGATGAATAACATTCTGGACAGTTCGAGTTACTGATTTGGTCACCCAGATCGCCTGACACGAAACCCATGGAACATTTAAAGGACACAACCGAGAGGTCAGTTGGTATAATAAAAACCTTCACCGCCAACACTTTCGCAATTATGGACGGCTACAAGGGCAAAATGCCTCAATATTTCCACAGGGGACTTCCAACGACTTGTTGAGTCCATACTATGTCTAGTTGTTGCACTACTCCGGGCGAAAGGAGTTACGACACGATATTAGAAGGTATTCTATGACTTTTGCCAGTTCATTGCATAAGGCGCAGTCAAATGAAAACGAGACAGACGGAAAAATTTAAGTAAGCTGTCGACTATTTCGTAAGTATTCGCCGTACGTTTAATGTCTTCATGGAAAAATGTTTACGGTTGCATACGGAACCATGATTGTACCAAGCGTGCACCTCTTCGAAACTAATCGACGAGCTCCAAAAATATGGAAATTGCATGAGGAAAGGGAGAGTATTGGTTCTCTCTTCAACATTCAAATTATTCAACTAATAACAAGTTTTACCACCGGGGGAGGAAATATATGGAATTAAACTATCTAGGTTTCGTAGTCAATTTTGCAATCCATTCGAAAAATACTGAATCAAGCAATAACCCTAACAAAATTTTAGACACAACAGCGATCTGATAACGCATATATGAATGACACAACTATTTAAAATTCGCCAAAAATAAATCAAGCACGTTAAACAGAGAAAGCAAATAGAAATATGGTGGGGAAATTAAAAAGACCGCAGAGATATGCAATAGATCCAAAATGTGGTAGAATGGAAACAGTATGCGGCCAAATTAAACAAACTACTTCAATCGTAAATGTAAGTGTAAATACAAATTGTTCCCAGAATCGATTTTACACATTCTGCACTGAGTGAGTTGGTTTCCACGGCCCATAAAGCTCTTGATTACCGCGGTGGATCGTTCAGTATGTCGTTTCGGTTGCTCAGAACCTAAACTCTGTTAGCCGCTGGAGATTTTATGGTTCAGCCTCTCGTTTTCCAGTTCGTAAACCACCTGAGGACACCCTGTCAGTTTGTAGTACTACTTCGTACGGTTCGCAATCTCTCTCATCTTGTCCATAACAACAGTCATTACCTCTAGAATAATCGGAGCTTCTAGTGCGTCTCAACAAACTGTTGTTTACATCTTTTCCATGAAATACGATGTCTCCTCCAAGGAATCCCATACTAGTTCACGGAAAACTTTTGTAAGTTTTTCGTATTAATTGAGTTGGCAATTCATTCCTATCTTTCCGTGCCTCGACATAACCCAAAATGTTAGGACAGAAGTCAAGACTATCGAACCCAAGAGTTCTTAAAGTGGTCTCCTTCGCAGTTGCGCTATATATTCCCACAGTTCCAACACAAATCGAAGCAGAACAGTTTTAGACACATTTTGTGAAGAAATGCTGCGATCAAAAGTCACCATATTTTTTAAAGATAATTCATCCTCAGCGACGTGATGCACAAATGAACATTACCGTATTATACAGAGAGACATGAATTACGTGTTTCGAAAAGACTTCTTTCCCTCTTTCTTTGTTCCTTCTTTTCTCTAGAGCTTATCTCCTCTAGTACGGGGCTCACTTTGTCAGCATTTAGAAAATTTTATTATATCGTTTATCGTGGTCGGATGCCCTTCGTCAAGGCAGCCTAAGGTAGAGGTAAGTCGTGTGCACCACCTCTGCGTGAATCGTGTAAAATTTATTCTACACAGTGATGTGCCAAAACATTGTTTGTCCATCTTTGGAACGAAATCCATCACTGATTCTACGTATCAGGTTCAAAATGGCTCTGAGCACTATGGGACTCAACTGCTGAGCTCATTAGTCCCCTAGAACTTAGAACTAGTTAAACCTAACTAACCTAAGACATCACACACATCCATGCCCGAGGCATGATTCGAACCTGCGACCGCAGCGGTCTCGCGGTTCCAGACTGCAGCGCCAGAACCGCGCGGCCACTTCGGCCGGCTACGTATCAGGGATCCGACAGTCAGTTAGTAGGTTTATGGAGGTATGTGTCATTAGATGTCTACGTATGGGTCATGTGATTCTTGTAAATAATGGGCCGCTGATTTGCGTACGCGGTGATAGCGCCCACATGGGTTTCATAGGATTTACATCAGCCGAATTTGGTAGCAGAGACATCAACGTGAGTTCAATAGAATGCTTCTCAAACTACATTAGCACGGTTCTGACTCCGAGACACGGACTATCATGCTGCTGAAAGATGACACCGCTGTCGAGGAAGACATGAAGCATGAAAGGAGGCAGGTGATTCGCAGCTGTCAGAGTGTCTTCGATTACTACAACAGATCCGATGCATGAGCAAGAAAATGTCTCCCACAGCATAATATTGCTCCCACCAGCTTGTTTCCGTAGCACGCTCCACTACTCGAGCCACCGTTCACCTCAATGACGGCGTTTGTGTAGACGACCGTCGACCTAGTGAAGCGAAAATGTGATTCACCCGAAGGGCCCAGACGTTTCCATTGATCGACGGTCGAATCGCGGTGGTCCTGTGCCCACTGCAATCGTAATTGACGATATCGTTGGGTCAGTATGTGAACACGTTGGGGTGGTCTGCTGCAGAGCTCCATGTTCAACAATGTACGCTGAGCTCCGAAACACTTGTGCGTGCACCAGCATTGTGCCACTTTACAGAGCAGACAAGTCGCCAAACCACAAGTTCTGGAAGAGTCGCAGGCTTCCAGTCATCTAGCGCCTAGTCGTTCTACCTCCTCCAGTAGGTATTCACAACGATAGCATGTGAACATTCGACCAGCTTCGACGTTTCCGTGATACTCGTTCACAGGTTCTCTGTAACAATAATCTTCCCTTTGTCAGACTCAGTTACCGCAATGGATTTCCCCATTTACAGCGCTTATCTTCGCTAGGGTGATATCCCGTCGGAGTCTACTCCTCGTACATGCTTTTGTTACCGCGTCACGTGCTCGGAGTCATCCAAGGCGAAGGGTGGCTTGTGGTCATAATGTTTTGTCTCATCAGTGCGTATCACCGTATTTTTAACTGTTTGTGTATCGTATTCTCTGTGGAAAAAATTTGGGGAGCAGTGCAGCATTTGCATAAACGAGTACCGCCTACTTAATATTACTGTTATCGTTACAGCGCAGAAACGCTTAAATAAATCTGAATGGAAAAGTCGTTCGCAGAATCACGGTTTTTGGGAGTCTTGCTGCTCGGTTACTATTCCAGCAAGGATCATGAGGCCGAAATCTTTTGTTTTAGATATGGCCAGCGACCATTTGTATAGTAATTAGAACATCTTACTGTAGTTACGTTACAGTACACCGGCCACATTTCAGCGAAGAACCGGATCTGGTGCCAAGGCAAATTGTGCGAATCGATTAATTCCATTACCAAGAGCTGTAGCTAATGTCACCATTTGTATATGCAACGTTCAGAGTTTATGTGCAAAAACCGCTACCCTTAAATAACTCCTGATTGGAGCGAGAGCAATGGTTGAAATTTGGTCCGCCGATGTATGAGACCGCGATCTAATATAAATTCCGAACGTTCGAAAATAAATGTTGCTTCGTTTTGATTTTACGTGCAAGAAATACGTCTTTCTGGGATGTTTTTGAACCGCACTACTTCTATACTTTTTAATTTGTACGAATCGGTATACAAAGGTATATAAATAGATAAAGTCAAAACGATAGTTTGTTTACCCAATAATCTTCATCCGTTGTAACATGTACGGTGAGGTTACACAAATAGTCACACATTTATGTGCTTCTAGAGACTGGGATGCAGCTACAGTACTAAGTATGCGAGAGTGTATGTGCATCTATATTACAAACTATCCCAGAGTGTGATGCATGTACCCTAAATTTTAATGACATATTGTGTCGTACTGCACGACATGACGAATTCCATGTTCAGTGACATGATATCATGTATTACGTTGTACGTCATGTCATCAAGTACCATGTTACTTCACTTAACTCGAAACATTGATATTATATTACATGGGTACAAATACAAAAGAGTAAAAAATCACAAATATGTCAAGATGTTTTGATTTAAATGTCTTTGAAGCTTCCATATAAGTCGAAAAGCTGGTGACCTTCTTTTATATCCCAAACTCTGCCAGGGCATTTTCGCCTTTTTCGTGCTACGATAGGAGCGTTTTTAAATATGGTCATTAATAGTAACAGCAGCAGTAGTAGTTATAGAAGTATTGCCCGTATTAACTTTATTAGTTCACAGTATAATTTACTCACATTGTCACTGTAGACACCGAAATCATTTTAAAACTATTAGCCATATTAAAATAGTTATTTACTGGGTAACTATGATCTCCACGTGAAAACCTGGTGTGATGTAAGAGAAGGCCTGATGACCCTAATCAGATCAAGTTAAATATATTTAAACTAATTCCGCCACAGCCGGTCCCAAGCCCGGTTGAGAAAGGAAGAGGGGAGGAGTCACGCATCGTAAAAAAAAACTTTACTTCCCCTGGCCCAGGTGATACTGCCTTCTGAGGATTGCTTGCCAGGGTAACGGTGAAGACCTCAACGGCAGTGAAGACGGAGATGATCATCACTACGCTGGAGCTGGCAGAAGAGGTGGCCCTGTTTTTAGGGTTAATATAAAAGCTAACGATAGCAAACCCAGACGCGTCTGAACCCAAAATGAGTGGCTTTCAGGTCAGTGTCTGTTCCCCAATTTAGGGGCGACTGCAAAAATTGCTCCAGGAACTAACAATCCCTGGTTCTAATAATCCAGTGGAAACATTGGACAAACAATTATAAGCTATCATGATTCGTGAATATTACCCCAGGTGGTACTCAATCCACCCGCCAACAGGCGGCAGTCGGGCCTTGGAGCCTGGGGGACCTGCGCAGTCACGAACACGGGGTAAGTCGGATTTCTGTGGCAGACTTCCATCCAAAACTATCACTTATATAGGCACATTTAATATCAACACTCTAATTCAACTGGGAAAATTACACAACATAGTATAGTAGTTAGATCGACAAAAATTTCAAGTTTTAGCCCTTCAAGAAACACGATTCACAGATGGAGCCACAGTAGATCATGGAAAATAGAGCATCTTTAAGTGTAAAACAGAAAAACATATTCCTAAATGTGCTCCGCTTCTGGGAATGACTTTTGTCATACACAAAAATACTACAGACTCCATAAGAGATGTGTGTCCCATAAGCAACCGCCTTATGACAATGCGCATGCAGTGTGCTAGCAAGAAATATACCTGCATTAATGGTCATGCTCCCACCAGCATTGTTAAAAGAATGGATCCACTGACTTTGGAGGAATTCTGGACCGATCTTGAGAAGTTAATGGCTAAAATTTCAAAGCAGGACATCAAAATCTTATTGGGTGATTTCAGTAGTGAGATAGGCAAAGAAAACCAACACTGGAAATTCGTAGGAAAATATCCTGCCCATAAATTTAAAAACAAAAACGGAAAAAGACTTATCGAAATATGCCAACAAAACAACCTTAAAATCATGTCAACATCATTGAGGAAGAATCCGTAAAAACAAAATATCCCCAATATAAAAGAGCTCAGTGAATATCAGATTGATCATGTTACCATCTCGTATCCTCTAGAGAAGGAAGTTCATGACACCCAAGTCCGTGCAGCTGCAAACGTAGACTCAGACCAGTATCTAACACCGATAAAAATTAAATTTACCCCAAAAATATTCCACAGGAAGAAAGTGCACCTGCAGAAATCTGACACCAGAAGAATCAAAGAAACTAAGCTTGGATAATGTCCAGACAGATACTAGGGAAACCAAAAAACCAGTAAAATAATTGTTGTGTACGTAGTTCCGCGTAGTCAGCGCGTACACGACTTTCCCACTAGAGCGCGCCCCGCTAAGCACAACAGCGCAGGCGCAGCGCTCTTCCGTCTCCGCACTACGAGGTAAACACGGACCAAATTCTGCTTCCGCCGATCCGCGTATTAATATGTAATGCAGCCAATGAGATTGCTGCTAACGTAGAACCTTTTCTCCTCGCGGATCACACTCGCGCAGTGATACCTGAACGCGCGAGGTATTATAACGAGTGTACAGACCTCCGATTAGTCAGTCTGCACCAGTCTGCATTAGTCTGGATCATCATATTCCTGTACATAGCTATGAAGAGAAATGTATAGACACTTTGTCAAGTATCAGAGATATATGAGAATAAGATTAACGTACCAAGACCAAAGGAACTTCAGATCGTCAATTGTAAACAGTATCCAGACTCAAGTTACGTAGTATCTATGATTTTTATTATTTTAATAAATGTGTGTGAAAATTAATCAAGTTCTGTTTAAAGTAGGTCACCGACAATCTGCTACTCTAAGCGTGCAAGTGGCATTTCTATCGTCTGACCTAACGGCAGAAGATAAACACGCCACGATAACACCACGAGACATATTGCTGACACTCGCCTACTTCGCTAGAGCGGCAAGTCAAATAATCTGATGGTGTGTGTACCGAAGGTCTTACAGTACAAATGGATCAAATGGCTCTGAGCACTATGGGACTCAACATCTATGGTCATCAGTCCCCTAGAACTTAGAACTACTTAAACCTAACTAGCCTAAGGACATCACACATCCATGCCCGAGGCAGGATTCGAACCTGCGACCGTAGCGGTCACGCGTTTCCAGATTGAAGTGCCTAGAACCGCACGGCCACACCGGCCGGCTCTTACAGTACGCACACCACAATAATTCAGAGTGCTAAAGACTGTATTTTGTAGTCAAGTTTTGGGTGTCAGCTTTGGTGGCGATGAAATCAGACTTTATGAAAGAAAAACACAAAACATTCATGGTGGGATACAAAGTGTGAGAAAGCTTTGGAAAAACGAAAAAAAAGCTTTTCTTAACTACAGTAGAAAGTAAACACTGGAAAATGTTCAATACTTTTATGAAACTAGGAAACAAGTGGCAAAAATCATTAGGCCGACCAAATGAAAATACCTGAAAAAACCAACTGAATTTCCGCGACTACAATACACGAGATTTTTAAGGAACTTTTGCAGAAAAAAATTCACGGATACAGCCCACAAAATTTATGTTTCAACAAATCTGACGGTAAACTTGCACTCACTAACCAGGAAAACTGTAAGGACTTGGCCCATTACTTTTCAACACTCCTTAATTGTCCGAGACCACCTTCGAGATTTCCTGAAGAAAGACCTACTTACACGCAGCCTGTATCATCCCCACCAACACAAGAAGAAATTCACAAACACATTATTGAATTAGAAGACAATGGAACATCTGGTGAAGATGGGATTCTTGCTGAACTTCTGAAAACTCTAGGACCAAATTTTCTCAGAGTTAGTCATAATTATTTCAGATATTTAGGAGACAGAAAAATTACCCCGGGGAATGGAAATGTGCGGTTATTGATCAGTTACACAAAAAAGAAGACAAATCTGACGTAAATAATTATCGAGGCATACCCCTACTTCAGGTCGCATACCAAGTTCTATCGGCCTGTCTTCTTCAAAGAGCAGAAGCGCAACTGGAAAACAAAATTTGGTGAATAACAAGGTGGCTTTCGTCCCCGTAGTTTGTGCACAGAACAAATTTTCAGTCTAAAGACCGTGCTAAAATACGAAGCTGTCAGAAACAGCCCAATAATTAGCATGTTTGTTGACTTTAAAAAGGGATGACCGCCAAGCACTTTTTGATATCCTTGAAGAACAAGGGTTAGATCCAAAAAACCTTAACCTCATCAAAGAAACATTGACCGATATTACCGCCAAGGTGAAATTCATGGGTGAAATATCCGAGCCATTACTGATCAAAACTGGTGTCCGACAATGTGATTGTCTATCTCCTCTCCCATTCAACCTTGTGCTGCGCAAGGTCATTCGTTAATGGGAACAGGAACTGAAGGATAAAAACTTCTGGAAACCTATTCATATGGGGCGGGTCAAGGATGACAAAAGAATTTCATTTTTAGCTTTTGCTGACGACTTAGCCTTAATAGCGGATGATGAGAGAACAGCGATCAAACCCTTAACGAATGTGCAGAGAAAGTTGATCTCCAAATATCTTTCATAAAGTCTGATTTCATCGCCACAAAAGCTGACACCCAAAACTTGACTACAAAATACAGTCAATATCAATAGAGTCCTTGAACCTAAGGGGCGAGAGAAAAATAGCACAGAACGTTCGCCTCCAAAACCCAAAGAGAGCCTATGGGTGAACCTACAAGGTGTACAAAAAAAATGTTTGTCCAAAAACATTATACAGTATTAAAAGCTGAAGTCCTGTATGCCAGTGAAACCCTGACAGTCCACTTAAAAGGTGACCAGAAAACTTATTAAAAGAAGAACGTAAAATCATCAGAAAGATAATAGGGTCAAAGGAAACAGAAGAGGGCTATAGACTAAAATCTCGTCAAATAACTGAGAAATAGTCCAACCTTGCAGCAGATATTATAAAAAGGCGATTAAAATTTTATGGGCTTGTCTCTAGGCTTCCCAAAATAAAACCTACGCACAAAATTATTAAATACATAGAAGGACTTAAAACTATACCCCGGATACAAGAGGTCAAAAAGGACCTACAAAAAGCTCAGATAAACTATTCAGATATTTTGGACAGAAAGGCATCCAAGCAGAAATTTGACAGATGGGAGGTTAAGTCAGAGAACTAAGCTCCGAAGAAAGCAAGAAGAAAATGGACAGACGAAAGGGAGAGAGCCCATGCAGAAGAAAATGAGCAGTGTGGAAAAAAAGTAAAAAGAATCAAGAAGCTTTGCGTGATCCAACAGGGTCTAATCGCACATAATAATATACAGGGCTATTACAAATGATTGAAGCGATTTCATAAATTCACTGTAGCTCCATTCATTGACATATGGTCACGACACACTACAGATACGTAGAAAAACTCATAAAGTTTTGTTCGGCTGAAGCCGCACTACAGGTTTCTGCCGCCAGAGCGCTTGAGAGCGCAGTGAGACACAATGGCGACAGGAGCCGAGAAAGCGTATGTCGTGCTTGAAATGCACTCACATCAGTCAGTCATAACAGTGCAACGACACTTCAGGACGAAGTTCAACAAAGATCCAGCAACTACTAACTCCATTCGGCGATGGTATGCGCAGTTTAAAGCTTCTGGATGCCTCTGTAAGGGGAAATCAACGGGTCGGCCTGCAGTGAGCGAAGAAATGGTTGAACGCCTGCGGGCAAGTTTCACGCATAGTGATGTGAAAGATTCAGTGTTTAAACCTCCTCTACCAAGAAACGTGCCAGAACTGCGAGCTCGCATCAACAATGCTTTCGAACTCATTGATGGGGACATGCTGCGCCGAGTGTGGGTGGAACTTGATTATCGGCTTGATGTCTGCCGAATCACTAAAGGGGCACATATCGAACATTTGTGAATGCCTAAAAAAACTTTTTGAGTTTTTGTATGTGTGTGCAAAGCATTGTGAAAATATCTCAAATAATAAAGTTATTGTAGAGCTGTGAAATCGCTTCAATCATTTGTAATAACCCTGCATATAGGGTTATTTTTCCCACCGTGTACAAACTCTAAGGATTGATCAATCACAGGATACTGAACAAGAAAGGTCTAATGAACTCATGTCTGGAAATGCATGTCCGCAGCTCGTGGTCGTGCGGTAGCGTTCTCTCTTCCCACGCCCGGGTTCCTGGGTTCGATTCCCGGCGGGGTCAGGGATTTTCTCTGCCTCGTGATGACTGGGTGTTGTGTGATGTCCTTAGGTTAGTTAGGTTCAAGTAGTTCTAAGTTCTAGGGGACTGATGACCATAGATGTTAAGTCCCATAGTGCTCAGAGCCATTTGAACCATTTTTTTTCTGGAAATGCATGGCTTCCATGCCAGAGACCATTATTCAATCACACATTGTTACAGAGACCGAGATCTAATACGCGCTGTAGCATGCAGCCAACAAAACATGATTTCCATGTGACTCAACGCATGCGTGTACGCACCGTAGCATGTTCTGTCTCATACGTTCACATCGGCCAGGCTGCATCCGAACAGTGTCAAAGGCAGCATAAAAACACTGCTCCAGAGTTTTCTCACCTGGAACGGACTCTGCATACACTTTACTTTTGAGATGGCCCCATAACCGCAAATCGCTCGGGTTGAGATCCGGTGAACGAGCAGTCCATGGAACTGGACCCCCTCGTCCGATCCATCGACCAGGGAAGAAACGATTGAGATGCACCCGGAAGTTAACGGCGAAGTGAGCTGGAGCACCATCATATAGCAGCCATATAACCCTTCTAATCATTAATGTGACTTCTTCCAGCATGGGAGACAAAGGCACCCATAGATCCGGTCTATTAGTCGACGTGAAAGGAAAATACGGTCGGCAGTTATCTCGACTCACACATTCTAGCTGCACTGATGCTGATGATTCGCTGCCACCACACCATACCACAGATGACTGTTATGAAAATTGAAGATACCACTCCCCGTAAATCTGTGAATAGAATGGATGGTACAAATCCACGGATAGTGGTTGCCTGGTGAAGAAACCAGTGACATAACTGCTCCCGATGTGGAATGTCTGTCGTTAGTAAGCCCTGCACACGCTGTAAGTGATAATGGTAGTAACAGCTGCCATGGAGAATGTCTCGCACGGTCGTCTGGCTTACCCTGTACTGGCGGGCAAATTGCCTGGTACTGACACGGCGGCCGCCTTCCACAGTGTCCCTCCAACTCTGATGTCTGAACGTTTCGGGTACGTCCTACATGATTTCCTGTTTCCTGAAACGACCCTGACTCATATGAACGGCGAAACACTGTTGCTAACATTGAATGCTGTGGTTGTTGTCCGCGGGGATAGGTCTGCTGATACAACCTTGCTGCCTGCCGCCCGTTGCCATTTGCCTCTCCGTAAGCAAACACCATGCCGGCAAGCTCTCGATTCTTATAGAAACCATTGTGTACAACGCTGTATCACAAAGTGAGTCGGCAAGAGAAGTAATCGGACACAACATTGCCAATTACTATGGCAAGAGAGGGCGCTAGGGCATGACGTCTGAGGAACAGAACCACTCTCTAGGAGGAAGCCATGCATACTGTAATTGTGGCTGCACGGTACAGCGCGTGTTAGTCCGCAGTCTCTGTAACAAAGTATGATTTAACAAATGGTCTCTAGCATGGAAACCATGCATTTCCGGACATAAGTTCAATAGACCATTCTTATACACACACACACACACACACACACACACACACACACACACAGAGAGAGAGAGAGAGAGAGAGAGAGAGAGAGAGAGAGAGATAAACAGGGTGTTTCAAAAAGGTACGGGCAAACTTTCTGGATACATTCCTCACACACAAATAAAGAAAATATGTTATGTGGACATGTGTCCGGAAACGCTTAATTTCCATGTTAGAGCTCATTTTAGTTTCGTCAGTATGTGCTGTACTTCCTCGATTCATCGCCAGTTGGCCCAATTGAAGGAAGGTAATGTTGACTTCGGTGCTTGTGTTGACATGTGACTCATTGCTCTACAGTACTAACATCTCTACGCAACCCCGGTACCAAATGTAGAGACTCTTCGTGCTCGTATTGTGGACGGCTGTGATACAATACGCCATCCTCCAGGGCTGCATCAGCGCATCAGGGATTCCATGCGACGGAGGGTGGATGCATGTATCCTTGCTAACGGAGGACATTTTAAACATTTCCTGTAACAAAGTGTTTGAAGCCACGCTGGTACGATCTGTTGCTGCGTGTTTCCATTCCATGATTAATGTTATTTGAAGAGAAATAATAAAACGAGCTCTAACATGGAAAGTAAGCGTTTCCGGACACATGTCCACATAACATATTTTCTTTCTTTGTGTGTGACGATTGTTTCCTGAAAGTTTGGCCGTACCTTTTTGTAACACCCTATATATATATATATGTGTGTGTGTGGTGTAAATTTTAAGTTGACAAACCAGAATAACTCGAAAAATAAGCTTCACACAAAAAAATGTGTAGAATCCAAAGTTGATTATTTTCGAGTGGAACATCTGCTGGTGCTAAAATTAGCCTGCCACCCCAGTCCCCTGGAGGTAGGGCAGGAGGCAACTTTAAAATTTCAAATGGGAACCCCCATTTTTTATTGGAGAATCAGATTCTACATAAAAAAACACATTTTGTCTTAAACACTTGTTTTGATTCTTGATAGTTGGCGCAGTAATTCAAGAAAATCCTTGTTCTCATTTTTGCGTGGAGAATGGTTGCGGATAAATAAAAAGTATTTACTTCGTAAATTTTGATTCGCGAAAACTAAAACTGACCCTCCCTCCCTATAGGGTGAAGTTTGAGAGAGAGGAATTAGAAATTTACAAATGTTGACCCAACAGAACTTATCCGAATCTGCGGAAAAAATTAATGTTTGGTTCCCGATGGGAAGAGAGGGAGAGTTTTTGTTTTAGCGAATCAAAATTTACGAAGTAAATAAGTATTTTTTATTTACCCGTAACCATTTTCCACGCAAAAATGAGAACATGGATTTTCTTGAATTACAGCGCCAAGTACCAAGAATCAAAACAAGTGTTTAAGAAAAAATGGTACAAATTCCTCTGAGCACTATGGGACTTAACTTCTGAGGTCATCAGTCCCCCAGAACTTAAACCTAACTAACCTAAGGACATCACACACACCCATGCCCGAGGCAGGATTCGAACCTGCGACCGTAGCGTTCGCACGGTTACAGACTGAACCGTCTAGAACCGCTAGGCCACCCCGGCCGGCAGTGTTTAAGACAAAATGTACGTAGTTTTTTCTATGTAGAATCTGCTTCTCCAATAAGAAATGGGGGTTCCCATTTGAAATTTTAAAGTTGCCTCCAGCCCCAACCCCAGGGGGCTGGGGTGGCGTGCTAATTTTATCACCAGCAGATGCCCAACTCGAAAATAATCGACTTTGGATTCTACACATTTTTTCGTGTGAAGCTTATTTTTCCAGTTATTCTGGTTTGTCAACGTAAAATTTACACGCTCTATTTATTCCGATCTTGATGAAATTTTGTTGCACCCTTTACCTTCAAGACAAGAGGATGATCACTGGCTACAAATGATTTTGTTGTCTGGGTTGAACCATCCCAAGAAATCACTGGAAATTTGCGTTGATGGATGACGGTAAGCAACGAAAACAATGAACTTTCTCAGCGATCTCCTGCCTCCAACGAGTTGTCAAGTACCTCTTCGATAACTGCACGGCAATGTTTTCCACTGACTAATTACTCGAGAGCGATTATCTCAAGCAAGAATGAATTTATAATAGAGGAGCCATGCATCACTGTGCGACCTTGGTATCTATTACAAAACTTAAATTCAGGTGCTCAGAACGGGGCTGAAGTGTCTAGCGTACAACTTGGCGAGAACCTTCCAGGCTGACTATAAAACTTCATCTCTTCACTTTTTTGGCTGGTCTCTTTCCAAAAGAAACAAAATCTTTATTGTGTTGCCTCAGGAGCAATTTCGCTCTGTTAACAAGTTTCGACATCCACCAAGGATATCAACTTTTTGTTTATCAGCAGCGCGCAGTTGCACGTCAAATTAAGCCGGCCTCGTTCAAGGTCTATCAGTCGATATGTAGCCGTAAATTTACTCCTACGCAGGCTCACGAGAATAACTATCAGTCGTGTTCTTCATCATTAGACACAGCAAGAAGCATTACAAAATTCGGTGGCACAGAGCGCAATGTTCATGTTTACTAGATCAAAACCCAAAATAAGCTTCTCACCTCTGAATAATCATTAAACTGTAATTGATTATAGTTTGCTTCTCTGATTCACATTCCTTGTAATAAAACCCTTATATCCTTATTCGATCACGTCTGCTGTAAATTACACTTTCTCTACGACCTAGTTTTACGCATTTCTATTTACGTCCTTTGAACCTATCTGCTTTAATCACAGAACCAGTCTATATGTGGTGGGTAAGCAGTCTGAATTATCCTGGCCTCTATTGTAGCTACTTCTCATAGCCATTCCGATCTTCTTAACGAATGAAAACAAAAACACAGTTTTGTGTGTGTGTGTGTGTGTGTGTGTGTGTGTGTGTGTGTGTGTGCGGGGGGGGGGGGGGGGTGAGAGTGGGAGAGATGAGATATTAGTGGTAAGCGTGTAGGGGGGCAGGGAAGAGCGGTGACATCAATTTATGGCTGTAAATTTTAAAGCTCTTATCTGGAAACAAAACAGGTCCTACATGCTCAGTAACCATGGTAACAATATGTTATATACAGAGATATAAAATATGTTAATACCAACTATTGTTAATATACAACGTAGAAATGAAAACAAAATATTGAAATTATAATCAAATAAAACAACACAATTAAAGAGAAATTTGATTAAAGTTCGAACTGAATAACTTACATTACCACAAGAGGAAGTCAAATGAAAACGAGACAGATGGGAAAAATGTTAGTAAACTGTTTATTATTTCAAAAGTAATCGCCATAACTGTTAGTACGTTTATCCCACTGTGAGACAAAATGGTCAACGGCTTTATGATGAAATGTTTGCTGTTGCCTACGGAATACGAGAGAACCTCTTCGTCGAAGCAAAGCGACAGCCACGAATTTCTTTCTTCAGGGCTCCGAAAATATGGAAACTGCATGCGGAGAGATCGGGACTGCATGGAAGATGTATAAGTGCTTGCCAGCGAAACCTCTGCAGCGTACTCCGCCCACGGAATATGTCGATCGTTAACAGCGTAAAAGAGTAAGACCAATAACGTCATGCAGAATTTTTTACTAGACATTGTGAAACGAAAATAAAGGGTAATCCTTGGTAACCTCTGACGTGCTATTTGCAGTTTAAAAGTATAGGTCAAGACGAATGAAGGGGAACCCAAACATACCAATAATAGCACTACAGCGGTGCGAGCTTACTTGCGTTAGATAGCATTTTTATCCGTGGGGGTGCGTCGCGCAATTCGTTGTGAACTCAATACAGCTTCTGGCGCCACACGGGAAGTTTTCGTCTGCCAATAGCGAATTTTTTTCCAGAAAAGTATTTTTTACTTTCTTCCTTTTTTCCACTCCTTCCGAATAGAAATTCAGCGTCCTAATCATTGCATCACCTCGTTCGGCGGTATTGCTGCTGAGTATGCGCGCTATTATCGTACCATCCGTTGCATTTCGCTAACACCCGTTTGTCGCAGGACCTTAGAGCATCTTCTAAGCAGCAATACGGCGTTTCAGGAGGAAAACAAACAACAGGGTGAAGCATTCGAGCGCAGCTTGCTTTCTTCATAGACATCTTGCGAACAGTAAGTGCACATCAACCGGTAGATTTCGTCTTTCTGGATCCATGAAAGACGTTACATAATGTACCATGTCGTCGATTTTTCAAAATATCTTCACCGATATGTGGCTGGCCGAGAAATATTTGGCTAACAGAAACCCGTATGTTACACAGCGAATATTCCACAGGAAATGCAGGTAACATTGGTTGTGCCCCAAGCACATGTAACAGCACCTCTAATGTTCTCAATGTACAAAAGACTTAACTCCGCCCGAACAGGCCATGAAGGCCCAAAGATACCGACCGGCCGCCGTGTCATCTTCAGCCTACAGGCGTCACTGGATGCGGATATAGATGGGCATGTGGCCAGCACACCGCTCTCCTTGCCGTATCTCAGTTTCCTAGACCGCAGCCGCTACTTCTCAATCAAGTAGCTCCTCAGTTTGCCTCACAAGGGCTGAGAGCATCCCGCTTGCCAACAGCGCTCGGCAGGCCGGATGATCACCCATGTAAGTACTAGCCCAACCCGACAGCGCTTAACTTCGGTGATCTGACGGGAACCCGTGTTACCACTGCGTCAAGGCCGTTGGCGTCCTTAGTATACAGGGTAATTAAAATTAAGCGATGTAAAAAAAGAACTGCTGTTCAAAGTGACGTCAAATTTGAATGTAATATTATCAACGAAAGAAATAACGAAATTCTTCCAATAGGTGTCGGTGTAAGCGTCATAACGTACGAGGGCTGTCCAGAAAGTAAGTTACGATTGATCGCGAAATGAAAATCACAGTGAAAATCAGAAATGTTTCATTTGTAACAGTTAGCTACACCTTTCAGCTACTTCTCTACGTAGTCGCCGTTGTGACTCAGACTTTCGTCGTAGCGTTGTACCAGCTTTCCAATACCCTCATCATAGAAGGCAGCCGCCAGTGCTTTCCGCCAATTCTCTACGCTGGCCTAAAGCTCGTTGTCTGTGCCAAAATGTTGTCTTCATAGCCAGCGGTTCGTTTGAGCAGAGATGAAACTCAGTGGGGGACAATTACGGGCTGTATTGTGGGTAGCCAAACATTTCCAATTGAAACGATGCAGGAACATCTTCATTGCCCCTGCAGAATGAGGCTGAGAATTGTCTTGAAGAAGAAACCGCACGACAGTTATGTAATGTTGGTTGCATAGCTTCAGGGGAAAATTCTCACCAGGCCCTCGTACTTGGCGGGAGACACTACTCTCTATAACATCTTTACGCGCTCACTAAGAGCTCAGGAATGAAAAGAGTGATATAATTCTACCTAGAGTCATACTAGAGACACTGCCCAACACATCTTTGCAAAGCTTTATCGGATTTTCATAGTCGTTTCCATTTCGCGACCGATCGTAACTTACTTTCTGGACAGCCCTCGTATATGGGTTCGGCTACAGATGACAGATAAATGTCAATACGATGGATATGGTGTGAGTTGTACATTGAACCAACTGTACTGAGCAATGCGCATGACCGCACTAGTTCGACATTCAAGTAGTTACGTACATCCATCCACGACGGCAACACCGCACAACATCGAATGGGAAATCCCGTTTTTAATTACACTGGGACCAAAAACGGAGTAAAAAGCTACACTGAAATCGGTTCTCTACTGTCGTGAAACTGGTGCAAGACATGTTCAATATGCTGACGACCGTCTTCTGCCACAGGTTGAAATCGAGAAATAGTATGTAACACAATAGATCGGAATGCCTCAGAAGCCATGTTCAGGACAAGTTACGCAACGCGTTCCTTCAATTGAGCTACGTTTGTAATCGGAGCACTGAACACAGCGTCCTTGAGATAACCCCACAGCCTGAGGTCGCACGGATTGAGATCAGTTGATCTGGATGGTCTGGCTGTACGGAAGTTGTGGATGATAGTTCAAGCATTTCCAAAATGCCTCTTTGCAATGTGCGGAGGAGTGCCATCTTTCATAAAGATGATTCTACCCACACATCAATGCTGTCGGAGGGCTGCATTGACATTGCTAAGCAAAGACTCTCACACATTTGCCAATGACGGTTCAGGTAACATGAGCAGCAAGACACATATCATCGAAAAATATGGCCCTTCGATAAATAATGCCGTCAACCAACAACACACGGCTACTTTGCAGAGTGAAGCGGTACCGGTTGATGTGCGTTTAGGCTTTCCGTTACCCACATTCGGCAAGATTTTGTATTGACATGTCCCTGGAGACGAAAACGGCCTTCATCTGCCCACAGAATGATGCGTGGTCATTCATTGTACACTTCCACGCTAGCAACAAATGTTAGGCACCGTGGTCATAGGCATGCCTGAAGTTCGTGCAATTCCCCGTGCACACGCCACTGCTCGACCCCTACTGCAGTGCTGTGGCCACGTCTACTACCGATGTCAGGTCAATTGTTTTCCTTCCCGGTGCCACATTTCAACCCAAATCAACCCGTCTTTTCGAATTTCATTGTTGTGACTTGGCAAACCAGCCAAGTCACAATGAGAGGAATACGAAAGGCACGCGTTAAGCTCACGGAGATTGGCGTGAGGTCTGGAACAGTTAAAGGAATTAATAGTAGCAAATAAAGTACGTAGTTGATGTAATACTTAACTTTAATCCACAATTGTAGAACATCTCTCTTGACGGTACATGTTATAACCACAATATAACATAATATCAAATGCTATGTCGCCTTGCTAGGTCGTAGCAAATGACGTAGCTGAAGGCTATGCTAACTATCGTCTCGGCAAATGAGAGCATAGTTGTCAGTGATCCATCTCTGGCTAAGTCGGCTGTACAACTGGGGCGAGTGCTAGTAAGTCTCTCTAGACCTGCCGTGTCTGCAATCACTGACAGTGGCGACACGCGGGTCCGGCGTATACTAATGGACCGCGGCCGATTTAAAGGCTACCACCTAGCAAGTGTGGTGTCTGGCGGTGACACCACATTCATAATTACACTGACGGAAAAAATCGCAGCACAAAGAAGGAATTGCACAACATAAATAAAAATTGGTAGGCGTGTTTCAACATCTGAATGATAATGTCTATTCACAATTCGCACCGGTCACGTAAGAGTGAATTTGATTTGCATTAAATACACGGAGTAATGGTCGTGAGTGTTAGTTACCTTTGCGATTGCACATGATGAGTTAATGTTAGTGAAGAATGCCTTTAAGGCGACAAAGAAGCCATTATCAACGTCTCACTGAGTTTGAACGAGGTAGTGAAATGGGGCTACGAGATGTTGGATGTTCCTTCTACGATATTGCAGAAAGATGTGGCGGGAATGTAGCCTCTGTACATGATTGCTGGCATGTGCGATGGCAAGAAGACCGGGCTCCGTATGGTCACTTGGCACTACCGAGAGGGAAGACCATCGTGTTTGGACTGCGTATCTGTCGCATCGTGCAGTATCTGCCGCAGCAGTTCGAGCAGCACTTAGCATCACAGTAACACAACGAACTGTTACAAGTCGGTTACTTCAAGGACAGCTCCGGGGCAGACGCCCTGCAGTGTGCAATCCACCGACGTGCAATCCACATGGCCCCAAACCACCGACATTTGCGACTTGGGTCGAGGGAGGGATCATTCGAGGAGAGGGTGGAGGTCTTTTATGTTTTTGGTGAAAGCTGGTTCTGCTTCGATGTCCAATGATGGCCCTGTGTTGGTTAGAAGGAGGCCAGCTGATGGCCTGTATCAAACCTGTAAGCGTGGTAGACACACTGCACCTATACCTGGAACTATGGTCTGGAGTGCGATTTCGTACAACACCAGGAGCACTCTCGTAGTTATCCCACGTAACCTAACCGCAAAACTGTACATCTGTCTGCTGATTCGATCTGTTGTGCTGCCATTCATGAACAGCATTGCTGAGGAAATTTTCCAACAAGATATCGCTCACCCACATACCGCTATTGTGACCCAACATTCTCCGTAGAGTGGACTACTTTATCTGCCGGGTACAGGCGTAGAGTGAAAGACACACAGAGGATCTGAACAGGCAAGGAATTCAGCACTTGAAGCATATTTCATCTGCTGTAGTCCCAGCAAGACTGCATATAATTCTCCGAAGAAGACAGTAAAGTCTCGATGCAGTCGGCCCTTTAGGGCACGATCAGAGAAAACAACAGAGCAACCAATGGAATGGAGTCCCCCTGTTTGGAACCATCCATAAAGACAACTGTAGAGCTGTAGTGCTCAGTTAAAATGTCATAAACTAATGTATCAAAAACATATGTAGGAGTGCATTTCTGCTGAATTGCAACAAATCTAAAACTACACTGGGCGTGCATTAACGATGGTGGTAGGTGGTTAATCCCTGGATTTGGGATTCTACGTCGTGCTCCCAAGTGAATCCTGCACATGCTGCACACAGATCCCAAATGCAATGCTGCTCCTGGAATAATGGAGAATAGGCATTCTGAATGTGGATGAGCAGCAGTATGGTATCCATGGGATGTTGGAACTGCCCAATGCACTATGAGGAGCTGCCGCCAGGTGGCGAGTGACTGGTCCTATAAGCACCTGAGGCCAGCCTAATCCCATCATGGTGGATAGCGTCAATAATTAAGAAGGCCTCACTGACCTATAAACTGTGCATCCGTAGTCTAGCCATGAATGCACAAAAGACCTATAAAACTGGAGCAGATCCGCCCTGTCAGCTCCTCAGTACTTGTGTCTAAGGTACTTTATGATATTCACTGCGGTCTATGTCCTGGCTTTCAGGTCTCTCTCACAACTGTTTCTAATCAAAAATGGGCCCAGAAACCTCCAAGAGGTTTTAAAATGTAGAATGATATCCACTGTACGTAAGTCATGTAAATTAAAAATACGAGGAGAACGTTTACAATGAACACAACACACACACCCACACACACGCTTATCTGCAGCCCACACCTACAACCTTAGCACTGTAAACTGCAACTGATGGGTGGCTGTTGCAAACACTGGAGGACGAACAGAGAACAGTGAAATCGTCTGTAAATAAGGAGCATTATATAGGACTTATAGGACTGCTCTCCATAGATATGATGCTGATGATGACTATGGTGGAGAGGGTAACACTTAAAACACAGTACTGAGCAACGCCATTCTCCTGGTAAAAACGATGCGACAGCATGTCACCAGCTCAGGACCCAAACAAGCGCTTAGACAGGAAGGACCATACGAGGATGAGGAGCTGGCCACGAAATCCCCACTGAAGGAGCTTCAAGATGATACTGTGTCCTACACCTCACTGGTGTCAAACAATACATCAAGACAGTGATGTTTTAGTAGGAAAGCCTGCTGAATAGTCAACTCTAATAGGGTCAGGTTGTCGACAGTGGACCGAAACCTTCGGAAACTACAATGAGAGTGGCTAAAAAATTGCCTCGACTCTTAACAACCAGACGAGACGACGGCTAACTATTCGCTCCAGGGTCTTTCCCACACAGCTCCTTAGGCAACACTCCGATGCTCCGATAATTACTGGAACATGTGCGCTCTTCTCCTGATCTGAGGAAAGGTATCAAAATTGCCTCTTTCCAAGATTTGGGAAGGTGACGTGCTGTACATATCACATTAAAACATTAGAGGAGGATTTCCTTTGACGCTGCTTGCAAATGTCGAAGCATGTAGTATCGTATATGGTCGTGACTGGGTGCAGAATCAAGAGTCTCAGATAGTGCCGATTCCAGCTCCAACATGGACAACGGGCAGCTTTAAGACTCAGAATTGTGAGATCTGATTTCCAGCTTGCCCCTCTCTGCAGTTGCACGGTAGCGGCGAAAAGCCTAATCCTGGCTGGCAAAATGCTGCGTCATCGTCTGAGTGATGTCTCTAGGGTTTGTTTGAAGGCACTCTTGTTTTAGTACTGCCACTATCGCTATATTTTTCAGAAATCCTTCTGATGGCCTCCCATAACTCTGTAGAACGAGTGGAGTGGTTGATGGAGTCCAGGAACCCTTGCCATGACCTTTTCTTGCTCTCCTTAATTACGTGTCGAGCCTTGGCTCTCGTGAAGTGAAAGACTGTGAGGTTGTCTGTTGTTGGGTGGCATTAAAACTGTAGAAGATCTGCAAGCCTCTTTCCCATAGCTGAACAGTACTTATCGGTCCACCAAGGTACAGTTGCCTCACAATATGACTTGAGAACTTTGGGCTGGATAAGTCAGTGGCACGATGCATCACTCGTATAATATGGTCCACCATACCTGGACACTATCGTGGTGTTCGAACACAGCCTGCTGGCTGAACATCGTCCAATTAGCCCTGCTGACCATCCATTTAGGTGGCTTCCGATCAGGTAATGTTCCATCTAGTAGGTGAATGAGGAGTGGAAAGTGGTCACTGGAATAAAGATGGTCAATAACCTCCCACCGAACAGACTCTGCGAGGGCTGGAGAGAAAGAAAGAGAGGTCAGTTGCTGAAAATGATCTAGTAGCACCACAGAAATGAGTGGGAACACTGGTGCTGAGGATGTGCAGCTCGTAAGACATCATAAGGCTCTCTAAAACCCGACCCTGAGGGCAAGTAGGGGCCTAACCCGCCAAGACTTGTTGAGCGCTGAAGCCTCCCAATAAGAGAAATGGCTGAGGGAGTTGTTCCATAACACCTGTGAATATCTCAGACTGTTGCATTTTGTGGAGGTAAATACAACGAGCAAGGTGATCCTCGAACACACATGCATTTCAGCTTGCTGGTCAGTAGCCAGGGGGTGAGGAGAAGAGTGTTGCTCATTATTGACAAACACAGCGAGTCCTTGCTTGGTCCTTTCACCAGTCAAATCATGATTGAGATAGAGCATATAGCCGCATAGTACAGCTGCATCAGAAGTTTTAAAATGCATTGCCTGCAAACACAAGCACAGGGGCCGTTCCTATGCTAGGAGTTTCAGTTCCTGCACATCTGCCCTGAACTCGTTAATATTCCACTGAAAGACGGGAGCCATCAGCCACAGGGCTAGCACTTTCATCCTCAATTTCTGCCAGGAAGGTGAGGCTAAAATGGGTACGAGCTCAGTCTTGGGGCAAGATGATTGCTTCAGTCAGACATCATGGTCCATCGCCTCTGAAGAGGATTCGTGAGAGACGTCAGAGAGGATGACGTCGATACCGATGGACTGGGTACTTCACGTCTCCGTCAGTAGGCAATTTTCCGCCTTTGATTGATTTTTTGGGCTGAAGAGGCTTTGCAGTCACAACTGCGGATATGGTATGGCAGCGCTCTACGGTGGACAAGACCGGAGGATTTTTGGAGGAACAGGGGATTCGTCAGCATCAGCAAGCATGGCGTTTTCAGAAGTTCTGGGAGGGGGGGGGGGGGGGGAGGCAGGGCTCTTCGAAGTCACCCAACAGCACAAAATCACAAATGCATTGATAAATGCAGGTACTAGTGCTGACGCTAGCAACCTCTGTTTGTGTAGCAGCACTGGTTTTGTGTACTGGCTGTTTGAGAATGGGACCAAAGGATGTAGCAAACGTTGGTGGATGTAGGGACTTGTATATCTCTTTGGATTCACCATACCGAATGCGCTTTGTCGTTTTTAGCTACTGGATCTTTCGTTCTTCAAGGAAGACACTGCAGTTCCTACTCCAGACAGAGTGATTTCCAGATCAGTTGACACACTTTGGAGGAGATGAACAACCAAATCCTTCATGTGTGACTTTATCACATGTGTCATAAGTGGCTTCTGCATTACAACCAACAGTAGTACACCCAAAGTACTGTCATTTAAAATAGTACATCAGGTTGATGAAATTAGGCTCCATGCTTAGGTGAAGAAAATCTGCCTCGACATGCTCTGCAAGCTTGGTGCTGTTATGTGTAAGCACAAAAGAGTTTGATTTGACAAGGTCGCCATCCACCCTTTTCATGATGTCTTCCACGTCAACAATGGGGATCATTCAGCTTTCAGTTCTTCTCAGGAAATGTCAACCAGACACCTGCAAGCCACACCATCTTTGCTGTAGTTCAAGATGTTCTCCAGTTCAGTTTCAATTGCGTATTCCCAGAGGCACTGAACTTTCTGGAGGTACGTCACTTGTTGGAAAGTATAAGTCCCGACCAACAGGGTCCCATTTCGCTGGTGCTTGACAGATTTTAAGATTCCAGCAATACCCTTAAACCTTTTGTATCCAGAATGGTGAAACTTTATCGAAGCTGCCCTCTCTCCCCGTTTACAAATTATAAACGCATTCTGACAACCAGCATGCATTCCATTACTGTTAACCGAGTCTGGAGGACTGGCTACTAGTGCCTTCATGTTAGTCTGAGTGCTAGTATCTACCAGCGGCCCACCGATTCCTCTGGTAGGAGCAAGAGCAAATTTCGAGGGTTCCATCTCAGTGCCACGAGAAGCTAGGGAAATAAACGTCCACCTTGTGATGTCGTCAGCCATACGACCACACCGCCGCCTGAGAGATCGATCCGCCGGATGCGATTCTCTCGATAAACGGAACAGAAGAACGGCTGTGTTAGCCAAAGAGTGCACAGCCAGTCGCAGTACTTAATGCTCGCCGCGAGTCGCCGCTAAGACACTTCATGTACTTCATGTGTAGTGCAGTTGTGCCAGTCTACAGTTCGTAGCCGCGCTCGGTAGTCAGCCAGCGCCGATGTTAGCCATCGTCTGCAGCTCAGTCATTGTTGCCATCAAGTCATTGTAGCCCCGTTCCAAGTTAGTCTTCAAACTCACCGGATTCGACATTCAAGATTACGAGGAATTAATTCGCCACTGCAAGATTAGTGACTTGTAAACTATGTCATTCTACAGACGTTTAGTCTAGTCGCGTCTTCCATAAGTTTCAACCAACAGATCACGGACTACAACAAAGTTAAGTAATGACTACTTTCTTATTTTGTACTCCTGCTAATTAATTGTGTTTTCCTGTTGTAGCTACCAAGCAGTCTTGACATAGCAGAACCCACGTTTCCACCTCCTTGGCTACCTTGTATTTGCCGCCTCATATTAATGGACTCGGTTATGGTGGAAGATCGAGAGCCACGTGCTTAGTAAGTCATAGAACTGAAATGCGACAGGGTCCCTGGAGGTTGCTCGATAACAATCATTTCACATCAACAGCCATGCATCTCATCGGCGCGCAGCACACCTTGAGACTGAGGGGCTTTTATAGAGGTTTTTACCATTCTCACTATGCAGGCAGTCAAGCCAAAGTAGCTATTCCCTGCGCCACTCAACGTTCCACTGCCGCGCCGTACAGTGGTCACTAAAGCATGCCCAGAGCTTAAGGGGAGCCGGAGGTGCCTATTTTGAATTATTATGAATAAACTACCAAATAGAAAAATTTGAGTTTTTTTTACATATAGAGTGGTTTAGTATTGCAGTTATGACAGAAGGAATTTGGAGTATCTTTTCTAGTTTCCTTCCAATTATTTTTTTTATTAATGACCCAAATTTTTTTACAAATAATTGCTTTATAATTAAACTGAAATGAAACTATTGAACATATTGCCAAATGGCTGTGTTACAATGTAATTTTGACCACTAGAAGTGCTGTATAAGAATTTCATCTCTCTAGCTTGAATGGATTTTGAGAAAATGTTCCTTATATTCGAAACATTCTAATTTACGGGAAATGGCTATCAAAGTTTCTCAATACGTTCCTGCACTATAGGATGGATTATCAGGGTCTTCTTCTTCATCCTCCAAAAGCTTCCTCTTCTGTCTTCTTTTCTGGCCTGTTGTTCCATCATACGTCATATGCCTTTCTCTTCTTTCTGCTCCTCTTATCCTTTCTCTGTCAATATTTCTTAGTCCTCGTACAGTGTTCACCCCAGCTGTAGATCCTAATGCCTTCAGAACTTCACACTTCACACTGTTACCTTGGTTATAGGTTGCTATTGCATCATAAATGCCAAAGTGCAGTGTTTTTATGCTTACAAACACCCTTTTAGGAATCACTTTCCAAATCAAATTGTTTACGCTCTCATTAGGATTTTGCGTCTTTCCGTGTAGACATTTGTGTAACAATTCTGGCTGTGCTAAGTCATGAAAAATTGGTTTTATTGTTCCCTCCTGATTCTTGTACATACTGCATATTACCCGCTTTACACAAGAAGTATAATACTACCAACAACAGGCGCAACACTAAACTAATTCGAAACGGTAAACAGCAAAGAGACGATGTTCCGCGCTCTTATTCATTGTAGTATCGCAACTTGGTATTAGTGTTAATTTTCTTTTCCCTACGTTCTTCCTCTTCTTATATACACGGTTACTAAAACGTGGCATCGTAACCAGAACAATAGTGTACGACAATATTAAATGGAGCACGATGTTCGAAATTCTTAGGAAAATAGGAGTAAGTAAGTAAACAATGTAGCCAACCCTTGCACACTCGCTGTATGCGTAACATAAGGCGCTGTATGCGTAACAGGCCGAGAAAATCCCAAGCAGTTCGCCAGGAATTCACGACAGGGTGTCAGATGCATTCAGCGGCCACCCATTTCCTCTGCAGGCGTGGGGGAAAATGGTAATAACTCCACTCTAGTGCGAGTAGAACAATAATTCAAAGTTTACATTAAAGAGAAATGTTCCAATTAATTTTCGGTAGCAAACAAAAATCGTAATTTTTTGGATTTGATCACCTCCGGCTCCCCTTAAGGTAATAGCGGACTGACGGCGCTTGCCAGTCCCCAGCTCACGAACCCCAGATCGCCAAGCCCGTGCCCAGCAAACGAATGCTGAGCCCCTGAGGGGTTGGAGTACTGAGATTCGTACGCGGACATTCAGAGTAGAGATTTGGGAAGTAGATTCAGAGGTGGAAAGACTCAGAAGAGCGCACACCCGACCGGCGGAGACCTAGGGCTCCCACGAGTTACAGCACTATGGTTAGACACTGTGCACCGCTGCTCACAGTAAGAAGACATTGCAGCAACAGCATGACAGGATAGAGGAGCTGTGATAACTTGTCAACTTTTATGGAAGCAGTGAATCCTCTGTCGGTCGCTCTCCTCCAGTCAGTTGCTTGTCTTCACTTGTTGTCGTTCTCACACCTTGCAATCACTGCACACTTGCTACCTAATTCAGTGATTTGATACCAATGACAGTGAACTATCGTAACCAAATTGTTATCCCTATCCACCTCAGAACCTTGCCAACAATTAGTTACTGTCACTAACAAGAGCATCTATGTACTGCTTACTAATGATTTATTCCCTTCAAGATTTAGTATGGCAGTTGTAGAGAAAATCTCAAATGTATTTTAGTCGTACTCATTGTTTTTCCTTTTGTAGTTAATGAATCCATTGTTCAAAGCTAAGGAGTAATAGAAAATTAGACCACCTTTAACAGATCTCGTTCTTATTAAATCCGTTGTCTAGGTTAATTAATCAGAACTATGTCCTGAAGAGTGATCTGTTTCCGTAGCTGTAGGTGTCAGATCAGTCGGGTAAAAAACCAGACAACTCATGGGATCTCGAAATTATAACTGGTTGCTGTGACTTTCCGAAAAATAGCTAATACGCTATTTTTGGTAACTCCCCAAAAAGAGTAACTTTCTTACATTTACGTGTATAAATAAGTAGTTCTTTCACTGATTATTTTGTAAGTTACTGAGAAAGGCACCTTTCCTGAACCATCCTGAATATGTAGATTGGAAGTTTGCATGTGTTCCCCAGTTCCCAAGAACAAAACGTTCCCACTTTTACTAGAGATCTTTGAGAATTTCGATGGATAATCACCATATGTCAGCACCGGTGCAATGTTCGCCCCATAATAATAGAGCACTCTTTCTGAGCAACCAAGCGACGCGTCAATGCTCTAGGTGGAGACCAGTGATGCGGACGTCTCTCTGTTGTTGTTCCCACATGGTTATGTGTGAAAATGCAGTGATTAAGTACTTCATAAAGAAAGGTACTAAACCAAAGGAAATTCATGCCGATTTTCAGAACACATTGGAGGACTTTGCATCATAATATTCAGCTGCTGTCGGGTGGACAAATGAGTTTAAATTTGGCCAGACAACTTAGACGATGATGAGCGTAGTGATCAGCCAAGGTGTGCCGCTAATCCAGAAATTATTGCAAAAGCGCATAAATGGTAAAGGCGGATCGTCGACAGAAAGTATGAGAAATTGCTCAAGCTGTAGTGAAATCGTCTGATCGCGCATATGGCATTTGATTAGTGAATTGGATATGAGAAAATTACCTGCTAGTTGGGTTCCGTGATTCTTAATGCAGGATCAGGAATGCTTCAGAATGGAAATATCCTTACCACCAAGATTTTTTGGGCTTGTATGTGACCACAGATGAAACCTGGATCCACTGCTATACCCCAGAAACAAAACAATAGTGAAAGCAGTGGAAACTTGTTGATACACCATCACCGAAAAAAAAGCAAAGTCAATATGATCAGTAGGAAAAAACCATGGCGTCAGTTTTCTAGGATGCGAGAGGGACTCTGTTGATTGATTATCTTCCCATCGGTCAAACAATTACGACAATACTACGTTAACGTCCTAGACGAGCTACAGCAAGAGATACGTGAAAAAACGCCAGGTTTGGCAATGAAGAAAGTCATCTTCCATCAGGGCAATGCGCACCCACACATGTGTCGTTGCCACGGCGAAACTACATGAACTATGATGCGATTGAAATTACTTTGTGATTGAATTTCCAGCGAGTCAAGTGATAGAGGAGAGCCACCTACCAATCCTGCTTCTTCCTCGAGTGCCACTTGCTCACTGTGTTGGTCCACGTAGAGCCTTGTCAAACGTAGAAGACTGCAGTCAGACAACACTGTCCATGCTACTGCAATCCGTCAGTCCCAAAATTATTTTAATAGTAAAAGAAAACACGAATTGTAGTCATAATAGCCTTATTCGCCTGTTTTGTCTCCATCAGACTTCAGCCTCATCCCGAAGTTCATAGTTTGCCGCAGTGGATAGATTGGTTCAAATGGCTCTGAGCACTATGGGACTTAACATCTGTAGTCATCAGTCCCCTAGAACTTAGAACTACTTAAACCTAACTAACCTAAGGACATCACACACATCCATGCCCGAGGCAGGATTCGAACCTGCGACCGTAGCGGTCACGCGGTTCCAGACTGAAGCGCCTAGAACCGCACGGTCACACCGGCCGGCGCAGTGGATAGAGATTCTCTTCAAACAAAGAACGGATAGCTGAAGTTGACGGGTATTTTGCAGTCATAGAGGAACTAATTTTCGAGATGGAATTAAGGCACTGGAACATCGCTGGACGAAATGTTATAGTTAAATGAAATGTCGTGTGGCTAGGGCCCGTCGGGTCGACCGTTCGCCTGGTGCATGTCTTTTGAGTTGACGCCACTTCGGCGACTTGCGTGTCGATGAGGATGAGATGATGACGATTAGCACAACACAACACCCAGTCCCTGTGAGGAGAAAATTTCCGACCCAGCCGGGAATCGAAGCTGGACCCCTTGGCATGACATTCAGTCGCGCTGACCAGTCAGCTACCGGGGTGGACAATATTATAGTATACAGCGTGAGTACATTGAGGAATAAAAAAATAAAAAACATCTGCCTTATTCGCCTGGTTTGGCTCCATCAGCCTTCCATCTCTTCCCCAAGCTGACAATGTTCCCTGGTGGATGGAGATTCTCTTAAAACAGAGAACTGATAGCCGAAGTTGACGGCTATTTTGCAGGTCTGGAGGAATCTACTTTTCGAGATGGAATGGAGGCACTGAAACATAGCTGGACCACGTGCATTGTTGTAAAGTGAGGCTACATTGGAAACAAAATCTTTCACTGAGGTAAGTCTTTTTTTCTATTCCTACCCTCATAATACTCGTTCATGGCTATATAATGTAGTGGGTGTGAGAATAAACACTGTTGTGGGCGGGAAGTGTGTATAAAAAGGCACCCAGTTGACGTGTCGCTGTTTGCCTAGGGAGCTGGCTGACTTGTCAGGTGACAGAATGTTTACTACGTCTGTACAGTAACAGCAGCTTTAATTCGTGTGACATGCGCTCTGTTGCACTCTCGACAGCCGTATGGAGGAGTGGGAGGGCAAACACACGGCAGGCAGACGTGGAGAGAGTGAGACGAGGTGTAGTTGGAGAGGCAGGAAGCGTGCAGAGGACGGCAGGGCCAGCCTTGACCGAGAGCCCGCAGCCGTGCCTGGCTGATGTAACACGCGGCCGCTCTTGCGTCACGCGACCACTCCACTCGCGAAACCCAGACTGGAACCACTCCACGAAGCGAGCGGCCCTCCGCTTCGTCGGCTTCTCGGACAGGTCTCAAATTTTGTAGTTTCTCCCCACTCCCAATCTTTCCTATTCTGTGACGCGGCCTGCTCGCAGTGTTAGTTACAATAGTTTAGTTTTATTTTGAAACCTTCCCCCTACAAATGTTACCACTGTCTGCACGGTACTGACCTCATTTGCCTTGAGACTGCAATCGGGATTGGGGGCTCGCAGTTGAACCCTAAGGAACCGAAAGAGATCGCAAAGTTGTATACGTTGACTGAACTGGCGTCTTCAGCTCCAGCTGTTTGTCACGGTGCAGTGATTCGAGAGGCGTCGGTTCTTCTCGGGTGCTGTTTCCTGAAATGATTGCTACTACACAGTAACTGATCAAAAGTATCCAGAAACCTATTAGGGTGCATTCATACGACACGTGTCCACCATTCGCCTTGTTGACGGCTTGAGATCGGCTGAGGACACATTCAGTGTGGCGTCTGAAAGTTTGTGGAGGAATGTCACCCCATTCTTCATCAAGGGCCGAAATCAGAGAATATGTTGGACGCTAGGGTCTGGAGAAGTCGACGTTCTAACTCATCCCAAAGTTTGAAAGTAATTCATAATTATTTTTGAAACTCACGTATATTTTTAATTATTGTTTGTTCTGCTGCAAGACGTACGGAATTTTTGAATGTCTGACAAGAATAGTTTTGCAATTGAGAACGAAGAGAACCAGAATCTAATTACCGGTTCTACAAATCATAAAGAAAACAATTCTCATGTATTTGGTTGTAAGTTCTAAAATATTCTCTAAACAACTCCTAACAACTGTTGTACAATGCTCCTTATTCATTTTTTTTATTTTTTTTTTTTTTTTTGAGTCCAGGACATAAAATAATTACAAAAACTAATAAGTATTGATTCACATAACAAATTTGCAAAATTAAATATGTACAGTAGTATTTATGACACAGATTCAATAATATATACAAACAAGTAGCAGATAAACAAGCAGCATGACAGATGTGAACCTTCGGCTATTTCCTCCTTGACCGTTCTGTGATTGTCTTCAGCTTGGAATCTCGCCAAAGCTCCTCTCTGTGAGTTCTGGGAGATTAACGAATTGCCATAGTTTTCTGTAGGGAGCTTTTTCTTGACCTCAGTCTTGGCTGTTGATGGTCATGTCCGAACAAAGGATATCTAGGGTCGACTTCTTGTTTTTTCTTCTCCACTTCTGTTGCAGCTTACCTTCGAATGCGTTGCGTTGCTATACCCACAATTTGGTACAGCTTATTGACACGGGAAGGTCGTAAGCAGCGCGTAACAATGAGTCCTGTCTCGTTCAGAGCTGTATCTACATGTTTAGCATGTGCAGAGTTTTGCCAGACGGGTGCTGCGTATTCAGCGGTGGAGAAACATAGTGCCACGGCAGATGTTCTAAGCACTTTTGGATGGGCACCCCAGGTGGTTCCTGTAAGTTTGCGGATGATGTTGTACAGAGCTTTTACTTTGAGGCTCGTTTCTTCACAGTGGGCTTTGAATGTGAGGGAACGGTTAATCTTCACCCCAAGGTATTTAGGAGTTTCGCAGTGGAGTAGTTGTTCTCCTCTCCAAGTGGTGTTCAGTTTCGCCGGCCTGGGTGGCCGAGCGGTTCTAGGCGCTACAGTCTCGAGCCGCGCGACAGCTACGGTCGCAGGTTCGAATTCTGCCTCGGGCATGGGTGTGTTTGATGTCCTTAGGTTAGTCAGGTTTAAGTAGTTCTCAGTTCTAAGGGACTGAGTCCCATAGTGCTCAGAGCCATTTGAACCATTTTTTTTGTTCAGTTTCCTATTGGCTTCCCTGTTTCTAAGATGGAATGCACAGACTTGGGTCTCTCCAGGGTTCGGTTTCAGTTGGTTTTCATCGTACTACTTGGCCAAATATTCAAGAGCTGTTGTCAGTTTCACCTCTACTTCCTCAGAGGTGTGACCTTTGGCAGCGAGTGCTGTATCATCAGCGTATATGAATGCCTTAGTTGAAGAGTTAATTGGCTGGTCATTTGTGTAGATATTATATAACAGCGGAGACAGCACACTTCGCAGAGGGAGACTTTTTTTTTGCATTCTACATCAATTCCTCTTGTCTTGGAGAGAGACGAAGTATCTCCTATTTTGCAGAATACACTGAAGGATCTGAATTAGTCGGTAATCCCTTGTAGCTAAGCATACTTTTCTAAGCAGCTTTGTGTGGTTAACAGTATCATAAACCGCCGTGAGGTCGATGAAAGCCACACCTGTTATTTGGCCTCTCTCATACCCATCCTCAATATGCTGAGTCAAATTAAGGATCTGTCCACAGCAAGACCTTCCTGGTCAGAAGCCGGACTGCTCTTTTATGAGTATTTTATCAATATACTTTGATATTCGATTTAGGATCAGCCTTTCGAATACCTTGTACAAATTACAAAGGAGTGAAATCGGACGGGACCTTTTTGGGTCTGTTGGTTCTTTCCCAGGCTTTAAAAGTGCTGTTACCTTGGCTTTACGCCAGATCTTGGGGACTTGCAATTTTGAAATGCAGATGTTCATAAGGTTTAATATCCACTGTTTTGTGGCAGGTCGAAACTTTTAGATTTGTTCCGTCCGTTTTTCGTCTAGGCCAGCAGCTTTATTACTCTTTATAGTTGTGAAAACTGTTTCCAGTTCTTTTAAGGTAAATGGGGGGCTGAGATACTCCTTTTCATCTGCCTGTCTAATGAATGCTCCTGAACACAACGAACAACTTACCTCCTCTTGCAGCTGCAACTGCGTAACTAGCAACACGATAAAAAAAACACTATGATGATCCATGCAAAGTGCAATGTATGGTCATAAGAACTGCAGCAACTGCAGCCATTTTTCCATATATCGAGAGACTGAATGATCAGGAGATATTTCGTCAATTACCCTTAGACGGTGTAAAAAAATGAAAGAAACCAATAAAGACTTTAATTTACTATATTCGCAAAATAGATTATTTAAACACTGGGACACTCTACATAGACATTAATTATTCCGCAATGTCCGTACTCAATAAACACGTCTCTGACCAAAACACATGTATGCATACACAAATGTGAAAAAATCCCTCCCGTGTGCAAGCAAGCAACAACTACGTGCAACAAAAAGGCAGATTACCAAAAATCAGTAATTAATACCAAAGTCTCCCCCGGCGCTACTATCACGATCACGGCAGGCAGCGACATCTCGTGTTGAGCGGCTTGTCTGCATCGCAGGCTGCGTCCGACTACTTCCGACTCCTCTCAACAACTGTTCCCCCGCTACTATTCGCGATGGAGTCTGTGTATGTTCACCACAGCAGAATCATTGGTCAACTTTGCAAATAATTATTGACGTCTAACTTTCAAGTTGTTGCACTGGGTTCCGATCGGGACTCTGAGCAGCCAAGTCCCATTCAGAAAGGTTACTGTCCACGAATCACTGCCTCACAGAAGTCGCTTTATGGAAAGGTGCATTGCCATGGTGATACAGTCATCGACTTCGAGCTATTTTCTACTGCGCGCAGTAGTTACTGCTGCAAAGTGTTTGTATATCCTTCCGCATTTAGCGTTTTTTCTTAGGCACAACAAAGGGACTACATCCTAACAGTGAAAACTCCTCCATGCCGTAACACCACATCCTCCGTACTTAACTGTCAGTACTAATCAAAATGGTAGGTATTGTTTTCCCGGCATTTGTCAAATCCAAACGCTTCCATCGGTTACCACAGTGTCTGGCGTTATCCAGCACTCCAAATCACTCGTTTCTATTCATCCACTCTCCGGTGGTATTGCTCTTCACGTTCTTAATATATGTTAACAACTTGCCACTCTATATTCATGTAGATGCAGAGGTAGTTTTATTTGCTGGTGATACATGTACAGTAATCACATCCACTAAGCAGAATCAGCTGAGGAAATTGCAAATGATATCTTTCAGAAAATTATTAAGTGCTTCTGTGCAAATGGACTCTCACTAAATTTTGAGAAAACACGGTTTATACAATTCTGTACAGTAAATGGCAGAACACCATTGATAAATATAGACTATGAACGGAAGTCTGTTGCGAAGGTAGGATACTCAAAATTTCTGGGTGTGTGCATTGATGAGAAATTGAATTGGAAGAAACACATCGATGATCTGCTAAAAACTGTTGGGTTCAGCTACTTTATCTGTTAGGGTTATTGCAAATTTTGGTGATAAACATATCAGTAAATTAGCCTACTATGCCTATTTTCATTCATTGCTTTCATATGGCATCATATTTTGGGGCAATCCGTCATTAAGAGAGAAAGTGTTCATTGTACAAAAGCGTGCAATCAGAATAATAGCTGGAGCCCACCCAAGATCACCTTGTAGACATTTGTTTAAGGAACTCGGGATATTCACAGTACCTTCGCAATACATATATTCACTTAACGAAATTTGTCATTAATTACCCATGCCAATTCAAAAATAACAGCGAAGTGCATAGCTACAACACTAGAAGAAAGGATGATGTTCACTATTCTGGATTAAATCTCACTTTGACACAGAAACGGATTAATTATGTTGCCACAAAAAACTTTGGTAATTTGCCAAATAGTATTAAAAGTCTGACAGATAGCCAACCATCATTTAAAAGCAAATTAAAAGAATTTCTGAATGACAACTCCTTCTACTCAATTGATGAATTCTTAGATATGAAGTAGTAACTGAAATAAAAATGTATTAATTAATTGTTTTGTATAAAGAAAACTTATATTAAACTGACACGTTCCACATCATTACAAAATGTTGTATTCATGATGTATGGAACAAGGATTAATGTCTGTATGTATGTATGCCTCAACTGTCTCTTAGCATTCGCTGCAGAAATTTGGGGCTTATGAGGAACTACTCGACCATTACAGCTATTTCTTTTTTGACTCCTTACGTACAGCCGTCGTGCTAGATGGGCCGCTGGTAGCAGTTTGTAACTGATTCCTGTCGCTGATTTCATGTTATTTTTTACAAGTTCCCCCTCCAGCGCTTGACGATCTCTGTCCCCTTAGTATGTGAGGCCTGTCTGATCTTGTTTCACCTGCGGTCGTTCCTTTGTGTTTCCACTTGAGAATCACCTCATCTGCAGTTGACTTGTGCTGCTTTAGAAGTGTTAAAATGTCTCTGATTTGGTACTCAGCTGACATCCAATGTCTAGTCCGAAACCTCAGTGTCTGATGTCTCCTGATCAACTCATTCTGCTGTTACTGCTTCTACAATGACGACACAATACTGCTCACTTTTCGTTTTATTCTGACGTATCTAGTTCTCGTAAGATCAAGTGGTCAACTCAACATTATAGAGCAGCTACCGGATAGTTCTGAGGAGAGAGTGTTTACTGAAAGCGATCACTACAATTTAACTTTTTGTAAGTTTGTGGCAAGGACTATGGGACCAAACTACTGAGGTCATCAGTCCCAAGGCTTACGCACTACTTAATCTAACTTAAAGTAACTTACGCTAAGGACAACACACACATCCGTGCCCGAGGGAGGACTCGAACCTCCGACGGGGGAATTTAACTTTAACCTATGCGTAGGACCTACATAGAATATTTTGAGCCCAGTTTTAATGCCCTGAAAACGTTTCACCTTTTGTAAGACCTGACCCACAAAAGAACAAAAATGTGAACTGATTAATTTTATTTTGTATGTTGTAGTGAACCAACTTTCTCATAACCCAATGGAATAATGAATGGGACTTTAAACATAAGGTAAGTAAAGACAGACAGAACCCGTAAGGTTACCTACTGATCTAATGCAGCATATCAAAATGTGTGAATCACGCCTTGTAAAAGTGATCTGTACAACGTAAATGGACGTGCACACTGTGTGTTACGTCTAGCAAACTGAAAATGACTCATCTAAATCCGAAGTCTCGATGTCTTCCTCGCTGCAACACACGTCTCTTGAAGATCCACTGCAATCTATGCTAACTTTATTTGTTGCAAATCTCATTTAAAATTCCGAAATGTTGTCTTTGCTGAAGACAGTTTGAGTTCTCTCATATTTATGTATATTGCAGTCGAACCTTTTTCTTTTTTTCCAGAACAAGGTATAAGCAAACACATATGAGGATTGTGAACAATGAAAATAAGACTGAAAAGTAGTTCCGTAAGAGATCTAAGTTACTTGATAATTGAATTTAAACTGTTACATTGTTCAGAAAGTGGATACAAAAACTCAAAAATAGTACATACAATTGTTCCCCAACGGATCATATTTCAAAACAGAACGATATATTTAAAAAAAAAGAAAAGAAAAGAAACAGAAATACCAACACCCGTAATACTGTTCCATAAGCGGGAAGGTAATGAAATAAGCGGCTTGTCAAACTGGATGACCAAATGGAAATTACATATCGATCCTGCCTGTTCTACCAAAGACATGAGTTCGAACAAAGAACTAGCGTTGCTCATATGAAATAAGACTGTCGCCAAGTAACTCACACAAATACACCTGAAAATCATGTAACCTACAATCGTCCTGAGGCAAAGAAAGCAGGAACCAATTTCACCAAAATTCTTGAGCAATATAGCTTCAATGTACCTGTTCAGTACCACAAGAGAAGCGGCAATAGTTTACAAGTCAGCTCCTTCACCTAAGCAGGAAGAAGAGTTGTATTCGGTCGCAGACGCAAGGTGAGGGAGAGTATGTTTTCAGGAAACCACGCCGGCCAAGTAAACTCAGTTTTTGCGCCAAGCGATTCACCTGGATAGTTAAAAGCGAGGTTCAAACTCCTTATTACAGATTTGCCTAGCAGCTCGCAACCGAAGATAAAACTAACTTAAGCAGACGGAAACACTGATTGACTTTAGGTTCTTTTGATTCATAGTAGTGCTTATCGACTTTTGTATCAATAAATACATACCATGAAAAGTCATCCATAGTTGTCTGCTTTGAAAGTGATTGGGATACTCAGAAATGCCAGTTGTTATACTCGCGACGTTGGCGTTGGTTAAAACAACAAAACCATAATCAAAAAGTCGAGTGCTCACAACAATCAAAGGTCTATAATCCACACGCAAGATAATCCACACATGTTATAAGAATATTTCTCATACAATAAATACCTTTCTTCATAAGTACTATTTGGTCCGTACTGCTAGCTGAGTAGCGTCAACAGGCAACCACAAAGCTGCCAGCAAGGTGAGCCGCCCACGACTTAATTTCCAGTGCGGATTATTTCTGGGGCGTCGTTCGTGACAGTTATTTTGATAAGTACCTCCTATTAAATTCACCTTTTATCCCTCTTCACATTCCTGTTTGTCACCTTGTGTAATTAATGTACAGTAGTAAAGCTATTGGTTTTGTTGCTCTACTGGTTCCACGTCAGCTAAAAACAGGACCTCTGCGGTCAAACAGACACGTGGCGGGTGTCCTTGGTCGCAAAGACCAATCAACACATTTTCGTAACATCAGCTGCGAACTATAATATGTAAGATGGCTTTGATGACAAGAAAGTAATTATGCAAGAGCCAGAAATGGTACATGGTGCAACTGATACTTTACGAAACAGGGAGGAGAGAAGTACTGTGATGTATGAGGTACAAGAACGTTCACAAAAAAAAAAAAGTTTTTGTAATACATTCCCGTGTTTTTGTAAAGCAACCTTGTCACCTTCAAAATACCATTATACACAATACACTCGTCCGTTCAGTAATCCATTGCTGGGAAAGGTTCTTTATACTCATTTCCTGTAATGCGTGCCACCTCCTGTCTCCATTCTTTTCTTGATCACTCTACGTCATCAACTGGATGTTCTTTCAGGTACTTCTTCGTTCCTGGAAACCAGAAGAAATCCTACGGAGCTAGATCATGTCTGTACGAGGGGAAGTCGAATAATCATGCTTGTTGGATCGGTATCTACTAGATACGGTAGCATCAAAGTTCGAATTATTATTGACCCACTACTGCCCACTATAACAGACATTTTCAAACACTCCTTAACGACAAGTGTCTTCCCTGAGACCTGGTTACAGGGATTAGTTACACTTCTACCTAAAAAGGACGTTGCTTTACTATGCTCTGATTAACGGCCTATTTGCATTCTTCCTGCCTAAGAGACGAACACCAATCATCCTTAATAAAGGTAACAGATGACTTGAAGCTTGTCATGGGTGCACAAGAGCCGACTCTCATATGTTTCTTAGACTTCAGCAAAACCGACATCCAGTTGTACCTAAGAGCAAAAGCAACAAACCCGAAGACAGCTATTGAGGACCTCAGTGCACTATCAAAATGGGCACAGCATACAGGACAAAAGCTCAACCCACCCAAAACCTTAACGGTACTGGTTGGTCGTTATAGATTCATTATCCGAAAAACTGGGTATACCTGCTATTTTTACTCATAAATCGGACAATATCAACTTCTCCCCCTTTACAAAGAGTCTAGGACTAATAATAGAAAAAAAATCTAAATTTAATTGAGCACGTAAGTGCAATGCGCAAGAAGGCATCATCTTCTCTCCATGCTCTATATAAAAATATAAAAAACTCTTCCGTCTTGACCCGGCAAAGAAATCTGTACAAACACTTGTAGCTCCAATTATTGATTACAGCGAAGTTATACCGTAAGATCTTCCTGAGGAAGACTCATGGCACCTGGAACTGGTTATGAATGACTGTATTCGTTATAATTTTGATATTCGACTCTTTGATCATATTTCACCATCATATGCACATCTGTCCTGGCTGTGTGGAGACATTCACAGAGATTTCCATACCCTTTGTCTTCTCTACTGTCTGATCAGCAAACACTGTCCCTCATATCTCTCCCCTACATTAGGACTCTTGTCTGAACAACAGGTCAGAAACACCCATTCCAGTCAAAGCAAAATCCTTTATTTCCCTCTCTACCGTTCAGTCACTTTATCAGAGTCCTTCTGAGTGGCAGGAACACGGCTCTGGAACTACTTCCCGCATCATCATTATTAGAGAGCTGAATAACATCTCCAGCTTCAGAAGACAGCTAATGATATATCTACTAAAGCAATAACGATTACCACTGCCCCTGTAAGCACTCATTACCATTGTACATCCCTCTTTCCAACCAGATCTTTCTCTTTTACCAATATTCTTAGCTGGTGCAGTCTCCTTAAATTTCCTTTCGCCACACATCGCTTTATCAGGTAACATCTGTCTTCTACACCTATAAATTCTTTTTATATCTATCACTATCATTATTATTATTATTGTCATTATTATTATCAGTATTAACTTCATTAGTTCATAGTGAGTATTACGTACTCACGTTTTCACTTCACTCAAGACATTTACTTACTATTTGTCACATTGAAACTGTTATTTTTAGGAAAATATATGTAAAAAAAGGTTCATGTGTGAAACTCTGACCTGACGTAAGAGAGGAGCTGTTGCCCCTAATCAGATAAGGTTAAATAAATAAATAAATATTTAGTGCAGTCTGGTGATGGTCTACATCTCAATGGGAGCACTTTGCGACCCAAGGTATGTGGGGCAACGTTCTCATATTGGCCTCATCACAGTCCCAAGCTCGGGATGGATGGCATCAGATAGGACACGGATACTTCACCGAATTTATTTTCACCTCGCCGCGGATCACTATGTGCACCATTGAACCGTCAATTATTTTCAAAGAATGTTCTTAATTCATTTTATTTACTAGCGATTCATCAATAGCATTAACACATTTAATCACTATGTAAGCATGGTAGTTTTTGCCAGGGAGTAACTGGTGAAATCATAACCAAATTCCTTTTAACAAATGGGAATTTATTCACTTTAATAGTGCCTAAAAACATTTTTTAAAAGAAACATTTAAAATTGTAATCAGAAAGGACCCTCTAAATATCAAAGTTACAATTTATTCAGAGGCAGAAAGAAATAACTTTTGATTGTATGAGCTTTCGGGCAGAGAACCTTGCCGCTCCCTTTTGAAAAGGCCGCAATTACGACCGCTCACAACAGTCTCTGAAAGACTACACTGGTGAAAATCTCCAACACACCAGATAACTTTAAACTAAGAGTTTTAACAATTTACACGAGCACACAAACTATGCACCCCCCCTGTAGGAGGGATGGAAATGGTACAAAACACTAACAATTAAAATATTAACTTTGCCAGTGATGGTGACTTGACTTTTAACTTCTAAGAAAAGTCTTACGGTGAAAGGGTGGCAACTTTATATACTAAAATGATCATTTAAGTAAAAGCCCATGAAATGCAATCTTATATAAAATTCTACAACGTTGGCCAAACAATAGTTATGATGCTCTGCAGTACACAGATACGGCCTCTCAAGATCATAGGCAATAATATCAAAGTTTCCAAAGATCAAAACATATTTCAGGTATTAGGCCGTTACACTCCAAGCAAGAAATTCAACACACCAAATCCGACAAACATGACAGAGGCAGCTACTAAGGTACGGTAGATTGATAGGGAGATTACGGAACAACCAAAACCGCAGGTTGCTCTAACCCGCCCCCACTCCCCAAGGGAAAAACGGACCACCCAATTTATAAACAACCACCTTCCCGCGGGTGGGCAAACGGAGAAGAATTTTGGGACGACGCCAAAGCAAAACGGCTGGTCACCTCACCAAGAAAAGAAGTAGAATTTAACAAGAGTAAATCAAACAACATATCACCAATCTCTTAACTTATAATAAACTGCGATTTCTAGAGAAGACCTGGCGCAGCACCCCCAATTCGCTCTCCCGAACCGTCCGCTGCCAGCCGCTTCAACGGACGCAGGATGGCGCGCCGATCTCACGTCTCACGGCGTCACAGCTCGTACCGGCCAGACCGATGTCGTGGGTTGACTCCTGTTGCTCTCGTGTCGACCGCGAAGTCACTACCCCTCGCTATACGCCGCGGCCCACTGCACTCACGTGGTGACCTCACATGCGCCGACGCTCAAGGCGGGCAAGTCATCTTGTATCTCAGTGCGCGACCGACCAATCGATCGAGCCAACCGCCAATGACCATTGCCTGAGTAAACTCGAGCAGACTGGCGGCCTAACGCGCAGACTCAGATGCAGGAACTAAGCTCCGACCGGGCGACCACTCACTGAGTTCTCTTACTGGCGGAGTGGAAAGACTCTCATTTCGCCGGCTTTAAAGGTTGATCCGAACGACAGACATACTAGCACTCCGAACGACAGACAGACACTAACTGCCTAACATATGCGGACGAGAGACAGACTAGCAAGCTGGCGACGAGAGACTGACCCAGACTGACCGACTGGCGAGCTCATAGCGCACCTTAAATGCACGTGAACAGGCAACCTTTCCCCTTTCCCACCAGAGGGAGACACTAAAGCTGCGATTGCCACAGCGGCGCCACCGCCAGAAACGGAGGGCGACTGCTTCACACTACGCGCTGCGGCGCGCTCTTCAAAACAGTAATTTTTACCATGACTCAACCATAATACTGGTTGTGAGAATATGCAATCCCACTGGAGTGACCCAGTTCCAACAAGGCCACCCTCTGGTTCACAGGAATTGAACTATTCGACAGTAGTTTTCGCAACAGGCTGACATCGACCTGACAATATTTGTGTGCCGAAATGAAGCGTCAAAATGTTTCAAATGGCTCTGAGCACTATGCGACTTAACTTCTGAGGTCATCAGTCGCCTAGAACTTAGAACTAATTAAACCTAACTAACCTAAGGACATCACACACATCCATGCCCGAGGCAGGATTCGAACCTACGACCGTAGCGGTCACGCGGTTCCAGACTGAAGCGCCTTTAACCGCACGGCCACACCGGCCGGCAAAATGAAGCGTCACATGAACTAACACTAACCTACACCAGCCCTCGCACATCTGACCAACTACGGGACCTAATGTTGGATACGTGGTAGACTATTGCGTACGTTGAGACATATTTCCAGAGGCTGGCTGCCTCCATGACTCACTGGATAACACAGATAATTCATGCCAGTGGCGGGTGGATAGCCTCATCCCTTATGTGAAACTTACTGATAAGGCAAAACATTATGATCACTGCCACCCGCGACAGTGGGTGCCGCTTGGTTGTGTTGCGGGCACATGACGTGGTATATAAAGTATGTAAGCGGAACAGACACGGACGGCGCATCACACTAGCGAAGATATGGGTTGCAAATGGGCAAATCCATTGAGATAAGCGGCTTTGACAAAGGCAGATTATTACTACGCACAGCCTGTGACCAAGTATCTCGAAGGACACTGAAACTACCGCTAGGCGCTAAATGGTTGGACGTCTACGACTCTTCACAGAACCTTGGATTCGGAGACTTGTCTGCTCTTTATATAGATGGTGATCTGTGGTATGTCTGCCAAAAGAGCACATTGCTGGTGCATGCACATGTGTTTCAGAGCATAACGTTCATTGTACACTGTTGAAAATGTAGCTTCGCACCAGATCATCCACAACGTGTTCAAGACCCAACGACGCAGTCAATTATGACTGCAGTGGGCACAGGACCATAGGGATTCGACCGTTGATCAATGGAAGCGTGTCGGCTCTTGGAGTGTATCACATTTCTGCTACACTAAGTTGACTGTAGTCTCCATAAACGCCGTCTCATCGAAATGAATGGCGGCCTGAGACGAGCAGCGCGCCACGGACATAGGCTGGCGGGAGCAGTATCATGTTACGGGAGACATCCTCCTGCGCTCGCATCGGACCTGTGGTAGTAGTCGAAGACACGCTGACGGCTCCGAACCACCTGCATCTCGTCTACATCTACATCCATACTCCGCAAGGCACCGGACGGTGTGTGGCGGAGGGTACCTTGAGTACCTCTATCGGTTCTCCCTTCTATTCCAGTCTCGTATTGTTCGTGGAAAGAAGGATTGTCGGTATGCCTCTGTGTGGGCTCTAATCTCTCTGATTTTATCCTCATGGTGTCTTCGCGAGATATACGTAGGAGGGAGCAATATACTGCTTGACTCTTCGGTGAAGGTATGTTCTCGAAACTTCAACAAAAGCCCGTGCCGAGCTACTGAGCGTCTCCCCTGCAGAGTCTTCCACTGGAGTTTATCTATCATCTCCGTAACACTTTCGCGATTACTAAATGATCCTGTAACGAAGCGCGCTGCTCTCCGTTGGATCTTCTCTATATCTTCTATCAACCCTATCTGGTACGGATCCCTCACTGCTGAGCAGTATTCAAGCAGTGGGCGAACAAGCGTACTGTAACCTACTTCCTTTGTTTTCGGATTGCATTTCCTTAGGATTCTTCCAATGAATCTCAGTCTGGCATCTGCTTTACCGACGATCAACGTTATATGATCATTCCATTTTAAATCACTCCTAATGCGTACTCCCAGATAATTTATGGTATTAACTGCTTCCAGTTGCTGACCTGCTATTTTGTAACTAAATGATAAAGGATCTATCTTTCTGTGTATTCGCAGCACATTACACTTGTCTACATTGAGATTCAATTGCCATTCCCTGCACCATGCGTCAATTCGCTGCAGATCCTCCTGCATTTCAGTACAATTTTCCATTGTTACAACCTCTCGATACACCACAGCATCATCTGCAAAAAGCCTCAGTGAACTTCCGATGTCATCCACCAGGTCATTTATGTATATTGTGAATAGCAACGGTCCTATGACACTCCCCTGCGGCACACCTGAAATCACTCTTACTTCGGAAGACTTCTCTCCATTGAGAATGACATGCTGCGTCCTGTTATCTAGGAACTCCTCAATCCAATCACGCAATTGGTCTGATAGTCCATATGCTCTTACTTTGTTCATTAAACGACTGTGGGGAACAGTATCGAAAGCCTTGCGGAAGTCAAGAAACACGGCATCTACCTGTGAACCCGTGTCTATGGTCCTATGAGTCTCGTGGACGAATAGCGCGAGCCGAGTCTCACATGACCGTCTTTTTCGAAACCCATGCTGATTCCTACAGAGTAGATTTCTAGTCTCCAGAAAAGTCATTATACTCGAACATAATACGTGTTCCAAAATTCTACAACTGATCGACGTTAGAGATATAGGTCTATAGTTCTGCACATCTGTTCGACGTCCCTTCTTGAAAACGGGGATGACCTGTGCCCTTTTCCAATCGTTTGGAACGCTACGCTCTTCTAGAGACCTACGGTACACCGCTGCAAGAAGGGGGGCAAGTTCCTTCGCGTACTCTGTGTAAAATCGAACTGGTATCCCATCAGGTCCAGAGGCCTTTCCTCTTTTGAGCGATTTTAATTGTTTCTCTATCCCTCTGTCGTCTATTTCGATATCTACCATTTTGTCATCTGTGCGACAATCTAGAGAAGGAACTACAGTGCAGTCTTCCTCTGTGAAACAGCTTTGGAAAAAGACATTTAGTATTTCGGCCTTTAGTCTGTCATCCTCTGTTTCAGTGCCATTTTGGTCACAGAGTGTCAAGAGTGTCAAGCTTGATGTCTTCTCCGAAGGCGATGTTATCTTACAACACTATAATTGTCGGTGTCTCGGAGCCAGAACCGTGCTACGATGGTTTGAGGCGCGTTCTAGTGAACTCACTTTGATGTCTCGGTGACCAAATCCACCTGATGTAAATCCTATTGAACCAATCTGAGTGACTATAGGGCGCCATCGCCGCGTACGCACATACCTCCACAAACCTACTAACAAACTGTCGGCTCCCTGATACGAAGAACCAGTGATGCATTTCGTTCCAAAGACAAGCTGTTAAGTTGGTGGTCATAATGTTTCGGCTCATTAGTGACTGTTTGTTAGTTACAAATTTACGTGAAATCATTGTACTTTAAGTTACATTTATTGAATTCGGGATACTTAACAATAAATAAACGTAAATTTGAAAAAAAGCGCGAAAGGTGAATCTGAATCGAAATAGGCGTGGTGTCCCAACATGCGACAGAGGGAGCACATAGTATCGATCAGTATAACAACAAGTGAATCGTAAGGTAATAATAGTCTCTTTGTTACTGCTTCTCCAACATTTTCTGTGTTTTTGTGAAGAAGAAGTGCAGTCAGAGCATACAAAAGCTCATTTTCAACTTAACGTTCTTGGGAAGACTAAGGACAGCGAGCGCTCCATGCACAGTGTCCAATTGTCTGTTGGTATTCAGAGTCCGGGATCGGCCGCCATCGGCTCGGCCGCACTTTTAAGACACGCGCACCGCCAGTCACGCCGTCGTGTTTCCTATAGCCGCCACCGCGGCATGAGGGCGCTGCCACGAACACCTACACCGCTGCCAATGATATGTAAGCACCCGCTCTCCGGAGCTCCAGCCGTGGGCCTAGTTAAATTCAGACATCTATGCACGCAGCCGCCTTTTGTGTGATTGCCATGTCATAATACCAGAAGACTTCCATGGCGGTCAGGGCTCGTCATCTACGGAATAGTCATAGTATTGAAGACTGACTGTATCGTAAACCCTTGTGTCTCTATATATTTCAACATTCAAATCCGCTTTTAGCAACTGACACTGCAGATACAGCAAAAAAATTATGGATTACTTTTACTATTTTATATTAGACTGGTCAGCCAGAATATTATGACCACCTACCTCATACCGGTAGATATTGAGGTACAACAAATAAAAACACCTTAGGTTGAAATGTGATTTTTTAGTATTTGTTATTGCTCTCGCGCTAGCGACACTCAGGGACAGTATTAATTATTTCTCTAGCTCCACTTCGACAACTACTGAAACGTCCCATTAGAAAAATTGTACATGACTGCGCTTAAACTGACACACAATATTTTTAGCGCAACGCAATCTGACTTTCAAAAATCCCTACAAAAGAATGGCCCTGACTAACATTAACCTACACCTTTCACAAATCACTTACCTCACAAAAATCTTCGATACTCAAGCTACTGCAATACAGCGAGCACCACTATTGCCAGCTAAATAAAAGATTCAAACTACTGAAGGCACTAACTACTGATAGGCATAGTTAGCAAATGAAAGATTTTGATAGAGATCAAACAATGTATTTACCTTAATAGTCATCAAAAGTCATAATACATATAGCAGTTCATGACATCCAGTCTTACAAATTTCAAAACTCCGCCATTTCTCTCCCCACATCCACCACTGCTGGCGGCTCACCTCCAACTGCGCAACGCTATGCGCTGTTCACATCCAGCTACCCAACACTACAATGGCCAACAACAATGCCAACCAGCCACAGACTGCACGCTGCACAGCCAGTGATTTTCATACAGAGCGCTACGTGGCGTAACCAATATAAAAACCTAAACAGCCTACTTACATAGCCCCCATGCTCCCCACAAAAAATTTCACAAATTGTTTTGGGCAGTGGCCAATACAGATTTGAAAAAATTTTTCATAATTACAATAACAAAGAAATCAAATGCACACACTTATTGATACAATGTTGGTCAAAAGCTGTAATTTTCTCACAGTCCATAAAGACAGTCCTGATCATTCATCACAGTAAAATAGCAGTGTTTTTCTCAAAGTCTGAGCAATAAAAGAAAATGCACACGGAAGTAGTGGATTTCCGTGCAGTCTTGAAGAAGTGGTGTTGTCCTTCCAACCGATAGACAGTGCTGACTCTTGACATGCAGACAGGTAATGGGCCACAACAGAGGAAACCCACAGCAGAGTCATTCGACGTTTTGAAGAATATTGGTAGGTAGGTCATCACAGAGTAGACCCATTGTAGTCCTGGTAGAGATTACGGTATTGGTGGGCCACCAGAGGTGCAGACCCACTGTAGTCCTGGTAGAGATTGTGGTATTGGTGGGCCACCAGAGGTGCAGACCCACTGCAGTCCTTGTAGAAATAATGGTACTGGTGAGTCAGCAAAGGTGTAGACCCACTGTAGTCCTTGTAGAGATGGCCAGCAGCCATCTGTTGTGACTGTGCACAATCACCATCAAAGAGTCTTTTGGAGAATATAGCAAGTCCATAACCACCACTTGTGCACTCACAAAGTTTTTGGAATTGTCCTTAGAACCAGCAATGCTGTTATCCAGTCCCTTGCTGAATTATTGACACACGTGCAAATACTAACAGTCCCTACTTCTCACATATTGTCCATATACTATGACCAACAGAAACTTGTGCAGTGAGATGGAACTTACAAGTTAATAATATGATGAACTAGTGTCAATTACAATTTTATAACATAAGAATACAATTACAAAGGTACAAAATACATCATTAAAGAACATAACAACACAGATAACATTTGTAGTACAGGCTTTACAAAAGAATCGAAATAACATATACATCAGTGTTACAGGAATTATGACATGAGTACATACATAAAAGATCAGAATAACTTTCGAAACATCAACTTCACACATGAGCATTAAAACAGAACAGAATAAATAATGTCTAAACATCTTTACAAAGAAAATAACATATTATCAGAAAAATTCTACAACATAACAACATCAGCTAAACACATAAAGACAGGAAAAACGCAAATACACAAGGGTACACAAACACATAGAGCGATAAGACAAAAGGAAAGGACAGGGTTTGTTTTACTGCAGTATTTTGCATGGAGATCTCCCTTCGTTCATCATTATTCTCAAAAAGTCCTATCTAAGCCTGCTTTCTGTATTCTGTTCACATCCTCTTTCAAAAATAGTTTTCCTCCACTGCACACCACTTTTTTTGGCCAAACCATTTTCTTATAGCTTCTCAATGCATTTCTTCCAATTCATCATAGTTAGTTTCTTATATAGTCTACCCCCTCTTAAGCTAACTTACATCTACTGAGCTCAGATATATATACCAAGGGATGAGGCAATGCAGCAGCACATAACAAATTAACACAAACAGCAATGACAAAAAAATGGAAATTGGCAAAGCAAGCAGCAGTAAATATGGTAACTTATATCTAAACATGACAAACCCACAAGCAAAAAAATACTACAGTAAAGATGGCCATGTGTAATACCTATGTCAGATCTTTACACTAGAGTGACGCATCACAAAAACTTACTCTGCAAGAAAGTTACCAAGTCATTAAAAAAATTATTTATGCAATTCCTGTGAAGGGAAATGTCGATTTGTGCTCTCTTTACAAAGAAAGTATATCATAAACGTATTCTTTACTGGGACTGTAGACAGAAAATAGTGATATTAGTACATCTATTAAATTTTATAATAACCAATGCTGCAGTGCAGCTAGAAACTAGATATTAAAGAAAATGAGCAAATATGTACAAAGGAAGGCATGAAACATCATTCATTAGCCATATGGCATTTCATAAGGTAGTAAAAAAATCTCTCAACTAGAAAGACAGTAGTCATAATCAGGTGTATAGACATAAAAATATTTCTCGTCATTTCATTAGGCATTTTAGTAAATATAATAAATTAAGAGCTCCACAGTGTAATCATATGATTTCAAGTTTGAGCATGTCGTATTTGTGATGCTTTCTACAAAGAAATGTCAATAGCGAGGATAATGGCCCCTTTTTTTCACCTGTGCCTCTGAAAGGCACACACTAATGACTTTTTTCCAGGCGACTGTCATGCAGCTGGGTGCCCACGACTCATTACGTGAAGGTGGTCACTTAACTTTCTTAATGAAATATTTACGACACCAGTTTGCATAACAGTGACAGTCTCATATAAAAAATTTCACAGGTCGAGAATTTGCGTTGTAAATGTGTAGAAACAAAATCCTATGAATATAACAGAGTTCAAAAAGTTTTCGTCGGCACTGTGATACATTCGCGCATTTACACACATTTCATAACTCTTAAAGTACGATTCTTGGTTTCCAACATACTTTTCCACAAATCAGAGTCCCTAACCACTACTCATTATTCATATACGTATTCATCGACACTTCTTCAATATTTCAACATAATAAATACGTAGAATAATCAAATTCCTCATATACAGTAGCATCATCTTATTGATCATAAACATACCTCAACAGCATAATACACATCATCGTCGTAAAAATAACATCATAACACTTCAGTGAAATCTCAAAATCATCGTAGCTTCCTCCAATAATATCAAAACCTAAAGAAAATTCTCTGCTCATTTCAATAGTGCCATCTACCTCAAACGTACTTTAAAAATCATTATTTCTCTAGCTCCACTTCGACAACTACTGAAACGTCCCATTAGAAAAATTGTACCTGACTGTGCTTAAACTGACACACAATATTTTTAGCGCAACGCAATCTGACTTTCAAAAATCCCTACAAAAGAATGGCCCTAACATTAACCTATACCTTTCACAAATCACTTACCTCACAAAAATCTTCGATACTCAAGCTACTGCAATACAGCGAGCGCCACTATTGCCAGCTAAATAAAAGATTCAAACTACTGAAGGCACTAACTACTGATAGGCATAGTCAGCAAATGAAAGATTTTGATAGAGAACAAACAATGTATTTACCTTAATACACTCCTGGAAATTGAAATAAGAACACCATGAATTCATTGTCCCAGGAAGGGGAAACTTTATTGTCACATTCCTGGGGTCAGATACATCACATGATCACACTGACAGAACCACAGGCACATAGACACAGGCAACAGAGCATGCACAATGTCGGCACTAGTACAGTGTATATCCACCTTTCGCAGCAATGCAGGCTGCTATTCTCCCATGGAGACGATCGTAGAGATGCTGGATGTAGTCCTGTGGAACGGCTTGCCATGCCATTTCCACCTGGCACCTCAGTTGGACCAGCGTTCGTGCTGGACGTGCAGACCGCGTGAGACGACGCTTCATCCAGTCCCAAACATGCTCAATGGGGGACAGATCCGGAGATCTTGCTGGCCAGGGTAGTTGACTTACACCTTCTAGAGCACGTTGGGTGGCACGGGATACATGCGGACGTGCATTGTCCTGTTGGAACAGCAAGTTCCCTTGCCGGTCTAGGAATGGTAGAACGATGGGTTCGATGACGGTTTGGATGTACCGTGCACTATTCAGTGTCCCCTCGACGATCACCAGTAGTGTACGGCCAGTGTAGGAGATCGCTCCCCACACCATGATGCCGGGTGTTGGCCCTGTGTGCCTCGGTCGTATGCAGTCCTGATTGTGGCGCTCACCTGCACGGCGCCAAAAACGCATACGACCATCATTGGCACCAAGGCAGAAGCGACTCTCATCGCTGAAGACGACACGTCTCCATTCGTCCCTCCATTCACGCCTGTCGCGACACCACTGGAGGCGGGCTGCACGATGTTGGGGCGTGAGCGGAAGACGGCCTAACGGTGTGCAGGACCGTAGCCCAGCTTCATGGAGACGGTTGCGAATGGTCCTCGCCGATACCCCAGGAGCAACAGAGTCCCTAATTTGCTGGGAAGTGGCGGTGCGGTCCCCTACGGCACTGCGTAGGATCCAACGGTCTTGGCGTGCATCCGTGCGTCGCTGCGGTCCGGTCCCAGGTCGACGGGCACGTGCACCTTCCGCCGACCACTGGCGACAACATCGATGTACTGTGGAGACCTCACCCCCCACGTGTTGAGCAATTCGGCGGTACGTCCACCCGGCCTCCCGCATGCCCACTATACGCCCTCGCTCAAAGTCCGTCAACTGCACATACGGTTCACGTCCACGCGGTCGCGGCATGCTACCAGTGTTAAAGACTGCGATGGAGCTCCGTATGCCACGGCAAACTGGCTGACACTGACGGCGGCGGTGCACAAATGCTGCGCAGCTAGCGCCATTCGACGGCCAACACCGCGGTTCCTGGTGTGTCCGCTGTGCCGTGCGTGTGATCATTGCTTGTACAGCCCTCTCGCAGTGTCCGGAGCAAGTATGGTGGGTCTGACACACCGGTGTCAATGTGTTCTTTTTTCCATTTCCAGGAGTGTAGTCATCAAAAGTCATAATATATATAGCAGTTCATGACATCCAGTCTTACAAATTTCAAAACTCCGCCATTTCTCTCCCCACATCCACCACTGCTGGCGGCTCACTTCCAACTGCGCAACGCTATGCGCTGTTCACATCCAACTGCCCAACCCTACAATGGCCAACAACAATGCAAACCAGTCACAGACTGCACGCTGCACAGCCAGTGATTTTCATACAGAGCTACGTGGCGTTACCAATATAAAAACCTAAACAGCTTACTTACACTACTGCTCCCTGCCCTTCTGAAAGAAGCGGACAGAGTATCCGGCGCCCCCCCCCCCCCCCCGCCATGTAGGGCTTATAATTGCTACGTAACCTAATCAATAGCTGTATTAATTTGCGACACGGCACAACAATGACTTCGCAACAGCTACAGACGCGAGGTTCGCTATTACATCGCTGGGGTTGACAGCGGCCAGACCCGCAACATGGGCGGGCCGAAGTCGACCGACTTCTGCCGATGCAGAACTAGGGAGCCTCGGTCACCTCTCTGTGAACAGACAATAGCTAATATAAACATGCAAGTCAGTGGAAGAAGAGGTAAACCTCTCTAGCGTGCAGCAACTGAACGCTATTGCAGCGTTTAAGCTGTGAGCAGTTTGGATCCTGTGCACGTAGGTCGTTGTCGACTGTCGTTTAAAGAGCATGAAGATATTATGTGTACCATAGTATTCGTTGAAAGTTGAAGTCAATTTGTAGCCTTTGGGTGTTGGTGGATCTTATTGTAGCAGATTAGCAGAGAAGCTCCGGCTAACATCGTTCCCTAGCAAATCACTCGCCTGCAGATCTTCTTCTGCGCCCTAAAACACTAATCATCATCAGTGTAGATCTTCTGTCCCAGCCGTCAGACTTCGTTCCTGACAGCAGTTGTTTCATCGCCTAGTGACGAACTGTTTTACAAAATAAGCAGTAGGAAAGCTATAGACAATGAAAATGAGGATAATCTGGAGAACCATGTATTCAAAAATGAACACATACGTGTCACAAGTTTCCACAAATTATCAATCACAGAATGTAACCGCTGGCGAGCAAGCGACTTGCTGTAGGTTAAGTTTAAAGCACACAAGTTCACACAACAAAGCCGTCTTCCGAATAAAGACCAGTCCCCAGAAATAGCACAGAAATGATATGACGGGTATCCCTATCACAGAAGAAACTAACCATGGGTCACGCTGACGATAACAGTAACATGGGTCGGTCAAAGCAGCTTACCACGCAACATGTCGATCCGCAGCGCCAGTACCTTGCTTCCCAAACGGAGTGGTAGTACAGTCGCAACGTGCTCACAAGGGAACCTCCCCATCGCACCCCCTTCAGATTTAGTTATAAGTTGGCACAGTGGACAGGCCTTGAAAAACTGAACACAGATAAATCGAGAAAACAGGAAGAAGTTGTGTGGAACTACGAAAAAATAAGCAAAATATACAAACTGAGTAGTCCATGTGCAACATAGGCGACATCAAGGATAATGAGAGGTTAGGAGCGCCGTGGTCCCGTGGTTAGCGTGAGCAGCTACGACACGAGAGATCCTTGGTTCAAGTCTTCCCTCGATTGAAAATTTTACTTTATTTATTTTCGCAAAGTTATGATCTGTCCGTTCGGTGACTGACGTCTCTGTTCACTGTAATAAGTTTAATGTCTGTGCTTTGCGACCGCACCGCAAAAGCGTGCGACTGTGCGATTAGTAGACGAAAGGACGTGCCTCTCATATGGGAATGGAAAACATTTGATCGCAAGGTCATATGTCAACCGATTCCTCCACAGGATAGCACGTCTGGTACATTCTATACGACACTGGTGACGGCATGTGCGTCACATGACAGGAATATGTTGTCGTCCCACCTAACTTGTACACTTGGCGAATGGGTAAAAAGATTCTTCTACCTTGTCCGATTTAGGTTTTCTTGTGGATGTGATAATCACTACCAAGAAGTGATGAAAACATAAAGAGTTTCGGGAGGACGACGGTTCAATCCCGCGTCCGGTCATCCTGATTTAGATTTTCCGTGATTTCCCTAAATCGCCCCAGGCAAATGCTGGGATGGTTCCTTTGAAAGGGCACGGCCGACTTCCTTCCCCATCCTTCCCTAATCCGATGAGACCGATGACCTTGCTGTTTGGTCTCTTCCCCCAAAACAATCCAAATCTATAAAGAGTTTGTCACATAAACTGAAGAATTGGCATTGAAACAGAGGATGACACGCGTAAAGCTGAAATACTAAACACCTTTTTCCAAAGCTGTTTCACAGAGGAAGACCGCACTGCAGTTCCTTCTCTAAATCCTCGCACAAACGAAAAAATGGCTGACATCGAAATAAGTGTCCAAGGAATAGAAAAGCAACTGGAATCACTCAATAGAGGAAAGTCCACTGGACCTGACGGGATACCAATTCGATTCTACACAGAGTACGCGAAAGAACTTGCCCCCCTTCTAACAGCCGTGTACCGCAAGTCTCTAGAGGAACGGAGGGTTCCAAATGATTGGAAAAGAGCACAGATAGTCCCAGTCTTCAAGAAGGGTCGTCGAGCAGATGCGCAAAACTATAGACCTATATCTCTTACGTCGATCTCTTGTAGAATTTTAGAACATGTTTTTTGCTCGCGTATCATGTCATTTCTGGAAACCCAGAATCTACTATGTAGGAATCAACATGGATTCCGGAAACAGCGATCGTGTGAGACCCAACTCGCCTTATTTGTTCATGAGACCCAGAAAATATTAGATACAGGCTCCCAGGTAGATGCTATTTTTCTTGACTTCCGGAAGGCGTTCGATACAGTTCCGCACTGTCGCCTGATAAACAAAGTAAGAGCCTACGGAATATCAGACCAGCTGTGTGGCTGGATTGAAGAGTTTTTAGCAAACAGAACACAGCATGTTGTTATCAATGGAGAGACATCTACAGACGTTAAAGTAACCTCTGGCGTGCCACAGGGGAGTGTTATGGGACCATTGCTTTTCACAATATATATAAATGACTTAGTAGATAGTGTCGGAAGTTCCATGCGGCTTTTCGCGGATGATGCTGTAGTATACAGAGAAGTTGCTGCATTAGAAAATTGTAGTGAAATACAGGAAGATCTGCAGCGGATAGGCACTTGGTGCAGGGAGTGGCAACTGACCCTTAACATAGACAAATGTAATGTATTGCGAATACATAGAAAGAAGGATCCTTTATTGTGTGATTATATGATAGCGGAACAAACACTGGTAGCAGTTACTTCTGTAAAATATCTGGGAGTATGCGTACGGAACGATTTGAAGTGGAATGATCATATAAAACTAATTGTTGGTAAGGCGGGTACCAGGTTGAGATTCATTGGGAGAGTGCTTAGAAAATGTAGTCCATCAACAAAGGAGGTGGCTTACAAAACACTCGTTCGACCTATACTTGAGTATTGCTCATCAGTGTGGGATCCGTACCAGGTCGGGTTGACGGAGGAGATAGAGAAGATCCAAAGAAGAGCGGCGCGTTTCGTCACTGGGTTATTTGGTAACCGTGATAGCGTTACGGAGATGTTTAATAAACTCAAGTGGCAGACTCTGCAAGAGAGGCGCTCTGCATCGCGGTGTAGCTTGCTCGCCAGGTTTCGAGAGGGTGCGTTTCTGGATGAGGTATCGAATATATTGCTTCCCCCTACTTATACTTCCCGAGGAGATCACGAATGTAAAATTAGAGAGATTAGAGCGCGCACGGAGGCTTTCAGACAGTCGTTCTTCCCGCGAACCATACGCGACTGGAACAGGAAAGGGAGGTAATGACAGTGGCACGTAAAGTGCCCTCCGCCACACACCGTTGGGTGGCTTGCGGAGTATCAATGTAGATGTAGATGTAGAATTAAACTATTCACTCGAGGGAAGATTTGAACCAAGGACCTCTCATTCCACAGCTGCTCACGCTAACCACGGGACCGCGGCGCTCCTTGGCTCAGACTCTCCTTGATGTTGCCTATCTTTGACATGGACTACTCAATTAGTATATTTTGCTTATTTTTTCAAAATTGCACACAACTTCTTCCTGTTTTCTCGCTTGATATGTGTTCAGTTTTTCAAGGCCTATCCACTGTGCCAACTTATAACTAAATCTGAGGGGGTGCGATGGGGAGGTTCCCTTGTCAGTAACTCTAAACATCACGAGTGGTTCGCGGTGACCAACTTAAGCTGTTCCTAAGGTAATGGAAGCAGCAGCCACTAAATGGCGGTAACTGCCGTACACTCAACCTCGAGATGTCGACACCTCTAGAGACGGCAGTTTTTTGAGATTATCGTTATGACAATATTGCCATTTAATACTGAACCACCATAAAAGCGGGATGTGGCAACGGTGACACTGGCGTGAAGTTGCAATAACACCCCACTCATACTAAACCTCCAGAAATGTCTCTGTTTATCAAGTGAATCAGTGTATAGTGGTACACGGGACGTATAGTATAACTGGCCACGCTTTCTCACTCGAGTTAACCCAGACCGTCCTTGAACTCACATGGTGAGCCGCCGCGTAGGAATTCTTCCTACCTGTTATGTGTAGATGCTCTCTAGTTTCATGTCCCCTTGCAGAACCGTAACAGCGCCGTCGGCTTCTGAAAGTGCAATACTACTGTCTGTGTTTTACGTAATGAAGCGGGAGAAAGTTTGTTGTGCAAATAATTTTTGCAAAGGATGCCATTATGTTTATTTAAGAAACACCGTAAAATGAAGTTGTTCACGCTAATTATAAGCCAACTATCAACGGTACAAGAGCGTGGTCTACCGCATGACTAGATCGATAGGCTCCTATAGACGACTGACGACTGCGCCGCCAGTCTGTAACTTGAGCATACAATCGCTATAGTTCGTATAAGATCGTACATCTTCTGTTATGCCAAAGTTATTCATTTATTTATTAATATCAACGTCTCCTAGCATTCTAAAATTATTGAAAGATAGTATTTATGACCCATATACTCCTCCTAATGTCTGAGTGGCAAAAGGCAACTTTTGTTAGCCAATATTTATTAATAACAATTACTTGATTCGCGCCAGAATAAATGTACCTTCCTTACGTATATCTTTTCTGAGGTCACGGGGGATTTTTGCATCGGCACTTCATCCCATTGGCCCTAAAAGCGCCAAATGGACAACCGTCTCTGCTAACCAGCGTGGTAACCAACCTTTCGCTCCTTGCTCCGTGTGTACTGCAGTGCTGATACATTCGTGTCACGTATGTGAAACAGCAAAACCGCAAATAAACTAAAACGAGCTCTTATTAGCAGTCCGCAGCTCGTGGTCGCGCGGTAGCGTTCTCGCTTCCCACGCCCGGGTTCCCGGGTTCGATTCCCGGCGCGGTCAGGGATTTTCTCTGCCTCGTGATGACTGGGTCTTGTGTGATGTCGTTAGGTTAGGTTTAAGTAGTTCTAAGTTCTAGGGGACTGATGACCATAGATGTTAAGTCCCATAGTGCTCAGATCCATTTGAACCATTTGTTATTTGCAAATAAGGGATACCTTACAAAGATGTAGGTCTACTACCAAATGCTTGGTCATGCAAACGAGTGGCACTTCAGTGCATCCACACAATGTAAATAGGAATATCTCTTAAAACTTTCTAAACAGGAGTGTACTATTGCAACTGAATGAACGTGATGCAACTATGAATTCAGGTTACAGTGTTACTCTTTCATTCTGATCTAGAGTAGGTTTAGCTACCCTAGATTCGAATACGAACATATTTGTGCAAATAACTTTTGGTATGTATGATATCAGTTACTCTAAACTGCATCTGACTATTTGCAAATGAATATAAAGAATGGTTATCAATAATAATCAAAATGGCTTTGTCATCAAATAAACAGACACAATGGCTGTTTCGTAACGAAAGCTGTGCTCTGTCAAAAAACAAATCTACTGAATTTATGTGATAATTTCGTTAGTAAATACTGTTTCTGATTTTCTCAAAAGATTCATTGATGCCCTACGACTCTTTCTTACCTAATAACGGATATCTCAGTGCCACTCTGTCTCCACACTGCAAGGATGTGAAGCGCTGAACTGCATGAAAGAGAAAACAATCACTACGTGGAAAATTGCCTTATCTTGTTTATTTTATTAAGCTGCTTTCGTAAATTGAACTTTCGTTCTCTTTCTGAAAATACGGTACACTGAACATGCAGCAGCGCAGTACATGACAGTGCAGGTTATATCAAATCTACCTTTCATCTAGTAGTGGCGATAAGCTTCATGAAATGTTTAAAAATGTACAGATAGTATTTTGGAATTACATTGACGGAAAAAAAACGCAACAGCAAGAAATAGTTACGGTAGAGTAATGAAACATCGAGGATACATGTGTAAGTGATCAACATTGTAAGATCAGACGTTAAAGTAAACACGAGATAAGCGATTGCAAAGTAGAAGTGCTGGTACATTAGTAACAGGTGTAACCGCCAGAATGTTGAATTCAAACATGCAAACGTGCATGCATACTGTTGTATAGGTGCCGGATGTCAGTTTATGGGATGGAGTTCCTTGCCTGTTGCACTTCATCGGTCAATATAGAAACGGTTAATGCTGTTTGAGGATGACGCTGGAGTTGTCCGATGATGTCCCATATGTGCTCGATAGGCGACAGATCCGGTGATCGAGCAGGCAGAGGCAACATATCACACTCCTTAGACCACGTTGGTTTACGACAGTGGTGTGTAAGCGAGCGTTATCTTGTTGGAAAACATCCCCTGGAATGATCGTCATGAATGGCAGCACAACAGATCAAATCACCGGATTAACGTACAAATTGGAGTCAATTTGGGCGGGACAACCACGAGAGTCTTCCATTATCATACGAAATCGTACACCATTAAACAACTCCAGGTGTAGGTCCAATGTGTCTAGCATGCATGTGGTGTCACCGCCAGACACCACACTTGCTAGGTGGTAGCCTTTAAATCGGCCGTGGTCCGTTAGTATACGTCGGACCCGCGTGCCGCCACTGTCAGTGATTGCAGACCGAGCGCCACCACACGGCAGGTCAAGAGAGACGTCCTAGCACTCGCCCCAGTTGTACAGCCGACTTTGTTAGGAAAGGTTCACTGACAAATACGCTCTCATTTGCCGAGACGATAGTTAGCATAGCCTTCAGCTACGTCATTTGCTACGACCTAGCAAGGCGCCATTACCAGTTTATATTGAGATTGTTGTTAATGTATCAACAGGAGCGATGTTCTCCAATTATGGATTAAAGTTAAGTATTCCAGCGGCAACGTACCTTCTTGGCTATATTAATTACATTGTCCTGTTCCAGACCTCACGCCAGTTTGCGTGAGCTTAAACGCGTGCATTTCGGCCTCCTCTAGCTTGGCTCTTCTGCCAACACTTCAATGCAGATAGGTTGGCTACTGGCCGTCAACTGGTCTAATCAAGACCCAAACACCCCTGGTCACCGAGGCGGAAACAGCTTTTAACAGAAAACACAGACGATCTCTATCCTGCGCCTAAATAAGTGATCGCATGACACTACTAAAGTCGCAAATGGTAGTTTGAGGTCAGTGAAACGCATGCCACAGGGCTTCTGGTTCGGAGCTGTCCTTGAATTTCTGTCTGTAACAACTCGTTGCGTCAGTGTGTTGCCAAATGGTGCTCCAATTGCTGTTGCAGGTGCAGTACGATGAGCCAGAGCCATACACCGAACATGTCTCATCGCTTGGTAGTCCCACGTGGCCGTCCGGAGGCCGGTCTTCTGGTGAACGTACATTCTCGCGACCACCGCTGACAGCAGTCGTGTACAGTGGCTACGTTCCTGCCGAGTCATTCTGCACTATAGCAGAAGGAACGCCCAGCTTCTCTTGTAACGACCTCGTTCAAACTCAATGGGTTGTTGTTAATGCCATATTTTCGCTCTCTAGGAATTCTTGACTAACATCATCTCACCACGTGTAGTCTCAAAGGTAACTAACGAACGCGACCGTTACAGCGTGTATTTAAAGCCAACCTGATTTGCATCCTCATAATGACGCTACTTGCACCACACTTATCAGATTGGCACGAAACTGGAACAGAAATCACCTTTCAGATGTAGGACTACGCCTACCAACTTTCGTTTATATAAAACAACTCCTTCCTGGTGTTGCTATTTATATCCACTCGTTTTTATAACACAGAAAAGACTCGAACTCACATGAACAATAAGCTTTTCCGAATAATGTTAGCCAGCATAAAATTTACTTTCACACAGGCAGATCCTCCACCATCTCGTTGCAGTGGTATGTGGTACGCCATACCGTCTGCCAGCTTCTCTGATGGAACATCCTCCTTCTTCAATGAGAGCGACGATTCTAATCTCGAATAGACCTCTCCCAGTGAGCCATTACGGCAGACAGCCTGATGTGTATTTCTGCTTGCCGCTCTTATACTGATGCCAGGAGAGGGTAAACATATCTACGTCAAACGGAGCGGCAGAGGCATGCGGCGCAGCCGTGCTGGCTCGTCCCGGGCTGTTGGCCCACCAACGCCACCGCCAGCTCGCTCACTTCCGTCTCGCCTCGGCCAGCCTGGCTGGCCCGTAGCTCGCGAGCCGCGGCTAGTACAGACCCGGGCCACAAGGCCACGATCACCCCTTGAAGGATCAAAAGTTACACCTAACCTACCCAAGTCCGTAGGATAAACTAACGCAGCTACAGCTATTATGCTATAACATATGCAGGCACACCTACAGTTGACGATTCATTCAAATATTTGACGAATAAAACGTTCAAAAATACATTCATTTTAAACATAGGTACCACAAAATATTTCACCTAGCTAGCAATAGCTTGACGCAGGAAACTATTACTTCTTGCAAGCGCTCTGCATCAGATGTAGCCTTACGAAAACGTGTATTCAACCATGACAACTAAGCGGAATGTAAAAGTAACCAGGTTTGGCGGCAGCTTCTCCAAATAATGGTATATACGTAGTATATAATACAAGTTTTGTGCACTTATAACATGTACTCAGTGTCTCTGAAACAATACGTGCTGCACAACGGAAATTACTTTCTGCCGAGGCACTTCATTTACATCTCAATGATACACGACTACTAGAGAACATTGCTCTTTACGGCAGTCAATCCACTTGTAAATTAACACCATGATATCGCAGATATTAGGCAACACGTTACTAGGGATGAGAAAGGCCTTAAGATTTGCAACTAAACATGCTACTCCTAGCTACTACTGAATAAGAATTTGATTTTTAACGTGTCTTCGTAACCATGTGTGCGGCGTTCGACTCTCAGTCAGCATAGACTTTTTCGTCGCCTTATTTCTAGTTAAACGCGCGCACATCTCGCTGATGTTGGACCAACATTGGACATTTCTCGTCTGTTCCTGGATAGACGACGGCGGCGGTAGGCGCCGGATTCGAATCCCGGTCAGGCAATACAGCTTCAGTCGTCATTTAAGGTGACAAACTGTGATACCTACATTCTGATTTTACGTATTTATTCAACAATCGATTAGGTGCTGGGTTCGCATCCTTGTCACCAAGATAACATGATGGCATTTCAATTTTAAACATGTGCATCCCTTGTTCCTTGACAATGCAACAATATAGAACGTCTTTCGAGGTTAATTACCAAGAAGGTAATTGTCATGTCAGGGTTCCTGTTTTCGTACCAACAATATCGTCATTTACGTTGAAGTTGAGAATTGATAACTGATACTGGTGCAAACGTCAATATCTGACGTCTCTTTCTGCCTAGTAATCGAGTCTCGATAAGGCACAAAACTTTGCTTGGTTAACAATGGCTCTACGTTCTGGGTTTGCATCTGGATGCAGAACGAAGACGTTGGTCATGTCATTTAAAGTACAACATTTTGTTCAAGTAACTGTTGATGAGTAATGTGAACAATGATATTACTTGTGATTCGTTGTTAATGTTCGGATTTCCGTAGAGTGCTTGCCGCCGTTAATCATGTTTTCTTTTAACTGCTTAGTGTTACATAAAGTTGATGCGAAACCACTCCCCGCTGAACATTGAACGACGTTCAACATGTGTTGGGTAAACTTTTTAGACAGCAAAGAACTTGTTTCCAATTGCCACACAACTTTATAAATCCATACACTGTCTCAAATATTTAATTGTGCCTACTGATTACTGAACGATTTATATGACAAAATTAGTTGTCCCATAATGTTTGAAACGTCACTCATTATAATTAAGTTTAGTTTACAAACGGTAAGGACTGTCTGATCTCTTCTGTACTATCGTGGTGTTACTTTACATCTGGACGGACTGTCATAAAGACCGGTGTCCTCTAGTAGTCTCTAGCGGTACCCATTGTGTATCTTACAACGACTGTACTCTGGAGGGTTGCGACGATGTGCAACACAGATATGCTATGTTGGTTGCATACATTCAGGTGCAGCCTACACATTGGAATTCAGGCGTGACCCACTTTTTTTGCTGTCGAGTGTACATCTTTATAACCATTTCTCCCAATATGTACACCTTTCACTCTTACATTTTGTGTATACACTGAGGTAACAAAAATCATGGAATAGCAATGTGCACATATAAGAATGACGTTAATATCGCATACACTAGGTATGAAAGGGCAATGAATGGGCGGAGGTGTCATTTATACTAAGGTGATTTACGTGAAAGGTGTCCAGCGTGATTATGGCCACACGATGGAAATTAACAGACTCTGAATGTGGAAGGGTAAATGGAGCAAAATGTGCAGGATATTCCATTTCGTAAATCGTGAGGGAATTCAGTGATCCGGGATTCACAGTGTCAAGAGTGTGCCGAAAATACCATATTTCATGCATTACCTCTCACCATGGACACCGCAGTGGCCGACGGCCTTCACTTAACGACCATGAGCAGCAGTGTTCGCGTAGAGTTGTCAGTGCTAACAGACAAGCAACACTGCGTGAAAAAAAACACCAGAAATCAATGTGAGACGCGTGACGAATGTATCCGTTAGGAGAGGGGGGGCGGGGAATTTGGTGTTAATGGGCTATGGCAGTAGACGAGCGATGCGAATGCCTTTGCTAATTGCATGACATGGCCTGCAGCACATCTCCTGGGCTCATGATCATGTTGCTTTAAACCTAGACGATAAGAAATCCGTCGCCTGGTCAGATGAGTCCTGATTTCAGTTGGAAAGAGCTGATGGTACGTTTCGAGTGTGCACAGACATCATAAAGCCATGGACCCAAGCTGTCAACATTGTACTATGCAAGCTGGTGACGGCTCCATAATGGCGTGGGTTGAGTTTACATGAAACGGGCTGGGCCCTCTGGTCAACTAAACCGATTATTCACTTGATATGGGTATTTGCAGCCATTCATGGACGTCACGTTCCCAAACAACAATGGAATTTTTATGGACGACAACGCGCCATATCACCTAGCCATTATTGTTCGCGACTGGTTTGAAGAACGTTCTGGACAGGTTGACTGGAGGGTTGAGCAACCCAGATCGCCAGAAATGAGTTCCATAGAATATTTATCAGGCATAATCAAAAGATCAGTTCGTGCACAAATTCCTGCACCGGCAACACTTTCGCAGTTATGGACGGCTTTAGATGCAGCATGGCTTAATATTTCTATAGCGTACATCCAAGGACTTGTTAAGTCCACGCCACATCGAGTCGCTGCAAGACGCCATTCAAAAGGAGGTTCTATACTATATGACGAGTTGCCCCACGACTTTTGTCACCTCGTGTAAGATTAAACTTTGGGTACTGGTTGTTTGTTAGCTCTAGTTATGACCTGTGTGAGAAGGGGAATCATATAACATGTTTCAGAATTGACCATCTGTATGATAGCGACCTATCTAGACTGTGGGTTATTGTGTTGTGATACTGCTGCTCATGTCCATTTGGATCCCACGACAGCCATGCACCGATGGGTTCAGGAAGGTCGTCCTCAACGACCATAAATATCTCAACGATTCTACGCGACTAGTGCTTATAGAAAGGACATACTGTTCTCTCAACCATGCAGGATTGTAAAGAAACGTCACATACCGTGGGTCACGAAATGGTCTTCTTTGCAGCGAGACAAGTATCCACATGACCACTGCGACGTCATCCGTAACACTGATAGAGATGTGCCTAGCGCCAACTGCGAACACAGGAATGGTACCACACTGTCTTTTCAGACGAGACCCATTTCTACGTACAGCATCACGATGGACGTAGCCATGTTTGGAGGCTCCGAGCAGAACTAATACAGAATGCATTCATCGCTGTAAGGGCCCAGCACCTATGGTGATGGTATGAAGTGCCGTTACCAAATTTTAGCACAGTCTCGTCTAGTTCACACGGCCAGTAAGTTGGACGTCTGACCTGTCGAGGCTGGTGGCTGTTAAGGCAAGGCCGCATCTTTCCCATGCTGTTCTGATCTATGGCAAAAATAATGTTCTACTGTTGCTCTGCGCAGCACGTTCTTCAGATCTACCGCCCGTCGTGACATGTGGTCATAGACTGGCGAGAGACTTGCACACCACCACTTGCCAGCCACTATGGTTGATGAATTCTAGCACTAGCATCGGTTGCCGTACCCATATCTGTCATCAATTCTAAGTCTGATTTAGTGTACATCTAATTTTAAGTCAGTATTGCTGCCAGAGATGGCACCCCAGTACATTAAAATTCGCACCTTGTTACTCCCAAAGCACCTACAAATTCAGTTATATAATCTTCCTGCTAAATTGAATACGAACATTAAAAAGAATTTCGTTATTTGCTATCCCTCCTGGTGTTTCACGTGTTCTTGAAGTACACTAAAACATGGAAAGTTTCTCTACTGTGATACTTGAGGCGACGTGGCTCTCGTCGCCCCTCAGGTTGGCTTTACGAAATGTAATTTTTATGGTAATCTTGTATCGCTATGAAAGTGTAATGTCACATTGAACCAATGACCTTACTCCCTGTATGAGAAAAGCGCACATTGTCATTGTATTATCTCTGAATTTAATTATCTCTGTTGTTGAATGTAATGTTAATGACTCCGATTTTGTTCTTGCTCTGATAAAGACAAAGGGAACTTGCAATTGTGAATATTCCGTACTACAATTCCATAGTGAGAGTAGAAGTTGTATTCAAGGAAGAAATAAAGGAGTGCTCATCTCTATAAATAATTACGCGAGACTCGAACGTAAACATTACCCTTTCCAATCATTCTAATTACTACAGAAAGTACCATCTATAATACACTGGCGTGGAGTTGGAGAAACGCTGGAGAGATTGGCGAAAGAACCTGCAAATAAACAAGGCAACTTTCAACGGACGCAAGAGCACACAACAAGAAACCTACCACAGATCTTTGCCAACGTATTACCACGCGACAAAACACACACAAGGCAAGTTTAGTTCGAATGGAAATTTTAACACACCATTTGAAAATCAAGAATAGATGCTAATCTTGTCTACAAACCCATAAAATACAATAAAAATGGCAACATAAGATATTTGTATGCTTTCTTTCCCGTCACTTGTGCTGCCTGGCCTAAATATAATTTCCTTCTGGTGAACCGATTTTTTTAAAATACTGAGTGTTCGTAATAAAAGTTCCAGTGTCAAAACGGTGTAGACAGTTTAACAGCGCTCAGAATAAAGTCAAATTTCAACAGTATGTAAGGTAGTCATGTCATTTTGATGTTTGTATGTCATCGATGTGCACGTCAGAGAGAGAACAAATTACGTTACTGTTAAACAATCTTTAGTCTTGTCGTGGCACAGTCTTTGCCTCTACGCAGTCTGGTACATTCTTAGTTGAAGTTTCGTAGGTGATGGACGCAATCTGTAGTCCTGTGTTGACCTGTGATGGTGGCTGTTACATGAAGAAAGATTTATTGTAAAGAACAGCAAGGATGAGTACGATTTATGAACTGGAGGGCGAAAAGGATATAAATTTTGAATAATGTTATTGTTTTTGAAGAGAAGAAGGTAAGGTTGCAGCGCTGCGCAGCTGGGAATGTTATTGTCAGCTAGCTAACTTGCTCAGAGCTGAGACAAAAACCACACTCTTTCCTGAGTCATACATTAACATATTAACTCATTAAGCTGTTTTTTTTTATAGAAATTCTCTGTTGACATTGTACCGTTTCTAAATCATTGTTCACGTTGTTAAGCATAGTATTCTTCACACCATTGTTATATTTGAAGATCACGTGAAGTTTTACACTGTCTGTATGAATACATACTTCATTCCAAAATCGTCGTCTTGGAGTATTATTTCATAGGAATAGTCTCTCTCCCCACCCCCAATTTTTGTCATTACGCATTATTATATGCAGCAGCTCGGATATGTGTTTAGTAATAAAAATCTATCTCAGCCACTGCCTGCTTGCTGTTGTGTTTTCGAGAAATATGCAACAAAATTTTCAAGACGCGGGGTAAGTGGAAATTTTGATTAGGGCCAATCGTTGATTTCCTACAGTTACTCGTTTAATATAAGGACATGCTGTATTCAGATCAGTTACAGTTCAGTTCAAATTAGGCTCTGATTAGTGAAAGGTTGGCATACAAGTTGGATGAGTTTGTGGGGGCATAGTTTTGGTATTACGTAGAGTTCTATAGAGGGGAGGTGAAATTGGGCTGAATTTCAAACAGAAACAAATATAGTGGGCAGGTTACAAGCATATTATTGTGACGTAGGAGGAAACGTCATGGAATAAAAAGGAATCTAACGAAAAACTTACCATAGATGTCGCGCTGTAAGCATCGGAATACGCGCACCAACAGACTCGCTGCACATGGCTGTTTCTCAGTTTGCTTCCGAGACGCCCAAGACTGCTGCTGGTTAAGCTCTTTTACAACAATGATGACTGTGCACCAGTAGCCCTGCAGAAGTACTGAACGCACAAGGGTATAAAAAAGGCATTGATCCGAAGTCTTCTAAGGATCTGGAGAAAATGATTACAAAATTCGAAAAGACAGTTTCTTTAAAAGTGCAGCGCGGGAAAGGAGGAAAGCAGTTAATCTGACGTCTGTCGAAGATGCGGCCTCAGAATTCCAGGAGGAGTCGAGCAGTGGTGTGGATACATGCAGTGCATGGTTAACAGTCCGAACGCTGGACATGGCTGCGAGCGTGGTGCACAAAGTCGTATGAAACAACATGCGTTGCTATCCATACAAAACCACCTATGTCCAGTACCTGTTTCCTGCTGACCTGCCACTAAGGCAAACGTTCGCTCTGAAATTTCTTGCTCACATGGAAGTGTACGATGAATGACCATGGAATATTATGTGGACATACGAAGCCCATTTCCATCTTCAAAGACGTCTCTTTAGCACAACTGCTGAAATTGGGCGACAGAAAATCAACACGCACATTACCTGGTAGTACTCTATTCTACCAAGGTGACTCTGTGGTGCGAGTTGACGGCATCGTTCGTCGTAAGTCCGTATTTTTCTATCATTAGCATTAAACAGAGCAGATATGGTGATACCATCATTTTTATGCAATACGGCGCTTCTCCACTCGTTGCACAGCCAGTAAAAAGGCTGCTCTAGCGGTATTTCGGAAGTGCTAGAACTACCACCCGTCATTTCGCTACAGTCTGTGGGGTTATCTGAAAGATACTGTGTTCAGAGCTCCAGTTATGGACGTAGATTAACTGGGGGCACGCATTGCACAATGTATTCTGAACGTGACCCCGACGACACTCCGATCTGTTGTCGAAAATGCTGTTTCTCGATTTATCTTGTGGCAGAAAACGGTGTACAGCATACTGAATATATCGTGCGCCAGTCTCTAGGTAATTAAAAACCGATGTCATTTTGCTTCTTATACGGTTTTTCGCCCTGTGATATTTGAAAACAGATGTCATTTTGTTTGTTATGCTTTTCTGCCCTCAGGACAATTAAAAACGGATTTTTTCCCATCAGTTTTGGCACAACCTCGCCGTTGTGGATGAGCTTAGCTGCGTTACAGTGACACAACTGTTAACTGCTGAGCAGTCATGGACGTATTAAGGTTCATCTGTCATTTGTAGCCGACCCTATTTACGCTAATACGCTTACAGTGCCATCTCTTTTTTTTTTTTTTTTTTTTTTTTTTTTTTTTTTTTTTTTTTTTTTTTCCCAGCGTCAAACATACGCTGTTCAATTTGACGTCATTCTGAGCAGTGTTTCTCTTTATACACTGTTTTGAAACTGGAATTTTATTTATGGACACCTTGTATATACATATGTGCAAGGTCCGTCATAATTTTGGTGTAAACACGTACAGTTGGAAGTACACGATAACACGACACTAAAAGCAAAAAGGTCCAGTAAACATAGGACCACAAGCGAACCGTTTGCGAGATAAATGCAACTTTGTGCTTACCATCTCCTGCTAACGTGATTGTTTGTAAATACTGTATGTATCTTTTACATTTTCGAGACATGAGTTGTAAAAACAATGGATACGACAGTACAGTACACAGAGCGCGAGCGAGGTTACGCATTGGTTAGCACACTGGAATCGCATTCGGCAGGACGACGGTTGAAACCCGCGTCCGGCCATCCTGATTTAGGTCTTCCGTGATTTCCCTAAACCGCCTCAGGAAAATGCCGCGATGGTTCCTTTGAAAGGGCACGGCCAACTTCCACCCCCATTCTTCCCCAATCCGATGTGACCGATGAACTGCCGTTTGGTCTCCTCCCCCAAATCAACGAAGCAACCAACACAGTGCACCACTCATGTCAGATGCTTGCGGAGAGTCAGTTGTGTTGGACGTGTGTTGGTGGTAACATGGAACATTGCAGTAACGAGGAGTATGCGGATATTCATTTCATGTATGGGAGGGCTACTACCAATGTATGGGAGGCTGCACGGTTGTGACAAGGAGGATACACTGCCTGAAAGCATTCCGAGGATCGAACATGTACAAGGGTGCATCAGAGCCTCGGAAAAACTGGCAGCTTTGCAGGTGCTGCGAGAGTTTCTGGAGGATAATACAATGTACCCGTACCATCTACGCCGAGCTCAGTGTCTTAGTAAGGCGTACTGTGGCCGTGGACTAACGTTCAGTCACTGGATACAACGACAAGCTGTAAGCAACCCTACGTTAGACAATAACGTTTTATTTACAGGTAAAGCAGGGTTCACTCGTGATGATGTGTCGCAAGTCTCACATTTGGTGTCATCTAGGCTCCAACCCACAAGCTACGAGGGCAGTTCAATAAGTAATGCAACACATTTTTTTTCTCGGCCAATTTTGGTTGAAAAAACCGGAAATTTGTTGTGGAATACTTTCAAACATTCACGCTTCGTCTCGTATAGTTTCATTGACTTCCGACAGGTGGCAGCGCTGTACGGAGCTGTTAAAATGGCGTCTGTAACGGATGTGCGTTGCAAACAACGGGCAGTGATCGAGTTTCTTTTGGCGGAAAACCAGGGCATCTCAGATATTCATAGGCGCTTGCAGAATGTCTGCGGTGATCTGGCAGTGGACAAAAGCACGGTGAGTCGTTGGGCAAAGGGTGTGTCATCATCGCCGCAAGGTCAAGCAAGACTGTCTGATCTCCCGCGTGCGGGCCGGCCGTGCACAGCTGTGACTCCTGCAATGGCGGAGCGTGCGAACACACTCGTTCGAGATGATCGACGGATCACCATCAAACAACTCAGTGCTCAACTTGACATCTCTGTTGGTAGTGCTGTCACAATTGTTCACCAGTTGGGATATTCAAAGGTTTGTTCCCGCTGGGTCCCTCGTTGTCTAACCGAACACCATGAAGAGCAAAGGAGAACCATCTGTGCGGAATTGCTTGCTCGTCATGTGGCTGAGGGTGACAATTTCTTGTCAAAGATTGTTACAGGCGATGAAACATGGGTTCATCACTTCGAACCTGAAACAAAACGGCAATCAATGGAGTGGCGCCACACCCACTCCCCTACCAAGAAAAAGTTTAAAGCCATACCCTCAGCCGGTAAAGTCATGGTTACAGTCTTCTGGGACGCTGAAGGGGTTATTCTGTTCGATGTCCTTCCCCATAGTCAAACGATCAACTCTGAAGTGTATTGTGCTACTCTTCAGAAATTGAAGAAACGACTTCAGCGTGTTCGTAGGCACAAAAATCTGAACGAACTTCTCCTTCTTCATGACAACGCAAGACCTCACACAAGTCTTCGCACCCGAGAGGAGCTCACAAAACTTCAGTGGACTGTTCTTCCTCATGCACCCTACAGCCCCGATCTCGCACCGTCGGATTTCCATATGTTTGGCCCAATGAAGGACGCAATCCGTGGGAGGCACTACGCGGATGATGAAGAAGTTATTGATGCAGTACGACGTTGGCTCCGACATCGACCAGTGGAATGGTACCGCGCAGGCATACAGGCCCTCATTTCAAGGTGGCGTAAGGCCGTAGCATTGAATGGAGATTACGTTGAAAAATATTGTTGTGTAGCTAAAAGATTGGGGAATAACCTGGTGTATTTCAATGCTGAATAAAACAACCCCTGTTTCAGAAAAAAATGTGTTGCATTACTTACTGAACTGCCCTCGTATCTATCAGTCTTTAGGTCAGCGACGTTTCTCATTTGAATGTATGGTTAGAAGTACTAGGTAATCTTTTTGGACGGTACATGTTACGAAACAAACTGAATCGACGGAATTAACTTCAGTTTCATTGTCTCGCTGATAACTTGAGGAGATTCCCTTAGAACAACGTCAAGGGATGTGCTACATGCATGATGGAGCACCACCACATTTTGCTGCTTTCTGAGACGACATGTAACGCACCGATATGGCCGTAGATGGCTTGGGCGAGGAAGACTTGTACCGCAGCCTTAAAGACACCTGATCTGAGCCGCGCGGAGTGGCCGTGCGGTTCTAGGCGCTACAGTCTGGAGCCGGGCGATCGCTACGGTCGCAGGTTCGAATCCTGCCTCGGGCATGGATGTGTGTGACGTCCTTAGGTTAGTTAGGTTTAATTAGTTCTAAGTTCTAGGAGACTAATGACCTCAGAAGTTAAGTCGCATAGTGCTCAGAGCCATTTGAACCATTGTGAGCCACCTGATCTGAACCCCATGGATTTCTTTGTTCGGGGCCACCTTGAAGGTATAGTGTACGCGAATCGGGTTAACACGGTTGAAGAACTGAAACAAAGACTTGTCAATGCATGTCAAGAATTTCGTGTCTGAGAAGATTCGAAACTAATTGCCGCTATAGGTACAGGCCTACATCTAATTACAAGGATAGTCATGCAACTGTTGTCATGTTCATTCAGAACCACCTGCACTTCTACTAACGTATCTCTACCAACCTCAACGTTGCTGTCTCTTGACCACGTAGTCCTGGGTTCGATTCCCGGCCGGGTTGGGGATTTTCTCTGCCTAGGGACTGGATCTTTGTGTCGTCCTCATCACTTTATCATTATCATTCGTGACAGTGGCTCGATTGGATTGTGTAAAAGATTGGACTGTGTAAAAATTGGGACTTCGTATGGGCGCTGATGACCGCGCAGTTGAGCGCCCCACAAACCAAACATCATCATCATCATCATCATCATCATCTAACAATCTTTCTTAATGTTGTTACCTTTTCCTAACTGGGATGACCTTTACACCGAATCTAGGCAGTGATGGCGGGTAATCTCAAAGTCGCAATTATCTCGCAAGCTGTACGGTTGCGGACCTATGCTTACTGAGAGTTTTTTTACTACTAGTATGGCCTGCTTTCAGATGTATGCGCTTGCTCCCTTAATCATGATACACTCTGTACATGTCATTCCAGACTGCCACCTTTACCCGTTATTCTAATTAACGACGCTTTCAAAGCGATGAAAAATGATTAAATCATTTGTTCCTTTAAAGGAAACTAATTAGACTCGTACAGCGGATAATTACTCATTACGCAAACAGCAAAAAAGCCCAGTTTCCATTATTCGCTATGTGGAAAGAGAATTACAAATCACCTCCGCCGCCTGCGTAACAGGAAAACACATTTCTGCGGACTGCTCGTTTAATCCGACGTTGTTATTGCGCACGCAATTCTGCAGTTGGAAGAGCATCAGAAACGCTAGCTATCGAACTCGACCGAAACAATCGCACTGATGAATCGGAATTACCTTGTTTCAACTCACGCTTCGCAGCGAGACGACAGGAAAGCCGATTACGAGACGGCGGCGTGGCTGGTAATATGGACCCCCGCTAATCACCAGGTTATTTGTTACGAGATAATAAGCTCGAATGGAAGGCAAATATGTTTACAGTAATCTGCATCCAACGAAGTAGCCGTGGTAGATATTTTTTGCTTCTCTGATATACTGTTTGATTCCCTGCCTGACTGTGTAGACGTTTGCGTCATTATTATAGACGTATCAGACCAAAACTTTATCCTCGCAACTGGATGTCAGTGGGCAAAATTGTCTTTCAGTTGAAAAAAAAAGTATATTTGTGATTCACTTGCTCTAGAGTATCAATACGAGTGTCAGAAATGTACGGATAAGAGCCAAGTTAGTTTTGATACATCTTCCCCAAAGTACATATAAGGGCTAACATACCATAATCGTTTCAGTAGAGTGTGTTACTTCTGTAGAGCCACACTGAAGAAAGTGATGTGGTGCTGCAGATAAACGAATGCCTTCATCCCAAACTGAACAACACTACTGTCAACAGCATTTATGGATAGTGGCTGAAACACGGTGAAACCACGAGTTCAAATGGTTCAAATGGCTCTGAGCACTATGGGACTTAACTGCTGAGGTCATCAGTCCCCTAGAACTTAGAACTACTTAAACCTAACTAACCTAAGGACACCACACACATCCACGGCTGAGGCAGGATTCGAACCTACGACCGTAGCGGTCGTGAGATTCCAGACTGTAGCTCCTAGAACCGCTCGGCCACACCGGCCGGCGAACGACGAGTAGGATACAAAGTGCTGGAAATAATAATATCTCCATGTATTTCTCTCCCTGCACGTATCCTCTGCCAAAATTTTTTTTCTGTGCATCGGTCCAGCTGCTAGGCATCACGCCAATAAATGATTCAATGAAAACAACCAAATATACGAGGGTTATTCGGAAAGTAAGGAACGATCGGTCGCGAAATGGAAAGCACAGTGAAAATCAGATGAAATTTTGTACAGGTGTGTTGGGCAGTGTCTCTAGTATGCCCGTCGATCGCTTTACGTCGTTCTTTTTAGTTCTGAGCACACAGGGAGCACACAAAGACGCCTAGAACAATAATGTTTCCCTCCAAGTACAAGGGCTGGTGAGAAATTTCGCCTGAAGCTATGCAGCCAACATTACGTAACTGTCGTGCGTTTTATTCTGCAAGACAATTCTCAGCCGAATTCTGCAGAGGCAATGAAGATGCTCCTGCATCGTTTTCAGTTGGAAATGTTTGATTATCCACAATATAGCCAGTAATTGTCTCCCTCTGAGTTTGATCTCTGCTCACATGAATCGCTGGCTATGAAGACGACATTTTGGCACAGAGAATGAGCTGCAGGCCAGCGTAGAGAACTGGCGGAAAGCACTGGCGGCTGCCTTCTCTAACGAGGGTATTGGAAAGTTGGTACAACGCTATGACAAACGTCTAAGTCGGATCTGCGACTATGGAGATAAGTAGCTGGAAGTTGTAGCTAACTGTTGCAAATAAAACTGTTTTGATTTTTACTGTGGTTTCCATTTCGCGACCTATCGTTCCTTACTTTCTGAATAGCCCTCGTACGTCCTTCTTTCCAGACACGAAAGTACTTTACCGTTTATGCCTGATCGTGCTACACTCGACTATGTAGATGAAAAATGTTTTAAGTATAGCTCTGCTCCATCGATATCGAACCGTTACCAATATTGGCAGTACTGTTTATTTCCTCTAGGTTTTGGTTCACTTCAGTAGGCAAATTTGCTGTCATCAACACAGTCTATCCATGGGTTCGATCTTTTGCCTGGTGTATCATACACTGCACCCTAATCACTTCTTACCTTCCGGTCTCTGTTCCTTGTGATAACTTGTTAATGTCTTCTGGATTGTATCTAACCTCTCACTAACTTGTTCACGTCTTCTGGACTGCATCTATCTTCTCACTGAGCTTGTGAATGCATTCATTCTACTCCGTGCTAACAGCACTGAGGTTATTACGGATAAGTTCATCAATTGTTAAAGTCATTACTCGCTTTATATTCATTAGATTCGATGTCAAAACATTTCCGTTATTCTCTGCTTTCCTTTTCGCGCCATGGCTTCTCTTTCCACTCATAACGTTTTTCCTCCGACAATTTTACCAACTGTTTATGGTTTTCTACGAATCATTTCCGTCATTCGCCAGATGTAATCTGACCCTGTCCTTTGAACTTTTCATTTAAAATTCCATCCTGCTCGCCTGACGTCACATTAATTTGGTCAGCGAGTGTTTTTGTTTCGCAGCTATTGCTGCCATAGCAATAGGGAATTCTTTTCATGTCCATTGTGCCATGAACGCTCTCTGATTTTCTTGAGGAATGGCTTCTACCGTATATAAAATGGTTTTTTGTTCTTCCGATAACGGATCAGTTTTTTCCTATGCCATGGTCATCGACATTCATCAGGATTTATAATTTATTTAATATCTCCTTAATCTGATTATGGGATCCACGACTTCTAGCAAAATTAAGAAAATAAAATCAAGAGCCCCTAATTAACTATCTCAACATATAAGGAATGTAGGAAAACTCTAAGTATAGAACACTGATATGTGCAGTACTCAAAGGCAACGACGCTAAACAATCTAGGTGCGCTTCTACAATAATGCATACAGTCACACTCGATCTCCACCATTACACAATAATAGCATAACTGCTACTAGGGCACCCAGCCTTAAAAATTAATAAATTTGACTGCATGCATTAAATTTCACTAAAAAATTTTGAAATACCTCTTGTTGCACATTTTATGTGCAGAAATGGAATATGTTGACCTTTATGTGTCCATGACAACAGTAAATGTTTTACTTTTCTGCTTGTCAATTCCATTCTTTACTCTCATACAAGGATTGCACGAAATTCTCGTATTTCAGGGAAGCAGAGTAACATACACGGATTAATACAAACATAATAAAATTAGAGCATAAATTTCACTCTCATTTATTATTAATTTCCTTATCCAAAGATTGCACCTCTCAGTCCTGTATTGCGTTGCCAGTATTAATATCTCTACCTAGTTACTTGCCTTAACTCTTTGTATCTCTACCTTCCCTCCATAACTTTCTGAGTGTACCTGTTCTTGTTATTTTCACCTGATTGTGTTTGCTTTGTTCCAGGAAAATGGCGGCACCATCGAGCAAATTCTAAGAGATCATCTGAAAGTTTTTCTACAAAATTAAAATGTGCGAGATTAGGTTAATACCAAAGATATTAAGAGTTTCTTCGGAAGGTACAGTTGTACAGTTTAGAATATGAGCGGATAAACAAAACCAGATAACGACTGATTCAGGTGGGAAAGGTTTCCGACAAAATTAACAGGCTTTGAAAGCGGAACTGAAGTTGGAGCTAGAAGCACGGGACATTCCATTTCGGAACCCGCTAGGAAATTCAATTTTCCAAGATCAACAGTGTCAAGAGCGTGCTGAGAATACCAAATTTTAGGGATTACCTCTCACCACAGACAACGCAGTGCCGACGGCCTTCATTTAACTATCGAGAGCAGCAGCGTTTGCGTGCAGTTGTCTGAAATCAATGTGGGACGTGCGACGAACGTATCCGTTACGAGAGTGCGAAGAAATTTGGCGTTAATGGGCTATGGCAGCAGACGACCGACGCTAGTGCATTTGCTAACAGCACAATGTCACCTCTCTCGCGCCTCTTCTGGGCTCGTGACCATATTTGTTGGACCCTAGGCGACTAGAAAACCGTGACCTATCAGATGAGTCCCTATTTCAGTTGGTAAGAGCTGATGGTAGGATTTGAGTGTAGCGACTCCACGAAGCAGTGGACCAAAGCTGTCAACAAGGTACTGTGGAAGCTGGTTGTGGCTCCATAAGGGCGTGGGATGTGTTTACGTGCCTCACTGATTGGAAGTGGTTATGCTCGGCTATTTGGAGACCATATCCATCTAGCTGCGCATGAACTTCGTGTTCCCAAACAACGACGGAACTTTTTATGGATGAGAATGCACCATGTCACCAGACCACAATTGTTCACGACTGGTCTGAAGAACATTCTGGCCAGTTCGAGCGAATTATTTGCCACCCAGATCGCCCGACATGAATTCCATCGGACATTTATGGGACATAACAGAGAGGTCATTTCGTGCACAAAATCCAGCAGGGCAACACTTTCGCAGTTATGGACGACTGTAGAGACAGCATGGCTGAATATTTCTGGATGGGACTTGTTGGGTCCTTACCATGTCGAGTTGCTACACTACTGCGGGGAAAAGGAAGTCTGACACGTTATTAGGAAGAATCTCATGACTTTTGTCATTTCAGTGTATGCAGTAATGCTATCTTTTTCGCATCCTCAACTATTGTATGCTTATTTAAACTGTACCTTTTACTATTTCTTCGCGTATGCATCTATTTTACAAGGCTTTTAGAACGATTAAAGGAACGAATTACGTATAAAACTCACAGGAAATCTATAACTAGAAAACCAGACTTTTCGTAGAAGTTGTGAATGCTCTCCGTATCTTAAGACTCTTCCATTCCACTCTGTACCACTGTCTGCAGCTACGACAGTAGCCGATTATCTTGTCCTGTATACACTCTTGGCCATTTAAGCTAACTGGAGAGATCACTCATTCTTAGTATGACTGCTCCTTTTCATCAGCTCCTCGTACAGTGTTCATTTCTGTATGTTTTTTCAGGTTTCGACCTGCCCTTTCTCACTGCTTAGTTATGATTTGTATCAACATCAGCACATGGAAATCTTTTCCTGTCTAGTACCTGATACCTTACCTTTGTAAATGCTCCAGGTACAATCCTCCTGTTATGACCTTCTTCAGACTCCCTTGCTCTCTTTGGTTATTTCGAAGAATGCAGTTTTCATTAGTCCAAACATATGCGAGACCTCTCTCACTTATCGCTCTGGAATATACTCCCTGAAAACTGGCTCCTTTTCACTACCTTTTGTATGCCCATTATTATTTTCTTCCGTTTTCACTTGTATTATTAATTTCTCATTTCCTCATAGGCCTATGCTTTATCAGTTTTCTCATCATCGTCGTGTTGCAACGAAATCGTGTAAACCTAATGACTGCTACTGGTGTGACTGTAACAAAATGGCAACATTCCCTCTGATTTTGAAACTTAGTAATCAGTGCGGCTGTCTACGGGGGCATGTCGAGAAGTAATGCCTCCGAATTTTTTATTCTCAGTATAGGCTGAGTTATTAACGTCATGCATATTACTACGTCACCTTTCCCGCTTGGTTGGTGCAAGTGGCAACCATCTGCTGCTAGAGGGCTACGGTATGTAGCGTGTAACACGACGGTATCCAACGTAACTCTGTCGTTGCGTGAGAAACAGCGTGGTGTAATCGCATTTCTAACTGCAGAAGTGTTCATTTACACACGCAGCATCCTCTCCTTCTGCTGCACAATGCCAGACCACGCACGAACGCTGCAGCAGTTGCAACTATCCGATACCTTGGGTTCACCGTAATCGATCAGCCTCAGTAAAGTCCCGACTTGGGCCCAACCGAATTTCATCTGTTTCCAAAACTTAAAGAACACCTTGGAGGATTTCAGTTTCGTGCCGGGCGCTGTGGACGAGAGGTTTTAGTTGCTTCAATCTGGAATCACACTGATGCTACGGTCGCAGGTTCGAATCCTGCCTCAGGCATGCATGTGTAGTTCTAAGTCTAGGGGACTGATGACCTCAGATGTTAAGTCCCATAGTGCTCAGAGCCATTTGAAGCAGAAGTGACGTCGTGGTCCCGTCAGCGAAGTCAGATATCCTACAGTGATGGTATCAACGAACTGTTCTCTCGTCGAGAGAATAGTGTTCGTCGCCAAGGTGACTACGTTGAGAAATAAATATGTAGACGTGAAGAGGTTTGGGTTGTTTTGGGGAAGAGGCCAAACAGCGAGGTCATCGGTCTCAAGACATGAAGAATAAAGGTGTCGAATGTTAATAATGTTTTAACAATTTACACATAAAAATTCGGGGGCATTACTTTTCAGCATTCCCTAGTACATTCAGTGATCAGATGATTTTCGAAGCTGCATTTGAGATACATACCTCGTTGGAACCGCTTGTCAATGGCTAGGCCGATACATCCATTATAGCCGTGACCAGATTCGCCTAATAGCTAGGCTACAGTAAATTACAAACGTTTGAATCACAAAATCTGATCTTATGAATGTAAACTATTGTCTATTTCTGTCGCAACAGTGCTCTCGCGACATATGCCGGTACCACGCAAATTTTCGTATGAATATGTGTATATAAATATTATTTAGATAATTAATACTGAAGGGGTGGGGGGTAGTCATAAGGTTTCAGTAATCACCTGGAATAAATCGAGGCCACGAAATTTGAATTTGATATTATTCCACTGCATATTTACCCTTCATAGCAATGCATATTTCCCAATTATCGATGTCTTGGCGGAGGCCTTGCTTGTAGAAATCTGTATCAAATCTGTTCAAGAAACATCCCTTCTCTAAAATCACCTTATAATCAATGTGAAAATGATTGCCACACAGTTGTCTCTGCACCCGAGAAAAGAGAAAGAAGTCATTGTGGTCTGTGCAGAATAAACGTGGGTGTTGTCTTGGAGCGAAAACACATTTAGATAGCTTCAAGTGACAATGGTTGAGTCTTCACCTTCTTCGGGAGTAACGAACCACAAGCTACGCTAATTGCTTTGCTCCTTCCTCTCGGGGTCATAGTGATACACCAATCACTCATTCATGATGATTAGTCAGCTAAAGAAGTCATCTGGATTGGTCAGACAAAGCTCAAGGATCTCTGCTGCTGTCTTGGTTTGGCATGCTTGTAGGATGGATACAAGCAATCGCTCTACGCAGCGGGTATCTGTCACGTTCAGGATGTGGTGTTCGATGTTGAAAGTTCGACTTTGAATGATTCCTCCTCTTCCACTACCGCCTACTCTGTGATACTACCAATTTCGAGCACTAGATAGTTGGTTTGCCATTTCGATTTTCATCATTCATTGTCCGACTTGTTTGACCACACTGGAAACCTCAGTGCCACCCGGCTAGCCGAGCGGTCTAACACGCTGCTTCCCGAATGGGAAGGCGTACCAGTCCCTGGCACAAATCCGCCCGAGGAATTAGTGTCGAGGTCCGGTGTGCCGCCCACCCTGTGGATGCTTTTTAAGGCAGTTTTCTATCTACCTCGGAGAATGCAGGCTGGTTCCCCTTATCCGCCCCAGTTACACTTTGTCGCCGATTGCTGCGCACACTGTCTCCTCATACGCATACACCATATTTACTCTGCCACGCAACCATCTGGGGTTTCTAACGTCTGGTATGAGAGGTTGACGGGAGGAAGGAAGGGGGTTGGGGAGGGGGCGGATCCACTAGGGGCCGAACAGCACTATAACCCTGGGTTCAGTGTGGGACGGCGGTGGTGTGGGTGGACTGCTATGGCCTGTTGTGGGGTTGGGAACAACTGAAGGCTGCGGCGGCACGAAGCATCTCCAACCTTTCTAGGTCCCCAGTTTAATACACAATACACAAACTGTGTCAATTGTCCGTTGTGTGTTGAGCATTGTCACGATGCACTCCCACCAAAGCAGCATGGATTATTGTAGTGTAGTTTCCCTTCAGGTTTCGAAGAAAACTATCGCACATTACTCCACTGTATTTGTGGTTTAAGCCATTTTATTTTGTCCCCTTTGGTGGCGTGCTGTCCTACTGCGAGGAGGTATTTGTCACTTCTGTGCCGAAATGGTCGCGTAATACAGAGAAAGAGCTAGTTATTGAGGACTCCAAAAATAAAAAATTCGCATGGAGAGAGATCGAGGCTGTATGGAGGACGTGTCACGGCCCGCCCACATGTTACCAACTTCGTTTCGACTGCGCTGCAGAAGTTTCGCTGAGCCTCCCTTATACATTTTTGCATACAGTCCCGCTTTCTGCTGATTGTGATTTCCATACCTTTGGTGCCCTGAAAAGACATTCGTAGCCTTCGATTTTCTTTGGACAAAGGGATGCATACCTGGCGACTATCATGGTTCCGTATGCACCGGCAAACATTTTTCCATGAACACATTGACCGTCGTGTCTCACGCTGGGATAAATGTATTGACAGTTATAGCGATTACTTTTGAAATAATAAATAGTGGCTCAAATGGCTCTGAGCACTATGGGACTTAACATCTGTGGTCATCAGTCCCCTAGAACTTAGAACTACCTAAACCTAACTAACCTAAGGACATCACACACATCCATGCCCGAGGCAGGATTCGAACCTGCGACCGTAGCAGTCGCGCGGTTCCGGACTGAGCGCCTAGAACCGCGAGACCACCGCGGCCGGCAATAAATAGTGTACTTACGTTTTTCGATTTCTCTGGTTTTCATTTGCCTCTTCCTCATGTATTTATGGCCATTTGCACAGGTAGTTAAGTGTATTCAAATGACATTGAGAAACCCGCACAAACTGCCGTTTCTACTGTCATCCAAATGATATACTGACGAATCCGGGTTGAAATGTGATGGAAGGGCCAAAAGAATATAGCCAGTCAAACAGAATGTTATGGTGCTCTACATCGGGCAATCGTGTTTGATTAGCACATTACGAAAGTAAAATTAGTTTTTGTCTAGGCAAAATTTTACAAGACTTTTCAATTTATCTATATCGATGTTGTAATTAATTAACAGTAAACAAATCAACATATTTTAATCGTAACTAGTTATTACACTGCCCAGTCACAGTAATGCGATCACCTGAAAGAGGCCTGAATAAGCACTTTTGTGGTGCAGATCTTTGCAAGACGTGAAGGAAGAGGTTCTGGAACGCAACAAGCCAACTGCGCTAGGTTTCTCCATTGAGGCTCCATGGCGCGAGCAGCCCGATATGTTGTGCCATAGATTCTTGATTGTATTTAAATCCGGAAGTCTGTTGGCCTGCGGAATACGGTTAACCTATCCTAGTGCTCTCTCGAACACGTACACTGTGAGCTGTGTGGCACATTGCATTTTCCTCTTGCCGAGGAAAAGCAAACTGCATGTTGGGGAGGACATGGTTCCCCGAGGACAGGTGCATACATTTGTTGATCCAATGTGTCTTCCAGAATAATGAGATCAAGCAGGGAATGTCACAAAAACATTCCCCAGACCATAACGCTCACTCCTCCGACCTGCACTCTTACGACGATTTTTGCAGGGTGTTCACTTTGAGACGTTTTACACCGACAAAGGATAAAAAGTGACTTACCTGTAAACGTCACTTGTCGACAATCAGTGGACGTCCATTTGCGGTAATGTTGTCGCGAATTCCAGCCTTCGTCGCCGGATAACAGCAGTCGGCATGGGTGCACGAACCAGGCACCTGCACCAGAGGCCAATAGACAGTAGCCTTCGCTGAATGGTCATTGAGGAGATATTTGTGGTAGCCTTTTTGTTCATCTGGGTGGTCAGTTGCTCAACAGTAGCACGTCTATTCGCCCGTACACAGGTGCGCAGCTGTCGTTGACCCTTGTCAACTATGGGCTTTTTGTTAGTCGGCGCCGGTTTTGGTTCAAATGCCTCTGAGCACTATGTGATTTAACTTGTAAGGTCATCAGTCATCTAGAATTTAGAACTAATTTAACCTAACTAACCTAAGGACATCACACACATCCATGCCCGAGGCTGGATTCAAACCCGCGACCGTAGCGGTCACGCAGTTCCAGACTGAAGCGCCTAGAACCGCACGGCCACACCGGCCGGCTCGCCGGTTTTGGATAGAGCCATTTTTCCATATACGGCATACTTTAAACGCGTAGGCACGAAAACAGTTTACAAACTTAGGCTTTTCGGAAATGCTTCCATCCTTGGCTTGAAAGCCAGTCGCCATGCCCCTCTCGACGTCAGGTAAATCGCTACGTTTCCTCATTACGACCACGACTGCACTGTTTCACGCGTCCCCCGGAAACACTTCATATATCCGCCATTGCTAGTGCTGCCACCTTTTGTCTGTGAGTTGTCATTCTACATCTATATGTACATGGATATTCTGCAAATCACATTTAAGTGCCTGGCAGAGGGTTCATCGAACCAAATTCACAATTCTCCATTACTCCAATCTCGTATACCGCGCGGAAAGAACGACCACAGACATCTTACCGTACGAGCTCTAATTTCCCTTATTTTATCTTGGTGATCGTTCCTCCCTATGTAGCTCGGTGTCAGCAAAATATTTTCCCATTCGGAGGAGAAAGTTGGTGATTGGAATTTCGTGAGAAGATTCCGTCTCAACGCAAAACGCCTTTCTCTTAATGATGTTTATCCCAAAGCCTGTATCATTCCTGTGACACTCTCGCCCATATTTCGCGATAATACATAAGGTGAGGCACTTCTTTGAACTTTTTCGATGTACTCTGTCAGTCCTATCTGGTAAGAATCCCACACTGCGCAGCAGTATTCTAAAAGAGAACGGACAGGCGTAGTGTCGGCAATCTCCTTAGTAGGTCTGTTAAGTTTTCTAAGTCTCCTGCCAATAAAACGCAGTCTTTGGTTAGCCTTCCCCACAACATTTTCTATGTGTTCCTTCCAATTTAAGTTGTTTGTAATTGTAATACCTAGGTAATTAGTTGAATTTACGGCTTTTAGATTATCGTGTAACCGAGGTTGAACGAGTTCCTTTTAGCACTCATTTGAATTTCACACTTTTCGTTTTCTAGTGTCAACTGCCACTTTTCGCACAATTCAGATATCTTTTCTAAATATTTTGCAGTTTGTTTTGATCTTCTGATGACTTTATTAGTCGATAAAGGACAGCATCATGTGCAAACAAGCGAAGACGGCTGCTCAGATTGTCTTCAAAATCGTTAATATAGATAAGGACAGCAAAGGGCCTATAACACTCCCTTGGGGAACGGCAGAAATCACTTCCGTTTCACTCGATGACTTTCCGGCAGTTACTACGAACTATGACCTCTCTGACAGGAAATCACACATCCAGTAACATAACTGAGACGATATTCCATAAGCACGCAATTTCACTACAAGCCGCTTGTGTGGTACAGTGTCAAAAGCCTTCCAGAAATCCACAAATACGGAATCTATCTGAAATCCCTTGTCAATAGCACTCAACACTTCATGTGAATAAAGAGCTAGTTGTGTTTCACAGGAACGATATTTTCTAAACCCATGTGGATTGTGTGTCAATAGACCGTTTTCTTCGAGGTAATTCATAATGCTAGAACACAATGTATATTCTAAAATCGTGCTTCATATCGACGTTAACGATATGGGATTGTAATTTAGTGGATTACTCCTACTACCTGTTTTGAGTACTGGTGTGACCTGTGCAACTTTCCTGTCTTTGGGTACGGATATTTCGTCGAGCGCACGGTCGTATACGATTGTTAAGTATGGAACTAATGCATCAGCATACTCCGAAAGGAACCTAATTGGTATACAGTCTGGACCAGAAGACTTGCTTTTATTAAGTGATTTAAGTTCTTTCACTACTCCGAGGATATTTACTTCTACGTTACTCATGTTGACAGCTGTTCTCGATTCGAATTGTGAAATATTTACTTCGTCTTCTTTTGTGAAGGCATTTCGGAAGGCTGTGTATACTAACTCTGCTTTGGCAGCACTGTCTTCCATAGTATCTTCATTGATTTCGTGCAGAGAAGGCATTGATTGTTTCTTGCCGCTAATATACTTCATATACGACCAGACTCTGGATTTTCTGCCAGGTTTCGAGATAAAGTTTCGTTGTGGAAACTGTTATAGGCATCTCGCACTGAAGTCGAACATAGTCGGTAGTGATATTAATGTGACTGAACTGTTGACTCCCGTTATTTTCACCTTATACTTTGATTGAAATATTATAAAATGTTTTTCTAAAGCAGTTTCAGAATCAAGATGAGCAGTGCCCTCATTTCGAGTTTTGTTGGATTAGTTAATGTAAGTTCTGGCCCACAAAACCTCTTATGTCACTGTGGAAAAGAGGTGCTTCCGATTTGCAATGCATGTTAGTAAAGCTGGGAATGATTTCTAGAAGACAAACTAAACATCAAAAACTGAACCACACCAAGAAATATGATAAAATAAGTAAAAGGATCAGCATGGAGCCGCGAGGGATTAGCCGAGCGGTCTGAGGCGCTGCAGTCATGGACTGTGCGGCTGGTCCCGGCGGAGGTTCGAGTCCTCCCTCGGGCATGGGTGTGTGTGTTTGTCCTTAGGATAATTTAGGTTAAGTAGTGTGTAAGCTTAGGGACTGATGACCTTAGCAGTTAAGTCCCATAAGATTTCACACACATTTGAACATTTTTTGATCAGCATGGAAACTGATTTAAAGCAATTTTGTTTTGTTGGCATCCCTGTTATCTTCTTACAACCTATAATTTTAGGTTGTAGTTAACAAAGCAGATCTAATCTGAAGCATTCGATTTGGAGCAGATCTATCTCGCGCAATCGCTCTCGAATTTGTGTAAAGTATTTTGAGTGTACTTTAGTTACACCACACTTCGCTGTAACTGTCCCACTTTTATTTTTAATCCATAAGTATTGAATGTAATTTTGTTTCGCACGTCACGTAATGCTAAAGCCGCCACTCCTTGTTGAACGTTGATAGTACTTTGATTTGCTCGTGGATAAATTTCTGCATTAAGCCTCCAGTCTCATGAGTCTGGAAGCTTGTTTGGCAGAGCAGATTGCTGTTGTCATCTGCAGTCGGCGGGAGTTCTGTGGGGAGAGTTCACGATGATGCTATCTGCCACACCTGACACCGAATTTCCTGTCCCTCTGCTCTTCCCTTCTCTTCTCGTGTTATTGGCCGCAGAGAAAATAGAGCCGGGTATTGCTTCGGCTCATCCTCACTCCGTTAGCAGCGAAGTTTGCCGAGAGAAAATCCAATATCCGGGGCTCAAAGCCAACTTTAAAAAAAGGGGAAGCCCGCTTTGCGCTTTGTGACACAATTAAAGCATTCATTTCACACTGTACAGATTTTCACGTACAGCATATAAGGTAATTTTACTGCAATCTAACAAATACAAGGAATAATTAAAAAAACGAGGATTTGTTTACAATACTAGGTACAGGGAAGGTACCGGAATTACGTGTTCGGAACCGTGAGAAGAACAGAGAGAAGTACCAATACAGTTGTAAGTTTATGGTTAGGAGGTTTCTTATTCTATGACTGAACACAACCGTGTAAGCTGTAATGACATTGTTTAATAGTGCAATATTGTCACGGAAATACACGCTTTTACACAGTTTACAATGTGACAATGTTAAGACAATTGTCGGGATAACTCATCTCGTTCTCTGAAACTGAACTAATCCTAAACACAACAGTCTCAAATTTTAACTCTCAGAAAGTTACATAATCCTATACACAACAATATTAAATTTTAACTAGAAGTTTGTTTACAAAGTTATTCTTACGATTACGTTATGATGTTGGCCAGTACTGCAATAAATCACCCAGTTCCGGTTCAAAGTTCGGTACTATTTTTAGGATGACAAGCAAGTCTACAGATAATGGTTAGTTCTGTGACAAGTTGAGCAAAAGATTACCCAAGGTAGTTCTAGTTTACAGTGGACGAAAGCTGGTGAACCAACAAGTTTACACCTCTGCAAGCGGTATATACCTTAGCTGCGATGAGCTGTCGTCTGCCTGGCTGCTCCCGCCCTCTGAAATTAAACATTTACTGAATTTTCCAGCAGAAACTCTCCCTATGTTTCTCGATATGCGAGAAAACATGAACTCATCCCTAGTCTCAGACTATGGCGATATACGCGGGCCTGGCTGGAGCAGCGTGCATAATATAACGCCCTCTCGGTTCCCGCGAGAGCAGTTAACTAACTGGCTGGTTCGTTTCTCGATAGTTGGAGCTCAACGACCCTACAGTTAATTTTTAGCTGAATGTCAGCCGCAATGAACGCAGTGTTCACACAGATTTCTCCTCTGCATCGTACAGAGCATTATGCAGCCTGTTCTGCACACTGTTCCCAAAAATTTCCGTCTTGTCTTTCTCATAGCCAAACTGTCTCCTCACCTGGGTTCTTTCGTTCTCCACGTCACGGCTTTTTTCGACCAATAGGAGCGTTCCTCTTCCATTGTGGAAACTCTCTCTACCAATCGCAAGGGTACTATCACTAAACTACATCGAAATCTCGGCACTTTACTCCCTCCAAGTGCTTTTCCGCCAATCGGACGTTTTGTGCCCGCTCCAGTCGGCTAAAAAGTTATGTGTGTCTATTACAAGTGTCCCACTTGCAGTTCACGTGATCGAATGCGTCACTGGTTTTGTTCGGATCCATTTGGAATTCTGAAACACAGTTTTCTAAGCTTTTTCTGTCCTCCCCCTGGTGGCCCGGTCAGTTACTCTCTCTCCCATGTGAGTCACCTGGTCGGTCGGTCGTTGACTCTCGCCTGGAACGCCCCTTAAGTGTTTACCGTGGTGCCCTCTGTGGCGCGGCATTCACCTCTGCCTGCCCTTGCTTCCGAACCAAAACATTTCCTCTCACTGCTTGTTCCACCATATGCTCATAGACATGCATTATATAGGACTCGTGTGTTAGTACCGTCGATTGAGTGTCATAGGCATTACGTACTGATGGCATTACCGCCAAATTAAGTTAAGTGTCATATTCACTTTCCCGTTGCAATATATAAAATTCTTATGTAAGGTGCGAAACTGACCTTCACTTATTCCGCCACCTCACACAGTTACAGACGAAATTTTTGCGCTGTTTGCAAAGACTATATTATACCGTATGACATGGTTCCTCACAATAGACTGTTAACGAAGGTACGAGTGCATGGAATAGGTTCCCAGATATTATCTGAGTAGATAGAAGACTATTTAACCGATAGAACCCTGAAAATTGTTCTCAATGACAAGTGCTCATAAGAGACAAGCGTAACGTCAGGAGTGTCCTGTGGGAGGCTGTTCACTGATGATGATGTGTTGTACGGGAAGGTGTCGTTGTTGAGTGACTGTAGGAGGGTGCAGGATAACTTTGACAGAATTTCTGGTTTGTATGACGAATGGTAGCTAGCTCGAAACGTTAAAAATGTGAGTTAATGCAATTGAGTAGGAAAAACAATCCCAACATGAAAGGTAACGAGTCTGTAAAGATTGTAGTGGGAAGGCGAATGGAATTCTGGAAACTTGTGTTTCATCTGTAAAATATACCGCGTATAGAACACAAACCAAATCCACTCTTGACTACTGTTCAATTGTTTTGGATCTCCTCCAGGTTGGATTGGAGAAACATCGAAGTAATTGAGAGGTGACATTTGTTACTGGTAGATTTGATCAAATCGCAAGTATTACCGAGGATCTTCAAGAACTCAAATAGGATTCGCTGAGTGGAAGACTACATTCTTTTCCAGGAACACTAATGATAAAATTTAGAGAAGCTGTATTTGATCCTCATTGGAGAACGATTCTACTGGCGCCAAAGTACATTTCGCCTAAGAAGCACGAACATGCATACTGCTGGCATGGTGGCATATAGACTTGTGGAGTATTTATGTAGATTTAGATGAAGATACGACAAGAGGGAAATCGAAGAATAGGAAACATAAGTTCTAACGGTAAAGTACATGTAGATCAAGTTTATCGTTCTTTAATTTGCAGGTTGTGGCAAGAAAACTGGCAAGGTCAGAGATAGTAACTCTGAATTTCACAAAATATGTTGATATGCCCGCCCGGCTAGCCACGCGGTCTAATGAACTGCTTCCCGAGAGAGAAGACGTGCAGGTCCCCGGCATGAATCTGCCCGGCGGATTAGTGTCGAGGTCCGGTGTGCCAGCCAGTCTGTGGTTTTTAGACGATTTTCCATCTGCCTTGGCAAAATGCGGGCTAGTTCCCCTTATTTTGCCTCAGTTACACTATGTCGGCGATTGCTGCGCAAACACTGTCTCCGCATACACGTGCACCATAATTACCCAGCGTGCAAACGTTTGGGGTACACTCATCTGGAACTTCCTGCCAGATTAAAACTGTGTGCCCGACCGAGACTCGAACTCGGGACCTTTGCCTTTCGCGGGCAAGTGCTCTACGAACTGAGCTACCGAAGCACGACTCACGCCCGGTACTCACAGCTTTACTTCTGCCAGTACATCGTCTCCTACCTTCCAAACTTTACAGAAGCTCTCCTGCGAACCTTGCAGAACTAGCACTCCTGAAAGAAAGGATATTGCGGAGACATGGCTTAGCCACAGCCTGGGGGATGTTTCCAGAATGAGATTTTCACTCTGCAGCGGAGTGTGCGCTGATATGAAACTTCCTGGCAGATTAAATCTGTGTGCCCGACCGAGACTCGAACTCGGGACCTTTGCCTTTCGCGAGCAAGTGCTTCGGTAGCTCAGTTGGTACAGCACTTGCCCGCGAAAGGCAAAGGTCCCGAGTTCGAGTCTCGGTCGGGCACACAGATTTAATCTGCCAGGAAGTTTCATATCAGCGCACACTCCGCTGCAGAGTGAAAATCTCATTCTACACTCATCTGGTTAAAAAAAGTGGTTCAAATGGCTCTGAGCACAATGGGACTCAACTTCTGAGGTCATAAGTCCCCTAGAACTTAAAACTACTTAAACCTAACTAACCTAAAGACATCACACACATCCATGCCCGAGGCAGGATTCTAACCTGCGAGCGTTGCGGTCTCGCGGTTCCAGACTGTAGCGCCTAGAACCGCATGGCCACTCCAGCCGGCCACACTCATCTGGTATGAGACATTCCTGGGGAGGGGGAAGGGGGCTTCAATGGGGGCTGAAATGCACAATAACCCTGAGTTCAGTGTGGGATGGCGGTGGGGTGGGTGGATTGCTGTCAATGTGTACCACTGAGGGCTATGGCAGGACGAAGCCTCTCCATCGTTTCTTGGTCCCCAGTTCAATACACAATATATTGATGCTATTGGGTATTTAGAATAATCATCAAGCAGCATGTTATGGTCTAGAACAATGGAATCGATAACAAGAGTACTGAAAAACACTGAAAAAAGACAAGAAAGGGAACAACAGTCAGATAAATGTCAAAATCCGGGCAGTTGTACTAGAGTAAGAAAGAGACTTCCGGTATGTAGAAGTAAGATCACACGATATTAGACACAGCAACGAACACATAAAGAACACGTCGGCAGAGGTGAAGTAACCGTTCTTCAGCAAGACATTTGTCACAACTGATATGCAAAAGATGAAGTACCTGAAACGGCACGTCTGGAGTGTAGCCGCCCACTAAACTCAGTCATAATGAGCTAAAATGTAACAAAAGAACAATGTGGTTGGATTCGCCAAATTGATTTGCTGAAGAAATTGGAAATATTCCTGCCAGCTTTGCTCGTCGTTCTCCTACATCGAAGGGGAACCAATGAGGTAGATCCCCAATCAGGGCCAGAGTTTGTATGTTTTCTGAGCGACCAGTAAGAGTGTCTCCGCCTATGCATCGCGAAATATCACACTGGATGGCCGTGTTGTTAGCACACAGCACTAGCGAACGTTAACGTCAGCTCTCCAGCCCCTCAGTTGTCAACACATGACTGAATGAATGCTGTCCTCTCACAAAGGAAAATTCTTTGGCAGTTCGAGAATCGAACTCGGAACCTCAGTGTGGCAGTTACACACGTTTACAGATAATATGCACTGACACACCATTCGTAATTATGTGCAAAACTACTTTTTCCGAAACCATAGGCCACATCCTACAGTATTAAAAGTGGCCAGCACGAGACACTGACACGCCACATCTGCATAAAGAGTACCACATTTCGTGATAAACTTACGAGCAAACGATTTATCAGTTACCTCAAAAAAACTAGCTACCCTACACATCGTCTCTAGCCTTGAAAATAACCATAATTCGGCGTAGAAGCCCTATTAAGCTGAAGCCACTCATTGATGACTAGATCCTGTAGGAGTTCCAAATTGCGTGAGGGGGGGGGGGGCGTTGATTGATGTGTTTAACCCATTCTTCCAAAATCCTACGCATTTTCTGTGGGACTAAGATCGGATTATACAGTGGGCCAGTGTATGTGCGATAGGGTGACTGAGTGTACGAGAAACTCCACAGCAGATTCATCACGAAGATGTTGACGAAAGGTCAACCGAGAATGTTGATATCACAACCCTGGTTCGTGTTTACAGTCACTTGAATAAGTGTGCCCAGGTCAAGGCACACAAAACGTCCCCAAAACAATAGAGAAGTACTTCTGGCCTGGACTACATCATCAACACACGGCCACCTCAACGCCTCGTTGGACAGTCGCCTAGCATCATTCAGTAAGAGGCAAAATCGCGCTTCGTCGGTCCACACTCCACACCTCCAGTTAGTTGCCGTTCAGGTTTTTGCCGACAGAAGGCGTGCAGCCTTCTGTGCTGTTGTCAGCAATGACCTTGTGCATTGTACTGGATTTCATATGTCTAGTTCCCTTCGCAATGCTCGTTTAGAAACTAGTTCTGACGGGCTTGCACTCACTGACAGCAGCAATCCCTGTCGTGTTTGAAATTAGATGTCGTTGAAATGGCGTGACCTTCGTCTCTGGTCACTATCGGTTAAGATATTTTTACGAGCTCTTGCAAAATCCCCTCTTGATAGTTTTATGTCCCCTGCCCAGAAAACTAACTGTCGGGTACCCACTTCCTTAAGACATACCCCGATAGTTTATATGTTCCCAAATTTAGGTGTGTAATGTGTCTTTTAAAGTCCTGGGCAAAGACCCTAAAGTTAGGATTTTTGCATAATAAATAATATGATAGTAAACTTTCTAATAATAACAATCTTACATTTAAATACATATAATTTGCATCCTTGTGGATCCACAGCCCCTAAGTGTATCGTATAGAAAATGGCTCTGAGCACTATGGGACTTAACGTCGGAGTTCAGCAGTCCCCTAGAACTTAGAACTACTTAAGCCTAACTAACCTAAGTACATCACACACATCCATGCCCGAGGCAGGATTCGAACCTGCGACGGTAGCGGTCGCGCGGGTCCAGACTGAAGCCCCTAGAACCGCTCGGCTACACCGACCGGCGTTTATTAAAAGGATATATTCTCCGTTGCAGCCTGTATTGTCCTTTATTAAAATCGTGCTATCAGGTAAAACTTCTTCTTTTTCTTTATCAGCTTGCAGCACTTACAGTATGTTACCATGGACTACGGGTTCTGGTTTTATGTACACTACTGGCCATTAAAATTGCTACAGCAAGCAGAAATACAGATGATAAACGGGTATTCATTGGACAAACATATTACACTAGAACTGACGTGTGATTACATTTTCACGCAATTTGGGTGCATAGATCCTGAGAAATCACTACCCAGAACAACCACCGCTGGCCGTAATAACGGCCTTGATACGCCTGCGCATTTACTCAAAGAGAGCTTGGATGCCGTGTACAGGTACAGTTGTCCATTCAGCTTCAACACAATACCACAGCTCATCAAGAGTAGTGACTGGCGTATTGTGACGAGCCAGTTGCTCGGCCACCATTGACCTGACGTTTTCAATTGGTGAGAGATCTGGAGAATGTGCTGGCCAGGGCAGCAATCAAACATTTTCTGTATCCAGAAAGGACTGTACAGGACCTGCAACATGCGGTCGTGTATTATCCTGCTGAAATGTAGGGTTTCGCAGGGATCGAATGAAGGGTAGAGCCACGGGTCGTAACACATCTGAAATGTAACGTCCACTGTTCAAAGTGCCGTCAATGCGAACAAGAGGTGACCGAGACGTGTAACAAATGGCACCCCATACCATCACGCAGTGTGATACGCCAGTATCCAATGTGCGTTCACCGCGATGTCGCCAAACACGGATGTGACCATCATGATGCTGTAAACAGGTTCTGGATTCATCCGAAAAAATGACGTTTTCCCATTCGAGCACCCAGGTTCGTCGTTGAGTACACCATCGCAGGCGCTCCTGTCTGTGATGCATCGTCAAGGGTAACCGCAGCCATAGTCTCCGAGCTGATAGTCCATGCTGCTGCAAACGTCGTCGAACTATTCGTACAGATGGTTGTCGTCTTGCAAACGTCTCCATCTGTTGACTCAGGGATCAAGACGTGGCTGCAGATCCGTTACAGCCAAGCGGATAAGATGCCTGTCATCTCGACTGCTAGTGATACGAGGCCGTTGGGATCCAGCACGGCGTTCCGTATTACTCTCCTGAACCCACCGATTCCATATTCTGCCAACAGTCACTGGATCTCGACCAACGCGAGCAGCAATGTCGCGATACGATAAACCGCAATCTCGTTAGGCTACAATCCGACCTTTATAGAAGTTGGAAACGATGGTACGCATTTCTCCTTTTGTGGACTGGCAAGACAGCCAACCCACTAGGACGGGAGGCCGAAGGGCACGCGTTTAAACTCACGCAGGATGGCGTGAGGTCTGGAACAGGACAAGGTCTTCATAGTAGCAAAAATAGTACGTAGCTTCTGGAACACTTAACTTTAATCCATAAGTGGTGAACATCGGTCTGACGGTACATGCATCACAAGATAAATAGCAAATGATAATGGCGCCTTGCTAGGTCGTAGCAAATGACGTAGCTGAAGGCTATGCTAACTATCGTCTCGGCAAATGAGAGCGTAATTTGTCAGTGAACCATCGCTAGCAAAGTCGGCTGTACAACTGGAGCGAGTGCTAGGAAGTCTCTCTAGACTTGCCGTGTGGCGGCGCTCGGTCTGCAATCACTGATAGTGGCGACACGCGGGTCCGACGTATACTAACGGACCGCGGCCGATTTAAAGGCTACCACCTAGCAAGTGTGGTGTCTGGCGGTGACACCACATCTCCTCCTTACGCGAGGCATCACAACAACGTTTCACCAGGCAACGCCGGTCAACTGCTGTTTGTGCGAGAAATCGGTTGGAAACTTTCGTCATGTAAGCACGTTGTAGGTGTCGCCACCGGGGCCAACCTTGCGTGAATGCTCTGAAAAGCTAATCATTTGCATATCATAGCATCTTTTTCCTGTCGGTTAAATTTCGCGCCTGTAGCACGTTATCTTCGTGGTGTAGCAATGTTAATGGCTAGCAGTGTTTGTAACATAAAAGAATGTGATGAGAATGATATGCAATACATGACACAGCAAATGTGCATGATAATGGCTCACAGCCGGAATTAGCTAATAGCATGATTTTAATAAAACGCAACTCAGCCTACAATCGACAGAATCTTTTTTTATTAAATATAGAAGTTTAGTCCCATAAAGCAATAATTATGACCCATATTAGGAAAAACAGAGAGACAATGAATAACCCTATCTGTGTGAAACTAAAGTTTACTTGTTATTTTGGATAACAGTTACACTCCTGTCTCCCTCATAGTGTCAATGAATTCAAATGCAATCTGAAACATGCGTTCATCCCTGATACAGACGGTGACTGGAAGCTTGTTTACTACTACCAAAAATCATTCACTCAACGCATGTACTCTGATTCTGAGACTAGCAATCGTACAGATTCTCTCAAGTGTGGCCAACAGCCTTGCCGCAATGGTAACACCCGTTCCCGTCAGATCACCGAAGTTAACCGTTGTCGAGCTGGGCTAGCACTTGGATGGGCGACCATCTGTTCTGCCGAGCGCTGTTGGCAAGCGGGGTACGCTTAGCCCTTGTGAGGCAAACTGAGGAGCTAATGACTGAGAAGTAGAAGCTCTGGTCTCGTAACCTGACATACGGCTGGGAGAGCAGTGTGCTGACCACATGCTCCTCCATATCTGCATCCAGTGACACCTGTCGGTTGAGGATGACACGGCGACCGGTCGGTACCGTTGGGCTTTCCAAGGCCTGATCAAATGGAGTTCTGTCAAGTGTGGGAAAAAGTGGAGTGAGTTGTCTCGCGAGCGCCGCCTGCAGTGCTCACCGTGAATTTTCGTCGTAGGCTCTCATGAACGGCCCTGAAGTCGGTAGATGCACAGTCGGCAGGGCACGTGTGGGTCGTGCAGAAGTGGTGGGCGCCGCGGGCAGGCGCTGTGGGAGAAATGCTGAGCACTGGAGGGGAAGTGCGGCTGCAAACTGAAGCCTACATTCACATTTTTGGTAAATATTAAGTGGCGCCGCTCCATGCCCATACTTGTGTGGTGATCATTCAAGAAGATCCGTCACTCTGCTTTGATTTGTACCTAAAAAGAATTCCGCTGAAAATGCAGCGATTTATTTTCACTTGGCTTGTTAACCATTTGTAAATTTCAGAGAAGCGTCATTAGTGGCTAATTTTGTGTAAAACTTTCACATTTGTCTTGTTGCCATGATAACAATTTGCTTCTTTTGCCAAACACAGTGTCACTTCTCTAACACATTATACGGACCCAATTGCGATATGGTCCTGAAACACTGGTTTATTAAAGTAATGAAGTGAGGAATGTAAGGTCGATAGCTTATTAAAAAAGCACAACCTCGGCACAAAACAAACATATATTGTCTTCACTTATGTTGCTCCAAAACGCATAGCATTTCTCGTTTCACCAGCTATAGATGGCCCCTAAGACTTACATCCTTTCATTGGATAAGTCTATAGTTAGTGGATTAACATGGTAGATAATGATGCTTACAATAACCATATATCAAAATATTCTCCTTTTTCTGTGCTATCGTTTGCCAAAATCTCATTTTGATATCTCAGATCGTTTATGAAATATGAGTAATGTTGTGGATATTTGATTCTGGATTCATCGCTGGAGCGGCGCGATCGCAAATGAGTCTGCCACATCGAGAGTGGTGACTGTTAGAGACCTCCACCCAAAACTAAAGAACGATACATTAACTAAATTTCATATGCAGCAACATAGTTTGTAACTGCGCCTATTGCAAAATCATAGCCGGATGCTGTGACCGAGAGGTTCTAGGCGTTTCAGTCTGGGACCGTGCTCCTACTATGGTCGCAGGTTCGAATCCTGCCTTTGGCATGGATGTGTGTGGTGTCCTTGGGTTTAAGTAGTTCTAAGTCTAAGGGACTGATCACCTCAGAGTTGAGTCTCATAGTGCTTAGAGCCATTTCCTTGCAAAATCATAGCGACCCCCATTCTTCATTGCAAACTTTTTCGAATTCCGTGCAGTGTGGTACTTCCATGTAAATATCACAATAACTGTTAAACAATAACGAAATGATGGGCAGATCATCATGAACCTGACACATAAAGATATAAGTAACACAAAAATATTTTTTTTTTACAGAATAGTTTGTGTGAAATCGTTTGAGAAAGATTGCGTGGCGTGTGTCGACCGGCTAAAAGAAGGCAAAAGCTTGTCGGCCTCCACTGCCAAACAAACGAATGAACTCGCCCAGCGCTTTGGACGAAATTTGGTCACTGCGCATGGGCCGTCTTACCCTGTGCAGACTTTAGCACTGGCTCTGCAGAGATCGCAGCAACTGCGTTCCCTGCTCATCGGGTTAGCTGTACTGCTGTCGACCTCAACTAAAGCACGTAGTTGAATCTCCGAATTGTCTCGCACCCTGTATGTGGCCAAATGTCAAGACTACTCTCTCCTATGGCCAGCGACTGGATGTCTTTAAAATGTCTTTCTTCTCTGGCCTGCAATCTATTCCTCGCATAACAGTGTCTTCTGGCAATAGAAAAACTGCAAAATCATTATGACCTAGTAACGAGGTTTCCCTCCAGACCAGAGTTCCGCCAAAAACAGCGCGCCATCTTCAGATGCTTATCAAATCATACAGCGCTTCCTTACTACTGACAAGGGAACCTCCCCATCGCACCCCCCTCAGATTTAGTTATAAGTTGGTACAGTGGATAGGCCTTGAAAAACTGAACACAGATCAATCGAGAAAAGAGGAAGAAGTTGTGTGGAACTATAAAAAAAATTAGTAAAATATACAATCTGAGTAGTCCACGTGAAGATAGGCAACATCGAGGACAATGGGACTCTGGGAGCGCCGTGGTCCCGGAACGAGAGGTCCCAGGTTCAAGTCTTCCCTCGAGTGAACAGTTTAATTTTTTATTTTCAGTATATGTGACAAACTCTTATGTTTTCATCACTTTTTTGGGAGTGATTATCACATCCACAAGAAAACCTAAATCGGGCAAGGCAGAAGAATCTTTTTACCCATTCGCTAAGTGTACAAGTTAGGTGGGTCGACAACATTTTCCCGTCATATGACGCACATGCCGTCACCAGTGTCGTATAGAATATATCAGACGTGTTTTCCTGTGGAGGAATCGGTTGACCTATGACCTTGCGATCAAATGTTTTCGGTTCCCATTGGAGAGGCGCGTCCTTTCGTCTACTAAGCGCACGATTATGCGGTGCGGTTGGAAAACACGGACACTAAACTTATTACAGTGAACAGAGACGTCAATGAACGAACGGACAGATCATAACTTTGCGAAAATAAAAAAAGTAAAATTTTTAGTTGAGGGGAGGCTTGAGCTGAGGACCTTTCACTCCGCAGCTGCTCACGCTAACCACAGGACCACGGTGCTCCTGACCGCGAGGTTTTCTTGATGCTGCATATCTTGCGCATGGACTACTCAGTCTGTATATTTTACTAATTTTTTTCATAGTTCCACATAACTTCTTCCTGTTTTCTCCATTGACCTGTGTTCAGTTTTTCAAAGCCTATCCACTGTGCCAACTTATAACTAAATCTGAGGGGGGTGCGATGGGGAGGTTCCCTTGTAAGGAACGTGCGCGCTAGGTCTATGCTAGTGACGTCACATTCAAACACACCAATCCCGTGTCTTCGCACTGTGGCAGTAGCCTCGCACCTGAGGCCTTTCTAAATGAGGAAAACACTGCTCGCGAGGCTAGCCTAGTATTTTGTGCCCTCATGTTTTTGCAAGTGGCCGATGGCTATCTCCAAAAGCCACTCTGCGAAAACATGCAGAAACAACACCGCCTCCTTCTCATGGCGCAACCGGCCTCAGCGTCCCACAAGCAGTCTAACATAACTGAGCCGTGGTGCGGCTGGCGCCAGTGTTCTCGCACTTATAATGGCATCGCTGCCGTCGATTATAGGGTCACCATCTTTGCCTTCCACGATTTAGGCCGGTGGTCGGGTGGTTAGCTGAGAGAGAAAAGGGACAGCGGAGTGGAGATTCGCAGGGTCGGAGGTGGCTTGTTGACGTTTACCGTGAGGCCTGTGGTACGACGCCTGTACGCTATGGACAGGGTCAGCGAGAGATCCCGGCAGTGACTTTTGATGGGAGCTCGGGTTTGGTATCGCCGTAGTGCACTGTTGTGTTTTGGGGCTTTTCTGCTGCGAGGGCATGTATGGGTTCTTGTTACTGGCCATCGAAATTGAGATGTGTCTATGGCGTGACGGAGGGAATGTGTGATGCTCGCCGCTGTTGCATGTGAAAACGCTTCGTCTGCCTTGTGTCTGTGCAGGAAACTATATGAAGTAAATAGCTGATACCACGGCGACGTCTTGCTCTCACGCGTTGTTGAAAAAATTTCGGAATTACTGAATGGTGAAGATATCCCACGTGTAAAGCAAATGAAGCCATTTGCGCCATACTAAGGTACTGTTTTATTCTGCTTAAATCTGTGACAGTTATATGTGCAGTTATATGCCCTTCTTTAGTTGCAGAAATTATAGAAGTGTGTAAACAGAGAGCTATGTGGAAAGGGATGTAAAGTTGAAACCCTTCCAATAAGTGAAACACTCGAACTCTGTATTACTAAAGGTGCCTTTCCATACCAGCACCTACCTTGGGTAACAAGTATCATTCGAAGGTTGTCATGGTACTGTAAGTAATTATTATACACAAAATTGATTATTCTGATTATGCTAAATTGGAGATGTAAGGTCGGTTGTGTGCCGCTGTAAATTACTATGGTCTCCTCTGTGTGGCAGTCTAGCATTGTCAGTGGCTTCAAGCATTATTCCTGTCATATTTCGAGTTTTGTATTCGCGGGTTTGCGTAAGCTGACACTGTTGAGTTGTAAGACCTATAAACAGGCAAGTCGAACTGAGTATTGCATGTGCTCAAGACGATATTCTATTACGTGGTACCTTAGTTTGTTATAGGTTAGAAGTATTTTACGTGTTATTAATATTCTGCTGTTTGTTTTGTCTACAGAGGAGCTAGTTCTGTCAACGAGTCGTTTATATTTTATTAGTGTGTTACGCGTTGTGCCTTTTCAGGTTAATTGTTTTTAAGAATCTACAAATGACTCCGTGTATGTTGCAGGTAGCTGAAACAGACGTGTTCACGGGGGTCGCGTCCAGACGGGGTTGACAGTGGCCCCTTTTACTACGGCACATCCGGCTGTCCTCCTTCAGCACATCTGTCTCGCTTATATCGTTACTACGTTTGTCGAGTGGAATTAGGGCTTACTGTAATCACCTTATGTGTTGAAGTTAAGTATCTCCCTTGCCAGGGCGCGAATCTTCGTGGATATAGTCGTATTCTCATCTGCAAAGACTGATAGTGTTATTCATTTGTTCTTGTCACATGTATGATTGTTTATCTTGTTATATTTAATGTCAGTAAAATGTAAGTGTTAGCGAGGTCCGAACTGGGACGTTGTATTCTCCTCTTGTGGATACAAATTTAAGTGATTTTATTCCTTTTTTCAGTAGCTTTTATATGCGTACATTTTGCCTCCATGTTTGGTATTTTTATGGCTTCCACGTTAATTAAAATTACAATAAAGGTAAATTTGGCAATGAAGGGTTTCGTGTATTTATTAGTTGCTAAGTGGATCCTAAGTTAACTGCAGGAACCCTACCAATAACATAGACACACAAAACATAAATAACATAAAATACATAAAACATGCACAACTACTTACATGAACATCAATCAAAGATTGCAATTTATACCTTATTATGAATGAGTACAATTAAAAGTTGAAGCAATTAGAATAGTCTGTGGGTAGACATTGTTAGAGAATCCGTGTTAAACCTATAGCCAACATTAAGTAGTTACATAAATGAACACATCGTTGTAAATGTAATAATATACATGTAAAGTTAATGTAAAGTAACCAAGCAAAATCAAAAAGTGTAAATATACAACAGAAAAAGTCATTCACATTGCGCAAGTATACAAAATTAATGGTTCCACTACTCAAAACAGTCTAGTTTTATTCTACAAAAATGTTTTTACGAGATCGATAATAGGTTAGTTGCGGCTTGTTATTTGTCCTGCAGCTACGTAGGAGCAGTATGTAACTTAACTAGATTACATTGAGGCAGGATATTGTTCCAAAGCCATGCAGAATTTGTTTACTAGCTAACCTAGTAGTAGTAGTAGTAGGTGTTACGTACCCTAACAAACATGAACTCACACATCACTCTAACAAACAACACCGACATATGTTAGATCTGTACGGACTGAAAAAATCGAGTTTTCCGCGAAGAGGGATGTTCATGTGGACAATACGACAATGGATAGCACCACATGTGGCCACTGGACTTGACGTTCGTTGCCAACTCCCGTTTCTCAGGTGATGCTGGGTGGGGAAGCTAAGAGGTCGGTGTGGAGCACTGCGGCCAGCACAAAGGAATAAGATGGCAGGTCCTAATAGTCATAACGCTGCTTTTAAAAAAAGAAAAAGAAAAGAAACACCTTCTAAACCTGAACAATGGCTACCTTGGGCTCCTGGGGCGCCTCCCGGTAGCCCCGGTTCCAAGAATTCGACGCCTGAGCCTCCAGTCTCCCGCACAGTGCCGCTCTCTGGAACACTCTCTGTTTCCCCAGTCACAGCTCCAATACACCGTGTCTTCTCACATAACCAAAAATATTCAAAACTATTGAGCCTTCCAATATGTTAGAGGAAAGAATATTTTCATACAGCACCGTACTACCCGTCACTGTGGTACGTGTTCATTAATAAAGTATTAGTGTCAGTACCGGCCGCTGTGGCCGAGCGGTTCTAGGCCCTTCAATCTGCAACCGCGTTGCTGCTACGGTGGCAGGTTCGAATCCTGCCTCGAGTATGGAAGTGTGTGATGCCTTCATATTAGTTAGTTTTAAGTAGTTCTAAACCTGGAGGACTGATGACCTCACATGTTAAGTCCCATAGGGCTCAGAGCCATTTGAACCAATTACTGCCAGTCCCCATCGTTCTCGTTCTCTAAATTCTGAAATCTACGGCAGAATAAAAGTGAAACATGCATGCAAATTTGCCTGACGCGTTTCACTATGTTACTTGACTTCAAGTGGCACACCATGCCTTGTAAAGATATTGAACAGTCCACGTCGACACGCCAAAAAAATTGGGCAACTTCGTTTACTATGTGGTCACGGACACATTCATGCACGATAGCTCTATTTTGTCAGGTCTCCATCTCGAACCGTGTTACTACGGTGATTCCAAACAACCAACTGGTACTCACACACACCACCTCACTATCACTTACGTCAGCGGTGGAAGATCGCATGGTCGCCTGGTACCAGTTCTACATCATATACAACGCTCCAGTGCCATCATGCTCTTTCAAATGGGTGACAAACATTTCGTATGATGACCTTTGCTCACTAAAAAGTCTAAGCGCATTAAGTACTCCGAATTATGACTGGCCACACCACATGGCCAAGGCATACAGTGAGATTCTGGACGTTTGTAAAGTACCGCAGTGGCAAGACGCAATCACCATCTTCGGTGCGCGATAGCAATGGCAATGTTACCGATGACAGTGCCGATAAAACGGAACTACTAAAAATAGTTTGCCGAAATTCTTTCAAAAAAGAAGATGAAGTAAATATTCCAGAGCCCGAATCAAGAACAACTGCCAACACGACTAACTTAGGAGTAGAGTAACTTAGAAGAAACTTAATAACGGGAAGACTTCCGGTCCAAACTGTCCATCAGTTAGTTTCTTTCAGAGTATGCCGATACAGTAGCTCCATATTTAGCAACAATAGACAACTGCTTGCACGGAAAATCCATATTAAAGATGGGAAAGTTGCACAGGCCACATCAAGGGAAGCAGGAGCAATCCAGTGAATTATACACACAGATGTCGATTTGCCGTAGGAAACTGGGACGTATCCGCTGTTCGAACTTTATGAATTACCAGAAAGAGAACCCGGATTCAGAAAATATTGCTGTTGTGGATCAAAATTAGCTGTTTATTCTCAAGAGGTGCTGTTGACAGGGAATCTCATATTGACTCCATATTTCTAGATTTCCAGAAGGCTTTTGACATCGTCCCTCATATGTGACTTCTAATCAAATTGCGTGCGTACGGTGTATCTCAGGTGTGCGACTGGATTCACGGTTTCCTGTCATAAAGGTCACAGTTCATAGTAATTGACGGAAAACCTTCGAGCAAAACAGAAGTGATATCTGGCGTTCCCCAATGAACTATTATGATCTCTCTGCTGTTCCTAATCTGTATAAACGATTTAGGCGACAATCTGAGCCGCCCAGTGACAGTTTTTGCAGCTGATGCCATCATTTACTCATCAGATGATTAAAACCAACTGACAGAGTAATTAGTATGTGCAACAGGTCTACTAAAGAGACTGCTTACGCTTGTTCGTCATCTGCAGTTTTGCTGCGCAGTGCTATACGCCTCAGACAGAACTGACGGAGGATATCGAAAAAGTTCAAAGAGGGGCATCTTGTTTTATATTATTTCCAAACGGAGGAGAATGCGAAAACGTTTTGTTGCCACCCACTTACACGGGGTGAGATGATCGTCGTAATAAAGCAAGAGAAATTATTCGGAAGGTAATACGTGAGTGTTCGTTTTTCTAGGTTTTAAAGACTCCCTGACAGGCCAATTATTTCTGTACCAGTCTTGATCCCTAGCCCTACTGTATCACTCACACAAGAAATTTGGTAAAGCCACCTTGCTGACCAAGGAGCATGCATGTTACTTTTATAGCGTCACATATCATCCAACCATGAGCAGAATAGCCTATTTTATTTATCACTGTTTCTAGGTTTTCATGGTTTTCTTTCATATGTACAGAATGTCCAACAGGTATAGATGAATACATGTTACCATTGTGTAATAAAACAGCCTTTAAACTAGTTTTGATGAAGCAATAATCAGCCTCCAGTCTTCCTTTTTTTATTCAGTACTAATCTCATTCATCAGACTGGGAATGTCTGAGCAGTACACTAAATCACCTTCTTGTTGAAAAACTTGGAAAATTGCTGTTCTCTCTTTCTACACATGTATATGCTCGTTCCAACTGCGAATAAGTTCTTTTCTTTTAATCTAGAGGCAAGCAGTTCAGCTTTTTTCTTTCGTTACGCCCAGATCCCTAAGCAAATCGTTAAGCTCGGTCTGAGTAAACAATTTGGGCTCTAGCCTTTCTGTATTACAACGGGAGTCATCATCATCTGGTTCATCTAAATCAGATTGTACATCAGAAAATACTTCTGTTGGAATAGAATTTAAATCATCTGGTGGTTCAGAAACCGGAAAATCTACACCATGCCCCACTGGTCGGATGGCGGACAGAAGGCTAGGGTACCTTATTGCCTATTTGTTTTTCCAATTATGGCCAGTAATATCAACACTGCAAAAGTAGCGATCATCGGAATGATTTCTTGGCGCCCTCCATATCATAGGAACAGCAAATCTAAAGGCTTTTTTCTTCTTTTTGGACCATTTTCTCAGATCTTCAACACACACACAACATACCTTATGCAGCACCCAAGATTTGTCTTGATCACCAAGTTTAGAGCAAAAGTATGATAGATAAACCTTTTTCACAAAGTCTGTAATGTTTCTTTGGTGTTTTTTAATCACAAATATAACAAAAACTGTCAGCAGAGTTTTTACAGCCACGATTAGACATTGTACTGAGCACATGTACAGGAAACGTGAAGGTGAAGTTAGGTTGGCAGTAAACAAAACATCTTCTGTTAACACAAAAATAGAATCGACCTTTTTTTTTGCCAGCAAATGTTTTTCAGCAGTGTTACCAACGTCATCTACATTCATTACACCTCCTTTTAAAATTATTTTAACTATATAAAAGCTGCTAAATTCTTTAAAAAATCGCTTAAGTTAATAAATGTAACTGTAAAATGGTTTCTCGGTTGACGATCCATGGTGCGTGCAGCCACACGAAGGTGGTCCCAGAGGTACTCGACTGGGTTTAAATCTGGAGAGTTTAGTGACCACGAGAGTACGACAAACTCATCATAGTGCTCCTCAAACACCGCACGTACGTTGTGAGCTGTGTGACACATTGCCTTTTCCTCCTGGTAGATTCCATAGTACCGAGGAAAAGTAAACTGCATGCAGGTGTTGACATGGTCCCCAAGGACAGAGCCATACCTGTGTTTCTCTATTGTGCCTTCCAAAATGACGGGAACACACAGGGAATGCACGAAAACATTTCCAAGATCATAACTCTCCGTCTTCAGCCCTGGACCCTTTTGACGATTGTTGCAGAGTGTTTGCTTTCAGGCGTTTCACGCCGGTGGAGGATAAAACGTGACTTATCTGAAAAGGCGATCTGTCGCCACTCATAGGACGTCGAATTGTTGCATTAGCGTGCAAATTCCAGCTTTTATCTCCGATAAAGAGAAGTCAGCATGGTTGCATGTATCAGGCACCTACTCGGAGGCCCATACGCAGCAACGTTCGCTGAACTATAGTTGAGGAGACACTATTGGAAGCCCCTTAAGTCGTGTGGCCCGTCAGTTGCTCAACAGTTACACGTCTAGTCGCACGTATATAAAACTGCAGCCGTCGTTCACATGTATCATCTACAGACGAGGTGCATCATAGTTGCCTTGGTGCCGGTTTCGGATAGCGCCATGCGTAGTGTATTTGAATTACAGGTTGTAGCTGAACAGTTTTTCAAACTTAGCCGCTTCGAGATCGGTTCCACCCTTGGCCCAAAAGCAGTAACCAAGTCCTTTTGGATGTTAGATGAGAGGGTTGCCCAGCAAGTAATGCAGCGCATTTTTTTTCTTCAACAATTCTTTATTGAACGTAACGAGAATTACACACACGAAAGAATGGTGTTTTACCTACACACCCTCTTTTTCCACGTAATTTCCATCCCATTCTATGGCCTCCCTTCAGAGCGAAACGAGGGCGTGTATGCAACGTCGGTAGCAATCCTTGTCCTGGCGGCGGAGCCAGTGCTTCACTGTGTGAATCACCTCCTCATCGTCCTCAAAACGTCTTCCGTAAATGGCATCCTTTAAGGCCTAAACAAGTGGAAGTCCGAGGGGGTAAGGATCAGGGCTGTAACGTGGATGCGGTAACACTGTCCAACCCTGTTTTGCGATCTGTTCAGCAGTCCCCGAGCGTTTTCGTGTTGCAGTAAAATATCTCCTGGGTTGCTGTGGCACCGAAGTCACCGGAAGCGCGTCTTGAATTTTGTTAATGTGTTGACATATGCTTCTGAATTAATGGTACAGCTTTTGGCATCACATCGACGAGAATCACACCTTCACAGTCCCAGAACACGGTGATACTCCTTAAACTTTGCACAAGCGTTTGTGAATATCCCCTACAATTTCTTTATCTGCAGCGGAAAATTCAGTGAGGACATATTACTTGTAACGTACATCACCTGTAGACTCCATTTTGAAACTGTCCTACAGCTACGCTATCGCCGGAAGTGACGGAAACTTGGCGCGCTCGCTCAGGAGACTGCAAATAATACATAAGTAACGTTTCGCATTCGTAGCATTGTTTTCGACTGAAAAAAAAATTCTGTGCATTACTTTCTGGGCAGCCCTCATAAATTGCTTCTTTTCCGCATTACGACAACGACTGCACTGTTTTGCGCATTTCCTGTGACATTTTATACGAGATGTGTTTTTTAAGTAAGTGCCGTTTTGTAATTCCTCGGCTACAGCACTGCGGTCAGCATTTGGTTCATGCGTGCTGTGTACCGCACTCTGTTGGCAAGCCACAGACGCCATTACAGAGTTGATGGGGGTGTTTAGGTTCCTTTGCGAGTGTTTGAAACGTTGTCTCCGATCGAGACTCGCAGACTGTGAAATTCGCGTTGATTAATTTTTTTGGTGCTAAAGCCGTGAAAGCGGCTGAAATTCACTGTCAGATCAGTGAAGCAAATGGAGAAAACATTATGGGCGGTGGGGTGGTAGCGAAATTGATGGGAGCTTTTAAAGATGGCTGTGCAAATCTGCTTGACGAGGAACGAAGTGAACGACATTCAGCCGTTGCCTACGGTTTGGTGCAGTAAGGTGATGAAAAAGTGAGGGCGGACAGACGCTTTACGATTTCAGCGTTATATGATGAGTTTGTTCAAATGTCAAGAAGTGTACTTTATGCAGTTGGTACAGAAAGTTTAAATTTTCGAATGCTCACGCTGCGTACCGAAAATGCTGACTGTGTCGGTAAATAGCAGCCGTTTAGCCAGTTCTTTGACTTTTTTAGAGCAGTACAATGAGGAAGGTGACGAGTTTTTAAGCCAGACTGTGACAGACAACGACACTTGGGCGCTTTACGTTACACGCGAATCAAAGCAGCAATCCTTGGAATCGCAGCGTTAAACAACTCCCAAGAGAGTGAAGATCAAGCAAACAGCTTCAGCCCGGAAAATCAGGTGTACTTTTTTTTTTTTTTGTCAGGAAGGGAATGTTGCTTCTACAGTTTTTGGCTCATGGTAAATTCTACGATTTATTGTGAGACCTTAAAAAATCTGCGCCGTGCAATCCGAAACAAAAGGTGTGGCGTGTTGAGTAACAGGATCGTTTTGCTACGTGACATCATGACAATATCCGTCCACAGGCGGCCGATCGAACTGCGCGTTCCTGCATTTGGAGAAACATCATGGTGGTCAGCGCCACGACAATGATGAAGGAGTCAAAACGACCGTGTTGGAATGGTTGTCTAATCAGGCGGCAGATTTCTAAAAGGATAATATTCTAAATCTGGTTGCACGATACGATAGATGCCTTAATATTGCAGGGAATGATGTAGAACATTAGATCATAGTAGAGGCTTTCATGTAAAAATAAAATTGCTAAGAAAAGTGTACTTGCTTTATTTTTATTTCAGATAGGTACATACTTAAAAAAACACGCCCCGTATACCCTGCACTGCTAGTGCTGCCACCTGCCAATTGTGCATGGTTATTGCACGTTAACGTCGGCCACATTAATGTGGCTGAACCGTGTATACGAAGCCTGTATTGACGCCATACACGTGATCCAGCCGTAACATTCGGGCGTTGTACTTGGCACAACTTCAAATGGGACAACCCTTCCCAGACTTTTGACTACTCAGTTTAAATCGCCCCGAACACAAATGTCGGGATGGCTCCTCTGAAGAGGACAGGGTCGATTTTTTTTTCACATATTACCCCGATTCGGTCTCGTTCTCCGTCTCTAACGACATAGTCGTTGACGATACCTTTCATCTGCGAGGAAAAAAACAGAGTGGGAGGAATCACTGTTACATAGATATCACTCCGCGTCCACCTCACTACTTCTTGCCCGACAGCTCACTCAAAAATCGTAATTAGCACTCTTTATGCACGCTCTGGGTGTGTCACGGAGCATGTGCGTAGATCCCGGCCTGACGTCACGAGAGCCGGTGTAAGAGCGCGGTGGGCCTTGGCGCTTGATTGTGGCCGTTCTGACGTCACGGGCGGCCAGCTGCTCTGATCCTCTCTCCATTTGGAGCCGGCGCTACAGGCCGGTTACCCAACGACTCTCTGACGCAGGCAGCCCGCGATCAAAGCAGCCCTGATAACGCCTGATGGCCGCTAAGCTCCCTCCATTACGCACCCTCAGCCGTTCTCTGATATTGTTCAGAATCAAAAGCACCGTCAGACCTAGAGGCCTTCCTGCGACGCATTTATTTATCCCTGAAGAACTGTTCGATTTAATATGCGACTGCGTATGACATTAGACAAATTAAGAGAGATATACAAATCAGTCACCTGTTAATTACAGCTACATCTACAACATACATACTCTGCAAGCCACTGTATGGTGCATGTTGGAGGGTACCTTGTACCACAGCTAGGCATTCGCTTTCTTGAATTTTCTCATTTTGAGAGTACTGAAGACGATCAGACTTAACTGTAGAAAACCGTTCAACAGCCAAGACTGCATAAAATATTTCTTAATTAAAGACAACAGGTCTCAACAGAATTAGCTTTCATCTTCTGGTCTTCAAATCTTTTTGTGGTAAAACATGTTAATTTTACGCTGAACCTCAGGCACAAGATGTCAAGGAGATAAAAATCACCATATTACAACGGTATGTCATCGCTAAAATATTTAAAAAAATAAAGCATCTTGTACAAAGTGCTATGTCCATATCCAGTATGTATTGCTGTTGTGTACTGTGTTTGTATGACGTGGCAAGCGTCTGTGAGCAATATGTATATGGACATGGCCTTTTGTACAAATTCCTTTACGTTTTTAAATATTTTAGCGAAGAAAAAAATTATAAAGTGCTGATTTTTATCCACTTGATTTCTTGTGCGCTAGATTCAGCGTAAAATGAACATATTTTGTTACAACAAAGAGATTTTAAGACCTGAAGATGATATCTAAGTCTATTCTACATCTACATCCTTACTCCGCAAGCCACCTGACGGTGTGTGGCTGAGGGTACCTTGAGTACCTCTATCGGTTCTCCCTTCTGTTCCAGTCTCGTATTGTTCGTGGAAAGAAGGATTGTCGGTATGTCTCTGTGTGGGCTCCAATCTCTCTGATTTTATCATCATGGTCTCTTCGCGCGATATACGTTGGAGGGAGCAACATACTGCTTGACTCTTCGGTGAAGGTATGTTCTCGAAACTTTCACAAAAGCCCGTACCGAGCTACTGAGCGTCTCTCCTGCGGACTCTTCCACTGGAGTTTATCTATCATCTCCGTAACGCTTTCGTGATTACTAAATGATCCTGTAACGAAGCCGTTTGTCTGAAATAAGGAAATATTTTACGCTCTCTTGGCTGTTGAATGGTTTTTTACAATTCGCTTTCTTGTTCCAATCGTAAATCGAGGGTTCGTTTCTCCCGCGCTCTGTTCGACAGTGGAACGGCGGAGAAGTACCTTAAAGGTGATTCGATGAACACTCTGCCAGGCACTTAGTTGTGAACTGCAGAGTAATCAAGTAGATGTAAGCGTAAGAACGACCGTCTATAAGGTTTCGCAAGATTTCTTTTATCTCGTCTTCACGTTCCTTAGGCTAGACGTATGTTTAAAGCGGTGCAGTCGCTCTGTAGACTGTCACAAATGATGGTTCCCTAAAATTTCTCAATACTGTTTCACGGAAAGAATGTCTTGCGGTTTCGAGTTTACTGAACATTTCCGTAAAAGTCCCATGTCAATCGAACCTACTGGTAACAAATCTAGCAAGACGCCTCTGAGCCGGCTGAAGTGGCCGAGCGATTCTAGGCGCTACAGTCTGGAACAGCGCGACCGATACGGTCGGAGGTTCGAATCCTGCCTCGGGCATGGAAGTGTGTGATGTCTTTAGGTTAGTTAGGTTTAAGTAGTTCTAAGTTCTAGTGGACTGATGACCACAGCAGTTAAGTCCCATAGTGCTCAGAGCCATTTGAATTTGAACGCCTCTGATTTGCTTCGATGTTATCCTTACCTCGTGGCGATACCAAACACTCGATCAGTACTCATGAATGGGTCGCACAAGTGTTCTGTACGCGGTCTCCTTTATAGGCAAGCTACACTCCTCTTCTCGAATTCTGTCTATAAACTCGAGTCGACCATGCGCCCTTTCTGTAAGCGATCTTATGTATTTCATATTGTTTCGCAAGTTACGGCTAGGTATTTAATCGATGTGATTGTGTCAAATAGCACACCACTAACACTCTATTCGAACATTACAGAATTGTTTTCATATTTGAGTTAACTTACATTTTTCCACATGTAGAGCAAGCTGCCATTCTTCCCACCAAATAGAAGCTCTTTCCAAGTTTATTCTCCTGAAGTCACTCAACGACAACACTTTCTGTAGACTACCACATCATCAGAAAACAGTCGCAGAGTGTTGTTCAGCCTATTCGTCAGATCGTTTATTTATATAGACGACAAGGGAGGCCCCATCACTCTTCCGTAGGGCACTCTGATGAACAGTCGCCGTCCAGGACAATGTACTTCGTTTTACTTTTTAAGAAGTCCTCTAGTCACTCATCTATCTGAGAATCTACTCCGAATGCTCGTGCCTTCGTGAACAGTCTTCAGTGTGGCACTGCGTCAAATGCTTACTAAGAACATGGAATCTGCCTGTTGCCCTATTCCCATGGCCTGCAGGACACCGTTAAAGGGCAAGTTGAGTTTCGCACGAGCGATGCTTTCTAAATCCGTTCTGATTTGTGGTTCAAATGGCTCTGAGCACTATGGGACTTAACATCTGCGGTCATCAGTCCCCTAGAACTTAGAACTACTTAAACTTAACTAACCTAAGGACATCACACACATCCATGCCCGAGGCAGGATTCGAACCTGCGACCGTAGCAGTCGCGCGGTTCCGGACTGAACGCCTTAAGCGCGAGACCACCGCGGCCGGCTCTGATTTGTGGACAGAAGCTATTCTCTCTCAAGGAAATTTATTATATGCGAGCCTAGAATATGTCCAAGAGTTCTGCAGGAAACTAGCGTTAAGAATATTAATATGCAATTGTCCGGGTTCGTTCTTTTCCCTTTTTTGTACGCATTTTGTAAAATGAAGAACTCGCTAAATAGTTGCGAAATCAACAACTTTTTATTGCATACACGACCTGTTTCGAAATAGCTAAACTTCTATCATCTGGTGTAAAATCCAATAGTAAAATTTGTTGGTACAAGACAATGGGAGGGAATCCTCAAGTTTTTGTAAAACAGTATCAGATAAGGAACTACACAGCTAAAATCTCTAAAATAAAATGAAAGAGAGAACAGGACATTACTCACAAATAAAATCACTTAACCATGTGAGGACATATCATCCAGTGTTGTCACGGAATAAAGGTTCCGCGTCAAAAAGAGTGAAAAGGGATCTAGAAAAATCAGACATCACGACCGGACACCAAAAGCCACCCTAACCATAGAACATGTAAGATGCAATAGAGACGGACGGAGAAAACACATGCTATATGATACTACTCACATAAAATCCATAAAACCCGTTCCCCCTTGTCGCCCGACAGGGAACCTTAACAGCAAAATTGCGTGATAGTAAATACTCGCCAGCCGTGAAAGTTGACGGCGCACACGACCCATAACGTTGGCGTGATTCTGCTGACTTTCAGTGTCTGGTCGTCATGCCGAATTTTTCTAGGTTCCCCTTTTACTATACTGATACGGAACCTTTGTTCCAAGACAACATCGGGGTGAGCATTCCCTCACACAGTTAAGTGATTTTATTTGTGAGTAACGTACTGTTCTCTCTTTTATTTTACTTTAGAAATCTTATCTGTATATTTCATTTTCTGATAATTTTGTTTAAAAAATTGAGTATCCCCTCCTACTGTCTTGAAACAAAAAAAAAAACTCATTATTACAGTTTACACCAGATGATGGAAGTTTAACTGTTCCAAAACCATTCGTGTACGCAATAAAAGATTGTTTATTCGGCCACTGTTGAGTGGTTTCTTCATTTTGCAAACTGGACTTGTACAGTCGTGGCTGCCCCACAATTAGAACTCTTCTTGTATACGGAAGTCACCTCCGCCTTTTTACAGTCGATTGGGACTTCACGTTGGGCAAGTGTTTCGCTAAAAATGCAAGCTAGGTATCGGGCCAATGCCGAAGCGTACTCTCTGTAAAAGACCAATGAGACTCCACCCGCGCCTGGCGACTTATGAAAGTGATGGCCATTGTATACAATAAAAATCAAATTATCTGATGATCCATTGAAACTCTGAAAAATCTAAACACACACACTGATCAGCCAGAATATTACGACTACCTGCCTACTATCGATACAAACCCGTCCATGCAAGGCAGCTCCACCTGGCGAGGAATGAATGCTAATCAGACACAGGTATGGTGTACGTAGTGTAAGTGAGCATGCTGTCCATGTTTAGGATGGGGAAGGCGCGATCTATCTGAGTTTTACCGACGGCAGATTGTGATGGTCTGAGGCTCGGCACGAGCATTTTGGAAACTGCACGACTTTTCGTGTGTTCGAGGAGTGATGTGGTGAGCGTTTTCAACACGGGGCGAAACCAAAGTGGAAAGATGTCCAGACGTCATGGGGTTGGGCGGCCACCCCTGAACACAGATGTCGGACGTAGCAGGCTATAAAACAGGGCTGTGAAGGAAATAAGTGTGTTGGGTGTGGTGTCACCGCCAGACACCACACTTGCTAGGTGGTAGCCTTTAAATCGGCCGCGGTCCGTTAGTATACGTCGGACCCGCGTGTCGCCACTGTCAGTGATTGCAGACCGAGCGCCGCCTCACGGCAGGTCTAGAGAGACGTCCTACCACTCGCCCCAGTTGTACAGCCGACTTTGATAGCGATGCTACACTGACAAATTACGCTCTCATTTGCCGAGACGGTAGTTAGCATAGCCTTCAGCTACGTCATTTGCTACGACCTAGCAAGGCGCCATTATCATTTGCTATTAATCTTGTGATGCATGTACCGTCAGACCGATGTTCACCAATTATGGATTAAAGTTAAGTATTCGAACAGCTACGTGCTTTATTTGCTAGACTCAAATCCTTTAACTGTTCCAGACCTCACGCCAGCCTGCGTGATCTTAAACGCGTGCCTTTCGGCTTCACCCCATAGTGACTTGGCTGTCTTGCCGAGTCACAACATTGGGAACACAATGCACCGAATAATCCTAATGGTGGGCCTCCGCAACCGACGACCCATGCACGTACCAATGTTAACACCACGACACTGCCAGCTATGACTGAATTGAGCACGTGACCATCGGCGATGGACGTTGGCGCAGTAGCAGAGCGGTATGGTCTGATGAATCCCGACATCTTCTTCATCATGCCGATCGGAGGGGGCGAATCCGTCGTCTTCCAGGAGAACAGGCCCTTGACACCCATACTGTGGGACGGAGACAAGCTGGCGGCGGCTCCATTATGCTATAGGGAACATTCACATGGGCACCCATGGGTCCAGTGGAGCTCGTGCAAGGCACCATGACGGCCAAGGAGTATCGTACACTTATTCCAGGCCATGTACACCCCTTCATGACGATCATGTTACCTGGCAGCAGTGACATTTTTTCAACAAGATAATGTGCCATTTCATAAGGCCAGGAGTGTGATGGAATGGTTCGACGATTGGTGTGCTGGTACCCGAGCTCCCCATATCTGAGACCGATCGAGCACATCCAGGATGTAATCGAATCTGGCGTCAGAGCTCGTCACGGGAATTAGGTGACTTGTTTGTGCAGGTGTGGTGCCAGCTCCCTCCAGCGACCTACCAAGGTCTTATCGCTTCCATGCGATAGCGGTCTTACCTGGCGTCGCCGCTGTCATTCGTACCAAAGCTGGACGTGCTGGCTCTTAGTTAGGCAGTCATAATGTTCTGGCTGATCAATGTTTTTTATTCGTAACGACGAGCCGAACCCATTCACACTTCATGGCATCACGGGTAAATCAGAGCCATTTCATAAAAATGAGGACTCCAGGTGAAATGAAAAGTCGTGTGGCTAGGGTCTCCCATCGGGTAGACCAGTCTCCTGGTGCAAGTTATTTTAAGCCGATGACACTTCGGCGACTTGCGTGTCGATGGGGATGATATGGCGGTGAAGACAACACAGCAGCCGGTCCTTGAGCGGAGAAAATCTCCGACACAGCCGGCAATCGAACCCGGGCCCCTTTGCCGCGCTGACCTCTCAGCTATCGAGGCGGACAGGACTCAAAGTGTGAGCACACCAGGCGTTTAGTACTAATTGTTA